>NW_026555331.1:12722388-13322388 GCF_014898055.3 Talpa occidentalis | reverse complement strand
TACATTATGCTCTAAAACATACTAAATAGTTGTTAACTGAATGGCTTGATCTGGAAATGAATTATATCATGTATGTTAGTAGTAGCCTAACACCTCAAACTAGTAACCAGCTTCTTAGACAGCTTCTGTGAGCCTTCTCATTTTGCTCCTTGTGTCTTTTTCATTGAGTCTAGTGATTGACATGGTATGATGGTCAATATCTATTTGTTGAATGAATGAATGAACCCAATTAACAAGGACAAATAATTGAGAAACTATTGTAGTAGTCCAGGTGTGAGAGGAGGGTGGTAACTGTGTCAGACACAGTTCCCCATAAAAGAAAGGACAGGAGGGTAGGTGCTTTTGCTAATAAAAAGTATACTGGGGGCCTCCCCTGGTGGCGCAGCAGTTGAGCGCTGGGCTGAGAAGCTGCCCGCAGCTTCTGCAGCACCGGTTCGATCCCCTGCTGCCGGGCAAAGGTCCCACATGGCACATGGCGAGCACACCTCTCCTGCCTCGCCCGCAGCTCCCCTCAGCAGTATATTTCGTCAGTCTGCCTGTTCTGTTCCCCTCTCTGGCTCTGGTGAATTCTCTCACCCTCCCGTGCTTCTGACTGTACCAGTGCTTGTATAAATCAATCAATCTTTTTTTTTTTTTTTAAAGATTTATTTATTTATTTATTTATACAAGCACTGGGTACAGTCAGAAGCGCAGGAGGGCGAGAGAATTCACCAGAGCCAGAGCGGGGAGCAGAGCAGGCAGACTGACAAAATACACTGCTGAGGGGAGGAGTGGGGGCAGCAGGAGAGGCTTGCGTGCCATGTGGGACCCTAACCCGGTGGCCGGGGATCGAACTGGCACAGCAGAGGCTGCAGGCAGCTTCGCAAACCAGCGCTCAGCCACTGTGCCACCGGGAAGGCCCAATAAATAAATCTTTAAAAAAATAAAATAAAAAAATGAAAGTGTACTGGGCGTAAGACCATGCTGAGATATTCCTTATCTTAAAGATGATAAACTTGAAGTGTGAGATGTTAAGCCATCTGCTCCAGGCCACTCAGCAACAGAGCTTGAATTTATATTATGTTTATACTATTCTAAACCCCCCCCCTTTTTTTTTCTTTGCTACCATTCAGCCTTCCCATCCATCACAGCCTGTGTAAATTCACTTCAGTTTTCTAGTTTCAGAGGATTCAACTTCAGGTGGTTTCTGAATTAAGTCAAGATGTCTTTGTAGGCAGCTTTACTTAAGAGGTCCAAAGCTTAGAGTGAGTGGTTGAAGATATAGATTAGGGAGTGATTAATGTGAAGGTAATAACTGAAACTGTTACAGTGGATGAGCTGCAAGAGGATAAGGGTTTATTGAGAAATCCTGCTTTTATTGAAACAGACTCTAGGATCTTGCCATGTCTCTAAATCTGTTAGAAAAGGACTATCCAAAAAGACTATCAGGAATAAGTATATTTTAC
Source organism: Talpa occidentalis (assembly GCF_014898055.3). NCBI lineage: Eukaryota > Metazoa > Chordata > Mammalia > Eulipotyphla > Talpidae > Talpa > Talpa occidentalis. The sequence continues at coordinate 13,320,943 of NW_026555331.1, read as the reverse complement.
AGCATATGTGTCAGAGAAGTTAAATCATGTTTTCAAAGTCCTCTCTTAGGAAACTGTTTTATTGGCACTCTTCATTTTCTTAAGAAACCCACTTTTGCTTTTAAAAACAGCGCTGTTGCTGAGTTCTTCAGAGAATCAAGGCATCTTCTGGAAGAGGCTATTCTCTTTCCTTTAACAACCGAAGACAGTTATCTTCCCCATTTGCTGAGTGTATAGGTGTTGGGTGGCCAGATAATAGCAGGATGCTTTGGTATTTTCTTAAGGGGTATAGATGGTAGATAATAGTGACAGTTATGGGCGATCAGATACATTCATATGGATGTTTGTAGCACTTTTATTCTCCTGTGCAGTTATTATTCTGACTCAAATCTTGTTTCATTGTGTTTGAAAACTTAGGTAATAATTTCAAGATGCCAGGGCGTTCCAGTTCAAATTCAGGTTCAACTGGTTTCATATCATTCAGCGGTGTAGAATCTGCTCTCTCCTCCTTGAGAAACTTCCAGTCCTGTATCAACTCTGGAATGGATACCGCTTCTAGTGTTGCTTTGGATCTTGTGGAAACTCAGAGTAAGTAATAATGAGAACTCACTTGTGTATCTGCTTTGAGGTAATCCTGGGTGGTGCATTGTTCTAGCAGGTTACTGCTCACCTTATAAGGAACCTTGGAACAGTCATTTATTCCCTATAGACATCTGTTTTCTCATCTTGTTCTACATACCACATAGGAATGTACTGAGTATGTAATGAGACTGACTTATTCACGTGCCTTCAAACAGTTCTATGCCACTTGAAACCACACTGGAAATGTATGGACTCAACCACAAAGGTTTCTGACCTCAGGGAGCATACAATCGAGAGTATGTGACATTTGCGAGCTGTACCATATAAAAATGGATTATGAAAATGTTAACCTTCAGTAATCTTTTTTACTACTATTCATTATCATCAACAATCCACAAAGTAAAATTTGTAAACATAATGACCATGATACCCTGATTAAGTAAAGTAATTGCTTTTGTTGTGAAAAGTTGTCAGTATAGAAGTCAACTTCTCTTAAAATTTGTGACTGGCCACATGCATGTTATTATTTTTTACAATTAATAGAAAGTTTGCTTTTATTTTTTTCCACGTTTTTATCCCTTATACCCCTTTGGCTTTTGCTGCTTCTCCCTTCACCTTAGCCTCAGAAATCTCACTTCATTTATTAGTGTCCACTAGTGTTAATGAGTATTTTGCTTTGTTGAATCATCTGCTATGTGAATGTCAGTATTTGTCTTTATCATTCTGTCTTGCTATACTACACATAATTCCCTGAACCATTTTGCTGTAAGTGGTAGCCTTTTCTCTTTCCTTATGGCTGAACAGTATTCCATTTGTGGATATACCACATCATCTTGATCCAGTCCTTTATCAGTGGGCATTTAGATTGTTTCTTACAATAATTTAACTGTATTTTGCTCATGCTTGGTTGTGCAATAGGCAGACTAAGCATATGCTGGGGTTCTGGCAAATGAAGGGCTCTACAAAAATGAGAAAAATTCACTTTGATGTACTTAACCATCATTTTTTGATCAGAAGCTCTAGAAGCACGTTATTTGCTTCCTTTGGATTAGAGTTGTTTTTATTTGACATTATATGGAGGTAGGGGACATGATCTTTTTGTTTTCTTTGTAAATCATAAGCTGTCAACAACTTCATTGTGATATACCTTGGTATGATTTGTTTAATATATCTGGTGTTTGAGTTTTATGGATTTATGAGTTTATAGTTTTGATCAAATTTGGAAAAGTTTATTGTTTTTTGTTTATTGTTTTTGTTTATTGCTTTTTCTATTTCTCTCTTCCCTTCTCCTTCTGGGAATCCAATTACATGTATATTAGACTGCTTCATAATATCCCTTAAGTCACTGAGACTTGGTTGTTTTTTCCCCCAATCTTCCATTGAGATATTTTCTCTGTGACTTCAGTTTGAATAGTTTCTGTTTGTCTCAAGTTTATTAGTCTTATCATCTGGAGTGTTTAATTTGCTGTTAAACCTATTCAGTGAATTTCTAATTTCAAATATTGTGTTTTCAGCTCTTGAAGACATAAAGAATTAAATGGAGTCTTATTCTGTCTTCCCTTTCTCTTTCCATTAGGTTCCTGTCTATATTTTTGAGTTTATGGGACATATTTATAATAGTTGTTTTAATATCTTTGCTTCTAATTCTATTATCTTTGTCTAATGTTGCTTCTTCACAAGGTCATTGAATGCGTTGTATTATTGAGTGTTTGGATTTTGTTGTTTTCCTTTAAAGAGTGTTGACATTTGTTTCGGCAGGCAACCAAGTAATTTGTGGATTAGACTGATCCTTTCTAGGCTTGTAAAACTTTGTTAGGGCAATCTAGTATAGCTATTGGTAGGGCTAATTTAGCCTTGTTACAAAACTTGGCTCTTCTAGAGTCTCTGTTGCTTGCTTAAAGGGTTCAGTGGAACAGTTTGACTCTGCTGGATGGAATTTAAGTGTCTTCCAATCCTGTGTGAATTTGGGGGATTGTTCACTCTGCGTTTCCCAGCAGTTAATCCTGAACACATTAGGTTTCAGCATCAGATTCAAGGAGAACGCTGTGCAGAAGCGTAGAGAGCTTTCTCTGCATCTTTCCCTCCCAGTGCTCTGCCCTAGCCTCCCTGAATTCCAGTGTCTCAATCCTGCAAGACTGCCCTGCTCTGCTTGGAAGAAGGAGGGCAATTGCAGGATTTACATCAGTTGCTTCTTTTTTTGCAGGGATTATAGTTCTTCTCTGCTGTTGTCACACTATATGCAAGCGAGTGTTTCATATATTTGCCCAGCTCTCTAGTTCATGGCAGGGGGGCCAGTTCCATTCCAGTTATTCATTCATGATGGGCATAAAAGTCACTCCTAATCTTCTTAATTGGTGACACTACAGCTCTTACCCCTGCCCACCCTGACCTGTAGTATCATTTTTGGTAAGGATGGATATTTGGCTTTGGTAGGTAACCCTGGATAACAGTCTTACGAAATCTCAAGCAGTGAGCTGGAACATAAATCTTCTGAGGAGGGGTCATGTCAGTTTTTTTCCGTATTTGCATTCAAGGTTCCCCAGTGTTTAAGCTATAGAGTTCTGGGATTATTTGTTTAATTTTTTAAAGTAAGAAATACATTTGGGTACAAACATGGCATGTTCTGTAATTTAAAAAGAAATGTAATGCCATTTCTTGAAAGTTCATGCTCTAAAGCAGGAGGTGGCCAGTTTTCTGTAAGGGACTGGAGAGCTTTGTGGGTCATACAATCTCTGTTGCCACTGCTGTGTGGCAGCTCTGTTGTTGTGGTGCAGTGGCTGTCAGGAGCAATCCCTAATGAATGGGCGTGGCTGTATTTTTTCTCTAAATCTCTCATTTTATCATTAGCAACAAATGCTGTTAGATCTTGTCTCTGAATCCAGCCATGGTTTGCCAGCCTCTTCCTTTAGGCTATAGATAGTTATTAGAGACTTGTTAAAGAAAGAATTATTTATTTAGGTTATTTTTACTTTGTAGCAAATAACTCAACTTTGCATTGTCATAGTTGGCTAAATGAAGGAAAAATTGAGCAAATTATATGAAGAAAAAATGAGCTAAAGAATTTTGATAGTCACCAGGAGCCTGCAGTAATTATGAACTCCATTTGATACACATTTTAACTGTGATCAGGAGTCAGAACAACAAGATAGTCAGCAGATACTTATGCAATAACTGTTCTGTGTATAATTCAGTGCTAGTCTTAAAGAGGACAAGTGTTACGTACTTCTTCCTTTCATAGACTTGACGATCTTAATGGAAAGACTAACACATACTAAAATACCAGGACAATGGGAAAAGATGTGAGGAGGCTGCAAATAAAATAACTACTGATCTCGTCGGAAGTCGTATAAGCTCTCAAACTCACAATGCTGAGCACCTATTTTTCAAAATTCAAATTTTTCTTTCAAGCTCTCATTATATTATTAGCAGCAAATACCATGAAGTGCTGTCTTTGAAGTGACAGTCCCACTTTTTTCATTTTCAAGAAAATGCCTGGCAGTTGCCCAAGTCTAAATAGCCATTAAAAAGTGTGATCCATGATAAAAACAGTCATTTAGTGTACAGCTCAAGCAATTTTACAGGGCTTTTCCTCGAGACAACTGTCATTCTTTGCTAAGCAGCAGAGGTGTTTTATGAATGCTTACTGTTTCATCATACTATATTAAAAAGATGTGTACTCAGTGATTGAGATTTAATAAATTGTACTGCTTCATCAAAGACATTCTTAAGTGGCGGCATTTGTGGTACCATGAGAACATGGAGGAGAAGAATATGATTATTGGTGTCTTTACAGTTGGTACCATCTACTTAAGGCATCAGCAGTTTTCCCAACAATTGATTGCTTTTTTTAAAAAAGATTTATTTATGCATACAAGAGCTGGGGTACAGGCCAGGGGTGTGGGGGCAGTGAGAGAATTCACCAGAGACAGAGTGGGGAACAGAACAGGCGGATTGACTGAAATACACTGCTGAGGGGAGAAGCGGGCGAGTCAGGAGAGGTCTGCTGTGCCATGTAGGTTGCTTCCTGGCCGGGGATCAAACTTGTGCTGCAGGGCCTCCCCGGTGGCGCAGCGGTTGAGCGCTGGGTTGCGAAGCTGCCCGCAGCCTCTGCAGCGCCGGTTTGATCCCCGGCTGCTCCCCGGCCACTGGAGGAGGGTCCCACATGGCCCGCAGACCTCTCCTGCGGCCCGCTGCTCCCCTCAGCAGTGTACTTCGTCAGTTTGCCTGCTCTGCTCCCTGCTCTGGCTCTGGTGAATTCTCTCACCCTCCCGCGCTTCTGACTGTACCCAGTGCATGTATAAACAAAAACCAAACAAACAAACAAATAAATAAATAAATAAACATGCCTCTATAAAAAAAAAAAAAAAAAAAAAAAAGAAAAAAAAAAAGAAACAAACTTGTGCTGCAGAGGCTGTGGATAGCTTCACAGTGCTTATCACACCCCACCAGGGAGGCCCCCAACAATTGCTTTATACTGTTATTACAAATGTTCAACACAGTAGAAAACTCAAACCAACAAACAAAAACTTAATAAAAACAAAAACCAAAGAAACGTTATTACAGTTGCTATGTGAATTGTTTTCCGCTTGTAAACCACTGGCAATGAAATTGGATTGGAATGTTCATGAGCAGGAGTGAGAGAACTTGTTACAGCAGTTTTAATGTGACATCGAATCAAGGACCCAGGGAGTATAAAAATACCTAGTATTTAAGGAAATTTGGAAGAAACTCAGCCTGTAACAAACAGTAAATGAAAAACTTGCAGGAGACAGAGCTGATCTCATTACTTAATTAGAAGGACTTAGAATCTCTCTGTAACTTGCTCGATGATTGGGAGTTTCTGAGGCCGTATCTGTAAAATAGGTTTAACTGTGCACACTTAATTTTAGGGTTGTTAGGAGTTAATAAAACTACTGTTTTTTTAATAGTTATCATAAATAGCCTAAAATTTATAGATTTAAGTAAATTAGTACAATTGTTAGTGCATTATTAAAGGCATACAGGGATCCCAAACTGTTAAGGGGTCAGATGCTCAAAAAGGGGGCCAGCCATCTGCTGCATAAAGGCAAAGGAAGCAGACTTTTAGTGTGAACGATCTTTAAAAGAATTAGTGTGAGTGTGCACAGAGAGAGGAGAAGTAAGGCTGTTCCTAATAAAACTATGAAAACTGCCTACCCCTTCGTGGGCAAATGCCCAGCCACACAGACTGGACCTAAAGTGGAGGTGCTGAGGCCTGAAGGCTTGCCACAAATTTAAGGTACCTTCTGGTGGGAAACCACAAGAAAGGGGTTAGGCAGGTCTCAGATTGTTGGACAGAAGGAAATACCACATCAAGATAACCTCTGACATGGTCTCTGCCAAGGACCATGATCAACTTCCCCACGTGCTTCTTCCAATTATCTCTATGTCACTCTATGTCTCTCCTCCATGTGTCTACTCCAGATCTCCTTCCCAGCAGTACCAGGGTGCAAGTCAGGCTACAGAAGCAAGAGAGACATTTCTGCCTGCCTTCCATGTTGTTTAAGTCCACCTGGCTGCTCAGCTCTGCCCCTACTTTCAGTAGCTCCCCAGTCCAGTTCATGGCACACTGTGACTTGTAGTCTAAGGCAGCTATGTAAGTAGGGGTGGGGAAATGGTGCTTTCCCTTCACAGAGGTGTGTGATCTATAACAATGAAGGGTTAGAAGTAGGCCCCATCATGTGAGAGGGGAACAAATAAAGATGAGTTTGGAAGTCTGAGTAAGGTTTCAAGTTTGAGCTCAGTCAGTAATTAATCAAGTATATTAGCCGAAACTGCAAAGGTTAGGGCCTCCCCGGTGGTGCAGCGCTTGAGCACTGGGCTGCGAAGCTGCCCGCAGCCTCTGCAGTGCTGGTTCGATCCCCGGCCACCAGGCCATGGTCCCACATGGCGCGCAGACCTCTCCTGCCACACCTGCTGCTCCCCTCAGCAGTGTACTTTGTCAGTCTGCCTGTTCTGTTCCCCGCTCTGGCTCTGGTGAATTCTCTCACCCTCCCGCACTTCTGACTGTACCCAGTGCTTGCATAAATAAATAAATAAATAAACAAACAAACAAATAAATAAATAAATAAACATACTGCAAAAGTTAATACAAAATTGTTTATGGGCTGGCTAGGAAGTAAGACATGTTGTTGTTCCATCGTTAAGTGACCACTGCATTTTCCAGGGAGTTAGAATTTGATCTCTGGAGGGTTTATTGCTAAGGAGGAGCAGCTTGAGAGCTGGTATTAGAGCCCTCTTAGACTGCTGAAGAGCAATGATGGAGAGCTCAAGTGGCTAAGGAGAAGTTAATTTTAATAGCTCAGGTTAAAAAAAGTATTTCAACAAAGTTCTTAGAGTTGAGATGAAGGGGATTTGATTCCTCTGCTGTGCATCTGATATTATTCCATATTATAATGTTGGCAGGAGACTTTCATAAGAATATAGGACTCAGCACACAGGATGCCTGTTCTTATCTCACACCTTAACTTTTGCAGGCTCTGTAACTGCTGTTTGCTTCTATTTCTCACTTGAAAAGGCATTATTGTGGGAATTTAGCCACGTAATACTTGCAAATTCTATAGAGCGGTACAAGAGTAAGTATGCAGGAAAGGTTAGCTATTACTGTTTTAGTCGTTTGGAAGAAAAGAATAATGTACAGTAAATTGCCCAACAGTCCAATGGCTGAGCGTACCCTGTTGGAGAGCTTCTCCAATTTTCTCTGTTTATTGATATTCTTTCAATGACTCCATGGAACCGTAAGGCAAAGAAACCTTAAAGCTGCTATGGTCAGGCAGGTACCTGGAGGTTTGTTGAGCTATGCCAGGGGATAGGGAGGACAGTACTGATAAAGACAATCATGGCCGAATTATCACGTACTTATTATGTGGAAGGCCCAGGGCAGTTCTGACATGTAATTTCATTTGGATTTATCCCCACTGTGTGCATGAACAAACCTGAGGCTGGGTGGTTCCCAGGCTCCCAGAGCTAGAAAGTAGTGCAGTCGGGATGTAAGCCTATCACTCAGCTCTGTAGTTGAGTTGGCCTTAACCATGGCACTTTATTGAAATTGTGTCCAAGTGGTGACATCTGCAGAAGCAATGGAATATTTAGCTGAGGAAATTTTACTTGCTTTGTGGAGGGTCGTATTAATCTGCTTTTTCTTTTGAATATCAAAATGGGGTTGTCTGCTTTTTCTGAAACAGCCTGTCAGCTTTTGTCCTCTTCTGCTAGTGAAGTTCTCAACAGCTCACCTTGGACATTCTCCAGTTGTGAAGCCAAAGATTACAATCTCTGGCTGCTTCTCTTTGTAAAGAGAATTGATTGGCTCACGGAGGATGAAGCTTGGCCTGTTTGGGGCTTCTCAACCTGCTTCATCCACTTCAGGACTCAACTGTCATGATAGGAAAGGAAGTTCCTTTTCTGTTAAGCAGTGGTGGCAGACTTCTCTCTTCACGCAGCCGCTTGCAGCCCTGACTGTACAAGTGATACAGTGAGTTGACTGAACGACAGTCTGCTCTTTCGTGTGTCCAGACTTTGTATTCTGATGAAGAGTGATCACCTTTTTTCTCACCATGTCCTCCTGGTAACAGTTTTTACTTTGTGACTCTTCTGACTTGAGGATGATATAATCAGAGGTGAAAATTACATGGTCACGGGTGGTGGTTGTGGTCCTCATGAATAACTGAACTTTCAAATTTGGAGACATAGCATTTTTTTTAAATTTTTTTTAATAATAAATTTTATTTTTATATTCCCCCATACAATTGCAAACCCCCCATTCTGACCCCAATCCCTCCCCTCCCGCCCCCCACCCCCCAAAAGTGTCTCTGGTTCATAGTTTTTTGTTGATTTTGATTTTCACTTTCTATAGTTATTCATTTTCCTGGTCCCTTATTTAAGTTTTCTAGATTCCTGCTATGAGTGAGACCATCTGGTATTTTTCTTTTTCTTTTTGGCTTATTTCGCTGAGCATGATCCCGTCCAGCGCCATCCATGTTGCTGCAAATTGCATGTGTTTATCTTTTTTGAATGCTGAGTAATATTCCATGGTGTATATGTACCACATCTTCTTGATCCAGTCATCTATTTTTGGGCATTTGGGCTGTTTCCAAAGCTTAGCTATTGTAAACAGTGCTGCTATAAACATAGGGGTGCAGGTGCTCTTTGGAATTGATGTTTCTGTGTCCTTTGGGTAAATACCTAGGAGTGGAATTGCTGGATCATATGGAAGCTCTATGTTTAGTAGGTCCAGAAATCTCCACACAGCTCTTTATAGTGGTTGGACCAGTTTGCACTCCCACCAACAGTGAAGGAGAGTTCCTTTTTCTCCACAACCTCGCCAACATTTGCTGTTGCTAGTTTTTTTAATATGTGCCATTCTCACTGGTGTTAGATGGTATCTCATGGTAGTTTTGATTTGCATTTCCCTGATTACAAGTGATGTTGAACATTTTTTCATATTTCTGTTGGCCATTTGCATTTCCTCTTCAGAGAAGTTTCTTTCTAGCTCTTCTCCCCATTTTTTGACTGGATTATTTTCTTTGTTGTTGCTGAGTCTCATCAGCTCTTTGCAGATTTTTGTGATCAGTCCTTTATCATTAGTGTTGTGTGCAAAAATGTTCTCCCAGTTGGTGGGGTTTCTCTTTGTTTTTGTTATTGTGGAGACATAGCATTTTAGTTGAGTTTATAGTTCCAAATCTAGGTACTTTGGGGATAATATTTTAGTTTTAGTCCTAATATAAGGCATCCTTAAATCTAAAGATTTGGTGAATATAGAAAAAGTAAAAAGAAAATTATGATCATTCATAACCCTTTCACCAGTCACCTTATTTTATGAAAAAGGAGTCATTATTTTACTTAGTTTTTTATATGTTAGAAGTGTTTTCACATTAATTAAATGATTTGTTATGCCAGCATAATCAGCCTGACATACTCAATAAGTATTTTCTTTTTTTATATAATTTATTAATGTATATATTACATCATTGTTCATTTTTGGACAGTGTTTGCGTTCTCCTCTCAGGTATAGTCCCCATAGAATTCCCACTACCAGTTCACCATCACCACAGTCCTTTCTGCTTTTCCCTCCCATGTTTTTTTTTTTTTTAATATTTATTTATTTATTTATACAAGCACTGGGTATAGTTAGAAGCGCGGGAGGGTGAGAGAATTCACCAGAGCCACAGCGGGAAACAGAACAGGCAGACTGACGAAATACACTGCTGAGGGGAGCAGTGGGCGGTAGGAGAGGTCTGCACGCCATGTGGGACTCTCGCCCGTGGCTGGGGATTGAACCAGCGCTGCAGAGGCTGCGGTCAGCTTCCCAGCCCAGCGCTCAGCGGCTGTGCCACCAGGGGAGGCCCTCCCTCCCCTGTTTTGATCATCTTCCTCCCACTCCCCTGCAGAATGTCGCTTATTTATAGTTACCTATTAATTTTTTTTCTTTATTGTCATTATTTTTTCCCTGATCCCTTATTTGGTTTCCCTTATATTTCTCCTATAAGTGAAACCATCTGATATTTTTCTTTTTCCTACTCAAGAAGTATTTCCTTTGGAACATCCACATTCTGGATTTTCATTATGCCATAATGTATTTCTCTAGCTGGAGACCGCTTCACATTAGCCAGTGCTCTAGTTAATTGGGAAGGTTACTTTTTGGCCTTGCTCCTGTATTTTATTCCATAATTATGTTATTGAGTAGAAGCAGTAAATTAGAAGTAGATGATTATAGTGGTAATAATCATTATAACAATAAGGATAACAATAACCATAAGAAGCCAATATTTATATATCTTTTAACTGGTGCCAATTATAAGAGCAAAATATTAGAACTTAAATGAAGATTATTGAAAATACCTACTTAATTATGTTATCCATTGTGCTAAAAGTAAAAGACATTTAAGGTGTTGCCTAGGAATATAAAAAAATTCAGCTCTCTAGAAAAACTCAGTTACTTTCCCAATATCTTGATGTTTCCCAGGTATAAGAAAAAAATCCACTATTTTTCCTATTCTACTCACAGCACAGCTAACTACCAAATGTATGGGTGTTTTCCCACACCAAACAATTCTCTGATTCTCTGCTGTAAGGGGCCGGACTGGACACGGTGCAGGTTTCCTGATCCCATGCAGACCGGGTAAAGGAGGAGTCAGAGTCCTCAGTAGTTTTGCAGGTTTTTTATTTGGGGTTCACCAGGCATATGGCAGGCAGGGGCGCTGGCTGGGGGGCTGGGAGGATGGCAGGCCTCCCAGCCCCCAGCAAGTCTTCACTCTATCTGGGCTCTCTAGTGTTCGTTCTGCTGCTTCTCGGCTTTTCTTTCGGCTTCTGCTTCTGCTTCTACTGCTTCTACTGCTGCTACTGGTGCTGCTGCTGCTACTGCTACTGCTGCTGGCGTCCCCCCGTGACGCCGCTCTTAAAAAGCACAGTCTTAGCTCAGCTGAATCCCATCTACCTCTGCCCACACCCTATTCCAGGTGCCCGCCATCAGGCATGCATTCAGGACAAGGATCCATCATCTATCCTGATGGCGGAAGGGCAGAAAAGCCTGATATTTTCCTTACCCTACATCTGTAAATGCCAGCTCGGTTTGTTACAATTCAATTCAATCCTGACTCTTTCTACCTGGAATTAGTGTCAGATCTCACAAGGAAAGGGCTCATTCCTACTAGACCCTACCCTCCCTCCCCACCCTGTTTCTCCCATTACCTCTTTGGGTTTGCTAATTTGCTAGAGCAGCTCACAGTGTATTTACTAGATTACTAGTTTGTATAAAAGGATACAACTGAGGAATAGCCAGATGAAAACCATACATCTGGGCGGGCTATGGAAGGGGGGGACCTGTCCTGTCCAGGTGTGCCAGCACCCCCTGGTGCTCACCAATCTGAAAGCTCTCCAAACCTGTGCCCTAGGGATTTTTATGAAGGCTTGATTTCACAGGCATGGTTGATGAAATCATTGGCCATTGACTGTTGCCCACTGGAAGTCTGGGGGTGGGATGGAATGTTCCAACCCCCAATCACATTCTTGTTTCCCTGGCAACATCCCCGTTTCCCCCCCCCCACTCCTGCAGCCACCTAGAGCCCCCAGCCACCAGTCACCTCATTAGCAGATGAAAGAATGTTTGTCACTTTGATGATTTAGGGGCAGACACCAAATACATACACAGAGTAAAATTATGTTTCTTTTCTTCATCACCTGCCTTCAGGTGTCTGTGGCATTCACTGTGTTCTTCTCTACAGTCTATGCTTTTCAAAATTAGAAATTGAGTCCTTTTATTCATTGATGAACTTATTTTTTGAGACTTATTCTCAAACTTGGGGGTGAACTTGTTAAAACATAGATCTGGGGCCCCACCACTAAAATTCCAGCAGATCTGAGATGAGCCCAATAATTTGCATTTTAACATGGTGCCGATGCTGCTGGTTCAGGGACCACACTTTGATTACTGTTGTCCATTACGTCGCCTTTGGCAGGAAAGACATGCCACTAGGTGGCAGCAGAACACTTCTTATCAGGTCTCCATGGGCCTCCTTGACCTGTGTGTGTTGGTTGCAGAGTTCAGGATTGTGTAAAAGGTGCAATCACTAAGTTACTGGAATTCAGTAGCTTGGAGCCTGAATATTCCATATATCTAAAATACAAAACTTTGTTGACTTTACCAGATCAGAGAAGTTATAGGACATTAAAATCACATTTTAAGGTCAAATCTTCCAGGAATAAGGAATATACTTCTCATTTCCACTAACTTCAGTGCCAGTTTTCCACAATACTCATTTTGAAGCGATACAGACACACCATATATATATAGTTTATATAGTTTGTATATATATATATATAATTTTTCTAAGTTAATAGGTCTTGATTTTGTTGTGGACTGCATTTAAAACCCACTTTAAAAAGATTTCCACATGCTGTTCACATAGACATCTTGCCTTTTCTCCTCTACAGTGGATCAGCTGTTTTTAGACGGTTCTGGATGTTGTGAGTATGAAATGTGCTTTTCTTTCCTATTGGCTTCCTTAGTCAGAAAGTTGAGTAGCTTTCTTTTTAAGAGCCGTGGAGGGAAAGTTTGGCTGCCGTTGGCCTCACCTCACCTCATGTTACTGTGCAGTCTCACTCGCTCCATAAATTTCCAGCCATTCCAGCACCCCCAGATTTTCTTTCTTCCACTGACTGTAGCAACCTGAAAGTTGGCATGCTTTCTCTACAGGATGGAATGTGTGGAAATAATTGCTTGCTGTGCTCTCCTGCTTGCAAAGCTCTCCCGTTTGCATTGGGATGTCACTTTTCGAAATAGCAGATGAGTCATACTTTAGTTTTTAAAACAGAATATGGATAGTATCTGAATACTGCCTGGATTTTTCTAGGCTCTGGAGAATAATCTGGGTGTTGATTGTACTTTTATATCTTAGGAGCAGAGGCATGGGTTAGGTTTCAGTGACCTAATAGGGTATGAAAATGAGTACTGCAGAAAAAAACAGAATTGAAGCCAATCAGATTTTAAAATTAGACTAGCTCTTTATCATATATCTTTGATCACTGGATTGAATTTAGACCAATTTCATGCTAGGCAAAGATGACAACTCTTGCCAGAAGTAGAACAGGCTTTAGGATCCTTTTTAAAAAATCCGTTTTCTCTTTAAAAGCCATGGAACTTTGTCTCGAGGTCAGCGGTAATTAGGTGAGTAACTGCTGAAGGTGATAAACTGTTGAAACCAACTTGATTATTCTAGAGACGATCATTCATTATCAAGACCTATTTTTCTCACCTCTTTCTGTTTCTTACACCTGAAGTGGAATGTTTGTGTTCTGTGTAAATGTAGTGTTACTCACATGTGGCAGCCCTGTCCTGACCAATAAACATGTAGCATGAGCACCTTCCTGCCATAGCAACTTGAAGATTTTGCTATCCTCTTAACAAAAGGTGAGGAGGAAGAGGAGACTGTGATTTTAGTAATGTTTTATTTAATCAAATATCTCTAAAATATTATCTTTGCATATAATCAATGTAAAAGTTCTTAATGAGGGCCTCCCCAGTGGTGCAGCAGGTTGAGCTCAGCGCTGTGGGCTGTCTGCAGCTTCTGCAGCGCGGGTTTGATTCCCGGCTGGCCAGGGAGAAACCCACATGGCACAGCCGATCTCTCCTGTCGCGCCCACTTCTCCCCTCAGCAGTGTTTTGAGTCTGTCTGCCTGTTCTGCTCCCTGCTCTGTCTCTGGTGAATTTTCTTATACTCCTGCGCCTCTGGCCTATACCCCAGCTCTTGTATAAAAATAAATAAATCTTTAAAAAAAAGTTTCTTAATGAGGTTTTTTTTTTTTTTGCATTTTTTTTTTGTACTATGTTCATTATTTTAACAACCCATCACAATCCAAATTGGTACATTTCATATGTTTAATAACCATGTGGGGTAAATGACTACTATAGGGTGAACAGCAGTGAGAACATAGGGTCTTTCACTTTATGGCAGGAAACTGGAAAGTTGTTCAGGTCAATTAGTTTTGCAGGTTTTTAGTGGTTTTAGTGAGTATTCAAATCAAATCAGATGGTCAAACAAGATAATAGTAACTTACTGATTTTTTTTGTTTGTTTACTTGTCACACACGCCCTATGACAGTTGTGATAAGTATTTTCGTTTTTTTTCCCAAAATTGTTTAATCAGCTTAAAATTGTTTCTGGGGATCCTGTTACTATTTGCTTCTGTTTGACATGGCATATGCTAATTTGACCCTACACCCCTAAGGTACTTTCCTATTTGGCAGTGGATTGGTAAATTAGTTTCTTATGGTATTGGACAAGCCGGAGAGGTTAAGCCTCTTCAGCAGCCAGAATACTCTAGTTGCTGTAAACACTCGGGCCTGTCAGTAATTGACCTTGGAAATGTTAATTTACTTGTCCCTGGGTGCTGCTTCAGGCACGGGCTATCTCAGTGGGTGGGCGTTAGGAACCCTGGTAGGGGAGTTGGAGACTCTCTGGGGCCAACCCCAGATGTGCCTCTTGCTTCACTTTTCCATGTGACCAAATTGCAAGAGGCACGTTGTTTGCCTGAAGTTCTTTGAAGGCCTTTTGGAGTCAGAAGCTTTTGCTAGACTGGCCTAGGGGAAGCTTCATTTTACCTTCAAATTTACCCTTCCCCTTCATTCCAGCACTGGCCGCCATCATGATTTCATCACTGTTTCATTAGATTTCTTAAACTTTCTGAAAGGGAATCTGGAAAACATCTTTTTTCAAGCCCTTTGGTTGAATACGTGAAGAGAAAAAGATTAGTTGCAAAAGTTTTACGTGTGAGAAGTTTTAGGCAACGGTCCCTGGATGGGGAGAAGGTGGAGAGAGTTGAGGTCTCTAAGCTGACAGGTAGCAGTGGTGGCTTTTATTTTAAGGCAGATTTAGATTTCCATTTCTTCGGGGCAGTCCTTGGGCAAGGTACTGTCTTTTCTGTAAAATACTGAGTCAAAAACATTTATTTAAGTTCAGTTATTTTCACTAGTTTAGATAATTGTTAACTCTTCATGTTGACCAATCACCAATTATTTTTGGTCCATTCAATCCAGAAGCTAGTAATTTAGTTAGCAGATAAGACACACACACACACACACAGAGAGAGAGAGAGAGAGAGAAAGAGAGAGAGAGAAGGAGAAGGACATAGTAAATGATGTGCTAAGTGTGATTACGAGTTTATCGACCCTATTCACAACTTTTTACATCATGACCCGACAGCCTGGTTTAGAGCTAGTAGGCAACATCTTTCATAGCTGTGCTTATCAGCAACTTGATGGCAACCGACCCACAGATTTTTGTGTGCCTGCCATTTTCTAAATGCCTTGTGGTGGATATTTCTTCATTTAATAACTACAGCAATGCTGTTGTACAGGTAGGTAACATCTTACTGTTTTGCATATGAGGACACTGAGCCTGGAAGCTGACCATGGGTTGCCTATAGCGCTACCTGTTTCGGATTGGAAATACAAATTGCAATTAATTAATTAATTTTTTATTTGATTTAATTTATTTTTCACATCATTTTTCATTTTTGTACAATGCATGCATTTTCACCTCACTTATAGTCCCCATGAAATTCCCACCATCCATTCACCCGTGATCTATCACCGTGGCCCCTTGTGCTCTTCCCACCCTTGATTTGATCCTGCTCCCTTTTCTTTCCCCCCTCCCTGCAGAATGTCTCTGGTTTATAATTGTCTGTTGATTTTTATTTTTACTTTATTATAGTTACACCCCCCCCCCCCAACCGACGATCCTTTATTTGGATCCTCTACATTCCTCCTGTAAGTGAGACCATCCGGTATTTTTCTTTTTCTTTCTGGCTTAGGAAATAAAAAATTTAATTATTTATTCCTTGTACCATTTCAACCGATTGTCCTTGTGTGACTTTTCCCTTTTCAATGGCAGTAAGTGCACACACGTCCTCTTATTTACCCTGTATTGGCCTGCACTAGTATTCATTGTTGAGACAGCTCTTTTATTTAGCCTTTGTACCTGAACATGAATGTCCCTCATTAAAACAACTTTGAGTGTCCATTCTAAGCTAATTCCCATTATTGACTTATAAGGTTCCCTTCCTGGGCTTGAAGGGGCCCAGAAGTGGGGATGGGATGGCTGTGGGAACTTTGACAGTATTTATAAATCTTGATTATGTGAATTGCCTTCATAGATCCTTCTTGCTTGATCATATCTCTGGCCATGACCAAAGCATCTGGCATTGACTCTCTGAAAAATGGTAACTATTAATTTCTGTGACCATTTTAAACTGCTGAGCATAGTTTACAAGAATTCCATGAGATCACCAGCTACACCCTTGCACTTTATATATGTCATATTTATATCTAGTCATAGAAACTGGTTCTTTCTGTCAGTATGTGCTTTGTCAGTTCTCCTTGTTTTTCTTCACATGACTTCCTTTCCCTAGAATGCTGTCTTCCTGTCAGTTGCTCAGGGGGCACTTACTCATCTTTCAAATCTAAGCCTAAACATCATCTTCCTTTCTGCAGACATTCTTCAGCCCAAACCAGTCTCTTGTTTGGTTCCTCTGTGATGACTGTGCATTCATCCTTCAAAACAATAAGGCACTTCTTTGCATTGAATTGTTTATCCAGTTTACATTCCCACCCCTGGATCTGGTGTTTGAAGAGGTTGGTCCTGTTTCGCAAACAGTTTGTGCATATAGGATTCCTTCACATGGGATACGGTTTTGCTGTAATGAAATTTATTTCAGCAGTTCAGTGTGCATCACCTTAAAATTCGAAGTTAATCAATCCCTCTGAATTTCATTACCTCTTTTATTCCTTTCATTTGATAAATATAAATATATGTACTTAGATGTATTTAGTAAGCACACATGTGTTAGTGGATTTCTTAGCATTTTTCTTTATAAACGATCATGTCATATGTGAAGTGATAATTTTATTTCTTCCTTTCTGATATGGTTGCCTTTTATTTATTCTTCTTGCCTGGCTAGAACCTGCACTGCAATGTTAAATTGAAGTGGAAGGAAGGGACACTCTTATTTTGTTCCTGATCTCAGGGCAGAAGCACCCAGTCTTTCATCATGAAGTGCAGTGTGTGTTGGAAAATGCCCTTCCTCCTGAAGTGTCCTTAAAGCACCCTCTGTTGAGGAGACAACATTATGCTCACTGTAAGGACAAATGCTTTAAGCAGTTTCACCTATTATCACACAACATATATTCAAAGACACATACTGAACCGACAGCCTATAACAAGTTGATGAGCTGGCACAGCACCCAAATAAGCCCACAGAATTAAGCTTTAAAAGTGCTGACATAGAAAGCTACTGTATTTGCAGGAATCCAGGGAGCATGATGGAGTTAGCAGTCCATTCTAGCTGAGGACCTTTAGAAGCCACTTCATACAGGTGCTGATGGTAAAAAGCAGAGTAGGTGTTCCCTGGAGAGTGGGAGAGGGTGTGTCTGAGGCAGTCAAAAGCAAGTAAGGGATAAGAAGAGCTGGGAAGAGCCTGAGGTTTAGCCCTGCTTGAAGGTTACACGTTTCATGGATAAAGCTAACACGTTTCATAGAAGCTACCAGAAGGCAGATGATGTGTGGGTCAGAGACAAAGGCTGTTCTTGCTGCACACCAGGCGATGTGAGTGTCATGTTCCTGTAGGTTACCTGTTGCCCCCCACACCTAGTCCTTATGGGGGTGATCTGGAAGAGCCCAGGGCGATACTGTGGTGGTTTGTGTCACTGCTAGGGAACCTCAAGCTTGGGGACCCAGCTGTTTACTGGGGGCAGTCGACCTGCCTTACTTTGGACTTGGAGGAAGGTGTGATCTTTACTGTGCTGCCTTCTGCTCTGGAGGGAGACATTATCGCTGTCCTCAAAGCTTTGTTCATTATACAAACTGAGTCAGGTAGTGCTTTTCCAAGACGTGCAGAGATGTGTGCGGCCCAGAAAGAATTGTTTCCCAGCAGCCGGCGGAGGCAGGGAAGGGCAAGTAGTTCTGATTAAAGATCCACTCCCGCGTGGGCCTCTCTGAGATCTTGCTCACCACATGGTAGAGCATCAGCATTTACGTCAGGAAGCTATAGCGCATCCCGTAAGGTAGCAAGGCCCTGGTGGCTGCTCAGTTGCTTTCTTCTTTCCCTTTTTGCCGAATAGGGCAGCTTAATCCTCTGGTTGGCTGGGCAGGATAGTTTAGGACTTAACTCCACTAGTTAATGACATGGTGACTTTACATTCTGGTTTTCTCATCTGTAAAATGGGGTAATGTTGTAAAATGGTGACTAATGACTAATAAGTTTTAAGCTGTGTGCCAACATACCTCTATTTCCACCTTATTTGGGGTTGACGTGAGAAATAAATAATGTGTGTAAAATGCCTTCCACTCTGCGTGGTCCATAGCACTCACATTTTATTGGTCATTTATTTTTTGACCAATAAGGAACTTAGTTTTTTTTAATTTATTTATTATTTATGCATACAAGAACTGGGGTACAGACCAGAGGTGCGGGGGGTGGTGAGAGGATTCACCAGAGACAGAGTGGGGAACAGAACAGGCAGACTGACTGAAATACACTGCTGAGGGGAGCAGCTGCACCATGTGGGTAGCTGCCTGGCCTGGGATCGAACTCCTGCTGCAGTGGCTGCGGACGGCTTCATAGGTTGTGTCTTAACGCCTTGCGCCACCAGGTAGTCCCAGAACTTAGTTTTGATAGTATCTTTTTTGGGCCTTTTGAGGTGAGAGAGATGGGTCCTTTGGATCTCGTGGCTCAGAATTAGTATTGTGTAAAGAGCCATGAGTTAAACTTCAGCTTCCTTTATCTGCTTTATCTTCCTTTATCTGCTGTGTGACTGAGAACCAGTTCACATGAGCTGCCTTTTCTTCTAACATAAAACATGGGCCATGCCTGTTTTCCATGGCTGCTCCTAGTTTGGAATGGCTCACGCACTTTGTGGAACAGGACTTCTCGTCGTGACTGGGCAGGCTGTAAGAGCTTCTTCTGGTTGTAAAGAGAATGAGTGGGAAAACCATTTCAGGTGTCTCTGGCTGTTGGCATGGAAAACAACACTGTGAATGTGTGTCAAGTGAGGCCCTGTGTGTTGTGTGTACAGGGAGGGGAGGGATGCACGTTATCTTCTTAATAGGAAAAGCCGTGCCACTTAGGATAGGGTTGAAGGAGCAGAAATGTGTTCTAGTTTTAGAAAAATTAGTGTGGGATTTAATTTCAAGCAAAAAACATCAGCACTCCTGTGGGACAGACTAAAATAGGCATTTAAACCAGTTAACAAAGAAAGCTTATGTAATGGGTTCCCCCAGAAGATACAATTTTTGTTAGTGCTCGCTATTCTCTTGAAATGGAGCCTTCCAGAATTCCTAGGTAGTTTTGAAATTGGTCCAGCTTGAATGAGCGACCTTGTACGGTACCTTTGTTCTCTCAACACTAAGTTTATGAGGACATTGGGATCTTGGCTGGTACTTAACAATATTGAAATGGGTAGTGTCTATTTGCAACTTGTTTCTAATTTTGTAATTCCCAAGGTACACTGTGTGCCTCCATTTAGGTACTTAATAATTGGGAAGCAAAACACAAGTAGTTCCTACATGGAGCCCAACCAGATTCATGTATCAAATCCCCATAATACCCAGAAGCCTTCACTTAGCCCCAGTTGATGTCAGAGATGGCTATGCTTGTCTAGCAGGTGCTTCAGATGTTCAACTATGGATAGTTTCTTTTTTATTTTCTGGTTCACGGAGCTTCTAATCATTTACTTTTCATTCCATGTATTTCACAAACATTTGCATCTTCATGCCAGTGACACCGTTTTTGCTTCTTTACCATTCTTGGTCATGAGGGGTGTATGGGGGGATCTTCTCAAAATATATCCAAAATCCTTCATAATCTGTCTCTAACATTTAATGTAGTTACAGCACAAGTGGAACAAATGACCATGGTGTGAACATACACAACTTGGTTTATATTTATGTTTTCGTTGGTGCCAATTGAAGTAGCAAGGGAATGGATTTCTCAAAAGAAGCATGGGGAAATTGATTTGCCAAAATGTGATTTTATCTGTTAGAGTTTAACAGGACACTAAGTTCACAACTCTTTTTTTTTTTTTTTTAAATCAAGAATACATTTTAACTCTAGATCTGGAAAATAAACGAGAATGAAGAATCAGGACGGGTTTTCATACCTCTCATTTATTAGGGGGAGGTAGTATTTGTCACGTGCTATGCTAGCCCTTGCCCAGTGATGCTCCCGAGAATCTCCCCATCACTGTATTTGCTTGCTTTTCCTCATTTCCAGAGCTTGAGCTTATTGGGGTAATTTGCTAAATAGTTACAGGTGAAATTGGCATCAGGCATGGGGTTTGAACCCATGTTGCATGTGGCCAACTGTATGGGCATTGTTTGTGCCCATACTGCCTTCATCTCCAGCACAAACAACTTCCTCAGATAGTTTACAGTGTTAGGTACAGTTTTGTTTTGTTTTTGTCTTCAGGATTATAGTTTTCAGTCAAAACTGGCCCAGGGTTACTTAGGCCAGCTTTTCCCCGCCCCCACTTCCTTCAGTTAGATTTTATCAAACACTTGAAATAGTTAAATTCCATTGTCGTACTCTACTTTCTACCCCAGGACTCCCTATTCTGATGGCTGCTTGGTTGTTTGGCGTACATTAGAGTTTTATAGGTTAAATTTACAGGGGTTTTCATATATTGCAGTCTGTTCGAAAATATATACTATACTGAAGACCTCCTGGGATGTTTGCTGGTGGCAGTGTTGGAAGTATTAGACCAGGAATGTCAATGAGGTCATGGTCAGGTTTATAGGTCAGCCATCAGGGTTCATGAATCTTCTGTGTTCAGAGGTCAGAAATAGCCCATATATCAGGAGTTTCTGTTGTCATGGGTTTGGAGGTGTTAAGGTTTAGGGGATTAGGCAGATCTCAAATATAAGATAAGGAGTTGAGTTACATCATTGCAACAGAACAAAGGTAATTGGAGCTTAAAGTGGAATCTACACAAAAGAGCCACATTAGGTGTACTTGGTACAGAGCCAACAGCGGTAACTCTGGACACTGCAGTGAGTTCAGCAGTGGACAAAGATGCTTAGAGATGTGTATACTGGAAGCGAGAGGTTCCATCTCTTTGAAATCCTTACAGATGATGTTTCTCAAACTGCGTTCCTCCACAGTCTGCCATAGAAACAACTGGGATGTTTTTATAAAATTGCAGATTTGGAGCTTCTGAAAGCAGAGCCCAGGCGTTTGCATTTTAAGTAAGCATGTGATTCTGATACATCCTGAAGTTGAAATCCATACCCTTGCAATGATAGGTAAGCGATGCCTTGCACACAGTAGGTATTTAATAAATTGAATTGCAGATCAGTTCTGATACTGTCCGGTTAGAGAGCCAACTTGGCAAGTAATAGTAATAAATCCATCTAATGCATATTGAGTGTTTATTTTGTGCAGGACTCATGTGCTGAGTGCTCATTTAATTTCTATTAAGAAGATACTGCCGTTATCTTAACAGAAGGTTTAGATTACAGAAAGTTTTTTTTTTTTTCTTTTTTTGTGGGACCCTTGCCTGGCAGCAGGGGAACGAACTGCGGGCAGCCTCTACAGCGCAGAGCTCAGCCGCTGCGCCACCAGGGGAGGCCCTACAGAAAGTTCTTAAGTGATAGATCCAGAATTCAAAGCCAGCTGGTCTGCTCCACTGCTAATGACTTTATGAAATCCTTGCTTTGGAAGGCTCATAACACTCATCCCTAGTTTCAGGGAGAAATCAGCCAATCTAAAAAAAAAAAAATATGAGACTTACAATCACAAGGCCATTTTGGTGCTTTTTAGCAACTAAAAGTTTTTTTTTTTAAAAAAAGATTTATTTATTTATTCATACAAGAGCTAGGGTACAGGCCAGAGGTGCGGGGTGTGGTGAGAAGATTCACCAGAGACAGAGTGGGGAGCAGAACAGGGGGATCTACTGAAATACACTGCTGAGGGGAGCAGTGGGTGAGACAAGAGAGGTCTGCTGCGCCATGTGGGATCAAACTCATGCTGCGGAAGCTGCAGATTGCTTCATAGTGCTGTGCTTAACCCTTGCACCGCCAGGGAGGTCCGCAATTAAAAGTTTGCTCATGGTCATATATTGCTGTTTTGCTTTCTGAGAAGCAGTATTATGGTGACCTTCAATCCTAAGAAGAGGCATGTATCTTAAAACAGTTTTAAAATGGTTAAAAATAGATCTTTAAAAAATAATTTTGGCCATGAAAATAAAATATCATAGAACATAAAAATAAGATCACAGATTTATAGACTCTTCGACCTGACCTGATCCCGGAAAGGTATCTACTCCAGCTCCCTCTTAAAATCAGGGAACTGAGCCCCAGAAAGATGAAGTATTAGCTCAGCCTCTGAGCAGATTATCAACAGCCCCCGGTGTCCTAATTTAGTCCAATGCCATTTCCGCTTTCATTCTGCCTCTTACGTATCTTTATGAAACAATTAAAAAAAATTAAACTGGAATTCTTTTAAAAATCCATCTGATATAAATGGACCTAAATTAAAAGTTGCGCAGACATTCCCGGCAGGATGACAATTTGTAGATGAAATTAGAAGCAAACCTAGTAAATTTGGAAGGAATGTTGGGTGCAGTGGCAAAAATAGATGTGAGTAAATGACTAGGAGATTTACGTAGAAACGTTTGTTTTGAACAAAGGTTTTGTAGAATGTGTTATTTATGGATCTTACATTCAGTTTTGGTTTTCTAGCTTAATAGAAGGCCTAAAGCTATACAGGAATGTAAAAATAGGAAAACAGCTGGTTGAGTTCCAGTTTTGTTGAAAACATAGATTTAAAGTAACAGCTCCTTTTTGTCTTAAAGTTCTGTGAATTCAGAATGAATTGCAGAGAAAATACAATTTATAATTCTCACTTTAAAACTTACTTTAGAATGGTGCCAGGCTTCAGAATCACCTGGAAGAATTGTTAAAATCCAGATGGCTGGTCCCCACCTCACTTTCCGACTTAGTCATCTGGCGAAGGGCCTGAGAGCTTTGCATTTCTAGCAAGTTCCCAGGTCATGCTGATGCTGCTGACCTCTGGCTATCACACTTTTGAGAACCACTGGATTAGGGCAAACAAATTACAGTAAAAGGCAGCCCTACTCTGGTGAAGTAATTATAGATGAGAAGCTGGTTTCTTTGATATCTGTTCCATAAACCATTTCTCTTGACTCATGTTTCCAGGCTTTACTAGCAAAATCGTAACGACGACACCGATAATGTTAGATAACCTGTTCTGTGATGCTGATAATAATGATGCACATTATAATATTATGAAGTTGCTTCTGTATCATTAGGATTAGGTTTATATTCAATGTGGCTTAAAGCATTTGGTCAAATGTGCTGTTTTGAAAATTAGGAACCTGCCCTATGAAGTATATTAAGGGAAATTGCCAGTCAGTCTGTCTCCTCCTCACCAGTACTTGGGGTGAGCGGTCTCCCCAAGTGTAGCCGCTCTGGTAGGCATGACAGGTTAGTGTTTTAATCTGCTTTTCCCTACTGCTCAATTATAAGGTTGAATTCCTTTTCCTGTGCTTATTTTTTTGGTGAAGTGTACATCCAGTTCTTGCTCCCATTTTGTTTTGGGTTATTTGTGTTTTTTTTTATTATTGAGTTTTGAGAGCTTTTTAGATATTCTGAATCTAGTCCTTTGTCAGAGTTAGGATTTGTGGGTATTGTCTCTTAGTCTATGCTCGTAACAGGTCATTTTGAAGAGCAGAAGTCTGGAATTTTTATGACATCGAGTCTGTCATTTTTCTGTGAATATGCTTTTGGTGTTGTACCTAAGAAATCTTGGCTTAACCCCAGTTCCCCAAGATTTTCTTTACAGTTTATTTATGGAAGTTTTATAATTTGAGGTTTTGTGTTGAAGTCTGTGATCCATCCATATGTATATGGTGCAAGTATGAGATATTAAGTTATAAAGTTTTTTTTAATACAACAGAAAATAACAGAAGATTTGGTAATAACATGGAAGAGGGTTTAGAGGGAAAAGCGCTGGAAAAGGAAATCACCAAGGAAGCAAATCAATAATAGGTAGAAGGAAAATATGTAAAGTACTGCAGCTATAGTGGGGAGGGAGGAGGGGGCCAGTAGTCACATGTGAAGAACTAAGAGGGAGGAGTCTGAGGTTATGTCAGGCTCTCGGGCTTGCCTGGAACCAGGGAGACTCATGGAACATACCTGGTTCTTTAGTTCTCACTTTGTAGTTTCTTATAATTGTCATCCAGCAACAGATACATTTGTGGGTAATAACTCCCATTTCAGAAATAGTTTATTTCACCTAGCAAGGAAATCTGAGACATTTCTAGGAGATTTAGTGTTTATGGATTAAGATTGGTAAAGAAGGTAAGACAGCAATTGGGCCAGGTCACCGCTGGCGTAAGTCTTATGAAGTGAAAATAAAAGTTAAGATATGATAAAATCAGTAATGAGGAAAAATAAGAATTACCATTATTACAATCTGTGAGACAGTTTTTCAGGAACTTGTTATATGTTGAGGTTCAAATACAAGGAAATATGCTGTATCAGATGGGACAGTTACTATAATGCTTGTAGTAAATTATGATAGACTTATTTTCCGGAATTGTTGGTGATTTAAGTTTCAGCAGATTGATTTGGCCTTGTTTTCATGGAATCAAATATATTTTGCTTCTCAAAAATAATTAGCATAGAAATTACCCTACAACAGATAGGAATATAAAGTACATTATTCCCTCCTTTTGTGATTATAGTCCCACTACTCTTTCCTTTAAGAAATGTTTCCCAGAACAAAATACTTCTCTTTTGGACCAACATTTGAGAGATAAATAACAGAGGTGACAGTCCCTGTTCATCATAGGTTTTACAATCTGATAAACTTTTTATCAGAGCTCCTTGAATTTATTTTTATAATTCTTGAGGACTTAAATTCCTGTTTAATTAAAGTGTTCCTTCATTAACTTTCTATTTTCAAGTAGGCTGACCCCATTTGTAATATTTTTCCTGATACATTTGTTTAAAATGAACATAGCGATATGCTGGTCTAAGATGCAAGCAAAAAAGTAGCCTTGTTTTGAGTAGCCCTCTCATTTATGCACTTATTTGCTATTTATGTCTTGCTCACCCTAGTTCCTCTTCCCCCCGCCACCCTCCCTCTTTCTTTAAACCAGAGTGACTGCCCTGGTACAGTTTTGGTGCTTTCTAATCTAACATGCCTAGATCATAGGAAGGCCTATAGTTAAGTCATATTGGACATGAAAATGGAAATGCCCAAGGGGGTGGTAATTATTGGGGTTAGCGAAGAATATGGACTGTGACATTTAATAGGCCCTGCTTTTTACTCTTCCCTATTCAGCTTTTTAGCCGTATGACCTTGGCTCAAGATATGGAACTTCTCTGAGCCTAGTTTTGTCTGCTTGTTTGTTTTTCTACCAAATGGAGAATCAAAGTGTGATCATTGCAGAGTTTCTGCAAGAAGCGAATGAAATGATGTGTGTACATTGCTTAGCATGGTTCCTGACGCATAGTAAGCACTCAGTAAATGTTAGCTAATACTTGTCTTCTTGAATAAAAACTAAGAGAAGCAAGAGTGTCAAATCTATGGATCATAAAATGTAGGGTAGACTACTTGATAATTAGGTAACATTGAAATTCAGACAGGCCTCCACCTTCTGAATTAGAATGCCAGATTTCAGAAACATGAAATCCTACAATATTGAGTTTTAAGTCATAGATTGAAAAATTCCTAGTAGAAGAAGGGAGAAGTCTGGTTTTATACTAGCCACTGTTGAGTTTATTTATTGACAAGGTCAACCCATGATCGATGGTACACATGGAATAACAGTCTTATCATAGTTGTAATCGGTGAACCTGGAGTCCACCTTTAAAAAGCAACACTGGTAAATGAAGCATACTTAAATGAAGGCAGGAACTTGAAGGAACTTGATGATCATTATTTATCCTGAAGAAGCAAAGACTCACAGGGTAGGAGATTTTAATAGCCACCTTCAAGAGTCCTGCAGCTCTTTGAAGGACTGTGATGTGGAAGAGTCAACTCTGGGGGGTCAGGCAGGTAAGCTCTTCATTGGCTCTGGAGCTGAGGATCAGCCTGCAGATCCTACTTGTGATCTTGAGGCGTGACTTCAGTGGCATCACTTAACCTCTCTGAGCCTCAGTGTCCTCAACCATATAAAACACAGAATAAAATCACTCCAGATGGAAGTGAGGAGGTGTAAATAACTTAATGTGTGTGAAAGAGCAATTCAAATGTACTGTCGTCATGGCCTGGACTGTGCTGGGGAGGTGCTGAATCGGCTCCCTTGGGAAGGACTCTCCCGATGAGAGCTCCAGTAGGGGGCAGTCTCTCCCATCCAGACAGGGAAAGACCAGAGAGACCTAAGAGGGAGTGCTAGTAGTTTTGTATGGTGTGGACATCTGTCAACTGTTGTGAGAGAAGTGACACTGTTCACATGGTGAACACAGGTACTCTTGTCATTCACTGCCTGCTCTGGGGCACCCGGCGCTGCCCCGGCACAGCCTTTGCTTGGTGCATGCAAGGAGTGGATGGAAGTTCCCGCTAACACTGTCTGCTCTTGTTAGCTTCGCTAAGGATGATTCCCTCATCTCTTAAGCCGTGTTTTTGATATGTTCACATGGTTTTCTCAGTTGTATTTTGCCCTTAGGCTGGGTATTTTGATGTTAAAGTGAAGCAGCCACCTTCTGTTCTTTCTATTCATTATCTTGACTGAAGAAGAGGCACAGGAACTATTGCTATGATTTCCAGTGTGAGGCTTCCTGAGAGTAGTTTTTCCTTAGGTTTC
Organism: Talpa occidentalis; assembly: GCF_014898055.3. NCBI lineage: Eukaryota > Metazoa > Chordata > Mammalia > Eulipotyphla > Talpidae > Talpa > Talpa occidentalis. Next base: position 13,294,045 of record NW_026555331.1, on the reverse strand, counting down.
GCCATTTCTATTTCTCCTACTTTCTCAGTACTTTATTTTCTGCAGTTCTTTTTTTTTTTTAAAGATTTATTTTTATACAAGAGCTGGGATACAGGGCGGAGGCACGGGGGGGGGGTGGGGTGGGCAAGAGGATTCACCAGAGACAGAGTGGGGAGCAGAACAGGCAGACTGATGAAATACACTGCTGAGGGGAGCAGTGGGCGAGACAGGAGAGGTCTGCCGCGCCATGTGGGAATCTCCCTGGCCGGCCAGAATTGAACCCGTGTTGCAGAGGCTGCGGACAGCCCCACAGCGCTGTGCTTAACCTGCTGTGCCACCAGGGAGGGCCTGCAGTTCTTTTAAAAACAGGATGCCTAAGCATGGACTACTTCACGAGAATTGGGAATGTCTTCCCAAACCTCTGGGGAAGGAGTTTAGGGGTTAGAGATACCACATTATTGTACTGTTTGAATTCTTCAACCATCTGCTTAATTTCTTTTATCATAAGCTTTATTTACATGAGATGACTCAGTGGTTCAGTATTCAGTTGATACTAACTGAAATGAAGTGGAAGATTTATACTAAGGAATATTGCAAAGTACACATAGCTAACAGTAAAATAGCCTGTGTTTATTAAAAGTCTACTGTGTTTAAATGTTTTGGATGCTTTATTTATCTTCTTATTTAATTTTCTCCACAATCACCTGAGGTTTAAGCCTTACTTCCTTTTGTCTTTGTTGCCCCAGATTCATTCATGCCAGGGCTTTGATCTTGAACCAGAAGTCAAAGCCTGGCTTTGTTCCTTATGCCTTCTGGGTCTCAGCCCCCACACTGCAGCTAGGACTTGAACACAGCCTAGTCCCTGGAGACCAGAGAGAAATGGCAGTCACCAAAATTATGTTGGCTGGGAAATGCTGCTGTAAATATTGTTTGCTGCCTTGAATTCACTATTTCTTTCTAGTCTACCAGGGACTCATAGGAAGAAATGGGCAAGAAGGCAGGAGAAAAAGGATGTATATCAAATAAAAGATAGATGGACCTTATAATAAGAAGCCAAAGAGGTCTGTAGATTTGCATTTAAGTGACATTTGCCCAAAACCTTGGGTACCGAGTGCTTTGATGACTAGTAGAAACTCTATGATTTTACAAATTTAATTCTTCAGAGAATTTATTTCAAGCAGTATTTCAAGTGATGTTTGCCACAGTAGTTTATAGAACGTTAACTACTTGTTCAAGGGAAATGTTTATCTGTATAATGAAAGATGGGCTCCGTTACTCTGGGCTAGAACTTTTCAGGCCAATCAGTAAGTCACTTTGTTTTTCCCTTAAAAGAAAGTAATGTTTAGGAGAATCCCTTTAGCTTGAGAACCAATTATTTATCACTCCATATCTTTGGCATGAAGTGTTTTGCTTATTTGTAATGGTTCAGATACTATAGCATGTACCTTCCATGGTAACTTTAAGTGACACCTGAGGTCAGTTTCCAACTCTATCGTTTATTAACTGGGTGACCCAGGGCAAATGATTCAGTCTCTTTGAGCATCAGTTTCCTTATCTTGAAATTGTGTTTAATAATGCCTGATTCACATTGTTGTAACAGAGGATAGGATGAGTAGTATGTCCAAAGTGCCTGCTATATATAGTCAGGGCTCAGTGAAGATAAAGCTCTTTCTCCTCTGTTCATTCCCAGTGTTTTTGTTTGAGCACTTGAACTCTAAATCAGCTTCTGGGAAGCAGAATTGAGGGTACTTGTTCAGCCTCTTCCCTGTCTAGTGAACATCTGGCTTTCAAGACACAGCTCACATTTGCCCCCTCACTTGTTAAACCTTTCCTACCTCCTTGGGCAGTGTTAGCCTTCCTTCTTGCTTCAAAGTATTTTGCCCCTCTACCTGGCACTCAATAAACTTTTGCTAGGTAAGTGAGTTTGGGCATTTGCATAGGGCAGTGGGGGTGGGGTGGGGTGGGTGGCTTTATAAAGCACCTCATTGAATCTTGCAGTTTTGTGAGTTCATCATAGTGCTTTGGTCGCAAGTTAGTGAAAACAGCTGAGAGAGTTTAAGGAGATGATGATCACTTGACACTGGTTCTAAGGGCAGCGTTCAGCATTTAGACTAATTATATTTTGCAGAGTGGTGTTTCCTATTCTGTAGTGATTATAAAAACAAGTATTTTGTTAGTGCTTATTGTAGACCAGGCCCTGTGCTGATCATTTTACCTACATTACTCAATGAGTCCTCATAGCAGGTTTATGAGTTATTGTACTGTTATTGTACCCATTATACAGAAGAAGGAACTGAGACTCTGAAAAGTCATTTGCCAAAGACCACTAGCAAACCGCTAGCCTAGATTTGAATGCACTCTGACTCCAGAGCTGACTTTTGAGTCAAGAGAAGTACAACTTCTCTCTTTTGTATTTGTATGGACAGGAATAGGACACTGAGCAGGTTTTCTAAGATCCCATGTAGACCCGGTAAAGGAGAAAAGAGTCCTGGAGCCCTCAGTGGCTTTTGCAGGTTTTTATTGGGATTTACCCGGTACATGTGTAGCAGGCAAGGGTGCTGGGGGGCCAGGAGGCTGGCAGGCCTCCCGGCCCCCAGCACGTCTTCACTCTATCTGGGCTCTCCTGCGTTCTCTGCTTCTCTCTCGGCTTCTGCTGCTTCTCGGCTTCTTTCTCGGCTTCTCTTTCGGCTTCTCTTTTGGCTTCTGCTGGCGTCCCCGTGACGCCGCCCTTAAAAGCCCAGTCAAATCCCATCTACCTATGCCCACACCCTACTCCAGGCGCCCGCCATCAGGCATGCATTCAGGACCTCAGGGTTCCGTCATCTATCCTAATGGTGGGAGGGCAGAAAGGCCTGATACCTTTTACCTTACCCTACAGTATTGTTCTAAGAAAATCTTTTAGGTGGGAAAAGTGATTATAAAAGGTCAGGATTTCATGAAAAATCTCCCCATAGTCACTGTATTTATGAAAGCCAGTTGCTTACTAGTTTGTGTCATATCCTGTTACACACTTCATTATTATTCCTGGTGGGAGGCGGTTATATAATGTGGATTCAGTTTAATTTTACCGCACTAATGTCTGTGTGGAGGAATTATTATGACTAAATACAGTGTAGTGAGAAGTAACCAAGTTTCTATTAAATATTGCTCAAGCAGTGAGTAAGTCATTAAATTCAACTCCTGATGAATATATAATGGTTGCTTAATACTAAGCTGCCAGGAAAAACATACACACACACACACTCCCACTCAGAGAGGTAGGTGTGCTATGGATATATGCTGCTCAGATAGTTGGAGCTATATTTTTGAAGAGAAAGGGTTTTTTTGGGTGTGTGCACTGTGAGGAAAAGTTGGTATGATTTATACTATCACTTACTCGAGTTTATCCAAAAAAGAAATTGCTTGTTTACAAAGTATAGAAGAATGAAGATTTAATTCAGAAAGATGAGGAAATACTTCCTTTCTTGTTCCAGAAAGTAAAATCTCCCTCCTGCATGTCCCATCTGTTCTAGGAAATTTAAAATACAATCAGGTGGTTCCCTGTTTTCTTTCCTTCCTTCCTCTTTGCCAAATGGACATATGTACTTTATGGCATTAAATATTTATCAGATCCTTTTGGGTGTATGATTCACATTCAGTTGGAGCCAGCAGCCCTGTAAGAACACTAAATGACTGCGTTGTCTTGTTCTGGTATATTACTAGTAAAATGCACAGAGTTGAATTTAATCAACTCCTATAATTGGTATTGTTCCTATTCAGACATGCATGCACATGACTTGTAGAACAAAAAACACCTGATTCTGCAATTTTTATTGGTTTAGGACAAAATTTCAGGAAACGGCTTGGCTGTGGGTCAAAGCTGTGCTATGTAACCAGGGACAGAAAGTTAGAGGGGATAAGCAGGTGAAGTTTGTCTTGAGGGTGTGGCTCCCTACATATGGACACATTGTCCTGGTTATAAAAGTAAAGGAGTTTTATGGACCCATAAGACATGAAGCATTTGGTCCTACTCAGGAGATTAGGGAGGATTCGGGACCTTGTGGCTGAGGTCATAGGGAACAGCTGAGCAAAGCAAAAAGATGTGGGAGTGTTTAGAGATTGCAGAGAGATGTGTGTAGACTTGCTGGGGGAGAGAGAAAGAAAAGTCTTCATTTTCATGTATGTTTAATGAAAGACAGTTCTACTCAGGACCTGGAGATGAGGGGGGAACTTAGTTGGCTGTGGGTACTGTTTCCCACCCTCTCCTTCCCCCCACCACCACCTCACACACACCTGTTTCAGCTGCACTCCCCAAATCTCAGGGCCGGCTAGAGGGCAGAATTTCTTTCTAATGCATGCCTTCCACTGCAGCCACAGGGAGGAACCTCGTGTGGAATACTAAGGGCCTTTCTCATTTACCCTCCACTTGTGCTGAACTGTCACTGGAATGAAAGCTTGACTGGTTTGTTGACCCGGACAGCTTAGATTGGGGGAACCATAATCAAGAAAATGGCATTATGTCCAGCAAATAAGGTATGGTTAGGCCTAAGCAATGTGGGGACTCACCCCGGATGAACTCTCCTGCATCCGTGCCACACTATGTAGTGGCAGTTGCCATACTGCGACAGGTTTGCTACCTCATCTTTTAGGCACACACAGAGAGAGGACTGGAATTTGTCTTACAGGATCCACATCTGTAAAAATAACTGGTTCGTCTCCTCTCTTCTTCTCCCGCGTCAGTCTTCTCATTCCCCGTCTTTCATGGTCAAGACAGCGGGCGCTGATCATCACTGTTTGACTTCAGACTTGCTCCTGCCTCGTCATATTCTTTCTTCTCATCGGAAGTCTCATGCATTTTGCTTTGAGTGGAATTGGATGACAATACTAAGTCACCACTTCTTTGTGTTCTACTGATCATGTAGCTTTAATGCCAATTTAAAATTTCAGAAAGAGAGCATAGTAATAATACTGCAACTAGTGTTTCGACATCAAGTAGCAGTAGCTAATGGAGAGCGTGGCCACTTAGATTGCTTAATTAGAGGCTTGCCTGACTTTAGGAATATCATGTAGGTCAACGGCATCCACTTAGACCCTTTTTATATTATATAAGTATCAGTGCCCTTTAGTTTGAAAAGAAACCCTCCTTCAGTGATTTTCATTTTTGTAGGTTTTGCCACTGAACAGGAAACAGAAAAACAAAACAAAACAGAAGCCATCTGTAAAGGATGAGTATTTCTATGGCCCTTCCTGGTCCAAATAAACACTTTGAAGGTTCCTGAGATGCTGTTAGCAGTTTTGCAGTGTTTATGACCAGGCTCACCGGTACAGACAGGCAGAGATGTACGAGGACAGCTCTGGTACTGGAAGCCTTACAGAAACAGTTAGCCTTTCATAATGTCAGGGATTATCTGTGCCCTGGGGACTGATTTGCTGGAGCAGGGGATGGGGGCACAACTTTCAGCTAGCTGTTGTACTAACTTCTTGCAAGAGCTTCTCAATGAGCATGCCAGATGTGTTCCGCAGGTCTCACGGGTCACTGAGTTCACTCCGTGACACTTCCCCACAGATTTATTGGCTTATAAATGATTGTTCAAGTCCTGCTTTTAGGTTCATTTGATTGACACAAGCAAGAGTTTCCATAATAAATAAATGTTCATCGAAGGACACATCAAAGAAATGTAATATAATATTCATTGATATTCCTAGCCTCCCCAGGCCCTGCTCGGCTGGAGAAGGGCAGTCCAAGGTGTGGGTAATGGAAATGGTTTTGACGTTGGCCTCCAATATCTCTGCCCCACGAAGCCTTACAGGACCCTTGACCATTCCCTACTGCTGGCTTTTGTTTGCTTGCCTAGTTGTGAGTTCCTAGCTACTGTTTTCATCTCAGTTGCTGCCAGTACCCTTACCTAGTACAGGTTTGATCCCTCAGTAGGTAGTGTTATCTTCGTTGTTCGCTTGGCATTCAGTGGGTGACCTGGCTGCTTCTATGGCCCCTCCGATTTTTGCCCTTTCTACTGTGAATGGTCACTCTCTTCACAAATGTTAACACTTAGTAATTTCTTAAAGGACCAGGGACTGAGTCCTTTTTTGTTATTAGTTTACTTAAGGAGTTTGGCAAAGTTTTTTCAAGAATAGGCCTGATAGTCTTTGAGTGGCATTGACCAGTGTCCTGCTTAGAACATACCAGAAGCGGGCTGAGATGAAATTCAGGGGCTTTGACTTGCTCTGCCCACTGTTCCCTGGATATTCATTGGAGGAGTTGAAGCACCTTTTTGCACAGGTGGGCAAGTGTACAAACCAGTTAGAAAGCCTGCGTGGGAAGCCTGGCTCTGCCACTCACTTGCTCCTTTTGTGATCTTGAACAATTTACTTTAACTAGTTATGGCTTCAGTTTTCTCAAATATGAAGTGGAGACAAAACTCTTTTATCTCTTAATGTTGCTATGGGGTGTAGTATCAATCAGGTGTGCTCAGTACTGACTTGGCACTTCAGAAAGTTTGCATTGTTAGCTGCCGCTGTTGTTATTATTATATATATTATATAAATAATATATATGGTATATATATTTTTTAATCATTGCCTTTATTTTTCATGCTTTATCATCTGCATCAGTCTCCTTCCAGGCTTGCAGAGATGTGGTACATAGCACTTTCCTCTCTGGATTTGTGATTGTGTGAATTTTAACATCTTTTATCTGCATCCCCCTCACCCCACCCCATTTGCCAGTGCCATCCTTTTTCATATGGAGAAGGGATGATAAAAATATAATAGGCAAATGTGTTTCTCACTTGTCTTCTTTCCATTTAAATCATTTGAATACCTGTGGTAGGCCAGTTTGCAGTTTGTTGAAATTCTGATTTTCAGATTTATGAAATAATGGTCGTTTAAGAATATTGAAGGAGAGTCGCTGTGATTCTTTGTTGGACCCCAAGAGGCTCCCTGCTCCTTCAGTCCACAGTATATAGTCCCACTATCTGAATTCTCTTACTCTTCCCTGAAAACCCCCTCCTAGAGATCCAGACCAAACTAAATCCTGCCCCTCCCCACCCACTTTGTGGTCTACAGACAACTGTCTGTGTTTGCTCTCCCCCCTTCAGGGATGTATTGACCTCTGTACCCTCTTCTTTCCACACCTTAAATCTTTAGTGGAACATGACAGGCTGTACCTTCCAATCCTGGTATTTCTGAACACAAACCTCTCTTTTAAAAAGGGGTAGTTATGGCAATAGGGATATGTGAGCAAGAAAAACAAACAAAAACAATCACAAAAATAGTCTTAAAGTAGCTGCTTGAATCTGAGTGTCCCTACCCCCCCCCCCGCCGCCCCCACCAGCCTTCCAGGTGCTAACATGGGCGTCTCTCACGTTCTTGTCTCAGTCTCTGGTCTCTCCAGCCCTTTGCTGCAGCGACACTGACTATAGCCCGAGTTTATCTGTGTCGGCATCGCATCCCAGGTGTGGTGCGAGCCTCAGTTCTTTTCAGGACTAGCTTGGGGATCTCTTCTGGTGTTTTCCCTTGCTTGCCTCAGGCCGTGCTATTCATCACTTAATTCTTTAGCTTGTTCCCACATCAGAGGGCCCTGGACCCTTGGCTGAGGCTGCCTGTCAGCCTCCCTGGACCTCCAGAGTCCCCCTCAGGCTTCCCACCATCAATTTCTGATCCAGCCATCTTGCATCTTCTTCTTTGCAGGGAAGCTCTCCCTGTATTTGAAGCTCTCCTTGTATTTGAAATGACTGCCTGGTTCAAGTCTTCCCTGCATTCATGAGCTCTTGATCATGAGAATGTCATCCTAATTATTTTATTTTGTTAAACTCTTCAGTAACGTTGATAGTGTCAAAGACACATTTCTCTGTACTTTCCAAAATTAACTCATTTAATCCCAGAAGGAGATTGCTGACATAATAGCACTTCTCATTGATTGAAACCTTAACAAAAACTTCATTTCTTGCACTCCAAGTTTTTGCCTCATAGATCCTTGAGTGGGTTTCTGTGAGTTTGAGGATGTCTCTAACTGTTGGATTTTTGGGAAAAGGGTATACTTTTAGTCTTCACTTAGTTTTTGCTCTTAGTCTTTATCCACTTCTTTGACCAGTTTCAGTATCATAATCTAGTATCCATAAAATGAACTGTTTCCACCAGAAAAAAATAAAAATGAAAAACCGATCATGATTTTTTTCCCTTGTAGCTAGATAATAAGGCTTATGTGAAGCCAGGGGTCTATTTTTTAATTTATTTTAGTGGAAAACAAATTAAATTACAGGTTTGCTCCAAAACTCCTAATCATTTTTTACTAAAATATAACCATTTTGCTAAAATGATAGAAAAATGGCAGGCAATATATATAAATGGCAAGCAATCATTTTAGGATACAAATTGTTTAACATTTTTTCCTGAACAGTAAAAGACAGTTCAAGGAAAGGTGAAATGCAAGCATTTATGGCAAAATGGAGGGAGCTCCGGGGAACTAGTAAAGCAAGTTGCAATGACAGAGACAGATACTGGAATTTACATAATGGATGACTTGACAAATTAAAACACTTGCAAAAACTAGCAATGTTAATAAATGTGAGGCTTCTGAGGTTAAGAGGGAGATGAGAAAGGAGAAAGGGACAAGGGGACATATGAGAAGGGGATGGGAATAAAAGAAGAGACGAATAAAAGGCAGGCTTATATGGTCAACAAAAAAATAATTAAGATTCTCTTCCTGAACATCAAGAAATTAATAGAATTTTAACAAACAGTAGCTGTCAGTGTAGCAACAGATACACGCCGGCACAGCAGCAGCTCAGCAGCATGTCGCCTTTGTTGATATCAAGATGGTTCTAGAACATGGAGCTGTGATTGACTGTCTAATGATTTTATTAATTGGATGATTCTTTTAGATCTTTGTCACGTACCATTTTGTTTAAAAGGTATTTAATTTTGGGGGGGTAAATACAAATTTTGTCTTTCAATACTGTCCTCGTTCCTTTCCTCAACAAGAAAAAAGTGATATTGAGATATTCCAGACAGTTTTGGTTTTTTTAACGTTAAAGTTTCCATCATCCTGTGTTCTTTATCTTTTCCTCATGTGTTAAATTTTTAGAGCTTGAAGAAAACATTGTAAAAGCACTTTAAGAACATTAGCTTGTTTCTCCAGTCAGCTAGTCACTTTTTATAAATCGAATACCCTGGGGGTATTTTAATTTTTTTTAACATAATTAGCATAGTTGCTTCATATTCTGACTGACAGATACGAAACCCTCCTGGATCATCTGCTGATTCTCACTCTTGGTGACTTGTTTTCTTAAGGTCTGTAAAGCTTTTTGGTTGTTTTTATTTTTGTCGCTCCCCCCCTTCCCACCTCCCTCTTTAGTAATCTGCTTAACCATTACTTGTAGGTGCTATTTTAGGCCTTAACAATTACTTGTAGGGATTATTTCAGACTTTAGAGGAAGTGTCTTCTGCAGAGGGGAGCGAGGGAGGACTTTGGGTATCGTCAGTGTGAGACCACCTCAGAACCTATGTTCTTGGGACCACTGAGGTAAGAGGGACCCAGACTGGAGACCCAGGGGGGCTGACTTGTGGCCAGTCTTTCAGTCTGTTTTTTCTCCCTGAGGGATCTCAGTTCTGCTCAGTGGCTAAGATCAACCTCCCCCGCTCTGGAGGAAGCGGGTGGGTTACTGCCAGGGTATATTTGTAGTGAGGAGGGGCTTCCAGGTGATTTTGTTGCCGATTCTCTTTTCAGTTTTTCCTAGAGTTTACCCTGGTTGTTGTTTCTCACTGTCCAGTGACTCATTTGTTTTCAAGAAGGTTTCCTTCCCCCCCCGCCCCAAGTTATCCAGTTCTTCTTAGTTATTTTCAGTAGGAGGGCTGGTCCGCATAACCGAACCTACGAGAGGGTGAAATCTTACTTGGTCTTTAATAATCCTCTGAGGCCCGGTGTGCAGATAAATGAGAGAACTGGTTTAATGGATGAGGGAACTGAGGCTGACAGGAGTGTGGTGATTGATTGAAGATCATACAAATAGTTGCCCAGTTTAGAACTTTGAATGAAACTGGCATATGTTTGAAGAAGTTTTCAAAAATGTGTATGATACCGTTAGGAAATCGTGTAGACCACTGACTAATACCGATTCTATTGGTATAGCTCTTTCCAGATATGACATTCTAAGTGGAAAGTAATAATTACTTTCTTTTTCTTTTAGCTGAAGTGAGTAGTGAATACAGTATGGACAAGGCAATGATTGAATTTGCTATGATGGATCGGGAACTAAACCATTATGTAAAGGCTGTTCAGTCTGCGATAAATCATGTAAGTTTGCGGTAACTCATGTAAGTTTACACTATTCAGCTGGTTATATTTGTTTACAACTCACTGACTCAGAAATAGAAACGCAAAATCAGAATTCTCCTCTAACTTTTAATATTTCCTTATCCTTACTATAGCAGCTATTCATGTCTTCTTAATCAGGAAGTTCACAGAAGGAATCTTAAATATTCTTAAATATTTTCCCAACTAGGCCACCTAAGTTTTAATTAGGATATTACATCTATTTTAGGTTTTCTTGCATTTTTTATATTGAAGATGTTAGTTTAAGCCTCCTTTCCAATGTGAGACTTTCATAAAATGCTAAAAATTGCACAGAACTTGTTTTTGTTATTATATTTGCATAAGTACACTCTGTAGACTAGGTTTCCTTACTCACGCTCCAGTTTAACTAACATGCATCTTTTGCAGAATTCACTGGAATCAGATAATAGGGCAGCGTTTTAGAGCAAGTTTAAAAATAAAGGTTGGCATTTAGGTTTTTCCAGAAGCCAAACTTATCTTTGTTGACTCCAGCTGTCACAGGAACCACGCGTCAGGCAGCCAAGGTGGGAACATAGCAACATCCTTTTCAGCACGACTGTGTTGAGTAAGACATGTGCTCTGAGATTGCAGTCATGTTTCTGAGAAGTCCTTTGTCCTCCAAGCAGTGGAAACTCCCCTTTGAGCCCATTTCATATACCTGTGTAATAGCATGTCTTGTACTTCCGGTTTCTTTATTTGACTTTTCTTTCTTATATCTATGGGAAAGTTCTAAAAATCTAATATATTACAAGATTGGCTACTATTCAGGGGAAGGTAAATATTAAAACAGGGTTTAATACTTAGCCAACTTGAGTGAGCACTGCATAATTATAGGTCCACAGTTACATTAAGTTTTTTCTGTTTCATTTTAGAGTAGTACAGGTCTTTTTTTTTTTTTTTTTTTTAATATTTTTTCTTTTTAAGAAAAATACCGGATGGTCTCACTCATAGCAGGAATCTAGAAAACTTAAATAAGGGACCAGGAAAAAGAATAACTATAAGAAAGAAAATATCAAAATCAACAAACAACTAAGAACCAGAGACACTCTATGGGGGGTGGGGGGCGGGGAAAGGAGGGCTTGGGGTCAAAATAAGGGGGTTGTAATTGTATGGGGAATATAAAAATAAAATTTAAATAAAATTTAAAAAAAAAGCATCCAATTCCAAAAATATATATATATATATTTTCTTTTTAGTATTAAGTGTGTATCTCTGAGTGACTTAATATCTACTTAATATCTTCTAAGTAACAAACTCACTCAGCTTATCCAGTTGATGAGTGCTGTGCATATCTCATCCACAGGAAAATAGCAAACTGACGTGTTGGGGCATTAGAAAATGCTTAGGCTAGAGGCTTTCAGCTCTAGCTGACTCCCTACAACCAGCCAGTGCCTACTCTAAGAGAATCCCACTTCCCTGATCTGGAGCAAGACTGGGGCACCAGTATTTAAAAAAAAAAAACTATGTACTAATGAATATCCAGTGTTGAAAATCAAAGACTGAAAAGAACAAAGATGACTTTAAGAATGAAGTTTGCCAGATAGATGAGAGTTGGGCCCATTATATAGATCAGTCTTACTTTAACACTTCTTCTATGGAAGTTATTGGAGAGGCCTTTCTGTCTTCAAATTTGATGCTGTGCAACTGTACAGTGTACATTATTCTAGATAAAAATCTAGATTTGTGGAGTTACAGAACTTAATGTGAACTTTTTCCCTATTAAATGTTAATATTCACAGACACTGCAGCTATTTTTTACATGAAGAATTGAACTCTTAACCTTTCAACAAACTGAGTCACTCATTAAAAAAAGGTCAAAGACAAGGAAACCCTCACCCTCATCCACGTTCAGTAGTTACCAGCATTTCTTTCATCTTCTGGCCTCGCCCCACAACCCCACCCTACAAAGGGGGAAAGGTTATATTTTAAGTTTATCATTCTTTTTAGCCCTAACCTCACTCTAGATTATGGAACAACTTGGATTTAGTGATCCTATTGCTTATCAGGAAGCATTGGAGAAGACAACATGTTTTCTGATGCAAAGTTGTGTTGTATATGTATGGCTGATGTAAGACCAGCAGTAGCAAATCATCATTTTATGACATTTCTAGGACCCGAAACTATGTAGGGACACAGTGTGGATATAACCATGACTTTGGAGGAAATGTTTTGCCCCTTATTATATCCTTTGTGATCTTTACAACCTTGAGGTTACAGACACTGCTGTCTTATTGCTTGTTTTGCTGGGGGATAGTCCTTGAGAGGGACTAGGATGATGCAGTTGTTAGGAAATAGAAATGGTCTAGGGATCAGAAACTTTCCAACCCTATTCCTACTTTCTTAATTATGATCCTGGATTAAAAATTTTAACCTTTTGAAAACTCAGGATTCCCATCTATAAAATTCTTGAACTGCCTGTTTCACAAGGTTATTGTATGAATCAGACTAGACACTGTGTATCAGAACACTTTGACATTCATAAAAGCTGATGGCGCTATAAGATAATATGTTTTGCAAATCCATATTTCCAAACATATTCCTTCGAAAGGTGGAGCAAGAGCTCTCTTAAAAACAAGTACTTTGCTTTGCTCACTGGATTTCAAGACTTTGAAATAAAACTTTTATTGGCTTTGACCTGTCCTACTCTGGAATTCAAGAACCTTATAGGATTAGATATAAGCTAGTTAAAGTTACAGTGTGAGGTGTTCATAATCTCTAAAACAAAGAAATTGTTTTAAGTCAAATTACTAAAAAGAGTGCAGGTAATAGGAACCCATTTAGTTTTTGCGCTGTCGTAGACCTTCAGAGTGGCTGTACTTCCCTCCCTGTGACATTTACCCAGGTTCTCAGCCACCCTGTGGTGTCTCTGCTTATGAATAGCTATATAGCCGTTGTAAGCTAGGAAAAAATTTAAGGAAAATGCATTAGTTTATTTTTAATTAAGTTGCTCTCCCCTGTTCTCACCTTTGCAGAATTATAAAGGCCATACACCTCTGAAAACGTTTTAGCAGTTAACTTTAGAGGTGGAATATTAGAGGTGTTGGTCAGTTTACCAACAAGCCCTGGGAAGTCCTACTGCTTCCAGCCAAAGCTCTCAGATTGCCTTTCTTTGTCCTTTGAGAAAACAGAGCTACTGTATTTACAATGCCTGAAGATTTTATTTGGAATCAGTATTTATTCCAGTGTTCTGAAACTTTGAAAAAAAATTAAGACTGCTACAACTAGTTTGTAGAGGGAATATTATGCAGTGAGCTCTGAAACAATTGCCCAATAGCCTGCAAGTCTTTTATAAACCTTTTCAGGAGCAATGGCTTCTATACCTGTTGCAACACTTTAAGACATTTGTATGGAACCACAAAGAGCTCTGTATGGACCTTTGGAGACTTTCACTCATGAGACCGCACATGTGATGAAAGTGTTTTGAAACTGGTAAAATGCACACAAACATGTGATGGGCAGTTATTTCCTTTATCACTGTTACTACCAGAGAAAAGCTCTTTCTCAGCTTCATGTTGAGAACAGAGTGATGTTCTAAATATGAGACTTTTGATGACTTAATGTCCCTCCCCTGCATATCTAGCTTTATTTTTTGAGTACATTGAATAGTGCAATGTGCTGGCTTTTTGTTCTGAAATGTTCATTTAGTAAGTATTTACTGGTAGTGTGCCTGGTGTTTCTAGATGCGACAAGTAGGAGGTCAATCAACAAAGCCCACATGACCCTTACCTTTGGGATGTCCAGGTTGGAGAGGGAGACACACTTTAGTGAGGAGAGAAACAGGTGCAATTTAACGATCATATGGCATGTGTGTACCACAAAGGGAAAACCGTGTTCAGAGGGCATACTATCTGCTGGGGGCATGGAGGACTCCTTCTCGAGGAAGTGATATTAAATCTAAGGGGAAAGTCAAAGGAGACTCAGCATGGGGATTGTGACATCTGACTTCTTGGTCGGTGTGACCTTTGCATGAAATGTAAGCATCTTCTTTCTGATTGTCTCGTGGCAGAGTTTCAGAATGCTTTGATCAATCAAAGCTTAATTTTAGAAAAGTAAGCCAGAGAAGGCCTACTTTTCTGTATAGAAAGTTTAAGTATATAGAGTAGTTGAGTAATGGCCTAAGGCCAGTCAATGATTATTCATTCAGCTCTGAACGCCCACTGCGCATGCCGGGAACTCTACTTAGTAATACACGTCTTGACAGCAGTTGATTTAAGAAGACTTTTATTACTGCTATTCTGCTTTTCAAGCAGTTCACTAGTCAAACAGGGGTCATCCCTCTTGAAACCAACTTTTTATCTTGCAGTGAATGAACAATGGCGGTCTGTGTATTTCTGATTCTGTGTTTATGTGATGGTTTAAAATTAAACCTGCAGTCCCATCTTATGGGCTTCATATCCATCTTCAGGTGTGTGGTTTTTCAAATAAAAGATGATAAAAACTCCAACCATTATTATGGGGGTGGTCCTTGCAACTTTTTTATAACTTTAGTTCTCATAGTAAAAAAAAAAAGGGGATGGAGCCATAAAATTAAATGATAAATGGCTAAACAGGTTCAGATTAGTTTCACGTATTATTAGCTGTCAGTGATAAAATATACATCTTCTGTGCTTTTTGATGAGCGTTCTAGTCTTGGAGTTTAGCAAAGTAACCAGAGCTTGAGAAACACATACTGCAGTGTTTTGTTTTGTTTTAATCATGATAATTAGTTATTTAATTTTACTTTAATAAGCTTTAAATCTTAAAAGAATTGGCAGGCTTTACCTCCATGTTGTTTTTAGTCTGTGCTGCTTCAGCATGTTAATTTACTGGAAAATCTAGAGCATTTGTGTTTTCTTCAGTTTCTTCTATTCTCGCTCTGTATCTCATAGATTATGTAAGATTTTAAAGCATTTCAATTGGATGGCTGCCACATACTTGTTTTTGTTTTTTAAGCTAGTGTTTTATAACAATCCTACCAAAAGCCTGGAGAGAGAGATTTTTCTTCTAACTTAGCAGGAGCGTTTAGGGGCCAGATAGACCCATTTGTGGCTTTTCTTATAAAGCTGTTCATGGATAGACCCTGTGTGCTGTGGTTTTTATTTGATTGGCAAACCTGCACATTTAATCTGCCTTTTAAAGCTAATATGTTGAAAGTTAGAAGAGTGGAAATATACCTCCCGAAAGCTGTTGAAACCAGTGCAATCTTAGGTATAATAAAGAATGAGGTGGGTCAAAGGTATCGCTTACCTCAGCCTTGTCATTATGCAATGAGGTTAGAATGTTTTTTTTTTTCAATAATAAATTTTATTTTTATATTCCCCATACAATTGCAACCCCCTTATTTTGACCCCAATCCATCCCCTGCCCGCCCCCCACCTCCCATAGAGTATCTCTGGTTCATAGTTGTTTGTTGATTTTGATTTTCACTTTCTTATAGTTATTCTTTTTCCTGGTCCCTTATTTAAGTTTTCTAGATTCCTGCTGTGAGTGAGACCATCCGGTATTTTTCTTTTTCTTTCTGGCTTATTTCGCTGAGCATGATCCCTTCCAGCGCCATCCATGTTGCTGCAAATTGCATGTGTTTATCATTTTTGAATGCTGAGTAATATTCCATGGTGTATATTTGACATATCACTTTCCTATGCCTCCTCACCCTTCACCCTTCATCAGTTGGCAAGCTTTGCCATTTGTAAATCTTACTTCAAAGGTACCTTAACATCCTCTACTTGAACCTGAAATCTTATGGGCTACCTTGTAAGGTAGGAGTTAACATTTGAGTTAAGCTACTTTGTTTACTCCATTGCTGCTACTCTGTGCAGCATTTTCAAAGTTTGCTCCATTATACTAATTACTCAGGATGTGAATAAGTAGAATAGGAAAAAAGGATTTTGTGGTCAAATAAGTTTGGGGAGTGCTTGATTAAAAGGATCTCCTTAAAGACTGGAAAGCCTTTAAAATGCTTTTTATGCATTATGATTCTCCAAGGAGGGGCATTTTTAGTGATATCCTAAAGTTATTTCTCTAGAAGACCTCTTTGGGGAAAGGACTGATATTTCCTAGGGCCCCTTTTGGGAAGTACTTCCCTACTCTCTCAACCCCTTTATTTTACAGATGTGGATAAGATGTAGGCCTGGCAGTGTGCTTATGGTAGAGTTTAGTTGCACCCAGGGAACAAAATGAGCCTAAGGGGTGTTTCTGTGTGGAAAACCCGGAAAGGACCAGACCTTTGAAAAAGACGGCAGATGCATTCCAACAGTGAAAAGAAAGAAGCAAGAGTTTCTAGAAACACACAGTGATTACTTGGTATCAGAGATGCCATTTAAAGCAAACAAGACCACTGGGTGGAGGGAAGAGGGGTCATGTTCTCCAAGAAAGGACAAGAAGAAGCTACAGAACAGGCAGGAGGGACACTGTGACAGTGAGGGTGGGAAAAGCAGATAGCCCTTCGGAAGCCCTGTTCACTACCACACTCCAGTTAGGCTCTGGTGTGCACGATGTCATGAGGGCGCACCTGGACCTCAGTGGCATCGGGCAGTCCTGGCAGCTAATTCCTTCAGTTATTTCAGCAACTCCTGGCTGTTTCTGCCATTGGGCATAAGCCATACAGAGTAGTAAGTGTGTCAGATGGTCACTTTTGTCTCCTCCACACTGAACTTTTCACCAGAGTTGGTAAGTGTTAAAGAGCTTGGATTTAGGCCATTCCCACCACCTAGCAATGATGCTTCTGGCCAGTGAATGGGCAGGGGAGTAGGAGAGAGGCAAGAGAGTAGATTGACCTGGGGACTGGATCACCGCATGTTAATGCATTCATTTTTACAGTGAATCTTTTCAAAATTTGGAGTTGAAAGCACTTGCTTGTTTACTTATCTCATAATTAATATATTCAGTTAGTAGCAACAGTATGTTTTGTTTAATGAAGATGCAAAACTTCTCAACATTTGCACACAAAATAGCTGCAAAATAATAGCAGTAAAATAGTTTGATGAAAAACACATGCCTAAGAAATTCAGTCAAGGAAAGGCACCTTTGCTTAAATTCTGACTTTCCTACACACTCTCCTTCTGAGCCTCGGTTTCTTAAAGGAGGGGTGATAATATAGGTCATAGAGTTGTGGTAACAGTGAAAACAGCCCCGTCATACTGCTCTGTACAACCACTGAGAGAGTCTGTAAAGGAGCAGTCATTACCCTGCTGAAATTCAAATAGTTGTGGAAAGGAAATTTTAAGTTAAAATTGGGAGAGTAGGGTAGGATCAGGAAACCACTGGGAAAGGCTGATGGATTTCCTGAGAACTTGAAAGGAGGGCCTCTTGCCTTACAAGGAGTCTTCTGGTAATGGGGGCTGAGGGAGTAGGGGGTATTAGTGCTCACTGTGCTGTAATGAGAAAGGATCGGGCAGAATCTGGGGCACGAGGCCAGTGAGCAGCATGGTGCCTGGCCAGTTGGATCTGAAGTCCCCTAATGCATACTCCGCTGTGTCCATAGCAACACGAGGTCGTGCCCTCTAGCATATGCTAGTTCATGGCTGTGAACCAGGCAACTAAGTGAGAACTTTGGTAACTCAGGAATAACTTTTGATGTTGTCTTAGATATTTATTGAAGTGAAGACTTTGAGAAAATACAGCTCAAAAAAAATTTCTCTATGCGCACATGGGTATATGATTATGCTATTTATTGAACTATCTTGCTGGCTTACATCTTTAAGTAATTTGTGTTTATTAGTAGCACCCATTTGAAACAATATTGGAGAGAAAAATGTGTTGGATTTATTCCTGCAGGCTACCATATGCACATTGTCAGCTGTGGTTCAAATATGCAATCCTTATAAATTGCTGATAATGGAAAGGATAGAAAAAGTATAAATGGAGAAATTTAAATGGGGTTTTCAAGCCTGGTATGAGTTTGCAATTACATTGGTAGGGAAAGCTCTTCCATTCTGAAGGAGAGCCAGTCTCCAGCCAACTGTCACTGAAGGAATGGAGACAATTTCTTTCTTTTCTGTTTCTCTCTTAAAGCATCAGGCTGCTGGCAATAGTGACACTTATCTTTCCTTCTTTTGTGTCATCGCCAACCTGACATTTTAACCACAAGAGCCTTTTGAATTTCATTGCTTTCTAGACTTCCTTTTTTTTTTTCTTTTTTTTTTTTTTAAGGAAAACTTATGTCATTCAATATAGGAGTTTTAAAATATCTTTATTTAAAACCATCTTTATGTCTCTTTCCCATAGACTGGATTCATATAGCAGTTATTATTTTTTAATTTCTTTCTTTTATCCTGTTTCATCTTAAAAGAACCATTTTTTTATCCTAATAGAAAGTGATATTTAGAAACAGCAAGTCATTATTTCTTCATATTAGAAACAAAAGCCAGCTGTAGTCCAGTTTGATATGCTTGTGCCACACGATTGATCTCCAGACTTTGTAATTTGCTTGCTTTTTTTTACTTTCTCCTTGACTGACACCTGGGTGGGTCTCACCAGCTTTAACTTGCTCTTCCAAATTGCCTCTATTACTTGTGGTTCTTGGAATGTTACTGGGACCAAAGAGTAAGCCTTCTCTACCCACGGGGCTACTCTCTCACTCTGAAGCTTATTTGAGTCCGCCCCCCCCCCCCCGCCATGAAACAGAAGCCAAAAATGCCCCATGAAGTACCTACTAGAACTCAAAGTGGACTAGGGTGTGCCGGGACAGTCCAGCGTGCAAAATCAGAAATGACTTTTGATGCCGAAGATGGAGGTGCATCGTGTTTTAAAAAGACCCAGCAAAAGCACATGCTCAGTTTCTCCTTAGAAGAAATTCCTAAGATATGACTTAATACACCTATAAATAATATAGATGAAATTGGAATGTGTCTTGCCACACTGTATCCTAGTGATGTAATTGCTCTGCCCCATGTGAATTAGAGTACTTTGCCTTAATAATGTAACGTGATATGAAGGATCCCATCACCAAAGAAAAATTGTTTGGTATTAATGTTCAATGTAATTATTGGGTTTCTTCTGTATGTATCTGCTCAATAGCTGTGTGACCTTAAGTAACTTTGCAAAATGAACTTAGTGAGATATCTGCCCCTACTTAGCTCAGTGATTTCTTAATGAAAAAAAAAAATGGGATAACACTTGAAAATGCTTAAGAGGTGAAAGTACTATGTAAAGGCAAAGTCTTGGTGCCCTGTCCTGTTAATGTCTAGCTTCTTTTTCTTACCACAAAACTGTCTACCACATGCTGATTTAAATTGTAAACTTTTTTTTTTAAAGATTTATTTATTTATTATTTATACAAGCATTGGGCACAGTGAGAAGCGCGGGAGGGTGAGAGAATTCACCAGAGCCAGAGCGGGGAGCAGAGCAGGCAGAAGGACCGAGGTACACTGCTGAGGGGAGCAGCGGGCGGCAGGAGAGGTCTGCGCACCATGTGGGACCCTCCTCTGGTGGCCGGGGAGCAGCCGGGGATCGAACCGGTGCTGCAGAGGCTGCGGGCAGCTTCGCAACCCAGGGCTCAACCACTGCGCCACCAGGGAGGCCCTAAATTGTAAACTTTTGTAAAAACCTATACTTGGAATAAATGGTGATTTAGCAAATGGCAGAAGAGTTGTGTCTTGCTTCATCCCATTTATTTTTCCAGCCCTTGCTGAAACTGGAAGGGAAAATGTAAAGTTTCACCTTCACTTTTCTTAATTTAATCATCTTTTTGGTAAATGTTTGTTTCTGTATATCCCTGTCCCTTCACCCCCAGCCACTAAGAGTTTTGTACAACTGTCATGTAACAGTTCAACAAGTGCCTAATGTAGATTGGGGTTGCTTAGTCTCTGAGTCATTTTCTTACTCAACAGTTAAAAGTTGAACATCTACATATAACAATGAGGAAATAATTTAAAACAATTCATACTCTCTGATCTGGTGGGTTCTGTGACTAATTCATTGGACAACAGTGAAGAAGGAAATTAATGAAAATTCATAAAGCCAGACAAAATTTGTCTGAAGTCTAAATAGACTACAACCACCTTTCCTTCCCTCTCCCTCTTTTATTAGCAGTTGGTATTTGCTCACCAGGAATCACATGGGGCTGGGAAGTGAAGTTCTACCTTCTGGTCCTGCCAGGCTGTGACCTTGGACAAGTCACACACTTCTGTGCCTCAGCTTTGTTTCTAAAATGGGAGTGATAATAGTATCTGTCTTACATACCTCTCTGAGCCAGTGTAGATAAAATGAGATTACAGGTAGGACTGTGTTTCAACCAAAAAAAAAAGAAAAGAAAAAGTGAAAGGTGGGCGCAGTTATTACATCCTGATAGCCCTCATCTGACACCTCCTCTCTGAATGACCACAGGACTGAAGAGTGAAAGAGACTTCTGATTCTTCCAGAGACACAAGGGAGTCTGTTAATTCTTAGCTGGAAAGAGGGAAGAGTCATTCCTAATGTCTGGATTCTGACTGAAGTCACGGAACACAGTTTCCCATGGAAATAATGTTTAGCAGCTAGATTGCAAGGCTGGCCAATTAAATGATTTAATCATAAATTTGTTGTGATCCAATTTCAATAAAACTATAACAAAGGTCATTTATAGTGTGGGTATCAATTTGGTGTTTAAAACACTCTGGAGGACTTAACCTGGGACTGGATAATAAAGAATTTATTTCTCTTCTGGCTTCCCTGATTATGATAGTTGCCTAGGGCTGTTGATGGTTTGCTTAAGCCAGATTTGGAAATATCTTCAGTCTTTTTTTTTCCAAAGTTCTCTTTTTTTTTTTTTAAGATTTATTTATTTATTCATACAAGCACTGGGTACAGTCAGAAGCGCGGGAGGGTGAGAGAATTCACCAGTCAGAGCGGAGAGCAGAGCAGGCAGAAGGACCGAAGTACACTGCTGAGGGGAGCAGCGGGCGGCAGGAGAGGTCTGCGCGCCATGTGGGACCCTCACCCGGGGATCGAACTGGTGCTGCAGAGGCTGCAGGCAGCTTCGCAACCCAGCGCTCAACCACTGCGCCACCGGGGAGGCCCTATCTTCAGTCTTTTGACTGAAGAGTCTGAAGCCAACTTTCTGTGCCCCAGATAAGGAATGAGAAGCCCTTTCCGAATGCCTTGGCCTCTCCATCACCCAAACCTTCCAAGTTAGGTAAGGCAGATATGGAAGACTCAGCATCAGGAAGGTTAAGGGACGTGCTCAGGAGACATACTCGTAAGTGGTGGCACTTGAAACCTTGTTTGTTTTTTGACATATGTTTCAAGTCTGTTTTCATGACACAGATGTAGTTCATTGATTCGTTTTCAGTTGGGAGTAAAAATGTTTTGCCTAGTCTTGGTTATAAACTGTGCTTATGATCTTACCTTTGCCTTCTATATGTCCCAAAGGTAAAAGCTTTGGGACATTTAGTTTAAGTGAAAAGGGACTCCTGCACTGATGTGACGTCCATGTGGGAGAGAGTGATTCTGCTGGCAAGAGAGTTACTTGAAGAAGAGACTAGTATGAATGTTATATTTGAAAGGAGAAACACCATTTAACAGCTACTATTATGGATGCTTCTAAAACTTTTTGTTAGTGGTGTGAATATGAAGAAGTTTTAGGAATTTGAAATAGAATAAAAGAAATAAATCTTTTTTCTAGTTTTGTTGAGGTGCTTTATGCTTATATTTATTAAAATAGTCTGCCTTTTCCATAATAATAGTAAGCCTAGCTATTGTTTTTCTAGTGCTCGCTGTGTGCTAAGCAACTTTCTAAGTTGTTTTGGTAAGCTCAGGTTGAGTAACTTTTCCTTCTTGCCAAGTAAACTATAGATTTGTTCATAATCGATTTGCAGATGAGGAAAGGGAGAAACCTCTCCATGCAAAAGGCAGGGATGTGGTCAGTGTGTGGCATTTTATGGAGGAAGCTATGGGAAGAACACCCAACTGGAACCAGAAGACCTGGTTGATATCACCCCCTGCCTGACCTGTGACATCATCGGACAGGTGACTTGTCTCCTGACTGTTTTATCTGTAAACAGAAAATAACACCTCATAGGGCTTTAGAGAAAAATGTAATTTCCCCCCACTAAGTATTTTGTTTATTTTAGTACTTAGACTCTGATGGATGCTGAGCAATAACAGAAGGAAGAAAATGGCTAGAAAATCCCTTTTCCATTACAACATGAATGGCAAACTCATTCTTTTGGGTGTTACGATCCTTCACGGAGGGTGTGCGTGGAGGGCCCAGGGAATACATGGACCACGGGAGAGAAGCCCTTACAGTCCTCACCTCCCTGGGGTTCCCCGCGGGTCCCAGGGCTGAGGGCTGGCCTTCCTGGCCCAGCGTACTTAGAAACAAAGGCCTTCCCTGAGAGTCTGGACCAGCCATTCTCCTCGCCTGTCTTTTGTTTCCCGCAGGATGGATAGCACCGTGCCTGTACACCCTTCCTGCTCTGGCCTTCCAGCCACACTATCACACAGAGACTGGAGCGAGAAAGACTTCTCCTCTTGTTGAGCTTCTGAAGCAAGGTGTCTACTAACCACCAGCTAGGCTTCCCCATCACAACCGTTGCCAAATTGTATGGAAAAGAGAATTTTTCAATTTGTATAGGAAAATTGAGATCCCTGTTAGTTAGGCCTTTCTAGGAACCTTGAATCTAGAGGCTTCGATATGCAGAGTGTCCCTGAAAGAATTATTGCGTCAAACCTGAAGCAGTGAGGCACCGAGAGAAATGATGTGGAAGGATAGGAATGGTTGGGATTGGATATGAACAAAAGTCAGTGGAATTCTTTTATGTCAAATGATGTTTTCTCCAGTCTATCTGCCCTCACATCTTAGAGGACAAGAGAGCACACAAGGGTAGAAGCTAAATCTCTCAAGGAAACATCTCTGACCACCGTTTTGCTCGTGTTGAAACTCTCCTGGAAGTCGTTTTGGCCATTCACAGTTCTCCATCTGCGCAGTTAGAATATCTCACTTGATAAACATTAACTGGTTTATTTATTGTTTTCAAAAACTGTTGGAAGGATTTCTGAAGCCACTAAGCAATAGATTTCAGTTCTGCAAAACGTCCATTTATTTATTTGTGGACTGCTCATGAGTGTGAGCTGCTCTTCTTAAGAACATAAGGTTTGTGTCACAAACTCATTTGATTGTGGTCAATGGCTGCAAGAACACAGTTTGTGTCCATACCAAGAGATGCTTGAAAGGTGCCTTTGATGGATTGTCAGGAATTTTGGTCTTATAAGTGGCGCTTAGCAGGAGGAAGGAGAGAAGCAGCGGGCGGACGGGTCAGAAGAAGACTGGTTGTTGCGCATATCGCACTCCATGGCCTTTGGCCCCTCAGCTTCATGCTTTCCACCCTGTTCTCCTTGTTACTGCTGCCTCCTTGTCTGATATGCAGAAGACATATAGTAGTAATAAGAAAGCTTTTTTTTTTTTTTTTAGTGTCCAGTTGTATCTAACACTGCTAGGTACTTTCTACACGTTGTCTCTTGTCCTCACAACACCTGGGTTGAGCTGCTAGTATTTCGTTCTTGTGTAGATGGATGATGTTAAGGGTGACAGAGTTATGCGAATTGCCTGAGGTCAGGTGCCTGATTGAAAAATGCAGAGGACTTTTTCTCACTGGATATTCTCACTGGACTTCTTTGCTCTTGATAACTCTCTCCTTCCTGAAGCGTTGTTTCCTGAACTGTCAGGACAACACACACCTGCTTTCTAGCACCCGGCCACTTCACAGTCTCCATGGTGGACCCTCCTTCATTTCTCCACCCATTACATCTTGTTACTCCTGCCTATTCATTCTTCTCTCACTGCATTTCTTCCACAGAGAGAAAGTTTATGCTTATGACTTGAATGGCTGTTTTTACGCCACTGTCCCAAATCTTTGTTTCCTTTCTGTGTGCTCCTTGAATGCGACATGTCCCAGAAGTCTACCCCTTGACCTCCTGCAGGGCCGCCGTGATTTAGTAAATAGCAGTGCCATCTACCCCGCTTCCCACCCCAGAATCTGGTTTCTACCTCTCTTCCTCCTCCCGGCAGGCTCATATCTCACATTCCATCTCCAAATTTTATTGATTTTCAAATTAGTTCACCTGCCTCCTCCCAACATCCACAATCTTAACTCTTCTATGACAAATTTGCTGTGCAAAGTTTTGCTCTCTTGTGATATATTTTCTACGTAGCAGCCTAAAAGATCTTTCTAATATTGGAAATTGGTTTATTTTGCCTGCTTTTTTCATATTGTTACCTTCTTCAGTTACTCCTTTAACTCAGGATTAAATTCAAGCTTCTCTACCAGACTGTACTCCTGCTTAAAGCTGTCGTAGCATTTTTTTTTTTCTCCATTCTTTTATGGTCACGCTTGGACTGTTCTTTTGCCTCTGGCCTTAGCACACATTATTCTTTCTCCTCAGAGTGCGCTTCTCTCACTTTCAAATAGCTGACTCTTACCCTCCACAAACTTAGTACAGCTCCATTTTCACAGGCTCATGACGTCACCCCATCTCTGTCTGCCAAGTGTATTCCTCTCATGCGCTCTCCTAACACCATGTACTTAATCACTTTCCACAGCCGCTGTAGCTCTGACCCTCGCTTCTCTCCGAAACCACAGCTCAGACATACAACTGTCTTCTTTTCATTTCCACTTCATTTCATTCCCATAGGCATTTCACATTGAGCCTCCCAAAGCTCAACTCTTGGGGTTTTCTGCCCTCCAAAACCAGTGGTTCTCCAGACTTTCCCAGCTCAGAAAAAACGACAACTGTACTATTTCGTTAGTCAGACCAAAACTAGAGTTGTCCTAAATTCCTTAATTGTTTTGAGTCTGTATCCAGCTCATCTACCTTCAGAATATATTTAGAATCTGACCAGCTCCTGTTACTTTCATTGCTTTCACCTCATCCACGTCGTCAGCGCCATCTGTGTAGGTGAGTGCAGTGACCTATGACTGGCTTCTGCTTTGAACTGTCACCTGCTTCTGCCCTTCTTCCCTTGAGTCTGTAATCATCACAACAGCCAGAGTTGCATTTTAAAAGAGTCAGATCTTCTCAGTCCTCAGATCAAAACTTCCCATCTTTCAGAGTAGAAAATCATGGCTACCCATTGGCTTCTATGAACAGCCCCACCCTCACTCCATCTTCATTAGAGCTCACCTGGCAGCAGCCACTACTGCCTTGGGGTCTCTTCAGGCCTCTGCGAAGCCTTCCCAGTGGTCCATCATAGAAGAAGTCACCCACTCTCCCTTGTTTAATCGCATGTATCACCATCCGACTAATTACGTATTTTCTTGTCGTTCTTCCCTGTTAGAATGTAAACTCCATGAGGGCAGGGATTTGTTCTTTTTTGTTTGCTACTGTATTTCCAGCATCTGGTGCCATGCGTGACCCCTCTGTGGGCACTTGATGCGATTTTTGGGAAGTTGAGAGTAATAAAGTCTTGTGCTTAGTAGTTTGACAGACCTACTGGTGCTGAGTTCTGGCTCCAACACTGATGACTGGCCGCTTGTGGTTAGCCTGCTCCTTGGCCAGCATTTCCTCACCTGTAACAGCAATGTGTTCTTATCACTTAAGTCGCTTGTTTGGGTGGATTAAATAAAATAATTCAAGTGAAGTGTTTAGCTCAGTACCTTGCCTATAATAAACTATGAATTGAGAGCAGTTCCTGCTTCCGAGACTACATTTAATGGCTTTTTATTTGTCCATCTTTAAATTTGGTTGTATCTCAGGCTTGCTGTTGTAATAATGAACACACAGTGGTTGCTGGAGGTAGGGGTGGGGATAGAGGAGGGAGCCGGGTAAAGGTGAACAAAAGGTACAAACTTCCAAACATAAGTTTTGGGGGTGTAATGTAAAATGTGATGATGACGACGATGGGATGAGAGCAATACTGGTAATAATAATCAGCAGTTATCATTTAGGTGCTTACTGGGTGCCAGGAAATATTTTGTGAGCCAACACTTTCTAATCCAACTTCCTCCAGCGATGGTCATATTCCAAGTGAACTGTCCAGAAAGACAGCCACTAGCTGTGCGTGACAGTGGAGCACTAGACTGAAGGACTCAGTTTTAACTGAATTTTAATTAATTTAGATTGAATAGCCACATGTGCCTCATGGCTACTGTGTTTGAATTTCAATATATTCATAAGGTAACAGCCCTGTGACTTAAGTAGTGGTGTAGATGAGGAAATGTAGTTTTTCAGAGATTGAATAGCTTCTCCAGTTACTTAGCTAGTGTGAGGCAGAGCTGGGATTTGAAGGTTGATCCCCACTAGCCTGGCACCAGGGGCTCTGCTGGCATCTTTTGCATTACTCCTCCTGTGGGGCATTCTAACGAATGAAGTTCCACAGGCAAAGGGCCGGGGTCTTGCTGCAAGGGAAACAGAAACTGAATTTCTGAGTCCTAAGGAGGCAAGATGGGAAATTCTCCAAACATAGGGAAGGTGTTCAAAAGAGTCTAGAGAAGTAAGTTGGCTGCTCAACTGCTATATGTTCTTTCCTTCTAGACTTACATTTACAGACAACAGCAGCAACAACAAAATGCTCCCTACTAACATCTTCCAGCTGTCTCTCATAAAAGTAAAAACATGTTCTTTCTTCGTCCCAAAGGCAGAAAGAAAGCTATAACATCTTCTCAGTTACTATTTCCAAGGCTAGAGTATTTGGGTCACACTTAGTTTTCCCATTACTGTTCCGTGCTAGTAACCAGCAACTTATTTTTATAAAATATTAGGAGTAAAGGAAATGGAGGGGTTAGTTAAAAACAAAAACAAATATGTAGGTGTCACATCAAGGAGGAAATATGAGTGGGTTCTTCAGACTTAGCTTTTGTGATTCATCCTGAAGCCTTACTTGGTCTTGTGGACTCTGTTTCTCCATTATCCTTTCTGTGTTTTTTCCCGCAGCCAACCTTCAGCTGATTGTTGACAACACCTCGACTTTTATTCCTGGGGTCTTTATGTGTTTGATGGCCTGCCTTTATGGAATTGTTTCTGATTACCATGATCTCTTACCACAAAACATAGCAAAACCCAGAGGTATTTCAGGTTCCAGACATTCTCCTGCCTTTTCTCACTCTTAGAGCAGCCATCCTCTTTGCCCTGATGATCAAGATTCATTGCCCCAACCAGTTCTGTAACCTCGCTGTCTGTCGGGTCAGTGTCATGAGAAACCCAAAATTGCTAGGTTGCAATTTAAGCTTCCAATTCAGTAGAGGCATTGTTGAGTCCCTTGGTGAAATCATTCTTCTCTTGGGCACTGGGACTATTAAACCAGCAGAACTAGAGTTGCAGCCATGGGAGAAAAAATGCAAGTCGGTCATTAGGAGTGATGAGGGGGAGGAGAAGATGTGTAACTAATTCCACTATTGTCCCTTGGTTCCTGGACCAGTGTGTTCCGGCTGTAGGGGAAACAATGTCATATATTATCCAGTGGCTACAAGCTTCCCCGGGGACATCACTCTAGCCTCCCGAGGTAGTATCTCCCAGGAGCACTGGAACTGAATCTGTAGTAGATAGTTGATTTACCATTCTGAAAGATCATCTTTCTGGACAATGGGACATTTGGTAAGACCATTTCTTCCCAGTAGCATCAACCCATTGCCATACCTTTTTCACTGCATAATCTTGAGTGGGATACCATAATGATCAGTGGGACATTTAGTAATTCTGTGGGTGACAGAGGCATGGTGGACAGGAAAAGACGATCTCAAATTCAGACTAAGAATCTTTTTCACATAAGAACTAACAAATGACCACTCAAGGTTGAGCAAATGGGCCTGAAGTCATTTATGTTTCATAAAATTGAGAGAGGCCATAAATAAAAGTTCATTCTGAGTTGTTGCTTGAAGGAACAGGCAAAGCAAAAATGAGTTGAAAGGGGGTTTGATTGATTTGAAACCATCTGTCACTGACAGCGTATGACCTTGGGCAAGACGCTTCACCCCTGTGAGCTGCCTGTTCCTCACATCTGTAAAACTGAATAATGATACTTGTGTCTATTAGGCTTTGAGCCACTCAGATGAAAGTTGCTGTGCCAGTGTAGAGTGTTCATTAACAACAACATCAACAACCACCTCATCTCACCCTCCCCTCTGTAGGATCTGTGTTTAAATGGAGCAGTGTAGGCTGTTGCATCCTAGCATCTGATAAGCTTGCTTCACAGCACTTACTGTAGTTGATGATTGTGTGTTTGTTTGACTATGAGATGTGTCTTGTTTCCTCCACTAGATCCCACACTCCACGAGGACAAGAGGGGCCATGTTAGCCTCTTCGCTGCCACATCTCCAGTGCCTAATAGTGACTGTGTGTGGTAGGCATTTGGTAAATATTTACTGAATGAATGAATAAATGAATAAATAAACAATTTGTGTGTCCATGAGTTCTGCCAAACAAAACAACACACCCAAGAAACAAACCCAGAAACAACCCAGAGAAGTAAAATCAGCAGTTGGGTGCCCCCCGCCCCTGCCAACCGTGAACCCTCGTGCCGCAGTCCGTGTAAATCAGTGTTTCCTCTCGGTCCTGTATTACAGTGGGAATGGTGCCATGAGAAGTTTATTGGAGTAATTTTCAACAGCATTAATGTTTAGTAACAGATGCACCTCGATGGCAGGTTGCCTCATTCAACTGCCATCTGTTAGACAACTGTCTGTTCCAACAGCACTGGTCCATTGTAAGCAGATCAATAGCACTTGCACACATGTTTAAGCTTATTCATGTTCAAAATTTTTCTCAAAGGTTTTAAGGAGAAAAAGATGTGTTCATGTCTGGTTGGCTGGTGCTCAGTAATGGTGGATTACAACACCTTGGCAAACTATGAAGTCCATTTGATGTGTCATAACGCTCAACAAGGAAGTGTTCTCTCTTAAGTGTTTTTTCAGAAGTCAAACTAAATAATGGCGCTAGGAAACTCACTCAACTGCAAATAATTGGGTCCAACAGAGTTCAGTGCAGATTGTGCAACTGACAACAGAAACTGGCACAAGATGAAGGGTATAATCCATGCTGGTCATCATTAGCGTGTGTGTTACATATATTTTTTAAAACAGGGCAAAGGCAGTATAGTAAACTGTAGAAAATATAGTGTGCCTCCATACGTACATGCAATTAGGTTATACCCGGTGAAGACATACTGATTCTTAGCCTGGACTTGCCTTTCAATAAAAACTTTACCAAGCTTTTTGTGCTACATAAAGTTGGAGACAGAATTGGCCTATATAAACTTACCCTGTGCATGACCAGTTGGGTTGGTGGTGTGTCGTAAGTGTAGGCCCACTTCCATAAATGTCTCAGTGCTTAGCATAATGCCTGGTACTCAATTGGGACTCAGTAAATATTTGTTGAATCCGTGTTTTAGGACCAGCAGAGAATATTCCCTCTGAACTTATGCTGGATTCCCAACATAGAAACAGGTCCCATAGCCTTAGATCAAACTGACTATGAATTGGAACTTGAAATAGTGTACTGAACAGAACAAAAAGCAGATTGTCTATCACCACTGTGGGCCTGTAATAAACTTCTTAAAGCTTGTGATTTCCATAATGTCCAGCATCGGCTATAGGTTGCTTTGGGAACCAAACATCTCACAGTGGCTGTTTTGGAGAGAGTAAATCCATGTGTGTTTTAATTCAGTTACAAGAATGACTAAATTTATACCAGATTCTCACATGATTCAGAAGTGTGTGAATGACTCAGCCCATTAATATCCTTAGCTCCTGTGATCTCCCCTCCCAGTGAAATGATAGCTATAAGGTAATAATGATAATTGGAGGAGGAGACCTTGGCTTTGCCCTGTGGCAATAAAATGACACACTTTGAGTAATTGCATATGTATACAATATTGTTTGAAAGAAATGAGGTATAGTATTATCATATAAATATTTTCTAAATGTGTGTTAATGCATGTTGAATGTAATATATGTAGTTTCAGTTCCGGGTAAGAACTGAGTTCTACCTTTTGTTCCTGCCATTATATTTTTTTCCTAAACAACCAACCCATGTTCATAGGGACGGAGCCACTGGAGGCCTAACTGAGTTGTTGCAAGTCAGCTCCTTGATTGCCTTCCCTCCCCTTGCTGACATAAGAGAAACACTGCGGTCCCAGGCATGTTGGCTTCCAATTAAGTGTAGCTAAATGCCCACAAGTGATTCTGGGCTGAAACTGAGTAGTTAGTGGAGAGCCTGTGGAACTGTTAGGGATGTGTGAGTTTTTCACTCGCAAAGCTCCATTGCTTTGCAATAGTTCACGAAACAGCAATCTGGATATTTGGGGGTCAGACCCTTGTGCCCACCGCTGCTCTTGCCAGAATCATCCCCACTGACCAAGTCTTAGAGCCCAGTGGGCACTTCTCCATCCTTCTTTAACATGACTTCTCCACAGCACTTGACAGGTTTTGAAATTCCTTTCTAAACTTTTGGGACACTTGCTTTTGGTTGTCTTCCTAACTCTGGTACTTTTTCTTTTTGAGACTCTTCGATTTGGTAGACATACCAAAGTGTGGTATTTCTAGAGTTCTATCCTTGGTCCTTTTCTTTCTTTGTGTCTGTTGTTCAGTCTCTTTCATAATGTCATTCATTTCCATGGTTTCTATTAAAATCTATGCACTGATTCCTCCATGTGGTGTTTTCTGTCTTGCTGAGCTGTCTGTCCTGCCTCTTACATATATATAAGGTAAGAACAACAATAGCAGCTGTCCCTTGTAGCAGTGTGACAGATAGCTCAGTACTTCATTGCTTCATTTTGTCTTTTCCTCTTGGCAACACTGTGAGGTAAATATTGTCACTGTTTTCTAGAGTCAGGTGAGGAAACTAAATTTAAATGCATTTAGTAATTTTCCAAGGTCATTCAGTTTAGTAGTAGAGCCTCATTTTAAATCTTAATTCAAGCCTTGGATCAGAAGTACTTTGGGTTAGCTAGTCAGAGTGGAATCCTTCGCCCTCCTATGTCTTCTCCACAGGATCTTCCTCCATTATTTTCTGGAATGCTTGAAAGCACATCTCATCTCTAAAGTAGAAGTCTAGGGATTCCACTAGTCCCCTAGGTATTGTAGGTCACAAAAGTCGTTATATTTTTATGTCCAAAATATCTAGTTTATGTAAGTTGAGGTTTCAGACTCACAGCTCTCGAGCCCCTGTGTTGTTTGGACTGTACACTGTTTTTAGATTTTGGCTTTAAAACCAGGGCTCATGTCACGTGGCCCAGGCGTCTGGAGCTGTGGAGCAGCTTCCTCTCACCTGGGGCTTGTGCCGCCGCTTCACCACGCCTCACCACTTCCTGTTGTCCTGTACTTGTGGGGGTTTCTCAGATTCTTGCTTGTCCAGCGCTGTAGAAATTGTGACACCTGCCAAAGACTATTCCTTCACAGCTGGTCTTCTTCCCTCTCTAGTCTTTGCCCAGTACTTAAATGATTTTCTGAAATGAAATCTGTTCCTTGCGCTCTTAGTGTTTTGATTTATGATTCCCCATTAACTCCTTCTCAGTTCAAAATATGTTAATGTCTTTATACAAGGTCCAAAGGAAAAGAGAAAGTCTTCACAGCCCTGGAGTGGGTGTGAAGTGGGTAAGAGAAATCCCACACTGTCCCAAGATCCACAACCACAACTCAGGGTTGACCTAGATCTGTCTGATCCCAAGGTCCTGGTCTTTCTCCTCCATCATGTCAGCTTCTCTTCAGTCTGCTATTATCTGTGCAAATAAAATCCACATGTTGAAGTCCAAACCCTTAGACCTCAGAATGTGACTGCTTTTAGACACAGGGTCTGTAAGTTAAATTAAAATGAAATCATTCAGGTAAGCTGTATTTCAGTATGACTTACAAGAACAAGGTATTTTAACCCAGACACATCCCCTCTGGTAACTAGTATATTTTTCACAGAGTCTAAGAATTACTTTTGTTGTGCTTTGCCAATTTATTTTCTTGGTTCTTTATATCCACAAGTGAGTGAAATCATCCAGTAACCTTAATGTTCACCTACAGACGACTGGATGAAGACCCTGTGAAATATACACAATGGAATGCTACTGGATTATTAAAAAGATGAAATAGTGCCTTTTGGGACAAAAAAGTAGATGGATCTTGAGGTGATGATGCTCAGTGAAATAAGTCAGAAAGTAAAAAACAGTTCCCAATAATGAGTTAGTTTTCCAAGCCCTCTTTTTGATAGAGATATGGGATTTGCTGTAGGGAATGTATATACTTTATAGCAGTTCTCTTTAGGTTCTGCCTCGGGGAAGAAAGTACTTTGAATCACTGAATTTGGTCTATTCAGGCTTTCCTAGTCCTGTTTCAGGTGGCCATACTGTCAGCCTCAAAATACTGATCCTCACCACCTTTCCTTCCCGCCCACACCCCACTCTTTGACGCAACTCCCCTGCAGTGGTTGTCGTCGAACTAGGGAAATTAAAAATGCTGACTGTGTTAGAGACTTTGCTGGAAGAGACCTTTTGCATTTACTGATCATCTGCTTAGATCAGATTTTTTCGTACCACCCTGGATTAAATGATAATTGCAAACTGATCAAAGAACCTTTGTGAAGTTTCATCTGTATGTCTGCCTCTTATGTTACCATTAACACCTCAGGTGGATATGAGTCTCATTTTATAAATCCAGAAAGAGAGCCCATAATTCTTTTCTAAGAAGTCATAATTTATTTTCTGTGTCTACTCTCAACTCTTGGTGCTACATTTTTGAACTTGTTTCATCTTGTTGCATCCAGTGTAAGGCAGAGGATACCTGCTCTCCATCTATAATAGTTCTTCAGACATAGGCATTATTAAATTGCCCTTCTGCCTTTTTTTTTTTTTTTCTAAACTGAGCTTCATTGGTTCTGTGGCCTTGCAGGACTTATTTTTAATTACATATAGGATTTGTTTTTAAAGCCCCTCTATGTTTTTCACAACTCTCTTTGATGGTGGATCCAGGCCTGGCTGGACATCATCAGCATCATTAGAAGATGGTTCCTACACTCTGTACTATACATGTAAAGTCAGGCATTTTGGTTTCATGCTTTTTACTTTTTTTTTTAAGGGTTTATTTATACAAGAGCCGGGGTACAGGCCAGACACATGGGAGGGTGAGAGGATTTACCAGAGACAGTGGGGAACAGAAAAGACAGACTGATGAAATACATTGCTGAGGGGAGCAGCGGGTGAGACGGGAGAGGTCTGCTCACCATGTGGGTTGCTCCGAGGCTGGCGGGTATCGAACCCACACTGCAGAGGCCGCTGACAGCTTCACAGTGCTGCGCTCAACCACCTGCACCGCCAGGGAGACTCCATGCTTTTTACTTTTGATTGAGCAAATCAGAACTCATAACAGTTAAGCAACAGAAGATTATATAATTATTTTCTCCATGACAGAGGTCATCAAAGTAGATAAATTATGGATAATTTTTTTATTTTACATGTGTTGATACTCAGAGGGAGTGGAAATATAGCCCATTGACCAGACAGACCAAAAGCAAGCCTTCTCTGTATTGATATTGTTGTCCTAACTTTGTTTCTAACTGAATGACAGCACATAAATAGTTTGACTTCATTCTATATCATTTATTTCTATATGAAAGTGAGAAAGGTAGTAATCAAGATTCGTTGATCTCTAAATT
Source organism: Talpa occidentalis (assembly GCF_014898055.3). NCBI lineage: Eukaryota > Metazoa > Chordata > Mammalia > Eulipotyphla > Talpidae > Talpa > Talpa occidentalis. The sequence goes on along the minus strand of NW_026555331.1, from coordinate 13,260,228 downwards.
GTCTTTCAGCTCAGAAATTGCACTGTATACTCTATGCTAATAACTTAAAATTTCTGAACTATTACTAGTTAAATAATAACTAATAATTGTGGTGTTTTCATCGGGTAAGTATATTTGGAGCTAATATATTGAGTACATATACTGATATTTATTGAGAACATATATTAAGTTCTACCTGCTAAGTGTCAGGCACTGGCAACACAGTGATAAATCAGACATCTTTCAGGTGCTCTTGAATATTCCTAGGCCTGTGGTAGAATCTGACTCATGGTGCTTCAGGCAGAAGGGAGTAGTTTGGTGAATTTTACTTAGTAACGGGCTGGCACATCAGCAAAAGGTCAGGGCTTCAAGGGCCCAATAGTGATGGCTTGAGGAAAAGCAGGGGCGTGAAGGTGTGGGGTGTAGAGGCTCAAGTTTAAGGTTGAGGAACTTGAAGCAGTGGCTGCAGATGACTTTTTTCCAAGGAACTGGGCTTTACAGAGAAAATAATAGAGGAGTGGGTGGGCGATAAAAGGTCATATGTTCTTTTTTTTTAATATATTTTTAATTTTTGTACAATGTATGCATTTTCATCTTGGTTATAGTCTCCGTAAAATTCCCACCACCCATTCACCCGTGAACTATCACCATGGTCTCTTGTGCTCTTCCCACCCTTGTTTTGATCCTACTCCCTTTGCGCCCTCCCCACCCCCCCAGTATGTCTCTGCTTTCATAGTTGCCTGTTGATTTTGATTTTTACTTTATTATAATTAGTTTTTTTCCTGATCCCTTATTTGGATCCTCTACATTCCTGCTATAAGTGAGACCATCTGATATTTTTCTTTCTCTTTCTGGGTTATCTCACTGAACATGATCCCTTCTAGCTCCATCCATGTTGCTGAAAATGGCATGAGTTTATCTTTTTTTGATTGCTGAGTAATATTCCATTGTGTATATGTACCACATCTTCTTGATCCAGTCATCTATTTTTGTTCTTAAATATAGTAGTGAAGAACCAAATAAATAAATGTTTTGTGGGGAAAGAGCCTATAGAGAGGGGATGTTTGTTTTGATGGAGAGGAAAACAAGGCATTGAGAGCCAATTTTAAAACAAAGTTGAGGATGAATGGAAGGACATATGGATGGACAGACAGGTAATAAAGCAAGCATAGCAAAGTGCTCGTCATGGCACTTGGGAGGCAGCTAAATGGCAAAATACCATTCTTTCTACTTCTCTGCAGGTTTGAAAATTTGATAATCACTTATTGGAAGGAAGAAGAGAACATAGATTCAGAGTTTAACCTTGAACAGATTAGGGAGACGTATTCCTTATTGTAGCGCCTGTTGGTGGAAGTTCAAGTTAAAGGAGCAACCTTTTTTTGAAGTGGGAATCACTCTCACCTGAAGATACTGAAGGCTGGAATAACCCCTCTGGAGTAGGGGTTAGACCAGGCATGGTGATCTAGGAGCTCTTAAGACACTGAAGAACCGCTGTTGATCTGTGACAGAGAGCATGAAAATGGATTTGACTTGAGGCAAGTTTATGATCATGCACAAGTGGTCCTGCTGGATAAAGGAACTGCTTCTGGTGGTTCTGGCAGATAATAGCAGCACAACAATTGCTAGGGACTGTAGTCATTTATTTCCAGAAAGATACTTCCAATGGAAAAGCAGTTAAAATTGGACTTGGGTAAAAGGAAGGAGCCCTGTGTCAGGTCCTGGTGAAGAGGGAAGAGAGTTGTGCCGGTGTAACCTCTCCCGGTGGCAGTCAGGAGACAGCCTGAAGGGGCTGTTGAGGAAAGCGAAGAATGAATGTGGGGTGAAGGAGCAGTCTGTCCTGATATGTGCCCCATGTGGTTCTCTGGCCCTTGGCTGGGGGATTCTGTTTTCTGCCTCATTTTATTTTATTTGAATGAAATCTGATAAAAAATAATGTTACAAAACTATATTATTGTTAACACTTAACTAAGATCATGTTATTGTCTTCCTCAGGTAAAAGAAGAACGTCCAGAAAAAATACCAGATCTAAAATTATTAGTGGAGAAGAAATTTTTGGCTTTACAGAATAAGAATTCTGATGCAGATTTTCAAAATAATGAAAAATTTGTACAATTTAAGCAACAACTGAAAGACCTGAAGAAGCAGTGTAAGTCAGCATGCTTTGCTTTGCTTTGGCATTTTGAAATTGGGGAACTGACTTGATGAACAGTCCCAGAAAACTAGTTTTGTAAAGTTTGCTTATCTGCTTGGCTTGATCCTCTTTCTAAATTGCTTTTTATTGTGGTTGCATTTCTGTATTTTGCCTAACTTTTGGTTCAAATCAGCCTGTCCATTTTTGAAAGCCAACAGTTTCCACAAAGTGCTAAGAAAATTCCCTAGCAGCTAGGAAAAGCTATACTTATTGTCTCCCTGCTGGGGAGGGGGAATTGGGAAAATAAAACTGAAAACTCTTTGATTCAAATGACAACGGTATTTCTCAAACATAAAGCCGCTGTGCCAAGCTTTCCAGTCACCATACTTTGAGCCTGGTTTTCTGCTTTGGAGTAGTAATAGCAAAGTCCTCTCAGACTATTTTCCCCTTCTTGAATATGGACCAAAATTCTCTTCATCCCTTCGACTTTGTCGTAGTACAAATTTCCATGTGACTTTTGTTTTTCAATGTGTTGCCTCTCAAATACACGTTACTATACTCAGGCTTTTTAATGAGCATAGTTTGATGCTTAGAGAATGAATAGTAGAGCAAGTAACTTTTTTTAAACTTAGGTCTCATTTCACCTTCATTTGCATACACATGGGACAGGACTTGTATGATATGAGATATAAATTTGCTTCCTGTCCTTATTTGTACTTCGTGTAGGGAGTTGTATTTTGAAATCGACTTTCCTTTAAATATAAGCATTTTCTTTAAATTGATGCTGAGGTCTCAAAAAATGACTGAGGAAGCTGCTTTGCTTTTCTCTATTTTACAAATAACATAAATTTCACAATTAGGAATGTTTCACAATCTTGGTAAGACATTTGCTTGTACTGTGGACTTAACAGTAAGCATTTTCATCACGTTTAAGTTTATTTTTTGGTCTTCATTGAACATCAACTATCAAAAGCTTTTTATTATAACTTGCACTGTACCCTCAGGTAATAATTTGCTGCTGACTTTATGGTTATAAAGAGGCTAGTGAATTTCACTTTCGATGTTGGTCAAAATAGCCCAATGGACTTTTACTACGTGGAGCTGATAATCATAATTTATGGCAAAGTTAGCATCTAGTCTTTATTCTTTTTTTCAAAAAATATTTTATAATAGAAATTGAAGGATAGACATCCAAAGTATAATTTTGTTCCTCCTTCATTATGTTTACAAAATTTTTATTCCATAAGAGAAAGCTATAAAGACTTTAAACTCATATAGCCATGGGAAGCTCTTCCTTATTAAGAATATATAACACCAAAAGGATAAATGTTAGAATCATGGTAATTGTTAATTTTCTCTAAAATGCAGGGGTTTGACTTTTCCCCAGACCAGCAGTACACATCATTTGGATAGATAGTTAAACATTACAACAAAGTAAATTTATATTGAAAGAAATGCTTCCTTATATAAGATTTCCCTATATATGGTAACACTGGAATTGAGACAATGTTCCCTTTAATTTCTCTTAAAAATAGTTTTTAAAAAAGTTTTAAAATCTCAAATAAGAGAACAAATTATGAATATACTCTTCAAATGCTCTGTAAGATACAGACATCTTACTTGCAAAATGTAGTTTTTAGTGCATTTATTATTAGTGCTGTCAGTTAAACTTGAACCCTGTCTAGTAGATTTTATTACTTTAGATTTAAAGCTGCTCTGAGGATGCTGATAAGCCTTGGACTCCCTCAAGTTTTTGTGGCGCCAAATCAAAGGAACTGCGATTTATACAGAAGCCAGTGACTCTGGTTTGAACTATGCTCTGAAGGGGAGGAATTGCACTCGTCATTTTTTACTTTAAAACTGAAAAATACAGGCCAGGGAGAGAGGCCCGCATCAACTTGCTAGTGTCAGCAAAGTAAAGGCTGAAGTGCTTCCTCGTCTGCAAAGATCCAGAGGGTTGTTTTAGGAAAGTTACCGCTGGCTTTTCACCAAATTTATTTTCAAGAGCATAAATTGCAGGGAATTAAATTTAACAAATCAGGATCTGATTTTAAGACATGCCAGGAAACTCTGCGGGAGGTGGGAGGGGGGAGGTGCAGGGGAGAGTCAAGAACGAAAGAGACATAGGCTGGCCTGTCTAGTGAGTAGACCCGAGGAAGTCCTTGGGGTGGCTTCAAAGCACTCTGCCAGCAGGAATAAGTTAAGCTTCAGTTTAAAAGCTGGTTCTCAAAGGTCCCTTGACATTCTTAATATTTATGGAACACCCCCCCCATGTTTTTGTTTATATGTTTATAATTATTGACATTAACATATGAGAAATCAAAACTGAGGGCTTTTAATTTGTTAACATAAATAGCATTGTGAAGCATAACTATATTTTCCAAGCATAAAAAAAAAAGTAAGTGAGAGGGTGGCGTTGTTTTATATTCTTTGTGAATCTCTTGAATTTGTGGCTTAATAGAAAGAAGCTTGATCCTCATATGCTTCTGCAGTTGGTCTGTTGTGGGTATGTTGTTGTGACTGAAGCATGGGAAGAAAACTGACCTTCCACGTAGGTGGTTGGACTTGCTGAAAGGGTCCTGCAGGCCACCAGCAGTTCTCACTTTCAAACCACAGATCTAGGTGAGGGGTCCGTAAACTATCCCCATGGATCAAATCTGACCTGTCTCCTAGTTTTCCATAATCTGCAATCGAAGAGAGCTTTTTACATTTTTTAATTGTTGGGGGGGGGAAAAAAAAACAAGAGAATGATATTTTGTTGTGTGTGAAAATTCTATAAAATTCAGATTTCAGTGGCCTTAAATACCATTTTATTGGGATGTAGACAGTCATGTACATATTGTCAACGTGTGCTCGCCATTGATGGTGGAGTTGAGTAGGTACATCAAAGACCACCCAATCCATAGAGCTTGAGATGTTTACTATCTGGCTCTTGGCAGGAAAAGTCTACTGACTCTTGGTCTAAACCACAATAGAAACCAGGGCAGTGTTGTTGTTTTAACTTTTGATTATTTCATGAATGCCATCCATTTGTGTCATGTGCATGCAGAACACTTTGAGTGCCCACTGTATGGGAATCAGCATAGTGGATGCTCAGAGATCAGTATTAAGCAGAGCCCTGTGCTAGGAGAAGACAGTATATACAATCGTGGAATAACGTGAGAACCAAATATCAAATCAGAAGTAAAGGAAAAAAATGTCAGAAACAAATGTTACTCAATGTGGAGCCTAAATGAAGAGTCAGAATAGGGATGCACATTTTGTCTGTGTGCTAATAATACCAGTCAGTTGAGAGGGGCTCCCTAAAGCTGTATGCTCAGAAAGTATCTGAGGCTCATTTATATCCTAGCAGGAAAGAATGTGCTAAAGGATTATGATGGGGGGTAGAAAGGGGAGGGTGGGGAAGGGCCATACAGATGTCTAGTATTTGTCATCCTGCAACCTCAGACTGAATAGATGCACTGAACTTATTTAAAGGTGTGATTAAAAGTGATACGCTTTAGTTGCGCAGCATCAGTTTTTGAGTAGTTGTGTCTTACAGCTATTACAAGGCATTAGATCCAAGTTCTTTGGGTGAACCATTTTATCCTGAGGTATCCAATATCCTGTATGTTGGAGAGGTTATGTCTGCTCTCACTTTCCAAGGTTATTGCCAAGTTTAAATAACAGAGAATCTTTGCAAATTCTGAAAGTTTAAGTTATTGTTGAGAAAAGCTGGTACAGTGTCATGGAAAGAGTATTTTAGTAGTGCCAAGACCTGGGTTTGAGTCACTCAGTAGGTAGTCTGCTCTCCCCATGATGCCACCCATTCCTATTTTTCTTAGTTCTGTTTCTTGGAATCTTACAAATCGAGATTGATTGAAGGTAATTTTGGTACTTGTGGAAAGGATGGCTAAGATGGTGATGGAGATGATAGCTGAGTTAAAGGAACAATTTCACAGAAACGAGTTCCATTTCCCTAAATGGTAATCATGTTCTTACTAACCCAGGTTGTGAAAGAAACAATATGATTTGGTTTAAGGCAGGCATAAGCAGATTTTCTTGGGTGAGATTATCTTATTTAAACATATGTTCAGGTAATTTTCTCTTTCTCCCTCCTTTACTTAAACTGCCTCCACTATTATAACTCAAGGTTTACTGCATCAGCACAGCTTAATTAGAACATGCAGACTCCTCTGTGTAGATACTTTCTTAAGTCATCAAGCAATCATTCTGGCATCCTTTATTCATTTACCTATTATGTGATTGACAGGTATTGGAAGTTTTATTGCAGGTCAGCAAGCCAGAAATCCAGGGCCTCAGATATAATTGATCCTAGAAACCCTTGTGGTCAGAAGTAAAATTGATTGTATATCTGAGATCTCTAGAATAACATAAGATGAAATGTGATTTTTTACTGATATATGAAATGAGAAGAGTAAAGGAAAACATGCCTTTTTAACGCAAATCTGCTAACCTGGAGATGTTCACTACAAATTTAGACAATATATTTAGTCATATGACATGCATAAAATAGAAGATACACAGATAGTTGAGCCCATGAGTAAAACTGAGAAATCATTTTCAGTGACATGACATTTCTATCAGACAGATATACAGACATAGGGATTTACATTGTAATCTTTTAATTATATGGATTCACAGATGAACTCTGTGCCTTCACTTTAAGCACACCCCATGTAGATCTCAACAGGGATAAAAGAGGGAGTGGCCATTCACTTCATACAAGGATTCTCTGAGCCTTTCACTGGGGACTTTTGGGGAACTTGGAAGCCCTTTGCCTTATTCCTAGTGGGTCATTTTCCCTTTCCTTCAGCAGTTCTTCAAAACTGAAGTGTAGGTCCAGGAGAGCAGGGACTTCTCTGTTCTGCTTATTCCTTGAACCCCAACATAAGTTCCAGGCACAGGATCTGCAAAACAAGAATCTTCAGGAGACCTGCCGTGTTCCCGAGAGCGTTTGCTCTCTGTAGAGAACACCCCTTCCACCTGTGCCTTTCTGTTGTGGATGGGAGTGTGGACCTCGTGTTACCAGATCTTCAGCTTCTTTTAGAAAACCCAGACGTCTGGCTAATAATTTTTCCGTTATTAAATTTCTAAAATACTGCAAACAACACCCTCAGTTTGTGACCTTTACTTTTGTCTTCTCATAATATCATCTTTTAGTGCCCTTTTAGGCACTTAAAGAGAGACATCAGCATGAATTTGGCCTGTTAATTGCAGCCGATTCTGATTTCTTCAGAAAGGGGAATGGTTTTGTTTTCAAGATAACTGCAAACTAAGGCAGAAATCACCCTTGTCATTTGGGAATGTGTAGGAGAAGCCTCATGGGTTCTGTTGAACAGCAGATGGTGAGTGTGGGGAGGAACCAAGATGGGGATCCCCCGCTCCAGAGGCAGGTGGACAGTGGAGTTACAGATAGCACTCTTGAAGTTGCTGGGAACTGGGAAGGTTGTGTGTATGAGTTTTGAAACCTGGAAGGAAAGAGATGAGTGAGAAACAAAGGTGGTTCTAAGAGGGGAAATGACTATGCCTAGAGGAAGTACATTGTGTATTTAAGCTTTGCAAAATGTTAGCCAATCTGACTTAGTCCTGATAGTGTTCAGCCTATAAATCTCTGTGTCATAGGTATAACTGTCTACCCAAACTATGTGCACTGCTGTCCTGTCATTAACTAAGCCAAGACCCGGCAGCAATAATGTTATATTCTCCTTTATATCCCTTTGTTCCTAACGTTAGTCAGCACCTCTATTAATATTTATAGAACATAATTACTCAACTAGAAAAAAAGGGTCAGAACCTAGTTAAGGCAGTTTGATTATAAAATTTCTTTCTCTTCAACAATATGTCATCAATAAAGACGAGAATAAGAAGGTGGAAAATTAGTATTTTCAAGGATCTAAAATCAGTAGTAATAGTTAACAATTTATTTTGTCTTTGGAAATCCCCTACATTGTTCAAAAAAGAGTCAACATACATGATTTTGTGTGCATAACCCCTTACAGTAAAATGTTGGTGAAAACTGTGGTGTATATAGTAATATACAGTTTTAATGCCAGAGCAATATCATGCTGAGGAGTTCAGTGCATATGACTTGCTTTAAGTGTGATTGCTTCGAACCTGTAAGGAAATTTATAAAAAAATTGGTTTGTTGGCTCTTCGTTAGAAAGTTTTATTATCTCTGTCACCCTCAGTGGATTTTTGTTTTTTTTCTTGGTGATGCAGAATCCATCCCTTTTTGCTTGCTGGATGACCATCAATTGTTGGGAGATTCTAAAAACCTTAAGTTTCACAATAGAAATAGATTTTTTTTTTTTAGGCTGGATTGCATTCCTGGCCTGAGGACTTATGCTCATTGAGTGAAATTTCTGCTCTATGCAAATTTTCAATTCTTGGTCTATTTGCCTCCTCCCTCCCCTTCCTCGTCTCTGAGTCAGGATATGTCTGACTCTTCTGTGTATCTCTTTCCTCCTTTCTGCTCTTTTTTGTTCCCCGCACCATGCAGTTTCTTTTTCTCATATTTGTACTTATATCAGGAATGCTAACTAGCCCCATCCCTAACCTAATGGTGAAGCAACTTGAGAGAGGTTACAACATTAGTAGATCGAGCAACCGGAGGACTGGAGATGGGGGGAGAGAGACGCTAGGGAGGGATGGAGCGGTCCTACTTCTTTTTCCTGAACTTGTGACTTTGCAGGAATTTTTACATTTTAAAATGGATGTGGGGTACCAAATAAATAAGTGAAAGGAATAAAGAAGAAAAAAGATTAGTCAAAGTCCATTGACTATCATAGTGGAGTTTTAGTTAAAGCGGAAGCTGTCAGGGAACTTTTGTTATCATTCCTAGGTGCTCTTTATACCATAAAAGATGCCCATCTGCTCCTCCTTTACCTTAGGTTTGCCCTTATCCTTTTGGAAAATAGTAGTAATAAAAGTAATAGTCTTTGTATAATCCCTAGTGCTATGGTATTTGATGAATGCTTGTTGAGCTAGTAACTACAGGGATGGTTTGTCTGAGTGCTCACAGTGCTTGCATACTTTATATACGTTGTTGTTTATTTCTCACAGCTTTGCAAGTTAACTATACACAGCTTCAGATTAGAAAAAAATGCTAAGAGAGCTAATAGAATTTCCTTAAGATCATAAGTGCTGAAATTCAACCCAGGTTTGGGTGACACCAGAACTCATGTTCTTCTCCTTACAGATATCAACTCTTGAAATATTCCTATGTGATTCTTTTTTCTCAATTCAAGCATTTCATGTGTCTCTTGAAAAACTGAGTCACCATAGGATTCTTGATAATTTGTCTGAATCTCTCAGATCCCAGAGCTGCATGGACGTACTGTGAACACTGTGGAATTGGCTTCACCCCACTGAGAGAATGTCTTGCCTGGTCACTTCCATTTAGAGCTCAGGGATAAGACTCATATCAGACATGAGATGGCGTGTGTTCATGCATGCTTCCTGTGCCTTCAAAGTAGCCCCATGAGGCTCATGTAGGGTAGTCTCGTTTTATAGATACAGACGTGAGACTCATGAAAGGCTAAATGGTTTGCTCAAGGTCCCAAAGTAAGCTAAAGAGGGAGACTTCAGCTGGATCTTCCTTTACCAGATCCCATAGAAATTTGGATTTTGATAGTCCATCCAGTAACAGCGCTTAAGAATGTCATTTTCGGTGTGAATAGTTGCTATGTTATGGCAGAGAAGACTTAAGAGAATTATTGCACAAGTTTAGAACAGATCTCAGGAAATTTATTTCCAGCATAGCCACAGTAATCCCGTACATAGACATCAACTCTCAGTCTTCACGACAGCCACGTGCAGGAGGGGAATGCATGAAAAGTGTCGGCTCTGTTTTTAGCAGACCGCATCTTGGAGGTGACATATTTACCCAGTGTCTCACAGTCAGGAGGTCACAAGGATAACAAACATGTTCCCGAAGAAAGTGGAAGCTTTAAAATGAGAGATGGCTATAATTAAAGTTATTAGGAAAGAAAGGTTCAGTTATCAAGGGAGAAATGAGTCAGCAGCAAGTTTAAACACAAACTGAAGTCAGGGTGTTTCTCCCATCGTGGCTTATTTTGAGTGAGTGTGATGCCATCGTGCTCAGCAGCAGCCTAACCTGGAGCAGAAGACCAGCTCATCCTTATCCAGGCGACGACGTCCATCCTACTTAAGAGGATAATTATCTTGTCAAGTTATTAATTCCTGAGATTGGGATGATTTAAGTTTTCTAACTATTAGGTCTATATAACGAGCACACCTTTGGAGTCGACACCTCCCTCTTCCATTTCCAGCCACTGGCTGCTGTTTTGTTTCCTCCATGTAGTTTTAACTTTCCCAAAATGCTACAGACCTGGAATCCATACTTAGGCCCTTTCAGTGCCTGCATTCAGCGAGCTGAGTGCTTTTGAGATTCATTGCTGGTGTTGCCATTGTCACCAGTTGATTGCGTGATAGTTGGCTGCTGAGTTATGTTCTGTTGTATGGATGTAGCGTGGTTTATTGATTCACTTACCAACCGAAGGATGACATTTCAGTTGCATCCAGCTTGGGGACGTAATAAATAAAGCTGTCATAAGTACTCATGGGTAGGTTTTTATGTGGATCTGAGTTTTAATCTCTCTTGCTGTTCGTATGGTAAACATATGTTTAACAGATAACAAATTGACAGACTGTTTTCCAATATGGAGTGCATTCTGCATCCCTCCACAGTGGGCGAGTTGTAGTTGCTATGTATCCTCACCAACATTTGGGTTATTTTGGTTTTCTTTTAGTTTAGTCATTCTGGTTAGTATGTATAGTGGTACCTTTTCATGGATTTAATTTATGTTTTTCTAATGACATGGGATATTGAGCATGAAGTTCCTTTTTATATTTAAAATTTTCAGCTAGCGTTCATGCTTTTCTGTTCATGTAACACCTGCATTTATTCTCTCATTTACTCAAGAAACATTATAGACGGTCTTCAGTGATTCTTAAGGTGTCATTCCCATACTGTTGCTTTTGGTCTCAGCATTGCCTGGAAATTTATTCAAAATGCTAACCCCAGACCTACTGAATCTGAAACTAGGGGTGGGGCTAAATTTTAACAAGCCTTCCAGATGATTCTGTTGCACAGTGGAGTTTGAGAAGCATTGGTTTGCAGTAGTAGCACTCGCCCACCATTGGACATCAGTATCAGCTGTGACCTAAATAAAATTAAAGCTCGGCCCCTACCCACAGAGTTTCAGATTTTAGTTGTTGTTAAGTTCTGTGGGTAGTGCTGATGTACAGTCAGGGTTGAAAATAACTGATCTACTGAAGGTTGTGTAGCTAATCATTCTAAAGGATATAAATCTGACTTCTTATTCTAGATCTCATTGTATAATAATGAAAGGAAAGACCTATATATATATAGAGAGAGAGAGAGCATAGTTTTAAGTTTCTTAGTAATTGCCTAATTGTAACGTGGTATCCTTGATTTAAACATAAACTAACTTTATTCTACATCTGAGAGCCTCATTTTTATATTCCATGTTCTACTTCACATTCATTCATTCAACAAGTAAATACTTGGGAATGCTGGGAACACAGCAGTGAGAAGACTAGGCAAATCTCTGCTCAGAGGCTTACATTTGGTTTTGGTACCTACTTAGCATCTGCTTTCTTTACAGTATTTAGGTAGAAATATGGAGCATTTCGTAGTAGCTCTAAAACAAAAGTGTCTTCATATACATGAATGATGCTTTAATAATGATCATGGATTTGTTACACTCAAGTTCTGTTCTTCAAAGCTATTTGCCTTTTATTTGTTGGCATTTATATTAATCATGAAATCCCTATTTCTTGATAATTTTTCAAACCCTTTTATTTGAAACCTGCTTTGATGATAACAATGAGTAGAGAGTATCCATGCCATAGAAAGATCTAGAATTTGGATTCTGAAAATATAATCTCAGATTCTGATCCTACCAAGTAAAATAGCCAGTCTTAACCAATAAATAGAATTTTACTTTTGTATAAAGTATGGATAGTATAATGATAACAGTGCAACTTAGCCCTCAGAGTTGTATAAAATGAAATCTGATATTTTAAAATGAAAAGTGAAAGTCTTTTGTGAATTCTGATATACTCTTCAAATATCACCCAATCTTTTTAAGCTTCCTTGAAGGCATTTACCTAATTTTTATTTCAAAGGGTACACATTTTATAAGTTATTAGCAGTTGGCATAAATTCTCAAGTGCCAGGCAAAAAGCTCAGAGTGTTTTAGTCACTTTGCTAAAGCATTAGGAGATTTTAATGAAGGGTAAAATATTACTAGACTGTCAAGTAGTTAAGGAATGTTCTGCCAATTGACAAGGGTGTGAACAAAAAAATGTTGATAAGGGAGCAAATCATTTTTCAGTACAATATTGACTTTGGCAACTACTTCTTAGTAGGAAAAAGAGTGAAATGTCACAAACAGCACTGTTCACATAAGTTGAACCATCCTGTATCTGCAGCTCTCAGTGTGTCCTGTATCTGTTCAGGGCCTTTAATATATTTGGGATTCTCTTACACATATGTGTTTTTAAATTTAACCAGAGGGAATCAGCTCTGCTGTTTGAGTTAGCTTTTTTTTTTTTAATCCTTTAATGACTTATTTCATTTTTTTTTTTTAATTTAGTAAGCAGACACCTCCTGTATGTAGAGCTCTGTGCTAGGCACAGGATCAGAGGCAAGTAGCTGTTATCTTGGGAGTAAGAGAAAAGGGAAACTGGTCACTTGAGATTTTGGGGTCCCAGAACTTGGCGTGCAGGATTTGGAGAAGACATGAAAGAGCAGGCCAAGGGCTGATGAGAGGCATTGAGTAGAGTTTTCCAAAATAAATAAATAAGGACTTTAGGGTCAGAAGCATTGATCTTTGCTGTCAGATTCCTTAGTGCTTGTTAGGCAGTTTACTTTTGCTCACAATGTCGGCTTAGTGAGATGCAGACCGTTGTCTGCCGTGATCAATACTCAGAACAGCACCTTTCATGGAGCCAGGGTGTCATCTATGTTTGGAAGATGACTAAAAACTACAAGAAGGGGGTTAAAACCTTTTCATGGAAACTTTTCCCCCTTGGAACAGATAGTCCAGAGCAGACAATTGGGTACACACTGGCCCTGGGAATGCGCAGACAGGAGACACGCTGTGTACCCTTCCACCACGGGTGCTTGGCAGACCTGGCAGCAACATGCTCTGCATACCAAGCGTGGCTGCCAGTTGGCTGGAGGTGTTCTCAAACCTGCTGGCAGCCTTCCTCGCCCACTCTGACCATTGGGTGCTTGCTGGTAGAAAGTGCTTCCTTCCTCTTTCCCCTTCCAACAGCACCTGTTGTGTGTCTGGGGGACACTATTCTTTGACTTTAATTCAGTCTCATAAAGCAGGAAACTTAACAGCTGGACTGAAGCACTTGTGATTCCTTCCAATCATCAACTTTCATAGCCTCCTCTCTTCCGTTGCGTGGTAGTGCTGGTTCCCCTTCCCACCCTCACCACACACAGAATATTAAGATGCTTCTTATACTAGATAGTATTAGAGAGTCAACAAAATATGGTGATAGTTTATTTAGGTTTATTTTCCTTCAGCTTTACATCACAGCTTTAGTTTGCATTTAATTGCCAAAAGCAAAAAATTACCCCTACAAAGAGTTGAGTAAGAATTTGCAGCCAGTTAACAAGATGTGCTGTCTAGGCCCATTCCAAAAACCCCTTCCAGCCCCTTCTTCCCTTCCTTCTGCTCCCACTGCTGTTACTGCTCTACTTCCAGTTTTACCCTCAGCCTCCTACGTGCTCTCTGCTTCACACTTGCTCCCCTCGGCTTCTGCCAGCGCGATGCATCATTCTAAAGGTTGTCCCACACGTGGTCTTTCCAAGGCCCCCTGGCCCTTCTGGCACGAGGCTGCTTCTTCATTTTCTTGACACTCCTCTCTGTAGCCCTTTGACCGAGATACTTGGCAATTCCCAGAAAGTAGTTTTCTTTCACTTCCAGACTTTCACACTTGCTGATCGCTTCATGAAATCTTCTACTTCCTCCCTCCCTCTCTTCACTAGGTGAGGCAAGTCCATCTTTGCCTTTGCATTATCTCACTGATATCAGGGAGGGTTCCCCAAGGTAAAGTAAGTGCACATCCATGCAGTGGGATATTCAAAGAAGTTTTAACCTGGAGAGGGGTCTCTAAAGAGCAAAGATTCGGAGAATTAGCACGTGAGATGGTTTGGCCAAAAGAAAAATTTGGCAAAGTTTGTGGTAGCTTGGCTAATTATTTTGTAAATAGTATGCAAAATGGAAGCCAATCCATATATTCTATTCATAATGTTAGTTGAGCACAAATTGATATTGTCTTTAAAATATAAAATAATCTGTGTCTCCTGCTCTTGGTGATGGTGCATGCCAGCACAGACATACTAATTGAAATATATTAACTTTCTCATCTTGACTGACTCATTTGACTTGAGTAGCAAGTTCCCTGGTAACCCCACCTCTAAAAATAGAAAGCACATTATTATGTTTTCAGAATTCCAGGCTTTGAGAAGCGGTGAGTTGTTCTCTGTTTTTGCTGTGATGGCTCTTGACCTGTAGCTGAATTCTGGAAATTGCACGGGCAGAAACTGGATGTCATATTTGGAGGAGAGAGGGAGGTCCTGCAGGAGCAGAGGGTTGGGAGAAGCATGTTAGAATGTTGGGTTATAAATACCCACAGGGTAGTTAATTACAATACACCAACTGTATCTGGGGATCAAACTGAAGCTTGGATAATGCAATGATAATTTAAAGTACATATAATCCACTGAATATTAAACATATAGAATGTGTGCTAGCTTTCAAATATTTTCCTGACAACTATACTTTTGGGAACCAATTCTAATGAAATAACCCAAAATATAAATACTTTATATACAAAGATATTTCTCTCAATGATATTCATTAAGAAAAATTGGAAATAACTAAGATCTGTGAAAATAGTTGATCTAAAAATATGAAATGCTTAAAAAATACTTAATCAGGGCCTCCCCAGTGGCGCAGCGGTTGAGCGCTGGGTTGCAAAGCTGCCCGCAGCCTCTGCAGCACCGGTTCGATCCCCAGCTGCTCCCCGGCCACTGGAGGAGGGTCCCACATGGCGCGCAGACCTGCCACCCGCCCGCTGCTCCCCTCAGCGGTGTATTTCCGTCCTTCTGCCTGCTCTGCTCCCCACTCTGGCTCTGGTGAATTCTCTCACCCTCCCGTGCTTCTGACTGTACCCAGCACTTGTATAAATAAATAAATAAATAAATAATCTTTTAAAAAAAATAATCATATAATAATTTTTTAAAAAGTCATTTTACTTAAAGGATTTCCTTAAACATTTCTTTTTTTTTTTTTTTTTTAAGATTTATTTATTTATTTATACAAGCACTGGGTACAGTCAGAAGCGTGGGAGGGTGAGAGAATTCACCAGAGCCAGAGCGGGGAGCAGAGCAGGCAGAAGGACCAAAGCACACTGCTGAGGGGAGCAGCGGGCGGCAGGAGAGGTCTGCGCACCATGTGGGACGCTTCTCTAGTGGCCGGGGAGCAGCCGGGGATCGAACCGGCGCTGCAGAGGCTGCGGGCAGCTTTGCAACCCAGCGCTCAACCGCTGCGCCCCCGGGGAGGCCCATTCCTTAAACATTTCTTAAAAGGCAGGTCTGCTGGTGATGAATTCTTGTATATGTCTGAAAAACTTTATTTTTGAAAAATATTTTCTCTGGTTAGCACTTTTTTTTTTCTCTTTTATTCTTTTTAATATATTGCTCCATCTACCCAGCTGTGGCCTGCCAGCTAATACTGTTTCCAACAAGAAAAATGCTGTAATTTTTATTTTTATTGGGGTACAGGCCAGATGCGCGGGAGGGTGAGAGGATTCACCAGAGACAGAGCGGGGAGCAGAACAGGCAGACTGACAGAAATACACTGCTGAAGGGAGCAGCGGACGAGACAGGAGAGGCCTGCCGCGCCATGTGGGATTCTCTCCTGTGGCTGGGATTGAACCCGCGCTGCAGAGGCTGCGGACAGTTTCACAGCACTGCGCTCAACCGTCTGCCCCACCAGGGGAGGTCCTATAATTTTTATTTTTGTTCCTCTGTCATGTGTCATTTTAGATCATACATACACATACACATAAATGGCTATAAGCAATTTGATTCTAGTGTCTTGATATCATTTTAAAATGTTAAATTTACACATATTGTGGCCACTGTTATTGGGTAAGGACATACTATAAGCCATGAGCAGATTAGAAAAGGACACAGAACATGAGAAGACCAACAAGCAATGAAGTTAGTAAGTCACGTAGAACATTGTTTTTTTTATAAGGTCAGCCCCTGATTAGATCTAAACTTACACCAAATCGGGCTGGTTATAGTGGTCCAGTCGTGTCCTGGTGATTTCTGCACCACCACTGGGGAATTGGAAAAGAAGGACTGAATGCTGAGAGGTGCAGTGGGGGTCAATTCTGTAGGACTTGTCAGCTCGTTAAAAATAATAATAGACTTAGGAGCATAGGAGTGGAAGGTGGCTCTGAAGGCTCTCATATGAGTAACCTGGGGAAAAGGTGATACCATTCAAAGTAATAAAATCTCTCCTGGAAAAGCTGCTCTTTAATGTCAGGTATATTGCCCTTAAAATGCTGGGTTTGGGCATAAATCTTCATCAAATGGTTGGAATGAGCAACTCTGGTGGGAGGCCAGGACTCAAAAGAGGGAGGGAAGGGCTCTATTGTGCTCCCTGGTGATAGTTAGAGCTGTGGGGATAGAGGTGCAGCAGAGGACACTCAGGTGACTGGAAGGAGGACCGAGGGGCATCAGGCCAAAAACATTAAAGGGAGGAAGAGTTTTGTCTTCTTAGTATCATTTTAAAATTTAGTTTAATTTCCTTTTTCCAAGGATGTACAGACTCCTTGGTCCTGTCATTACTCATATTTTTTTCATATTGCAAAATTCACAAGCTAAATTCCATAATCTAATAAGATGGGGAAGGCAGAATTAGCCATTGTTTTTGAGTTTCCTGTGTTTCAGCTCCTTGGTGGTCTTTGCTAAGAGTTTGCTTCACTGTCTCTTTTGCTCCTCCCAGATATGGGTATGCAAAGCAGTGACTTGGCCTGTTCAGTTTTGCAAGCAAGAAACATATTGTACAGTTACCATTTCATAGTACACAAGAGGATAGTGAGGAAGGGCACTCATTTCTTAGATAATATGTTTTTTTTTTTTTTTGTGGGACCCTTGCCGGTGGCCAGGGATCGAACTGGTGCTGCAGAGGCTGTGGGCAACCTCTCAACCCAGCGCTCAACCGCTGCACCACCAAGGGAGGCCCCTTAGATAATGTTTTTTTAAAAAAATCAATAAGCTAGCAGTTTTTATTTTGAAATTATGCTTTAGTCATAATAAGAATATTTCATTTTAGCACCATTAGAATTTTATGATTATTTTGAAATAAATAGTAAACATGTAGGAGTGATTTGCATTGACTGTAAAGTTCAAAACTGCTGTAGGATAGAATTATCACTGTGACTCCATCTAAATGTTCAGTTTTAAATTCAGTGGTGATAGGCTTCTAAGACTCTGAACAAACTGCCCACAACTTAGTTACTTAAAATAACAACCATTGATTTGAATCGTGTTTCCATGGATCTGCATTTGGACTGGGTTTCGCTGGATGGTTCTTCTGCTGCTTGGGCTGGGCTCACTTAGGGATTTGCTGTTAGCGGCCTGGTTGGCTCAGAGCTTCATAGTCCAGGACACACTCAGATGAGACAGCTTGTCCTTGCTCCACGTTTTGTCCTTGAACAGACTAGTTTAAGTTTACTCATATAGTGGCAGAGGGGAGATAAGAGTCTCAAGAGCAGAAGTAGAAGATCCTTGATTCCTCAGCTTGGAAATAGCTCGTGGGAACTTGTGCCAGACTGTTGGTCAAAGCAGTCACCAAGAATGGGTTCTGCTTCTTCTTAGGGAGAAATAGGTTTCGTGAACCAGGTTTTCAGCCTGCCATGCCAGCTCATATTTGCTTATTCATTTTTTCTCCAAATATGTTTATTGAGGTAAACTTAGTTTACAACATTGTACTTGCTTTAGGGGTTATAGTTCAAACCTCTACAAATGTATGGAATATTCAAATATCAGTATTTAACCACTAAACAGTATTTAAGCACTGATTGTGTTTGTGTGTGTGTGTGTGTGTATCAGAGAGAGAGAGAGAGAGAGAGAGAGAGAGAGAGAGAGAGAGAGAGAGAGACTGACCCTGTTTTCTCAATATGCAATCCTCAAAAGCAAGGGCTATTTTTAGTAATTTCTTTTTTTTTTTTTGAGTCATCCTTTTGATCAGGGACATGTTTTATTTAGATATTAAAACAACTGAAGAGATAATTAAACATAAGTAAAAACTAAACTACAACTGGATTACTTACACATTGAATGTAGTTTTGATTTTGTTTTGTGCCTGTCACTGGGCTAGGTAGTTAAGAACAGAGAAAAGAAAAATGTGGCTCTTTTTTTTTCTTTAATAAGTTGTATTCTTATAGAATGGGCAAAATTTATATCCACTCAGTGCAACAAATATTAATTATTAATGTGTCAAGGATTTGACTTTAACGAAAGATAGGACACAGCTGGATATGACTTAGTCCTTTTAGTAGAGCAAAGGAACATATTTAAAATAACTGTAATACAAAGCAAAATAATGTGCTATGAGCGATATATAAACTGAGTGCTATGGAATTAGAAAGAGAATAGGAGGAGGCAAATGATCAACTGCCAGGATATGTGATTCATGTAATTAACACCTGAGGAGGGAGAGATCTTTGAAACCAGAGGGTGGTAGCTTCATAGAGAAAATGAGTTTTGAACAAGACTTTGAAGAAGAGGTAGAATTTGAATAAGTGGAGAGGCGAGAATCCTACCCAATTTAGCATTGAGTTGTGCTTTCCCAAGAAGGTAATTGTTTAATTAAAGAGAGAGTCTTTTAAAGTGGCAAATATTAAAGAGCATGAGATAATGCTGCAGAGAGACTGTGGACACACTGCTTGAAGATGGCTGGCAGCGTGTGCCCCTCCCGTGGAGCCGAGACTTCGTATTCTTTCATCACGTATTTGTGCACTTTGGTGGGAAAGTTGAGCAGATAATATTTGTCAGGTCTGGCCACATTTCATCGTCAGTGCTTTCTTTAGTCACATATTGATTAAAAAGACAGAAACAACTATTGTGTGTCCCTGCTGACAAGAAAATCCAAAATTAACAAAAGTAAGGAAACCCCCATTGAGTAATGTCAACTGGTACTTTTTACAAGTATGTCTGGACCTATTTAAGAACTAAACTGTTCGAGAGAAATTGGGGAATTTCCTTTCCTACATTTGACAGGTAGATTTGCCTTTCAAACTTTCTGTTCTAGTTTGTCCTAAAGCACTTGGAGGAGGACTGATTAAAATGCATTTCATTCAACGCTAATTGAATAGTACAATATTTAAACTTATACCAATTGTCAGAGCACTCAACTAATTATGATGTAGTAAATCAAATCAGAATTTTTGTGGTAGTAAATCAAAGCTAGTATTCACTAATAAAATGACATTCAAAATATATGAATCCCTTGATCTAGTTT
This sequence comes from Talpa occidentalis, assembly GCF_014898055.3. Lineage (NCBI taxonomy): Eukaryota > Metazoa > Chordata > Mammalia > Eulipotyphla > Talpidae > Talpa > Talpa occidentalis. The sequence goes on along the minus strand of NW_026555331.1, from coordinate 13,240,509 downwards.
GTCGTTGCTTTTCCTCTGAAATCAGTGATCTTGACTAACACTGGATGTGGATATTACCAGGGGATGAATTTCTTTTCTTTTTTTTTTTTTTTTTAAAGATTTATTTATTTATTTATACAAGCACTGGGTACAGTCAGAAGCGCAGGAGGGTGAGAGAATTCATCAGAGCCAGAGCGGGGAGCAGAGCAGGCAGAAGGACCGAAGTACACTGCTGAGGGGAGCAGCGGGCAGCACAAGAGGTCTGCGTGCCATGTGGGACCCTCGCCTGGTGGCCGGGGAGTAGCTGGGGATCGAACTGGCGCTGCAGAGGCTGCGGGCAGCTTTGCAACCCAGCGCTCAACCGCTGCGCCACCGGGGAGGCCCACCAGGGGATGAATTTCTATACAATTCCTTGGGAGAAACTTGACTACTACTTTAGTATATATATATTTAGTATATATATATTCAGTGATGGGACTTTTGAGAGCTTACAATAACATTTATTATGTCATTCATTAGCTGATATGTGTGTTCATTTCAAAAAGGATGTATAATGAGGCTATTATAAATTGAAAATGAGGTAACACATGAAATTATGTTGTAAACTGGAAAGCCCTGTGCATGTAAATATAAAGTGATATTCTAAGATTGGCATTTGTTCCTTCTGGGTCACTATTAGTAGTCCATGGTTTAGTTCTAGTGCTGAATTTTTTAGTTCAAGTCTGGGTTCAGCCTGTTACTGTGTAATCATGCATGGTTAAAAAAAAAAACCTCGGTGTCTCAGTGTCTCCATCTATTAAAATGGCATAATAAGAGTGTATTTACTTCATAGGGTTGTGGTGAAGATTGAGTGGAAGTCACTTAGAAACATGAAAGTCACTTAGAACATTGTCCTAGCACAGGGTCAGTGTTGCATGTTAGCTGTTATTTCCATCACCACCACCATCATCCATGTATGATAATGTATCATCATCTTGAACAGATAGATAATTGCTCTCTGGAAATCTTCTTTCACTCTCTTGCTTCTCCTCTTTCCTTTGCTTGGAAGCCCATTGAGGACAGACTGGGTCTCTTCTTTTTTTACTCTCTCAGCATGTGTTATTGTTTCTGACTCAGAATAGACATTCAGTGAGTGACTGGGTTATATTAAATATTCATCCATAGGGTCTATTAAAGAGATACGATAAGTGATATATGGAAGAGGGAGTAGCATTCTTTCTTTCTTTATTTTTATTTATATATCACCCAGCAACTCCACTCCTAGGGATCTACCCAAAGGACACAAAAACTGATTCAAAAGAATACCTGTACCCCTATGTTTATTGCAGCACTGTTTATAATAAGTAAAACCTGGAAACAACCCAAATGCCCAAATATAGATGACTGGATCAAGACAATGTGGTATTTATGCACAATGGAATACTATTCAGCAATCAATAAAGATAAACTCATGCCATTTGCAGCAACATGGATGGAGCTAGAAGGAATTATGCTCAGTGAAATAAGTCAGAAGGAAAAAGAAAAATATCGGATGGTTTCACTTATAAGAGGAATATGGGGGAACCAAATAAGACATCAGGGAAGTAGCATTCTTCTAAAGAGGCCATCCTTGTGTAATGGAGAGGCTCAGGGGCTTGTTGAGCTGACAGGATGCCCTTGCAGAGCTGAGGTTGTGGAGTCAAGTTGCTGTGCAGAAAGACCTGGTTCATCCACTGCCACGCTGTCATGTGCACCTCTCCAGAAGGCAGTTGGGAGGAGGAGAGTGGGCAGTGAAGTTGTGAGCCAGGCTGAAGTTTGAGGAGAGGGAGGGTTTCCTGTCAAACCGCTGAAAGTCATTGCCAGGGCATGAATAATTTTGACTTCTTAGGTCATTTAATTTTGGGATGGCTGATCTGGAAAGAGACATGATGGGCTAGGAAGAACTGACTCAGAAAATCTAATTACTTTATTAAAAGAACTATTTCTAACCATGGAATAGGAGAGGCCTGCTATACAATTGCACCTGGCTGAGGAGGCCACAGGTGACTAAATGCTCACCTGTGCTCCGACTGTAGGGCTTGTACCTGGTGTGCTGGAGGAAAGCCCGCCATGTCCTGGTTCATCTGCTAGTCCACATCTCAGGGGGCCTGATGTCATGGATTTTAATGCGAAGAACATTCTCCAGTCTATTTTAAAAAATCTTAGCATTAATGTGTAATAGTATTTTCTGATCCAAAATTGCATTCAGTAGTAAATGAAAATGACTGGTCATAGTTCTGTTTTATACAATGAGACTAGGAAAGAAAAGATGGTAAGTACTTACTTTGAAAGAATAGACCCCTTTATGAAAAAAATGAACATTTGTGCATTTTTTTTTTAAGCTTTTATTCTCCACCATATGTTTTGCCCATTTGTACACTGAAAAGCAGCTGAATCAAGCCCAAGAGGACCTGGGCCCTTCAGCCTTCATGGGATTATGCGGATTATGGGATTATGCGCAGTGTGCAAGGAGCTGCTCATGCTATTGGTTTATTCTCACTTGACCAAAGCATTTGCTGTTCTGAAAAGTTATTTGTGTGCCTGTGAGCTGCTCCCTGGTATTTTAATAAATAACCATTTTAATGGGGTGAGTTAACTCAAGTTAGTGTCCTAAATAGTTGAGTCTACAGCTCTACTACCACCACCACCACCACCCCACCCCCTTCCAAATCACACAAGGATTGTGATTGGGGTGGCAGGGGCCTGGGGTGGGAGGGGGTGGAGGTGGTGGTTTGCGGGCCACAATAACCTGAAATGCAAGTTTTGTTTGGCTCACACAGTATTGGGTTTGCTGTTTTGATTGCATTTAGGTAAGAGAGTTATGCATCTCAGTTCATCACTATTCTGAGCATTTCCTTTTGTTGTTGTGTCTGGCACCCCAAGAACTTAGCACTAAAGCAGGAAATGAGCAGGTGGAATAAAATACTGCCCCTGAAAACTTTATAGAGAAGCATGTTAAATCAAATAAAGATCTCTTATCTCTCATTTTAAGAGATGTTTTGAATATTATCCTTTCATTCCAGCATCAGTCCCCCAAGCATTCTTCGTATTTAATTACTGCTAGGCTGACCTGGGCCTTACGGCAAGATAAATGTGAGATTGGTGGACAGATTTAGAGAACTGTGTCAAGGTTTAGAGTACTAGGGTTCAGTGATAGGCCGGTCACTTCCAGCCAGAACATACACAAATAGTGAGGTCCAGACCAGTCATGGGTCACGCAGCAGGTAGACTGACCAGGGAATCAGAGTAGTGTCCGCGCCAGTGGCAACATGAGAATCCAGAATCTGAGCCTTCAGGACTAGAAAATGAACATTAAAGGGATAATAATTGGCAGGAAAGGAAGCTGGAACGAGGCAGGGAGGCTGAATGGTAGGGTCTCAGGGCCCATGAAAGGGGGAGCAGGGCTCTAGATAAGAAAATGGGTCTCTGGGAGTCATACAGGGCACTCACCACATGAAAGAAGGCTTTTCTACAGAGCAACCTTTGCTCAGATTATTCTTTCTAATTAATAGACCTTGTATTTTTTTATTTTTTACATCATTGTTCATTTTTAAACAGTATTTGCTTCCCCCCCCCCCAGATATAGTCCTTTATAATACTCCTGTAATGTGGAATTTTCTAGGTAAGAGGAGAAGTAGTTATTGAAATTGGTGATCAAGGGGGTCAGCAAGCAACAGTTCCAGTAAATTCTTTGTAGTCCCTTAGGTTTTCAGATTCTGACAGTTACCTGTGCTGTGTACACAAGGAGATACAGAGCTTTACAATATATAGGTTTCAAATAATATGCTTTGTGAGTATGTAGTTAGGTTTTCCATCTATTTATTCCAAAAGATTTATTAAGCGCCTACTGTTTGCCAAGCCCTATGCTTGATGGCATTAAGGATTCCATCCCAGCTAGTTAGGAGTTTTTAACCCCTTTCCTGCTGTTCCCCAGCAGCCCTGTGTTTTGAAGGACATCTGCTGGGCTTTTCAGTTCAGTGAAATTGGCTTTTGACCCTCCATTGTAATTTTCAGGGAGTCCTACTGGGGTAGGGACCTTGAGAAGATTGCTGGTCAGGCTTTTTGTACGCAAGCGCGGGTCCACCACTGGGCTGCCCTGAGTGACTGTCAGTGCTCCCCGCCCAGGTGTGACAGCTGTGCAGAGGTACTTTGTGTGGCTCTTCCAGATGTGCCTTGTCAAATGACCCTTTTCTCTGGCTTCTCCAGTTACTTGCTGACCTAGTCTCCCCCTGCCCCTACTTTGTGCCAAGGACCATTTAAACGTAACAAGCATTATGCTAAGGTAGGATGAGAAGAGAAGCTTCCGTCTTTCAGGAGGTCATGCACCACATGTCTTAATTGTTTCACCCCATCAGGAGGAGCATATACCTCCCAGTATTTTGATTATTCATGTTAATTCATGATCTGCACAATGCCAGTGCATGCATTATCCGCGAAACCTAACTTTTTCTCATTTCTTAGGTAACAGGTACTTATAAAAAGACATTCTAAGATTTTGCATGCATGCTGAGGTGCATGTGTCTTACTTTGAAAGCCTGTGCTGCGTTGTGTAGCCTTAATAGGTTTTTACTGAGTGACAACCCTAACCCCTCTACCTGACTAGCATCGTCTGTGAAGAATACTGAGGACCTAGCTATAAACAGACATGGTGGATTAAATTAGGGAAAAGTCCTAGTATCTATTTCTGATTCATTGAGCTACTCTAATATAAGAACTCCAGTGCAATTTGAAACAAATAAAATTTTCTGAAAATTTGAGAATTTTAAATCAGAGGCTAGCCAGTCATCTCCCACAACCGGTATTTTCTGAACTCCTGAGTTTACATTACACAACACCACACCTACCATTCACTGTACACAATACTGTAGAAAGATTCCATTTGGTATCTGTAATCCACATTTGCTGTTGCTTTTGCTAGATACTTTTTTTCAGACGCATTTTAGTCCCCTGTGACTATACTCTCAGAAATGTGTGGTTCTGCCTCTTAGTACAGAACCAAGTAAAATCTGAACATCCTAAATCCACTAAAAGACCTTTAATGGTACAGACTTTTAAATGAATCATTTATAGTATACTCTTTACGTGTTTGCTCTTTGGGGTCTACAGGGGCAGCAACAGTGAAGGAGATGGGAAAATAGCCTGGGTTGCATTTAGTGTTTTCAGTTTTCCAAAGCCTGGATATAAACGAAAGACGAACATTTCTATTTAATTTATCTGGCTAGAATCCTATGCCTAATGGCTGCATATATACCATAAACACTGGGAAGAAGCAGCCATGGAAACACTTGTTTTCTTGTTGGGCTAAAATTACTCTGGGTTGAATATTAACACAGTGCCTGGCAGTACTTTAAAAGCAAAAATAGCTTAAGCGTGACTCACTCTGAGTCATTACTGCTAGTGCTGCTATACTGCCTGGAGCTTGACATTGAACAAGTTGGCAGCCTGTATTGCTACATTTTTTCTAGGAACTCTGAACACATTTCATTCTTGTGAATTCGCTTGTGCAATGATATTAAATAGAGTAATATGTTTATTTTGTTTCAAAGTCAAATGAATTTGAGAATGGTGAAACTGAAATATTTTTCTTGGGCTTTCTGTAGAAACTCAATTCTCAGAAGTCTCCTGTGGCTAAAAGACTTTTATTTTACAAAGCGTTAATAAAATGGCATGGAGGTTTTGTTTTAGGTGCTTGGACTTTTTGATTGAAAACGTGGGACTTACCCGAAAATCATTGTAAAAACCAGCCTTAGTAGTATTGCCGACAGAGATTCATTCATTTTCTGACCTTACCTGACCAGATGGGTTGGACCATTCAGGAAGCTTTTTTTTTTCATTATTATTATCTTTCTTTCTTCTTTTTAATAGGATGAGGCATGCTATGTAGCCTGCCTTATAGTTAAGTTAGATATATGACTTGTAAACTTCTCTCTTGTTATTAAAGATTATATAATGGGAAGTTCATTGGTTTTGAAAGGCAGACAAACCCACCCACAGGATTTCGATTGGCCCATTCAATCTGTTGCATGCCTTTCCCTGAGTAACCAGTGTGGCCCCGGGGGGAGGGAGTACATTGTTGGCAGACTGGAGGAGAACCTATGAAGGATCTGTTGCTCTCATCTGGTCTGGGGTCAGGAATGGCTGGGAATCTAAAACTATATATATGAGGACGGTTTTCCCTCGGTGTTGCAATCTTTATTTTAACATGTTTTTGTGTTTAGCTTTTGGAGTTGCCTAACAATTTAATTTCAGTTGAGGCTGAGTTTCAGCTTTTATTATAAACTGGAGGGAACAGAGTTGGGTGATTATTATTTTTTTTCTATTTAAAGGCACTGCCATTTTACTCTAAGATTTCAGTGATTTATATAGAATATTTTTCTGTGACAGCCTCAAACCAAAATGAGCCCAACCTAATAATGCTTGATATTATTTTGAAATTGTTTTACCATAAAATTCTTACATTAGAAAATGTAACTCTGGCAGAGAATTTCAACATAGTTGCACAAATTGTGTTTCATATTACAACTTGTTCTCTACTTGACTTCATTGAAATTAATAAAAGGACTCTTTGAGAAGGATCTGGTGAGTTAGCATCATTACTTAAAAAAAAAAAAAAAGAACTTACTCATAATGTATCCTGTGTTGCTAAGTTTTCAGAGTTAGCTATCTCAGCCGCACCCAAAAGCCCTTTCAGAAGACTGAAATCCATTTATTCATTTACACTGGCTTAGCATTTACTTCCCAATAAAGTGAAAAGTAAAAGCTGAGAATGATACAAAATTTCCCAGAGATATAGGATGATTTCATGAAAAACTAACATTTGGAAATTGAATTGCTGCCAAGTCTTGAATGTAATATGTAGTTCCTTATTCTGTGGTTAAAGAGAGCCTTTTAAAGCAGGGCTTTCTGACTTAGGCCCTGTGGGTGCTAAAAATATCCCAGAAATGCTTTTTGCATCCAAAGAGGGCATCACCACACTGCCCCAGCTCTACAGGAGAGAAGGCCAGGCCTGCTATAAGCATTGCCTTGGGCTGTGGTCATGTGGACCCTTTGCTGCTACCTTTTGGAGGCAGAAAAATGAGTTATTTGTATGGTTTGAAGATTATCTCGAGAGGATTTAGTAAAGCAACCCTTTTCAGGTTGAAAACTGCCAGGGCTAGTCTAAATGAGGCTCCGCGTAGCTACTGTTACTATTTTTGCAGTTGCATGGATGTGCCTTGTCCATAGAAATGTGTTAAGATAACAAAGTCATCACACAGGACCTAGCTTAAAGTAGGCACTCAGTAAAAGCTCCCTAAAACTGAATTTATTTATACCACAAATATTACAGCTGCTGACTTTATTTGGTTTGCAAAGCTTGTTTTTTTTCTTTCATTCATTCTTGCTTTTAGTATATGTCAGAAACTGTGAGACCAAGGCCTAATAAGTCTTCAAGAAGTACCTTCTTCACTTGGAAAGGCCGATGTGCAAATATGAAATAAATACACTTGATCATAGGCTTTTATTTAGTCTAGGTATCCAGGATGCCATTGCACTGATAGTGGTAACATTTAAAAAAAACAAGCCACTAACTTCTTTGAGCACTTGCTGTGTACACAGCCCTTTCGAGGTCCTGTGTGAGGCCATCCTCATTTGCCCATTTGTCAGAGGAGGATATTGAGACTCCTAGAGGGTAAGCAGTTTGCCCAATTTCATATTCACGATTCAAACCCAGACAATCTGGCTGCGGAATTCACGCTCATCACCATTTTGTAGTCATGTTCACTGGACTTTGTTGCAGAAAAAGTAAGCACTCTGAGAAATAAGAGAAAAGTGGGAGGTCAGAAGACCAATGATAATGTTATCTCTTTCATGGGATATTAGATTTTTTTGTTTGTTTTAATGAGTGATGATTTCAGAGTCCTTTTGCTAAGATCTGTGTTGCTAAAACAAAGCTGCTTCTTAAGAAACCATTAATAAGCCACCCTGAATCTAAGGGTGGTTTACCACCTCTCCAGCATAGTTTTCTTAGGTTATATGTGCTAATCCCTGAAATGAGCTGAGTCTTATACATTCCCGCCGAGGAATTAGCTCTGCACTCAGAGTTGGAGGCCACCATAGAGAGAGGCACAGTGGGTAGTACCTGGAAACAGCTAGAAGGAAGGCTCTCCTTCCATTGAAGGTCATGCTTCTCCTTTCACCGTGGGGCTCTCACACGCTCCAACAGTCTGGCCTCCACACTTACATTAAACCCTGTCCATAGTCAACTCTTGTCCGTAGTCAGCGCTTGTCCATAGTCAGCGCCACCAGTTATTCAGAACCCTGCAGCTCTTGTTCCTTCCTTGGCTTTGTCCAGGTTCCTGAAAGGTGGGAGAGGAGCCCACCAGCTCTCCCTGTCCCCATATCCTGGAATTCACTGGCACCCACACCGCTGCCGCTGGGTCCAAAGGTACAGCGAGCAGAGAGGTCTATCTAGGGAGGTCCCTGGAGTTTGTCTCCTGCTATGCTTTGGGGGTGACTTTGCTTTCATTTATTTCTTGGTGGATTTTGTAAGAAAATATTTTCTCTTAGTGCCGGAGCAAATTACACTTAGTTGCTGAACAAAGTTGTCAGCAAGGACGTTTTCATTTTCACTGCAGGCAGTTCAGCATTTGGCAATTAGAGACAAATTCTCCTACTGTTCGGTGAAGTATAAAATAGTCCACAGTAACTGGAGAATGAATAAATTTCCAGCTACAATATTAACCTTGTCTTATTCTTCAAGTAATGCTTTTGGAAAGATGTATTTTTAGTAGACTTGTTACCATTTAACTGAAGTGTATCCTTGAGTCTCTGAAGTTGCCCCCACGCATCACCTACATGGGTAACAATTACTTACACTTGATTCATTATACACTTTATGTTTATTTTTGAAAAAGGAATGATGAATAACCATTTCCTTCCAGAAATCTAGAAACAAGCATTTTGTCTTAAGCTTTTTCTTGGCCCACTGCACTGACTTAACAGGAGTCAAAATGGTGCCCTGTGGAAATAAGCACATTCCTTCCTACACTGGGTGCATAGGACTTTGGACTAAATATTCCTGTCACCCAGTCATTGTGTGGATTTCCTTTAAGCATGTCCAGTCCTGACATTGTAAGATATGATTTTATGAGTTCTCCAGAAAAGGAAGGTGAACAGACAGTGATCAGCTGGTGAGTTCTAATCACGGGCTCTGGTGTGGGTCATTGGAATTTTGGACAGCACATCCTTTGTAATCGAAGATCGTGCAGATGGGGACATGGGATAGGCAGGAACGGGAAGTAGGCAGGTGCATGGCTGCTCTTTGCACCGTGCCCCCTCAAATCTGTGGGATCAATGCTGGACCTCGTGCTTGGCACTGTGGAGGCTTTGGGAGTTTGGGAAGCCCATTTGGGCTTTGAAAGGCACTTGGGATTAGGAATTCCCTAGGTTTTCACTTCTTGGCCACTAGAGGAAGAAATGCCACTTTTTCGAAAGGGAGTGGGGTGGCTCTTGAGAATAAGAATGTGATTTTGACAATGGGCTGGGGGGTGGGATAGAAAAGAGGGAGGCACAGGAGATGGAGGGAAATTCAGAGGAAGATGTGGGAAGGAGAAATGGGAGGTAGGCAAAGGAGAGGAAGAGGCAGCTTCCCTCCCCCTCACTCCTCCCTGCTTTACAATCTGGTTATTTCTGCTTTCTCCCTTAGCTTCCTCTTCGCTTTGCCCTTTTCATGGCTCTGCCCTCTAAACCTTTTTCTCTTCTCCTCCTCCTCCTCTCTCATCGGTGTATCCTCCCCACCCCTGTCTCAACCTGCACCCCCACCCCATGCACTACCTGCAGTTGCCCCTCCCACTTGGCCACAGTGAGTGCCATGTTCACAGCCATGGCTGGCACAGTCTGAAATACCTGCCATCCCTTGGAGTCTTTTCTAGAGTCAGCCTTTACTTCCCAGTGGGCTTCACCAGACTTTCCAGGTTCCCTTCAAGTCAGCAAGAACCCCAAACTCGTCCTCATCCATCCTCCACGCAGGTGACAGCCTCCACATCTGCGGGACACGAGATGGGAGCGAGCTGGCCTTGTCCTAGACCTTCTGCAGAGATTTCATCATAGGACTTCATCAGGTCTGCAGATGACAGTGGGAGAATGTGGGCATTTCCCTGATCTGTGGGTGGGGTCGCTGGCTCAGAGAAAGAGCAAGTCGCACAGCTGGCGAGTGTCTGAGCTGGACGCCAGGAGAGTGTTCCTCCCTCCAGAGCGGTGCTTTGCTACCTGCGATAACTGGCCAACTGTACCCTTAGTCTGCTTTCTGTTCAGAATTAAGGCAAACTCTTATTAGTATCTTCTCTTAAACTCTCAACTCTTGGTTTTTAGTGACAGCTACACGAATATATTGCCATTAATATTAAAAATCAGCAAGTATTTTACTATGCTAATAACCTCGTTTTAGTATTTGCAAATCTGATAAAGTTTTAATTAGGATTTCTTTATATTTAATCTTTTATGAATTACTTTGCAAACTATAAAAATGTGTTTATTATATGAGCAGAAAAATCAACTAATATACCAAAATAATGTAAGAAAAAATAAAATATGCAAAAAAGTATGTATTATAGAAAATTCACATAATATAAAGGACAAAAATTAAAGTCACCTGGAATCTTCACCACTCAGAGATGCCCACACAGATTGGTGTTGTGTCCTGATTATTCCACGGGTGACTGAGAGTTGTGTCAGACTTATTCCATAGTCTGAGCTCCTTATTTGAAAAAAATGCCTTTAAATTAATACCTCTCTCACATTTTCTGTATGTACCTTGATTTTCTTCATTTATCATTACTCTTAATATTCACCCACTGGTAACCTATCAGTGGAAAATAATTGATATGAATTTTCATTTTATTATTTTATTTTTTTAACTTTTTTTTTAAGATTTATTTATTTATACAAGAACTGGGGTACAGGTCAGATGTGCAGGAGAGTGAGAGGATTCACCAGAGACAGAGTAGGGAACAGAACAGGCAGACTGACTGAAATACAGTGCTGAGGGGAGCAGCGGGCAAGACAGGAGAGGTCTGCCCCACCATGTGGGTATCTCTGCGGCTGGTGGGGATCAAAACGCCACAGCAGAGGCTGTGAACAGCTTCACAGGACTGCATTCAACTGCCTGTGCCACCAGGGAGGTCTGATATAAATTTTTAAATCCAGTTTTATAGTTTGATTATTTTCTATGCATTGTAGTAAGATTGTGTTCTATGCATTGAGTTTGAAATATCAAAAAGGCAACAGATCACTGTTACTTTCAATTTACATATCGTTAAGGTTGAAAATAGTATATTTTTCAGGTAGAAGTTGTTTTTTAAAAACTACTTTAAATTTATCAGCAGCCATTTATTAAATTCCTACAAGGTGTAAATTATTGAGAATAAAAAGAAGAAAAGCATGTCTTGTTCCTTTGAGAAGCTTACAATTTGTGCAGGTAACATGTATGTAAATACAATTCTGTAGTTAACATACATGTAATAACATAACACCAGTGAATAATAAAGTTAAGCTGCTAGCAGTGTGCAGGGAGAACACAGAGGCAATGTGATTGATTTTGATCATTGGAATAAAGGTAGCCTGGAAGAGTTGGCATTTGAACTAGTCCTTGAGGCACGGGTAGAATTTCACTAGGAGGAGGCAGTAAAAGGTATGAGGCTGAGGCATAATATGAGAACCACGAGTGGCCGAGAGGACAGGCCCGATGTGGAGAAAGCGAATGTTCCAGAGGGGGTGGTGTGTGATGTGCCCGGATCGTCGGGACAGGTGGAGAGGAAGTAATAGCAATTGAACCTAGAGCAAGAAGGGGTCAAATACCTGGGGATCAATTAGTGTGTGCCTGGCTCTGTCTACGTTCCTTTTCATGTCCAGGTTACCACAGGAATTGCACAAGAGTTTTGTAGACTCTCAACAGCACCACTCACAGATGGAAATAAAAGCCGAGAATACCTCAGTGATTTTCTCCAGAGTCACACAGCTTAAAAGAAACAGGACCAAAACTCAAATGTAGGCTGAAGTTCATGCCTTTTCTTCCCACAGCTTTCCTAAGTTAAGCTGAGATTATAGAAAGTTCTGAAAATTATGTTGAGGTATTTGGATTATTTTGTAGGTATTGCTGTGTCTTTGATGCATGGTAGTTTCTGACTAGTGGAGATACTTCTAGTGATAGAGGGCAGAGGGCAGGATAAGTTAGGAAAAGGTGGTACAAGAAACAAGGTAGAAGATAATCACAGAAATTCAAGCATGACATGGAGCATCTGAGCTATTGCAGTAGCAGTGGAAGGGAAGGGAAAAGAGAATTGGAAAGATTGAGTAAGAATTCAAGCATAGCCTGTGTGCTGAAGGCAGTAAGGAAGCCTCCATTAGGTTGGTAACCCCAATTTTTTAACCATATACCCTTAATAGCTGAACACTTTTGAGCATGTATCCAGCATGAAAATTTTAATATTTTAACCCCCTTTTCCCGTGGATTTTCTTCAGCCTACCCATTTTAGAAATCACTGGAATTAATTAACAAGAATGGATGTTTGGGGAGATTGGCATGAAGGAAGGATAGAAGTGAATTAGAATTTGGTTTTAGACATGCTGCATGTCCAAAGGACTCAAGATGTCTCAAGGACTGCAGTCATTTGAAGTTGAAAGTGACAAAGTTGAAAGTAAGTGTTAAAGATTTTAGAAGGAAAATGATGCCGAGCATACGTTCTTCTGGAATTCATCTTTATCCTCAAAACAGAGTCCGGTATTTCTCCCCCCTCCACCCAAGTTCTGCTTCTGTATGGAGAAAAGTTATGAGGAGTCTATTTTATGTTATTTTTAGCTACTTATCTTCAGTTCATTGTTTTAGCATTTTATCATTTGATTCTCTGCTAAATATTTACAGATTTTTGAAAATGTTATCCATGGTGGTCTAAATTAAAGAGTGAGTAGTCTTAAAATAGATCTTTTGTGTAGTCTGAAGCATGAAGATCTTTTTGAAGACCTTATAGATTATAGTTCATTGGCCTATTCAAGTTCTTTAGAAAATTCAAAGGTATCAAGCCTAAACATGTCTTTCAAGCCAAGGTATTCGTCCAAAGATAAGAATGTCTTTACAGATGGCTTATGCTTTTCAGTAACTTTCTCTAAAGTGTAATTCTCATTTCCCTCTGGCCAACCCTCTGTTGCAGAGTTAATACCTTTAAAGCTTAGCTCAGGGTACTGTCAGTTTACTAAGACCCTACAATTACATGATTAAAGGCTCACATGCTGGTTGGTGTTTTTTTGGGTTGGTTCAGTTTGGTTTGATTTTAATTGAGAATACTACTTTTTCAACCTTGAGTCAACAGGACCTTTTATCATTGATATTCAAGGCATGTTTTCCTTCGGGAAAGTAGGAATGAGACACAGTTGTAGTTCCTCCAAATCTCAGGAAGTCCAGTGAACTTTCTCCCCTTTGTCTATTTTTCAAGTATGCTAGATGAATATTTATTGAATGCCCGGCCAACAGTAACTCTTCTGTAAGCTGATCAGATGCTGATATGGGAAAGCACCTTTTCTTTGTTATTGCTTAATTGATCAAAGGCACAAAGAACTTACCAGGCTAGGTCAAGTTTACAAAATGAATCTTTGCTGTAATTGAGCCAAATAGATTTTCAAAACAAGTACCTAAAAATGGAAAGATTCTTATTGAAGGAAATGACAGAGCAACATCAAGTGATGTTTCGCCCTGATCTTGCCACTGACTTTCTTAGACAGCAGAGGGCGGTAGTATAAGATAATAATAGTACTAGGTGAACCACCAGCTTTTGCTAGCTCTTCTCTTCACTGAGCTACATACATAACAGAGACAAGTGCCCTGGATTTGAGACTCTGCGATAGAGGATTAAAGGCATTAAGCAAAAATCACAATTTAGATTGGTGATTGATAAAAATTAACAGAATCTGGTTTTATAGCTAGCATAGATTAGCCTGGTCTCTTTTGTTTTTTTAAGTATTGTAGAGAATATATGAAAGAACAAATATTTAGGACTGTTAGTCATAGAATAAACCATCTAGTCGTGGATGTTTATAGTTGTTGTACAGGTAGCAGCAGGGTGATCCCATAACCAGGAAGTGCCGTGCCCCATAGTGACGATTTAGTGAATGTGAGTGTCATCCCTTCCAGAAAACAGGTTGTTTCCACAGCTTATCAGAGAGTTCACAGTCTATTGCTGCTTTGTATTTGGCCAGCGTCAAAAAGTACAGTTAATGCAAGAGCAAAGTGATTAACTCACCTTAAGACCTTTGTTCTAGCTCTGGCACTTTAATATTGTAAAGTGCTCAGAGACCAACCTTTTAAAGCCTTTCTTGCTCCCTGAAACACTTTTTTTTTTTTTTATTTCCTTTAGTGTTGCCACATAACACTGATCAACACTGATCCCACTTGCAGTATGCACACTCTAGGTCACAAACCACTAGTGAATAATGAAATTATAAAGTACAAAGCATAAAGTTGTAACCAGCATTTTATTAAAAGGAAAAAGAAACTGAATTGGGTGCATTAGAATAGATCACAGTGTGTACCATGCAAGAGAATAGTATTCTTTCATAAGACTTGTTTCTTTTGAATGCATGTTTTTGTATTTTTGTAATGTAAATATATTTCTTCTGTGGTAGAGTCATATTGTCAGTTTATAAACCTGCCTCCTGTATTAGACTATGTGCCTCTTTGAAAAAATATATCACATTTTCTTTGTTAATTCCTAGTACCCAGGACAGATCTGCCTGACACATCCTAGGTGTTTCATAATTGTTTGCGGAATGAATGAATGAATGAAATGTGAAATGAAAGTCCCTTAACTTCTCTGAGCCTCCTGTTTCCTTTCCATGGGTTAGAATATTTTCCACCAGACCTCACATGTTAGCGTGAAGATCAGTTGAGGTGATGGATGTGAAAGTGCTTCATGTTAGCACTATGCAGACAGATGGGGATTATTGTCTAGCATCATTTTTGTTATTGATGTTGGGCAAATAAACCTTAGGATCTCTTGAAACCTTAGACTCAGTGTTCTAACACTGAAATTTTTGGGGGCACCATGTAGAGTACTGTGACGTCCATTTTTAAGTATATAGTTGGGAGACGATCTTGAAAAAGTAGGTATGTGCCTTTTGAAAACATTCTATTATGGGCCATTTCAGCATACAAAGTAGGCAGGGAGAAGGTGGATTTCTGTGTGCTCACCCTACAACACTTAGCAAGCTCTAGGCAGTTTTGTTTCATCTACATCTTCTACTTCTCTCTTCCCATATTACCCTGAAGCAAAATTGTCTTTCTCTTCCCTCTCCTCCTCCCCTTTCTTTTTTACCCTTTCTAGCATGTAGAAATAGTCTTAACATTGTTTTAAAGTTGATCATAAGTACCGAGAAATGTAGGTTGGTGAGTTAGACTAACTGGTGTGTGGATGACTTATTCACTGACAGGAAATAACAGGTAAACAAGACATTTTGTTTCCCAAGATTTTCATATGCTGGTGACCAGCGACATTGCAAAGTGATGATCCCATTTCAGGCTTGGAACTGGGTTAGAGACCTGGTCACATAGTAGCCAGCCCTGTCATCTTCCTCAGAGATGTCACCATACAAAAAAAAAAAAAGGAAGAGTCTGAGGCATAACAAGTCTCTTAGGCCTTGCAAATTCTTATTTTCTATCATGTCATTCTTCAAGCTTTTCACCTCTAGCTAGGCAACATAGAATACACAGCTGAGATTTTAGAAACTAAAGTTGTAATAAACTCTGCCTTAAGACCACAGCTCAGGTTTGTACCATGTCACTCAAAAGTCAGAATCCACTTAAAAGAATGAAAGCACAGTAAATAGAAATCACTTACATGATTCATATTTATTAATTTTTTTTTCATTTTCATAATTTGGGGATTTGAGCTTTAATATGATACAAGCGCTTTGAAACCCAAAGGCTGTTTCACTTGGTCAAATATTTTATTTTTTGTAGACTCTTTTCTTCCTTAAAGTCAAATATGAAGTTTTTAAACAAGGTATTGCTAAAGTTTGTCCAACACAGTAATCGAGTAGCAATTATCTTTGCCTGTGTCCATTGTTTTAATTTCTTGAAATTTTTTTAAAAATTTCTCTTGTTGGTGAAATCTTTTCCCAAAATAAAATGAATGTGCTTTCATTTTAAAATATTTCTAGCCACATTTGTAGCAATACTGGAAGGTTGTCCTGTAGGCAAGTGAGGAGAGCTGTGGGCTGAGACAACAGGGAGGTAAGGAGGAGGAGAAACCCACATGGAAAGCATGGAAGACATGGAGGACCACAGGTCTGGGTCAGCATGTCAGGAATACCATGGTTCCATTCTTCCCCGCTGGGTACCTAGTCATCACATTTTCCTCCTTCCTTTTCTACATTCAATAAATAGATCCTTATTGATTATTTTTTAGAAAAATCACTGGACTTGAAACCTTGCAAACTTGGAAATGTCATGGTTTGTGGTCCTCATCTGTGTGCTCACAGTTGTAAAACACGTCTCAGGCTCAGAGTGCAACAGACTATATAGGTTTATCAACAAAAGAGAAATTGAAGGGGGAAAAAAAGCATTTCTAAGGCCACAAATGACCAGCTGTCGTACTCCAGTGTCCACAGTCTCCCGTACTCTTGCTCGTGCAAGATGGCATTGGCCTTCAACAAGAGCCAGGAGTCACACTGATACTTGATGAACCAGGACCCAACTCACTGTGGCAGCTGGAGGTAGTCACAGGGTGTTGCTGCTGTGGTGTTGCTGTGTGGTGGTAGCGGCCAGCAGCTCCAGTCCAAAGACCAGGTGGGCAGTGTGAGAAGTAACAGCAGCAGGGGGCAGTGCCAGTCATGCCAGAGGCAGGAGCAGCAATCAGCTGACTGTGCCAGAGGATCAGAAGTGATGGACAGCTCTTTGAGGTGGACAGGCACAGGCCAGTAGTGCCAGTTGGCACCAGTCAGCAGGCGGCGATGTGGAGGTACCAGTGTTACAGCTCTTTAGAGATGCCACGAACAGGCCAGTGGCAGTCAGCTCTTTTTAAAAGTACTGGGCACAGAGCTAGTGGTGCCAGTGAGCTGGAGGGTCAGGCACCAGCAGTCAGGCAGTGGTTTGAAGTGTAGATCAGATGCAAAGGTCTCAACAAATAAGTGTCTGAAGTGAAGATTTGATGAATGAGTCTCTGCAGTGACTGTCTCTATGAATGACTATGTCCCAATCCCTTTACTGCCCTGCTTTGTATCCCTTTCAGGGAGCCCGCATTTCAAACCTGATTGACCTGTCTTCAAAATGTGCTGGTCTTAAAGCTTGAAGGACGTGGGTAAGGTTCATACCCAACTGGTGCAGGATTCAAGACCCAGTGGTGTGAGGAAACCTGCCCTGTGCTTGGTATGGTGGTCTCATGCTAGGGGTGCAGCAGAGTGGGAGACTGTACCCTCTGACCCAGCATCCATGGAGTTCCTCTTACAGGCTTTCTTTTCTACTCCTGTGCTACAGCAGCAGTTCTGATCTTTATCTGCATACACCTGGACAATAATAACAGTTGAGAAAAAATAAACTAATACTTTGCCTTGCTGTTTTGTTGCATGTAATCTTACAATAATCCTGCGAGGTAGGACAGGAACCTGCTTTTTTCAGATTATGAAAACTAGACAAGCACTTGCAGTCTATTAAATTGCTAATAAACTTGTTGTTCTGTGTCTTTCTTCCTCTACAGTTCATCCTATACAAGAATATTAAGATAATCTTCCTAAAATAGTAGTTTTAGTATAATACTGACCTAGTTCTTTATTGATCTAGTATAGCTTTACTATACTTTCTGTAGTAAAGCTATACAGAAAGTTGGGAAATGATTAATACAAAATTCGATGATAACATTTTTGGAGGGCCAGATTCAGGAAGATTCTGGAGTACTCAGATTTTTCTTTTTATTGTCTTAGTGGTGACTCTACAGGGCAATTTATTTTCTAAACTCAACACATTCTGTGCACTTTTCTGTGTACTTGTTATAGTTTACTACAAAGAATTAAAAGCAAAAGAACAAGCTATTTTATAATATAGTATTTATGGTATAATCCTACATGTGAGACTACTATATAAATGGGTGTGTGTGTATAGTACATAATTACATGAATGGGATGTATGATATATAAATTTTACACATTGATGAAGTGAATATATGTCGTATTTACATACCTAAATATGTCTGTGTTGCCAAAGGAGATGCCAAAGGTTCGTGTGTCTATGTGTGTCTTTGAAAAACAAAGAAAAAGATCTGGTACAGTGATACAGGGGGGTGAGGATGGAACAGAGAAGGAATCTATACTTTGTGCTTTTTAGCGCTATCATTAAATTTTTAAATAATGATTATCATGTAGTATTTTTAAAATCAGATTGGCATAAATAAATGAGATGGCTTCTGTCTCTGCCCATAGATATAAAAGCCCCCTCTACCATGCTCCGTACAGTTTGGCCCAGTGCTTTTTTTTTTTTGTTTGTTTGTTTAAAAATGTCTTGTTCCTTTGCTAGACTAATAAGCTTTTAAAGGGAATGAGAGCATGTCATGTTTTTCTTTATTTTTCTTGCACCTCGTAAATCCTGGCGCATAGTAGAGTATATGTAAATACTAGTGAAAGGTAAATTAATGAACGCACCTCAGAAGAACAAAAGGCTGCAGGCAGCCAATGGATACAGCTTAGCGGCTCTGGTTATACTTTTGCATGTTACTTTGTACCTGGCATAGCAGCAGGCATAAACTTGACACCTGAATACAGGTTAATTTGAATCTAACTGACACTTTGTGGAACCTATAGGCAAATGTGGAGTTCACCGTTGGTTCCCCTCTTGAGTCCAGACAACAGGAACATGAAAAACCTTTGAAAATTAAAGAAATGAACACCTAACAGATTAAAGTCAAGTGAGGCCATGTGATCTGAAGAGACATAGAGTCTGGTTGGGCAGGAAGATTTAGACATCACCTAACTATGAGGGTATTGACATCTTAAACACACACATGCACACAGAAACTCTCCTTCAAAAAAGCATTTTCTATTACCAAAGCAGAAGAAAAAAAACTATTAATATAATTGTTTTGATACCTTAAGGCACTGTCTCACCACAGTGGCATCTGCCAGGGTGGGGCATGTTGCCCACCCGCCTGGCAAGCAGCTGACTCAGTTGTAGAGAGCCATGTCATCTCCTGCACCTTGCACTGGAATCCTGCATAATTCACTCCATTTGCTTTGCTTTGATGTACACCAAGCTTCCCCGGTAATTTGCCTTCCCAAGGAGATTATTCACTGTCAGACTGATGTAGGCATTTGGTATGCCTGCTTCTTTTCTGTTGGCCACTGCAAATAATAAAGTCACTTTCTTTTTTTGTGTACATCAGTATCTTCTGAGATTTTTTAGCATGAGTCTGGGATATCGGAGTCTCCGAAGCTCATCAAGGTAAATACTACCTTGTGGGCATCCGTTGGAGCAGATTTTGGGTTTCCCAGGTGATGTCCATCTTTCTTGTCATCGTGTTTCATGTTTCCATTCTACGCTTCACCAGAATAACTATTCCCCGAAGTAATAGGTTAAGAACACCTTAATAATAATGTACATTTCAGTTTGCAAGTACCAAATAATATTATATTCAGTAGACCCTTTTCTGCTGGGTGAGTATTATCTGTTTGGTTTTGCAAATTTCAGCCCCATGTGGAGGAGTGGCATCTGTACTGTGGATGCCACAGCAGAAGCCCTCCGACAGTTCATTTCCATTTCTGGCTTCACAGCCTCTTCAGGCTTCAGTTCTGGCTCCCACCCCATTGTCAGCGGGGATGCTGACATGCTCATCTCTTCCTAACCTGGGTCTCTCTTCCAGCAGTGAAACTAAGGAAGATGGAGGACACAATGAGCGTGACAAGATTAAGGATAAGGATGCAAGTAGAGCAGGCAATGGACAAGATTATAGAATTTTTTTCTTCCATTCTTACCTTTCTGTCTTTCTTCAAAATAGCATTTAAAAGGGCTTCAGATCCCACACACTGCCATGATAAAAATAAAGCATAAGTTCTCAGTTCGTATCTAGGATTATAACTGAACCTAAACCAGATTTCAAGAAATCATTACTGGCAATTTCTTGCTATAAACAGTAGTGAGCAAAACCCACTACAACTCTTAAGTGACTCCTAGGGTTTTTTAAATTGAAAATTACATCAAACAAGTACACTATTAGGTGCGACTTTATAAACCTCTATCACCCCACCCCCTTCTCTCCTATTCCTCCCATGTCACCCCATCTTCCAGCCAAAATAACTGATTACTAAATTTCACTATGAATTTATTAGGAATTTACCCAGAGCACTCCTCATTTGTCACAGTGATTTAAAATAATGTATTTTTCATTAGTTGATTAGGACCTCACAAAACTTTCAAATAGGATAGGTAAATAGAATCATGGAAAGATTTACTTTTTAATAAAATTAGTTCTTAAAAATTGCTGTTTTTATAACAATTACAAGTTTATTCATTTATATAACTATAGTTCTAAAATAAGACACTGTGAGATTGTTAGTATGCATAATACATTCATGACACTCCTATCTCTGTAGCGCACCACACACGTGTACTAGCATTAAATGGTACGGGTGGAATTGCTGTATCGGTCATTACAGGCAACTCTTGATTATTTAGATGCTGACTCACCAGTCAATGAATTCTTCAGGCCCTTTGGCTTTCTTTCACCATCCTCTGGCTTTCATTTTCTTTGGAAGAAAGATGATGGTAATGAGGAGGGTCCAGCTTTCATCCCCATGGGAGCAAGTTTGCTTCACAGCCAGAGACATTTTGGGTGTAAGATCAGTAGCTACACTGTGAACATGCAATCGTGGAAGTCAGGCTGGGTAGCCTGTCACCACCTCTGAAGGGCTGATCCTGTCTTGGTGGGTTAGTAGTAACATCTTCTGAGTCAAAATTTTGCATTTTCTAAAGTGAACCTGGCATCTATTATGCTATATGCTGATGGGGGAAATTGGAAGGAAGGAGGCTACAGCCTTTTTTTTCCCCTTCCCTCTGTTGAAAGACAGAATTTGCACAGGGAGACCTGAAAAGACAGTTGATTGATGGAAGAGAACTAACCTAAATTTGGGCAGCATTGGCAAGCTGAAGTTTGCAATTTCAAAAGCACATAGGTGTCTCAGCTGCTGCCATTTTTATCCTGAAGCCAGCCTTTCCCACACTGGCTAGGTTAGACCCTTTAGGAGCTGGCAGAGGATGTGGAGTTCCTTTTCTCTCTGTTCTGTTTTCCCCAGTTCTTTTTCTGGCATCTTTTTCTTGGCCCTTTACAGTAAAAGGTTAATACCAAATTACTTACTGCATGTCTGTCTGTGTGTTGTGTATGTATCTACATCTTGTTTTTGTTAGTTTGTAAATACATTTCAGAATATTCCTTTCTAACCAAATAAACTCCACTAGTACTATTTCTTAAATTTTTAGAGTCATTGACTCTTTAGATGGTCTGAAAATTACCCTTAGAAATGCATATACCAGGCCTCCCCAGTGGCACAGCAGTTGAGTGCTGGGTTGCAAAGCTGCCCGCAGTCTCTGCAGCGTCGGTTCGATCCCCGGCCGCTGGGCGAGGGTCCCATATGGCGTGCAGACCTCTCCTGCTGCCCGCTGCTCCCCTCAGCAGTGTATTTCGTCAGTCTGCCTGTTCTACTCTCCACTCTGACTCTGGTGAATTCTCTCACCCTCCCATGCCTCTGACTGTACCCAGTGCTTGCATAAATAAATAAATCTTTTTTTGAAAAATAAGAAATACATATACCCATAAAATGTTGGGTATAATTTCTTGGTGTTCATGAACTCTTATTTCTAACTATGGATCAGATTCAGAATCCCTGTACCTGTGACAGAACATTTCCTGTGATTCAGATCACTTGATTATTGCACCAGATCTCATCAAATGCCTACTCTGTGTCTGAAACTGTGCAGGGCACCAAGATACAGTGAAAACGTGCAAAATGTATGAAAATGTGTAATGTAGTTGAGATAGACAACCAAAGAGATAATTATATCACAGAAAAGATGCAATAGGAGGGCAAGTTTGGGATACTTTGTGTCCAAATGTTAATCAGAATAATCACTTGAAATTTAAAAAATTTGTCTATGACTCAAGTCAAAGGAGATAGGAAAACTATAGTTAAAAACGATTCAGAAGTTAATGGCAAAAACATACATGACTTAATAAAAGGTGTGAGTAGGAGGAGAGTCCACCAAAACTATTTTAGGGGGGCCTCCTCTGGTAGCACAGCAGTTGAGCGCTGGGCTGTGAAGCTGCCTGGAGCCTCTGCAGCGCTGGTTTGATACCCAGCCACCTGCGAAGGTCCCACGTGGCACGCAGACCTCTCCTGACCTCTCCTGCCATGCCCACTGCTCCCCTCAGCAGTGTATTTTGGTCCATCTGCCTGTTCTGTTCCCAGCTCTGGCTCTGGTGATTCTCTCACCCTCCCGCGCTTCTGACTGTACCCAATGCTTGTATAAATAAATAAATAAATAAATAAATAAATAAATAAATAAATAAATAAATTTTTAAAAAAACTATTTTAGGGGTAAACTGTGACTTTATTAAGCTAGACAGCATAAACATAAGTGTGTATGGCAGCAATCGAATGCAAAAAAAAAGAACACCTTAATTATAAGAAAACAAAAGAATTATGGCAATAGCAGGAATCAATGAATTAGAATAGACAATAGACTTGATAAATCTAAGAGCTAGTATACTAAAAGATGAAACAGGGAAATCAAGAGAAAAATACAAAATTAGGAAGAAAAATAGGTACATAACTATGGAGGCTGAAGGAATTTTTATTTGAAGAGTAATATTTTTAACCCTCTGACAGTAATTTCAGTCTGTATAATGAATAGCCAAAATCAAGTGTTTTAAAGTGACCAAAATTGACTCAAACTGACTAAACGTGTTAATGACATCAACAAAAATAGAATTAAAAGAAACAGCCCTTCATTTTTAAGTGGTAATTCAGAAATATGTATTAGTAAATTCTATCAAACCTTAAAGGAATATATATTTCCTGTGTCACCTACTCTGTTTCAAAGCTTGGAAAGACAGGGAAATTTTCCCAGTGTTTTTTCATGAAGCTAGGATGACTATGACCAAATTTGATGTTTTTTTCTTGAGAACTCTTAAGACTATGTGTAGGAAATCTAAAAGTCAGATACTAGCAAATGAAAGCTAACAGCAGATAGGATTTTTACATAGGGTGAGTTCAGATTTGTTTCAATAAAGTAGCATTTGTTTATCACTGAAAAGTCAATAATTGGTATTCACTTGAAGAGAACAAAAGAGGGAGCATTTTTCAGCGATTCCTTCCTTCCACCCATGCATTTTTCCTCTGGTGATCCAGCAGGGAAGCAAAGTAATAACCAATCCCCTTTCTTGTGAACCTTAAGTTCAAGTGGAAGAAAAATAACAATAAACGACTATTATAATAAGCCCATTTAAGATGTTAATGTGTGATCGATTTTCAAATGAGTGGGCAAAGTTGGCTTTTTCAGTATAGCTTTCTGGAACCATTGGCTGATATTTTAATAACACTAGTTTAATTCCAAAGTTTATGCTTTATATTAAAATACCTTCCAGGGATAAATTGAAGATTGCATCTTAACAGTTGAAGTCAAACTATGAGAAGAAATAAGCACCCACTATTTCTCTTCTGTCCCGTTAGTCCTCACATTCATGTCAGAAGGAAAGTGCTTGGAAAGATTTATGAGCTGTAGGACACCCTTGCATTGTTTCTGAGACAGTAAGGCCAAAAGCAACTGCTTCAAAATTCTAAACATTCAGCAAAGAATAACGTGTTTGAAACATGTATTTGAAGGTTTTATATATGGAAAACTGAAATTTCAAGAGGATAAAACCTTACATCATTACTTGATACATTAAGTTTTTTGCAGCCAAGGTCCAGCTGTGTTAATAGGACTCATGAATATTTTTCAGATGCAGCCTGCATGCCAGACATCATTCTCATGCCATACATGTAGCCCTCAAAACAATCGTCTGAAGTAGGTGCAGATAATATTTTACAAGCACAATTTCAGAGGCAGAGACAGTCTCAGCACCTGGATGATAATTGACAGAGGCAGGATTCAAACTGGGTCAATGCCAAAGTCTACCTTCCTAACCATTATGCTGTACCACACACCACATCTCTTAATTTTCTGACTTATTAAAGTCCTCAAAAAACAAAATGAAATGGGGCCTCCCCGGTGGCGCAGCGGTTGAGCGCTGGGTTGTGAAGCTGCCCTCAGCCTCTGCAGTGCCTGTTCGATCCCCGGCTGCTCCCCGGCCACCAGAGGAGGGTCCCACATGGCGCGCAGACCTCTCCTGCCGCCCGCTGCTCCCCTCAACAGTGTACTTCGGTCCTTCTGCCTGCTCTGCTCCCCGCTCTGGCTCTGGTGAATCCTCTCACCCTCCTGCGCTTCTGACTATACCCAGTGCTTGTATAAATAAATAAATAAATCTTTAAAAAAAAAAAATGAAATGGATTCAGGGGAGGGAGAAATTTAGCTTACCCTGTCTGAATAATAAATTGGGGTGCTACCTTCCCAGCTGAAAATCTATTGGGAGCTTATGAGGAATCCTTTTCTCATTTATATCCAGTCTTTGCCAGATAGATCTTCATGGGGTGTGTTTGGAACTCAAGTTTCACTGAGTTGCCAAAATAACTTCCAGAAAATGACTTTGAAGAATTTTTGAGTAAAATATTTTGAGTAAAATAGTTCCTGTTTACTCCAAAACACATGAGTGGACTTTGAATGTTGCTCCTGCATCAACATACATATGCAAGGCTGGATCTTCTCCATGTCTGACAGTGAACTCTAAGCAGTGTAATTAGATTGGCCCACTCTGAGTTCCTATCCCCTAAGTTGGGTTCAAAGAACCTGTCACAAGAATACTGCATGTTTATGTTGATCAAATTTTTAAACCAAAAAATTTCCCTCAGAATCTGTCATTGTTTTAATTTTCCAGATTGGGATATTTATTTAAAGGCGCATGGACTTTTAAAAACATTAGGAAACATCATTTTATATGTATGCTTCTTGGTCTGGAAATGTAAAGAGTGTCACAGGATGTTTGTCCCAAAAATAGTATACCCTTGTATGCCCTCCCAGATTTTTCTAGCCCTCTTACTTTTGTTTTAATTAACCTGAAAAAGACTGAGATGTTGTTATAGTTTCATGATGCTATTAAATTTCTGGGTATTTATCCTCCTGCTTTTAAAAATAAGTTTAAAAAAAAATAAGTTTAGCATATATCTGCTGACAAGTAGCTATTGAAATGTTTAGAGCATAAAAAGTCCATGTCTGTATTGTAAGTGAGCATTTATTGATTGAAAATAACTCCCTTTCACTGGTTTCGGATTTATTCTTATGAATCAAGTTTTGTCTGAAATTATTATAACCACAATTTCTATTAAAAGTGGTTTTCTGTCATAGTAGAACTACAAGTATTTAAATTTTATTTATGTGTACATCCAAAGTTTATATAGTAAAAATATGTTATTTCTGTAATTAAAAAAGCTGAAGTAATCACACTTAATGGTGTCACTTAATGGTGGGGACATATTTTGAGAAGTTCACTATGAGGAGACTTCTTCATTATGTGACCATATTAGTGTCTTTACACAACCTTAGTGTACAGCCTGGTGCACACCCAGGCTGTGTATAGCGCGACCACTCTCACATGGGATGTGTGGTTGACCAAAACGTTATTCAGCTCATGACTGTACCAGGGAGTGAGGTACCAGCTAGACGACAGAGTAGACAAATGTCCCAGCCCCGCCCATTGGAAAGTATATGTAATGGGGAGGGGTGGGGGCAAAAATAAGTAAATAATACTATTCTCGGTTAGTAACATAACATAAAATGCTTTTGCTGAGTGTGTAAAAGGATGGGGCATTTTATAACTGAAGGGGAATATTTTAATCTGGTAACTGGTGGTTTAAAAATCAAGGGTTTGTATTTATCCACTTCTCCATTATAATGAAAGCATAGGCTTTAACTCATATAGTTTGTTAAGCAGTGTGCAAATTAGATTAAATGGATAGTTCCTGTTGAGCAGACAGTTCAGAGCTTGAGTTCTGGAAGGGACAGGGGTATTCAGTGCCCCCTTCTCTGTCATCTGCGGTCCTTGGGTGAATCTCTTTACCCCTTTAGCCTAGATTTGTTAACTATAAATATTTCTTTAGACTGTTGTGAGGATTAAATGGCATAAAAAGTACTTAGCTATATGCTTGTCTAATGGTGAGCTCTCAGGCAACAATAGCAATTATCATTATTTTCCCTATTGCTATTTTAGACCACTTATTGCTATTTTTTTTTCCTTATTGCTATTACCGCAACCCCCCAGGGTACCACCATGTGTTTTTGAGTAAAGCTAGACAGATATGTTGTTAATACTTCTCTGAGTTCCATGTTACCTTGTCTTGAAGGATGTTAAACTATGTTCTCTGCTAGGGAATTTGAATTAGCAGATGTACACAGAATCTGAACCTTTGTACCTAGTCCAGAGCCTTGTTTATCGCTGATACATGCTATTGCATTGATTGACTAAGTGTAACCCTGAGGGACACATTTTCTTTTTGTTCCAAACAAAAAAAATGCATTTTTTTGCAGATGGGTGTTTGGGGAATTCCTGCAGCGCTTCTTACAGATTGCAGTTTTTTGTTTTTGTTTTTTTCCTTTCCTCTTTATCTCTGATCTGTTCCAGGGAATTTGGTAGTTTTTCAGATTACTCAGTTACACTGGGTAAGAAGTAGTAGACGGCATAAACCTTGGGTAAGCAGTGTAGATAATGTTATAAATATACCTCTTAGTTTGTCTTGTAAAACCAGCATCACTTGTGACTTATCTTTACTATGAAATTGCTAAATTAGTATTGTGCCCCTCTTCCAGATTGCTTAAAATGAAGTCATATACAAGATTTACAAGGTAATTTACAAGATAATTACATTTCCTCAATGTTCCACCATGCAAGAATTCTAAGAAAAATGTTCAATTCTTTGGGAAAAACTTGACTTTATTTGCTTGGTGAAATTCTATTGCAAATTCAGTTAATTGACAACTCTCACCCTTTTTTCTTAAGTCAGAGTCATTATCATTTCTGTAAGAGCATCTAGTGTTTTGGAAGCTCCTAAACACTAAGAGTTTAGCCTAAAAGAGATGAAATATTTTCAAGTCCTTCAAAGTGTGTTTCTGAAACTGTAATTAGGTAGCTCTCTAAATTCAGAAAACTGATTTTCATAGTCAAAATTCACCTTTTAGAATTAGGCTTGTAATTTGATCCTCATTAATGTTATTTCATATCCTTTGATTTTAGTAATTACATTTACTAAGTCAAATCTGAATATGTTGGTTGTTCTCATTTGTATTTCAGTCGTGTCTGCAGATGTCTGGTAGCTAAGGTTGTCCATTCTTGCCTTCTGCTCAATGGCTAGGCGCATGTCGCTGCACAGTTCTTGTGTTATGGATGTGCCACAAAACATTTTACCAGGACACGTATTGCATCCTCAGACGATTGAATTATGATGGTGTCTATAAATGGAACCCAGCTTGTGAAAGTAAATAGGTTCCCTCTTTAAAAGAAAGAAAATTAGCAATGCTCATCATTCAGATTCTGAGGTTCCATTAGCTCTGACTTGCTATAAAAAAAGAAAGAAAAAGGAAGAAACTGAGGAAGGAAATAACATGTGTTTCTCATAAATAGCAAAATCAGAAAAATTAGAATCATTGCTATTTTTTATATAACTGACCCACATAGATTCTTTGCTGTATTCTTTCATCTGTGTGCCTCAGTTCTCTCTCTCTCTCTCTCTCTCTCTCTCTCTCTCTCAGTAAAATTGTAAGTGGGCAATCGGGGGTAGCCAGGTACCCCAAACTGTTAAGGAATGCACATTCTAAAAAGGTTTAGCCATCCATGCATACAAAAGCAAGGAAAGCATACTCTTTGTGTGAAAGATCTTCAAATGTTCCGAAAGAGATAGAAAAGGAGAAAGTGAAAAGAGAGGAAGTGAGGGGCGGGGCAGGAACAGGAGAGTAGAATTTCAAATGAGAGATTCCCAGTAAAACTGTGACCGTTACCCATACCCTTATGGGCTAATACCCTACTGAACAGGCTTGACCCAAAACAGAGCGGCCGAGGCACCAGAGCAAGTCCAAGGCACATATGGGCAGGAACTGCAAGAAAGGGGTTGGGCAGGTCCCGGAGAGCTGGGACAGAAAGAGACCCCACCCCCCTAAATTCAAACGCACCATAGAATCCACCACAAGGTCAATGTAGTGGCTGCCATTGTCTTTGCCAAGGACCAGACTCTCCCTGTGTCTCTCACCCACGTGTCTCTCCTTCGAGTGTCGCCCCTCTTCTGTCATTCCACCTCCAACATATATCCACCTTGCTCCTTTCCAGCGGCCCCACCCCCATCCCATTCAGCCTGGCGTGCTGGAAATTCTAGTCCAATGTGATTACATGTATGGGGGGGCAGGGAAAAAATGGCTCCCTTTCTCTGTGCTATCATGCTCTCCCTCCTTCACAGAGGTACATTCTGTAACATAATAAAGGACTATAATTTGATTAGTTTAAAAATCCCTTCCATTTCTAAAATGCTGTTAGACTTTAAGTCAATTTTCCTTTGCCCCTGAATTCTCTTGCTAATTGATGTGGGTAAGTTACCTGAAATCAGCCTTCTTGAGCTAAGGGACAGACTGAAGTCCTAAGAAGCAATGAATACTTCATTCAGTAGACATGTGCCATGGCTGTGAGTCCTAAAGGAACTCATAATCCAATAGAAGAGAGTGCTACCTGTCCACCCAGAATTTCAAATCATGACTCCCAAAATTCTTTGATGCTCCTCCCATGAGAAGGTAAGGCTGTGTCTCCTGCCCTTCAATCTGGACTCTGGCTGGCTGACACTCGACTATGCACGAGTGTATTTAGTTTCTACTCAGAAACTATCAGTTGTTGGGCCCAAGACTTAAGAAACCAGCAGCTTCTACTTCCTGTCTCTTGGGACACTCACTCTTGGAACCAGCCTAAACTGCCTGGAAAGACCCAGGTGGAAAGGAGCTAACAGCCAGCACCTACTTGTCAACTCTATGAGTGAGCCATGTTGGAAGAAGATTCTTCAGCTCTGGGATTGTTGCCCGGCTCATGCTGCGTGGAACAGCGACAAGCCAGTCTCACCAAGCCCTACCCAAACTAGAGATTTGTGAGCAAAACAAATGATGTTTGAATTAGCAACTGCACTTTATTACTGGAACAAGGTAGACACACAAGCAATTTTGAGGCAATAAAATATTATGATGGCAGCGTTATGCACCCGGTATCACAGGCATCCTGAGGAGAAACACCTAATCCTTCAGTATTGAAGGAGACTTCCTCAGTGAGATGACACGTGAACTGAGTCATTGAGTCTTGATGAGTAAGAGTTAGCCAGTGGGATGAAAGGGGGAGAAGAGGTGGAATGTTCTGGGCAGAGATCAGAAGTAGAGGCAGGAAGCAGCTTGATGTGCATGCGGAATTAAGAGCACTTAGGTGTTGCTGGAGCATAAAGCTGGGACAAGGAGGTGCTCATGATGTAGCCAGAGAGGTTGACAAAGTTTGAATCATGGAGGGCCTCATGTGCTAGTAAAGGCCTGTGGTATATAGGCAATCTAGTGTGTTTGTTACTGTGGGGTGCACTGGAGCAATGTGATCAGATTTGTATTTTAGGTGATTCTTCGATCCACTCTTGGGAAGGTGGAGCTCAGTGATTAACATTGGAAGCAGGAAGATCAGTTGGGTTACCACTGCAGATAGCAGGTGGGGACAGTAAGTGCTTGAATTAACACTGCAGTGGCAGAGGTGAGGAGGAGGAAATTGACTCAAGAAATATTTAGGAGATTTAAAAGAAGATGAAAAGGAGTATTTAGGAGGTCAAAGGGTCATACTTAATAATTGGCTGCGGGGAAAAGGGCAAAGTGAGGGAAGACTTGGATTTCTAAGTTAGCTGACTGGCTAGATGCCAATTCCACCAGAAGGGAGTGAAGGAAGATAGAAGGAAGAGTAGAGAAATCAAAACTGAAAGATTTAAGCTACAAATCAGTCATGGTCACAAAGGTGATGACTGAAATTATGAATGGATGGGCTTGCCTGGGAAAAGACTGTTCAGTGATAAAGAGGACAAGGATGAAATCCTGGGGGTCCCTGACATCTTAAAAATGGTCATAGGAAAGTGAGCTCACAAAAGAGATGGGAGAAAATGATCCAAGAAGTTCCAAGAGAACCAAGAAGGAATTCTCAGAAACCAAATGAGTAGTTTCAAGAGGGTCATCTTTCAGATGTAAACAGCCAGTGCAGGAGGATGAGGATAGAAAAGTTACTGATAGCTCTAGGAAGGCTGGGCAAAGCCAGCTATCAACAGATGAGTGAATGGGAAGTAAGAATGTGGACATAAATGATGCTG
This sequence comes from Talpa occidentalis, assembly GCF_014898055.3. NCBI lineage: Eukaryota > Metazoa > Chordata > Mammalia > Eulipotyphla > Talpidae > Talpa > Talpa occidentalis. The sequence goes on along the minus strand of NW_026555331.1, from coordinate 13,210,005 downwards.
TCAAGGGATGCACAACAGGTGGAGAAGAACACAGGGGCATGAGAAGGTGGGGTGGTGGTAGTTGTTTGGGGGTATAGAAAATCTGTCATGAAAGCTGCTTGAGAATTATTTCATTTAAAAATGTTCCTGGGCCTCCCTGGTAGCTCAGGGAGTTAAGTCTCAGCACTATGAAGCTATCCACAGCTACTGCAGCACAAATTTGATCCCCGAATTTGATTCCCGGCCAAGGAGCTGACCCACATGGCACAGCAGACCTCTCCTGTGTCACCCGCTGCTCCTCTCGGCAGTGTATTTCAGTCTGCCTGTTCGGCTACCCACTCTGTCTCTGGTGAATCTTCTCACCCTCCTGCACCTCTGGCCTCCCACACCTCTGTATGCATAAATAAATGAATGCATAAATAAATGAATCTTTAACATAAAAATAAAAATAAAAACATTCCTGAAAGGTTTAGATCCAGAAAGCCTTCTTCTGCACTACTCTTGGGTTTGGGTTTCTAATCAAGCAATATGGGAGGAGATATCTCTCGTGACTCAGCGTGTGGTAGAAGGGAGTGGGCCCCTTAACGTGACTTCACCTGGTGACTCCTTAGACTCAGTCACCAGTGTTGGCCCAATGTGAAAATGTGTTTTTTTTTTTTTTTAATGGAACCAAGGGGATAAAATTAAAGATGAGGTCATCTGAGTAGCAGGACTCCACCAAAACAGCAAACGTCAGCAAAAGGATGGTTCCAGTTTGGGGCAGGTTACTTTGATTCATTGGTGCTAAATATAGACTGTAATAATCAAAATCATGTATGGGTTGCACTTTAGTGCACCCCCACAGATCTGGATTCTGTTCTGCTGCCTTGTTCACTTAACTGAAGGTTGAGTCAGGGATCATTAACTCTCCCTCTCTGCCTTGAGTTCCCCCCATTAAGTGAGGATTTGGACTTAGGGGAAACCCTTTCTATTCTGTCATGGTTTAAGTCTTTGGTTCCTAACAGACCCTACAGCGCAGCTATTTTAAGGCAAAACTTACCCGTATTACCCCATAGGTAAGTGATCTCACACTACACCGGTACAGGGGTCCACTGTGTGTTGATGAAAACCTCCAGAAAAAGTGAAAACCAAGGAATCTTGATAGTTACATTTCAGGGGGAGAATATCGCTGTTCTGTGAGTCAACTGAAGTACCCCATAGTTATTCATGTTCTTACCTGCAATTTTTTGTGGAATGATCCAAATTCATTGTTTCACATCTATGGACAGTCACTATTGTGCCAGGTACGGTGCAGAGCAAGTTCCTACAAGCTGAGCCCCGGCTTTATTCATCTAGAGAGAGAATTGGAAAGGGGATCACATTTGGAAGGTTGGAAATGCTAGCCTTCTTATTTTCTACCAGAAAACTGCACTGAGGTGTTCAAATGTAGTCTAGATCCAATATCATAAAACCTGTATTATTTATGGAACCATCTGGTTTTTTTCCCTTAACTTTTTTCAATTTGGCTGCTGGGCTCTGCTATTACCGTTTTCATGTAATTGGGTTGATGACTTGAGTAGCTTTTGAAATCTCCGGCAGCTAAAAAATGCACTCGGGGATTCATCAGACTTAAGGCATGTTAATAGAACTCTTTTATTAGTATCTTGAATTCTGGAAATTAGTTACATACTTACACTTTTCAGTTTTTTCCTGCTGAACCATTGAACATTTTCACAGGACAAGTATTTAATCCTTATGATTTTGTAACTAAGGGATTTAAAGATTAGCTTCGAAAATAGGTCAGGGAAAAATATCTGCTTTGGTTTAAAGCTAATCAGGTAGGGAAATAAAAAAGCAATTTAGAAGCTTTGGGAAAGCTTTTGTGAAGTCAGTTTTCTATATTAAATGAAAGCTGCTGTCTCTGTAGCTAAAGTGTATGAGTCAAACTTTCCTTTAATTTTGCCACTCCCCGTTCCTCCATTCATTGCTATTCATCCATTCATTGTTCATTTACCAAATGTTACTCTAGACACTGGGGTAACAGATAAGTAGATAGTCAGAGTTTGCCAAGTGCCAGTTCTTTGCCAGTCACTTTGAAACTCGATACTTACAGCTCCCCAGTCTGGTGTAATGGGTGAACATTAACTCGGGGAGTCTAGAGTATGACTTTAGGTGGTATCCACTCTATTTCCTCACCTCTGAAATGGTATCACTCACCTATTTACCTTATAAATACCCAGAAATAGAATTGCTAGATCACCTGATAGTTCTTCTCTTAGTGTTTCCTTTATGGTTGCACCAGTTCACATTCCCACCAACAGTGTGTATGTAAGTCACCCTGCTTGCCTTATACTTTGACTTAAGAATTAAATAGAATGGTGTCTTTGAAAGAACTCTGAAAAGTATTGGGAATAATGTAAACACAAGTAGCAATCTGGTACCTATTGTAGTGGTTTGCCTCTATGAGAAGGGTTGAGGATGAGTATACGTTTTTGTTTACTTGAGCTAGATAAGTATGTTTATGATGGTTAGCCTTACCATTTCTTGCACTTGTACAACTGCCTTACTCCTCTCCAGGGAGCACAAACTTCACAATTAGGTAGGCTAGAGAAATGATATTTACAGCTAATAAATAATATGTGTAATACAAAGAAATAAAAGAAAGGAACAGACAAAACTAAGCCAAAACCCTAGAAATCAGACTGTAGAGTTGAGCCTACCAGTGGAGAGGGTAGGAAATGGACCCAAAGTGGGGAGGAGGCACAATGGGCGTGGTGGAAGAGCGTGTTGGTGATGGGTGTGGTGTGATAACATACACCCAAAGAATGTGAACTTGCACCTCTAAATCATATGCAGTATTATAAACCAATATCTCCTCAATAAAGAAATAATGCAATTAAAAAAGAAAATATTATTTTATCCACATATGCATTAAACCAAGAGTTTGATTGTGTCCACACTTAAGTGGGCGGAGAGAGAGCTGAGGTATGAAATGGCATCTGTTCTGGAGAATCCTAGACTTGAATTGAAAATTCAGATTTGCCAACAATAAATGATTGCTTTAATTCAGGTGTCCCAAGGACATGTACTTAGATGTCCATTTGGCCCTGTAATGTGTCTAGGGTCCTTCTGTATTAGGTGTTGGAATGCCCATTTATCCTATGGCATCATGGCATAGATCATCATATTCTTCCCAGCTTCATGTTTGATTTAGTCTTATGTTTTAGGTCTACCATGCTGATACTCTGGGATGAGATAAAAATCTGATCTGAACTCTGGCAATTCCAATTCTGGACAAATAACTGACACTGAAATTGTTTTAGGTGAATGAAGGCCTTGGTCTACTTTACAGAGTTCGTCTGATGTCTCCCTATAGATGACTTCTGAAGGCAGGGGCTGTACTTTATTCATTTCCAAATTTCAGGGTCTGGTGCATCGTTGGTGTCCTGAGTGTCTGTTAAATGAACATGAGAACAAACCCAGCACTCTGATGGATGCCCCAAGATCAGGACTTCCGTGTCTCTCCCTAGAGTTAATACTAAAAATTCAACAGAGGGACTTGTTCCCAGGAAGCATAGGCATACCCCAAAGTGGCTACAAATGTGAAATTTCTTTTTTAAGTTTAACTTTTCTGTTTGAGGTTTTATACTCCATTCATGTTCCTTTTTAAAGATAATTTCAAAAGGATGGATAAAATGGAAACCCCAAGAAGATACCATGTGTTGATCCTCTGCTGAGCCCCATCTGTGTCTGTCCCACGCTGCAGCACTTGTCTGTGCAGCATAGCCAAGGTCAAGGTTTTCAGAGCCATGTGAGAGGCCAAGGGATCAGTGCTAATTGGTACAGAGAGGAGAGAGAAGTAGGGTGGTGGCCAGAGTGATTCCCTGGTGCCTTTATTAGGCCATCTTTTAGCCTCATCAACTCTTCCAACCCTTCTTAAAATAATAGCAATGCTAAAAATGTCCTTACCTCTTTCCGTACCTTGCCACATGCAAATATCTCATTTGATCTTCACAAAACAACCCTATGGAAGTGGTGTTTCTTTGTTTTCCATGTTACTATTTGCACAAATGAGTAATCTCAGACCATGAACAGAATTGAGACTAGAATGAGGCACGTGAGGCATGTCTCAGGTGCAGAATTTGAGGAAATGCCCCCAAATTCAGTTACCGAGATGAATAATATTTATACACTATCCTTAAAAATTCATATAGAATCTTCCAGGGTCAAGATCAAGGTGAGGCACATGAGGTGAGACATGCAAGTAAGTGCCTAAGCACAGAGTCAGATCCTGCCTTAATTTAAAATTCTATTTTGTTTACGGTGGATTTTTTGGCATTAAGTTTGATTTTTAGAATATTGCATGAAAATATTACTTATCTTGATCAGTGAGTTGTTTTTGCACCCTTTTAAATTTTACTCCTGGGGCTAGTGGCACTCTTACTCACTCCAGTCCTGGCCCTGCCTTGAGATTAGGTGCCTCGGGTCATGGGGTTTGCAAGTAGCTAAACTTGCACTTGAAACACAACTTTGACTCCACATCATAGGTTCTTTTCTTCACCCCACTTCATCACTTAAAGAGCCTGATTTTCCTTGTCTTTCAGCAACTACCGGTCTTTTGTTGTCCTTTAAATGTTCTTAGACATTTAAGGTCCATTCTTGGAGAATATCTTTAACAGTCCCTCTCGATTTCCCATACATTTATTTTCTGTACGTGCATATTATGTACCCACTGTCATTTTAAATCATTTGATTTGTCAGCACTACTGGATAAATCTTATCTTAAGGGCACATTACAACATAGGTGTGTTGTTCAGAACTAAATTTTGTGACCCAAATTAAGAATGTAGGAATGTGACTGCCTCTGCCTGGGGAGGAGATCTATTTTTTAAACACATTCAAATTGTGGGATGAAACAGTGATTAGAATAGCACCAAGAATTCAGCAGCAGGTCTTCCAAAGTCTTAATCTCTGTAGACTCGGCTCTTCAGTGAAGTTTCCTGAGTAATGAAAATGAACCATGGTAACAAGAACAAATAGTTGGCACCAGCCATGTCCACCATCTATTGGATTATCTGAAGGTATAAATTCTCTTTTTCTGTGAATACCTTGTTTTTTAAAGTATATCAGTTTGTCCTGCTATATGACCAGGAAGAATGGAAAAGTCTCCAATGGATTATTTTCCTTACACTTGTTTGATTTTTTTTCTCCTGAAGAATTTTCAGTCATCCTTGAGAATTTCAAGACCAATATACTTGTTGGGGATGACCAGAAAAAAAAAAAAAGTACTCGGAGTTTAAGATCAGAAATAGAAGGTGAAATAAAAGCCAGAGCAATTGTAGAATTTAGTTTTTCTTTGCCATTAAGTCTGAGACAGGTGAAGGGAGTCGTTGGCTAGGAAACTTGATCTTGGGATTACTTATACCCCAGGGAGGTGTTAGGAGTTACTGTATTTCTGGAAATATTGTAGGATAAAAACCCTCAACACTGAATATTTGCTTTGAGAATCAGGCAGAGAAGTGGAAAATCCTGTCTTTGCTAAGCTTATGTTCTGCTGCTTTACTTGAGTGACTACAAATATGTAAAGGGGCATTTATACATATTTGTATTTTTATGGACGATTATGAGAAGTGAGACTAGGATGATCGGGACCAAACTGCTGATGAGTTGAATGCTAGGCTGTGAAATCAGTACTTGATCTTACAGTTAACATTGAACTATTGAGGAGTTTTGAGTTGGGAGAATCTAATCAAACTAATATTTCAAAAAGTTTGATCTGGTGGCATTATAAAGGAAAGAGGACGAACTGGCTACAGGTAGAGTACAGATTTGTGTGTTAAAACAGTTAAGTATTTTTGAGCAGCGTTTTTGTTGGATTAAATTAAGAATGCAAGGAAAGCGTAGCTGTGAGAGATATGAGAGAAGAAATTGGTACTAAGCATTGGAACTTAAATTGGTTGTTAGAAGGAGGAAGAGGTATAAAAGGACCTCGGGTTTGTCCTGAGTGCCTTTGTGAGTGTTCAGTCCATTATAAAAAAATGCAAAAGGAACTGTTTGGGGAGTGAAGGGGAAGATGAAATATTCCATTTCAAACATGTTTTCTCTGAAGCAGTGGTGTGGTGAGCAATTAAATTATCCCTTAGGTTGTTAGGGATGCAGACCTGGAACTAGAAGAAAGATGACTAAACATGAATTATTTAAAAGTTGTATGTCGCGATAATATTGACGTGTTAGCACAAGGACACATGGGCTGAGGTAGACACTCATCCATTGGCTAGAAAGAGGAAGAAATGTCATAGGAGAAACCATCTGAGCCAGAGAAGGTGCAGGGCCTGTAGCAGAGTAGGAGCCCAGGGAGGAAGTAGTTTCAGGCAGAATGATGTGGCCGCAGCACCAGAGCCTGCACAACAAAGTGAATGAGTAATCGCGGGAGTGATCTTGAGCTTAGAAAATAAAAATTGAGATCTAGTAAGAGGAAGGGTGTCAAAAAGTAGGAAACTAAAATAGGAGGTGGGTCTCTTGGATGGCCATCATGTGAAATTTAAATGAAGTTAACTTGATAGATGATATTTTTCCTGGATGACTAGTAGACATATAAATTCTCAGTTTCATCAATTTTAGTCTTTTTCAAACTGGCACCTACTGAGAGAAAGATCATGTTTCTTTTTAATGTGTTTTTTAACTTTCTTAGTTCTCGTTTTTATTTCCACAGAGTGTAAAACTTTTTGTGTATGGCTTATTCTCCAAAATGGGTTAAGATAAATTTGGTTATTTTAAACCCAAGAGAGATCATTTGGGATGTGCGTGTACAACACACACACACACACACACACACACACAGAGAGAGGAATACTACTCAGCTATAAAAAAGGACAAATTCTTACCATTCCTGATAACACAGGTGGAATGGGGGTGGGGATGAATAATGCTAAGCAAAATAAGCCCAAAGGAGAAAGGCAAATACTGGGTAGTTCCACTTATATGTGGAACACAGAGAAACAAAACAAAAGGTCAGATAAAAATGACTCTAGAGGGGGCCTCCCCAGTGGCGCAGCGGTTGAACGCTGGGTTGCGAAGCTGCCCGCGGCCTCTGCGGCGCCGGTTCGATCCCCGGCTGCTCCCCGGCCACCGGAGGAGGGTCCCACATGGCGCGCAGACCTCTCCTGCCGCCCGCTGCTCCCCTCAGCAGTGTACCTCGGTCCTTCTGCCTGTTCTGCTCTCCGCTCTGGCTCTGGTGAATTCTCTCACCCTCCCGCGCTTCTGACTGTACCCAGTGCATGTATAAACAAACAAACAAATAAAAAAAAAAATAAACATGCCTCTTTAAAAAAAAAAAAATAAAAAATAAAATAAATAAATAAATAAAAAAAAAATGACTCTAGAAATCTGACTGTAGAATTGAGGGTAACAGAGTGGGAGGGGGAGGGTGGAGAGAACAAACTGGGGAGAGGAGGCAAATGGACCATGGTGGTGGGTGTGGTGTGGTAACATACACCTGAAGATGTGATACTGTACCTCTAAATCATATACAGTATTGAAAACCAATGTTATGTCTATTTAAAAAAAATCTTTTTAAAAAGATAAAGTTGGCTATTTTACTTTGAGTGAAAGAAGCTCTTTCATATATGACTGATACCTGGGAGGTAGCAATAACCTGTGGAAGAGATGGGTAGGAGAGTAGAATAGAGTGGTTTTATGTGTCCAGTAGCCTCCCAGAGCATGAAGTAAAATATGTTTCCTTTCCTTTTTCCTTCTATCCTTGGAGCAGACAAATCCACACCATTTGAAAATGACACTCTATATTTGAGTAATTTATTTCCTGTCCCTACATTACTTTGATCAAGAGTTTTTGCAGCAGGGGTTCTGATACATGTGAACATTACATGATCACAGCTTTCTACACAGTCATTAAGACTCTTGTTTTCTGCCTCCAGTCTTTGCTTCTTGGCAACAGTTCATGGAATATGAACTAAAAGCTTTAAGGGCGAACTTGAATCATTTAGGTCTGTACTGCAAGGGATAACTTCATTCACTTGAATCTTAATAACAAATCGTCCTGAATCCGTTAGCATCATCATTGATCTTTAAAAACACCCATCAAATTAATTGCTCAAGAGCCTTCTACGAGGCTGAGAGTGTAAGAGAATAAGTTAACATGGCGTGTTCACGTCCTCCAGAAGCCTTTGTTCATTCAGTCAGTGATTCACTTAACATTGAGTATATATGTGCTTCATGCCAAACTGAAATAGAGAGCAGTCGCTGCCCTTAGGAGTCTTCAAGACTAGAATCTTCACATGTGAGGAGAATTCCAATGCAGTGTGGTGGTGTAGCAGCAGAAAGCGTGGGGCGTCATCAAAAGACAGAAGGGACAGAGTATGATAGGGAGAGAGGTAAGAAATGAAGTTGCAAATAGTATATAAGAGACAGTTAATGCAAATTCTTATATCACTTGCTGAAGCATCTGTGTTTTCTCCTGAAAGCAATGGCATGCGTTGATTGAAATGTTAAAGCAAAATTTGAGAGATACTTGGGAGGTAGCAATAACCTGTGGAAGAGATGGGTAGGAGGGCAGAATAGAGTGGAGGACAAGTTTGTAGCTTCAGTGCCCAGGCAATGGGGGAACAAAAGACAGAGGCGTCACCCACTGACTTTCTCTAACATGAGAGAGATTATAGCAGCTGAGTCATCCAAGACTGTTTCAGTCTCGGACGTGAATCCTACCTACATCGTTGAAACCAGTGATGAGATGGCTTTGGCCTCTTAAAGCAGAGACCTTTGGAACAGTTCTGATAGGTATGAATCAGGTTTCATAGGTAGGAGCCCTCGAGTTTCTAATCAGGGTGCTAGAAGCTGTATGCTCCCTTTTACTGCAGCGGGGCTCCCTTTTGATAGTAGCTTTCAGCCTTGCTTTTTAATAACTGTAATCATATGTGTGTTTTCTGTTTCACCTTGATAATGGTTATTACGCTTAGCACTTTGTATCTTCAAAGAACTCAACAACATTAAATAATTAATCTGCATAATATCCCTGTGAATTGGTAGGTGGGGATTATTGCCCCATTTTCCACATGGGAAAACCCAGAGATAGAGTGTCTTGCCCAAGGCTCTGCAGCCTCACATGACAGAACTGAAGTTTGAATTTGCACTTTCCTTTACCTTATCACACTCATACTACAAGTTTATTGTCAGTCTTATTCATAGATCATAAGTGCCATTGCACTTACTCAAAAATCTCAGCATTTAGATCAAGAAAAGGATGTTAAGACATAGGAATGAGCGAAAGTGACTGAATGACTAAGCCCTGGTTGGCGAGCAGGGGTTACTCAGTGCAGTATAACCGAGTCTCAGTGCAGTAATCTGGGGAAAGAAGGTCCATTTTCTGGTGGACCTGTGACATCATCCCAGCTCACAGAGCATTCAGTGTGCCAGGGAACACCCTCTCCCCCTTTTTTGTGACTTTAGCACTCTACGAAGTGGCAAGAAAACTAATTATTATAGACACTGTCATTCTTGCCTCTGTTTACAATGCTGTGTGGTATCACGGAAAGAGAACTGCCTTAGGAGCCCGACAAGCCTGGGTCAAAATCACTCCCAAGAGAGAGCTCGTTGACCTTGGGCCCGATCCTTACCCTGGAGCTGTCCGTGTAAGCAGGATTGGGTGATGATGGATGTCAAATGCCTAGCGCAGAACCTGACTGTGATTGCCTCATAAGTGGCTCCTGCTAGTCTTACTCTCATTCAAAGAAGAGAAACAATGCTGAAAGGACCCTTTGATTGTTCAGTTGAATGACAGGACCGGGTAAATTCAACTTTTGAGGAATTACAGTCTATTAAAGAAGCCAGTGAAACATTTTGCTGTTGAGTCAACTGATAGGGTATCACCCCTTGTTCACTGACAAATATGGGAAGGTAATTTCAGCAGACCAGTCATTGGTGTGTGCCTTCCAAAACATTATAGTCATGTTACAGTAAACTTTTTATATTTGTTGCATCACAGAGATTTATTGAAGTGATAAAAGTTATTATGGAAAACAGTGTGCCGTAACTATGGTAACAGTTATTTGATCTCACAGTAATTAGCTAAGCATTTAGTTGCACAATACTCTTACAATGCCTTCCTGGTTAGTTCATTAAACAAAATTAGCTTTTGTTTGAACTGCCTTCCTACAGCGTCCTAAATTTGATTTTGGTTCAAAAGATTTGGAAAGTGGATTTTAAAGTTACCTTCCTATCTGAGGTTACAACCTCTGATTTTTATTCCTTATTGATACCACTGATTGATTGTTTTCATCAGATCATCCTCTGAAGTGCACCTTGCAAATTAATGGCATGGCCTAAGTGACTGGTAGAGCCCATGCCATTCTGGCCTTGTACCTGGCTCAGGTCGTGGATTGGGGTCAGCTGGTGTCTTCACATGTCCTCTCTGCCCCGTCCAGTCATACTGGCTATTTACCCTCCGGGAAATGGCGTTGCCATGTTATCAGTGTTAGACTTCTGAGATCTCGTGAATGTGATCATTTCTTGGTAATCTGCTTGTCTCCTGATGGGACCTGGAGCCAGGACATCCCTGGTTTCTTAAGCCCCCCCTTCTCTCCTCCACACCCCCACAATGCCTCTTCTGCCTTATTCAGGTACCTCTCCTTTTGTAAAGTGGAATGCAATGCAGGTGATTCACCTGAATGATGATGTCATTCCCAGAGGGCTTCAGAGCTCTTGAGACAAGAGCCTCTCAAACTGTTTAAGAAAGGCCTCCCTGCTCAGCCTCTACAGACAGGTGAAGCTTAATCCACAACTGCTTGGCTAACTGGACATCCTAAGCACACAGGAAAGCTCCAAGCATTCAGGATTGCAAAACAGAAAAATAATGAAAATGAAACAAGAAATCTTGCAACTTATTTACTGAAACTGAGAGGATTCCAAAGTAAATTAGCAAAACAGGGTTCTTAAACATTCAATGGAAGTTCCTTGTATTCATTTTGTTTTAATTCCTGTTGACTGAGGGATTTTTCATTCACTTCTTTTTTAGAAATTTTTTTTTAAAACCAGTTGCTTTCTGAGTTGTGACTGAAGCTCTTCTCTCAGTTTACTGGATGTCGCCAGTTTTCAGTTGAGCAAGTGTTTTGGGGCCATGAAGTTCTTTGCATATTTATTTGCTTAATTAGGTTGATTTCTACATAGGGTAAATAGGTCTTTAATCCTGGATTAGGGTTAGCATTCAATGATAAGCATGTTTGTTCTTGATTGGGTCTTGGAATTTTTAGGGCCAATGTCAAGATGATAAAAAGTAACAAGAGAAGAAGAAGTCATCTGAGGTGGCTTCCATACTAGACCCATTCGTTTTTTAGAACATCCCCAGCCAAAAGGACTCTTCACTTTACATCCTTCTTCACTTTCGCATATTCTTCCTTCTTCAGAGAAAACGTCTTTCCCTAAATTTGGAAGAAAATGTATATTCTTTAATGGAACTCTCATTACAGCTTCAGTGAGACTTTCCCCACTTTGCCTCCTACTCTGTCCCCTCACTCCCTCGTGTCCTGAGTCTTGATCGTTCTTGATAGTGCATTATAACTTTTGGCTAAAAGCCATCTCCCCCCGGTAGGCTGGAGCACCTCTGTTTCTCCTTGGTGTCAGCATGTAAGACCATGTCCTTGAACAGCCAAGCAAACCAATGAATCATCCCCATCTCACCACCCCTGACTTCCTGCACTCGAGTCATTTGTATTTTTTTCTCTTTCTCTGCCCTGTCCAGTCATTCTGGCTATTTACCCTCCAATTCCCTTCATTTTGATTTCCTTTTTGCTAGACCTATGCAATCCTCTATGGATGGTCTGCAGTCCATTCAGGAAAAGAGGGATGGAAGTGCTTTTTATTGAACACCCAGTGTGTTTTAGGTACTAGGAAGTGTCATTAGCCATTCCTATAGTCCTATGAGGCAAGTAATGATATAATTTTTGTCATGAGAAACTAAGATTCCGAAAGATTAAGTGACATAATAACAATAATTAGAAGATTCAGGTTTTGAACGTAGGACTCTGCCTCCAAGACCCAACCTATTTCACTCTTTGCAGTCCACTTGGACCATTTTGGTGACTCTGCACAACATGAATTCCATGCTCAACCAATTCATTAGAACAGCCACTACCACACTGTATTATTCCCTTTGCTCTCTTGGCAATCTGCTGTGCCATCAACTGCCCAGAGGTCTGTTGACCCTTCTGGGTCTTCTGTCCAATTCGAGTACTCTAGATCTCTTCTAAAGAAAGGATAACAGATTCTTCCAGATGTGGCTTTTTACAAAGATGAGCTATCCAATTTCATTTAGATAAAGATTGCCCTCTGCACTACTCACCATCTCCCCAGCCGCTGCTGATGCTGACCAGCAGTCATGAGTTCCTTCTCCCCACAGCAATCCAGGAAGCCATTACCAATGGTTGAGAGCTGAGATAGTGGATAAAGCCTGTTTTCCACTCTGATCTCTCCCTAACCTGTTGCTGAGCAATTTCCCCACTTCTCTGTTAGTCTTTAACCCCTAAATAGAATAACCTCCTAAAACCCCCTTCCATGCACCTGACAAATTGGACCCTCCTTTTCTTTAGTTTTGCTAATACTGATTCTTCTACTTGGCCTACCCCCCTCCTCTCACTGTCTGGAATAATTAGTAATATTAATAGAATAGACTCATTTATTGTAATTTTCATGAAGCAAACATGTATGAATTTTCCCTCATAGAGTACCTGCTGACACATGGTAGAAGCTCAATAAACATTTGAATAAAGACAGAAGGAAGAAAAAATGGAAGGGAAGATGTCCATAGGTCTTTATTTCATCCTAATAATCAGTATTGTTGTCCCAATGACAGATGAACACGTAGAAACCCCTAGAGCTTTATGTGCTAGTATGTGGAAAAGATCCCTGTCTTTCACAGACCTGGCAAATACCATCTCTTCTAGAAAGCTTTTATTACCCCCGCAGCCATGACCGTGGCACTACATACCTGTGGAGGACACCACTCACAGAGACCACAGCATGAAGCCCTCACATTGTGCAGTTTGGTGGCTGTGGTGATAGCTCCCTCCCCCATAATTTAGTGGCACTTGAGGTCTTTCTTGCAACAGTTTTCACACTGTCTTATATCCACTTTAAAGTCTTCTTTCCCCTACTAGGTTATGAACCCCTTGGGAGCATGGAGAACGAGCGCTTTTTTCGTCTGTGTCTCCTTTGGACATACACAAAGCGACTCTTGAATGGTCTCATACCATGTTTGCTGTTTTGGATTCTCTCAGTCACTATCGTCCTCACCTAGGTTTCGCCCGCTGTGTTCTCACCCTGAGTCTTTCCTGCCACTTCTTGGGGAAGGTGTGTCTTCCTCATATTACCTCTCTAGTTCTTACAGTCAAGGCCATGATAGTCATTAGACAGTAGGGGTACAATGATATTGTAACTTTCTAAATGATATTGTAACTTTCAAGAGCCTCAAAAATGTTAGAGGTCTCTAAAGAAAAATGTATGGCTCTAAATAAAAGTACATGATCAAAAATCAATGTTTAAACAAATTAATGCAATACCAAATTTTTGTTATCTTCATTAAATATTAAATTTAGTGATGATTCCTGAGAAATCTTGTCAACTATGAATTAAATGAGTAACTGGTAGCCAAATCACTTCAAAGACACAAATACAAAATTCTTTCAGAAATTAAAAGAAAAGGAAAGAAAAGTAAGTTCTGGCTGTAAAATTTTGTTACTATTTTATTCTATTTTTGTTTTTACTGAGGTGACATTGGTTTACAACACTAAGTTTCAGGTATACAACTTCATTCCTCAACAACTATATATATCACACCACACCTACCACCAAGGCCTGCCTACCGTCTACTATCACCCAATCTCTCAACTGTTCCACCCATCACCCGGCCCTTCCTCTCTCATAACCACCCTTGTGTTTTCAGCCCAAGGGTTTGTTTTTGTTCTGTTTTGTTTGTGTGTTTGCTTTGTTCCTTTATATTCCACATATGAGTGAAATCATGTATTTGTCTCTCTCCTTCTGATTTATTAAATTTAGCATAGTCCTCTGCAGGTCTCTCCAAATGGTTGTTGCAAATGGCAAGATTTCATCATTTTATGGCTCAGTAGTATTCCATTATGAATATATGTCACATTTTTCTTTATTTCACTCATCAATGGGCATTTAGCTTGTTTCCATATCTTGGCTACTGTCAATAGTGCAGCATTCAACATTAGGGGTACATATATCTTTTCAGATTAGTGTTTTCATATTTCTTGTATGATATCCAGAAGTGGAATTGCTGGATCATATAATAGTTCTACTTTTAACTTTTTGAGAACCTACATGCGGTTTTCCATAGTGATTGCTCCAGGTTACATTTCTACCAGGGGTGTACATAGGCTCCTTTTTCTCCATGTCCTTGCCAGCACTTAATGTTTGCTTGTCTTTTGGATAATAACTATCCTAATGGGTGTAATGTAAAGTCTCATTGTGGTTTCAGTTTGCATTTCCCTAATGGTAAACTATGTAGAACATCTTTTCATATCTCTGTGTCTTCTCTGGTGAAATGCCTATGTAGATCCTCTGCTCATCTTTAATTGGGTTGTTTTTTGTTGATGAGTTATATGAATTGTTCTATATTTTGGAAATTAACCCCTTGTCTGATATAGTTTTCAAATATTTTCTCCCATTCAGTAAGTAGATTGTCTTTTTGTTTTTGACAGTGGTTTCTTATGCTGCACAGAAGTTTCTTAGTTTGTCATAGTACCTTATTTATTTTTGCTTTATTTCCCTGGCCACTGGACATGAATCCCCAAAGAAATCACTACATTCAAAGTTGAAGAGCTTATTATTTTTTCCTATATATTTTATGGTTTCAGATCTTATGTTTATCTCTTTAAATCCATTTTGAGTTAATTTTTGTATATGGTGTAATATAGTGGTTTAGTTTAATTCTTTTCATGTAATTGTCCAGTTTTCCCACACCAATTTTTGAAGAGACTTTCTCACTGCATTGGATGCTTTTGGATTCTTTGTCATAAATTTGTTGTCCACATATGTGTTGACTCTCAATTTCGTTACATTGATTCGTGTGTCTTTTTAATGCCAATATCAGGCTGTGTCGATTGCTATAGCTCTGTGGTATAGTTTGAACACAGGAGTGTGATCTCTCCATTTTGATTCTTTTTTACAGTATTGTTTTGGCTTTTTGAGGTTTTTTGTGCTTCCATACAAATTTTAAAATGGAGGGTGGTTCTATTGCAGTGAACGATGCCATTTTTTTTAAAGATTTATTTATTTAGGCATACAAGAGCTGGGATACAGGCCAGAGATGAGGGGGGCGGTGAGAGGATTCACCAGAGACAGATTGGAGAGCAGAACAGGCAGACTGACTGAAATACACAGCTGAGGGGAGCAGCGGGTGAGACAGGAGAGGTCTGCTGTGCCATGTGGGTCACCTCCCTGGCTGGCTGGGAATCTAACTCATGCTGCAGAGGCTGCGGATTGCTTCATAGTGCGGTGCTTAACCCCTTGTGCCACCAGGGAGGCATGAACAATGTCATTTTGATAGGGACTGCATTGGTACTGTATATTGCTTTAGGTAAAATGACCATTTTTAGCAATGCTAATTCTTCAGATCCATAAGCCCAGAATGATTTTCATATCTTCCTGATTTTTTATGAGGTTTTTCTACAGTAACTTATCATTTTTAGTGAAAAGATCTTTTACTTCCAGGTTTAAATTTGTTTTTATGTATTCTATTCTTAATGCAGTCTTAAATGATATTTTCTTAATTTATCTTTCTGCTAAGTAATTGTTTGTGTATAGATTTTTGTATTTTATATTTTGATTTTGTACCCTGCAACATTACTGTGTTTGTTTATTATTTCTAATACTTTTCTGGTGGTACATCTTTAGGGTTTTCTATGTATAATATCTTGTCATCTGCAAATAGTGACAGCTTTACTTCTTTCCAATTAGTATACCTTTTTTTTCTTACCTAATTGCTCAGGCTAATTTTTATGTGGGGATATGAATACAACTTGTTGTGTTTGATATGCTATTGGGACAGGGGACTCCAAAAATTAAGCATATTTGAGATTTTAAAATTAAAATATCTGGATTCTCAATGTTGTACACAGCCCAAGAAATTTTGAAGTATTTTAATTGATTGTGGTTAATGATGGTGATCTTGATTCTTATTCAGGGAAAGAAGCGTGATTATTTTGTTATTTTACTTTTACTTTTAAATTTTATTTATGGAAAGAAAAAAAAAAACTAAGGGAATTCCCCCCACTTATGCAGAATGGGTGCCACATTCCTTCAAAGGATATTGAGCAATCTTTGGTGGTACCAATAATAGCCTTCTGAACTTTATGTCCTGACCATACTTTCCGTGTACTTGCCTCTTTCCAATTCCCTCCCAGGATTGGAAGTTTGGGTGGCACAGAAGCCTTGAGGGCAGAATGCTAGAGAAGGTGAAGCAAAGGGATGTCATGGCTACCACATGGGAACAGTGAGGAAGCAAAGACACAGTGTTTATACTGTTTGCTTTTGCAAGGCATGCTGGGACTGACCTTTCCACTTGCCCTTCACATTTGAGTTGACTCAAAGTGCTGAACCATTGTTTTAGATAGTGATTATGCAGTGACCATGTGGACAATATGGTAAGGGTATTTCCTCAGCAATGTATTTTGAATATTTAAAAGTTAGGTAGATTTTTTTGGTATGCTTTTGCTTCTATCAGAAGGGGACATTTTCTCCTTTCTTTTTTGTGAATTTTCTGTGGTTTTTCATTGAGTAATATAAATTGCAGCCCTGGAAGCTGAGATTAGCCATAACCTGTTCAAAAAATGCTAGGGACCTCCTTAGTGTTCAGTACCTATTTTGATATACTATTGCTGCTAAAGGTTCCTGCCTAACGTTATCCATATCCCATAGCCAAGCTTTTCAATTCTTAGTGCGCACCAGGATGGGAATGGTGAAAATGTAAAGCATATTAAATATGATGTATGTATCTATAGTCATTGCAGTAATAAACTATAACCACCATGAAGGGCTTTTTTTTTTTTGCCCCATAAAAGCATTCATGTAATCTACCATCTCCAAAGTTTAGAATTGCCAGTTAAATGCATATGTATTTTTCAAAGGAAATCATCAAAAAGGACATTCCACTCTTATTACAAAGCTATTTTCTGGGTAAATATTTTGATAGATGTGGTTCAGTGCACCTGGGAGCTGAGACAGGGCTGAGCCTGAGGCAGTTAGCACAGATGGGTTTTTTTTTTTTCCCCCATGTATATTGCAAATGGTGGATTATGGCAACATGAACGTGACCATTTTCTATACCATCTCGGAAGAGTAGCTTCCTCCTGAGAAGTGGTCTCACTATGTAAAAAGGATAATGACCATGCTCAGAATCTCGCATAAACAAATTTATATTGGAGAATATTCTGATACAAGCATTTTGTTAAGTATAGGTATTAATTAAAATCAAGTCAGTAGACTGGAAGTAAAGTCTGCTTAGACTTGTACCAGATACAGTGTGTTCAGGGGTAGGGCATGTGTTGGTCTTAAGGCAAAAAAAAAAAAAAAAGGATGTATTAAGACAGATTGCTTATTTAGTTTTTCTCTTTTTTTTTTTTTTTGAGCTAAATCTTAAAGCATTCAGCAGACTTGATAATTTATACTTTATTAAAATAATCAGGTACATTATCCAACTTTGTCATTAGGAACATTAGGAATTAGCATGTACTTTTCAAATGCTGGCTGCTTTCCATGCCAGCCTATCTTCTAGGTAGGAAGGTGGTGTTAAGTGACATTTGAAAATTGAGAGGCTTTTTTTTTTTTTTCCTTTGAACTGAAGTCCTTTCATCAGCCTAAAACAGTTTGTCTTGTGATTGGGACATTGTTTATCTGCAGAGAAAAATGACAATAAACCCAGCATGTAAGTTAGCAAGAAATGGCTTGAATTGTGAACCAATGAGTGTGGATTTTATTTGTCATTTTTTATTTCTCTGCTGGGGTTTAAGTTCCTTGAGGGTAGGAACCATTTTACGTCCTCATCTATAGTTGTTAAATAAATGTTGAAGGGCTCATTGCTAAGAAAACGACAATTTTATTTAAATCCCAAAAGCTGTCAGCAAGCAATTAGTACAGGTTTTTTTTTTTTTAAAAGCTACCACCCAAGTGTCTTTATTAGCAACACAAGCAGGAACATGGATAATGTGAGCTAGTTAAAGGGGTTACACTCCCTCTGGTACACCTTTGCTGGAAGTTGGTTGACTGTAAGCTTAGTCTCAAGTTTCTACATAAGAAAAATAAGCCCTAACAGTCCCTCAAGAGAAGTCTGCATAATTCAGCAACTGAATTTGATTTTCCAAAGAGTGTTTCTAAACTGATGAAATGTCCTTTAAAAACTATTTACCTAAAATGTTCTATGATTGCAACATCTGCTAAGCCTATTATGTTCTTTTATTAAACAGTTTTATTGTTCTCTGTGCATACTGCTTATTTGAAGCAATAAAACTGAGTTGACTTCAGACTTTCTAACAAGCAGGAACTTTTTTCCTAACAGTGAAAAAAACTGCATATTCCTTATCATCATGCATGGTACTTTAAAACCCTATGCAGAAATGATCTGGTTAACCTCATTTTTAAACAGAAAGTCTCTATTTGAAATCCAGCTGATTATGATATAAAATGGCACCAAGTCTATAATATTAGCAATAATTATGAAAAAAAGGTATAAAAATTATCCTTTTATCTGGGACTCAAACAGGAAAAAACCCCTTAAAATGTCTGTCAGTTCTTTATGGCACAGGGCTGAATAGCAATTCACTGACTAACAGAGGGAATATTTTTATTACATTATAAAAGCCAAAGTTTGGTAAGGGAAATCTCATTTTACACTGGTGTAGTTCATCTGGAACTATATTTGGATTGAATAAACATGTTTAATTTAGTACTTTAAGGCTTCCTCAAATGCACATTTACCTCCCTGTCTGCTGCCCTGCAGTCGTCCTGAATAGTAGCTCAACTGCAGAGACCAGGGGGTTTTTCAGGAAGAAACCCTGCCCACCTATCCAGAAGGGGTCAATGAATACAAATGTCAGCTTTTTACCTCTAACCTCCAGGCAGTGATGCTCGGATTAATATAGCTTTCAGAGATTCAGAGTTTCTACCCATGACCTTTCTTCCTTAAAACACATGGGGAGATCCAGTTAGCTGTTTGCCCAAACTGTGCAGAGCACTGCGAACCAACAGCATCGCTCATTTGACCTAGAACCAATGAGAGGACACTGGCCCCTTTGTAATTTGTGTGGTGTTGCTTTAGTGCTGGACACATTCTAGTTTTGGAGACCTCTCAACCAGGTGGGAGTGAGCTATTGGTTTATTTTGTCATCTGAGGTGAAGAAGAAAGATGACTCTAATTTCAATGTTCTGCATCAAGGCAGGCAGAGCAGACTACTGGTATATGGAGAATCTTAGACAACTCTGATGCCCTTCCAAATCTTCCACCACACTCTGTCTAGCTCAGAGCTGGCAAATTCAGAATCATATAGGGAAGTTGGTGAGCTGTAGAGCAGATGCCCCGTCAACTGTCATAATCCTCCAGTTTTTCTAGAGAAGTTAGAACGTTGTATTTTTTAATTGCTATTTCTGAATTTTGAAATACAGCTGTTGATTGAAAATTTAAAAGCCAAACGGCTTTTAAAAGAAAACAAAATAAACAAAATAAACAAAATCTATAGGCTACCTGTGGTATGATAAATGTGATAAATTCCCTTGATGTGTGTCAGAATTTATCCTCTTGATTTTGGGTGTTTGTGTCTTATCTTTAAAATACAGAGGTAACCCTGAGAAAGTATTACTTCAATCTATGTAAGGTCCTTTGAGTTCCATTCAGCACAGTTCTCTGTATCGTCCATTTAACTCACTGTGCCCGGGCACTGCCTTCTGTGTGTCTGCAGCCCATCCTACCCAGGGACCCGGGCTGTCTGTGACTTGGAGCCTTGGCGTAGAACCAATTAGGCAACTTGGACTCTCTTTGCAAATATTTTCACCTAAACGCTGCATGTGGAAACTGTGGAAATCGCTTTCATGAGGGCAGCCATGCTGTGTAGGAAGGCAACCTGGCATAATTGTTGAAAGAGCAAATCGTAAAGCAACAACCTGAATTAGAATCTTGATTGTGCTTCCTGATAGCTGTGTGACCTTGAGCATATTATGCAACCTTTCTGTCTCACTTTCCACATCTGTAAGTGGGGATGGTAATGATACCAACATCATAAGAATTATGATGATGGTTGCATAAGATAACCTTCTATGTAACGCTCTTAGCACATTGCCTGACACATACTAAATGCATAATAATTATTAACCAATGCTATCATATTTAAGAATGCCCTGAACGCAGAATCAAGAGAAGTGGGTTTAGGCACCTTTTCTGCCACTTTTAGTAGCCTTGACCAACTGGAAGGCATTTTGTTAACCTTTGTGGATATCAGTAAGATTAGGATGGTATGAAGGTTAAATATAGTTATGTGTTATCACACATAAAGAGATGCACAGGTGAAAAATGTTCTTTGATGGTGAGGAAGGGCTGTCGACATACCAGTGTGTGTCGGGGTCGGGGGTTAGACCTCATGACACAGTCCAACCTGCAGGCCCCGAGGGACCCATGGCACAGCATTGGAATATTAACACTTTCCAATGACTTAAATAGCAATTCAGAGAGTAAAAAGTTGACTTTGGGGTGCTCTCTCATTCTTAAAAAAAAAAAAATACCCCAGGGAGAAAATATTTCCTGGACTCTCTGAACTCCTTTGCTGAGCTTGCCTTAGAGGAGTTCCACACTGTGACTGAGACTTAGAGTGACCAGCAGATGCAGAGCAGAGGCTGGAATCCACTTCCGAGCATGCGTGATCCTAGCAAAGCGACCAAACAACCCTCCAGAAATGAGAACACAGGACCAGAGCGGTCCTGTCCATCTCCAGACCCCCAAACCAGTGGTCTTTGTGCCACCCCAAATGCTCAGGTGCCATTGTTTTTCAGGACCCTCAGCTATTTCTCTGACTTGTCACATTCTGGAAAACATCCCTCACATTTGTTTTAGTATCTTTAAATATCTTGGAAAAGAATGGCCTAGTAGATATGGGTTCACTTAGATTTTCTGTGCTGGGTTCAGCATTCCTTGCATCTGAATCTCAGGCCAGGACTTTATGGCATCCCCTCATTGTGTGATAATATTCGAATAACAACGAGCAATAACAAAACATGTAGTACCACCATCCGGGGAAAATCTTATATTTTGTAGGAAAAAATATAATACAACAAAATGAAAATAGATTGATCAAAACAGTGAAAACGCTGTGCCTGTCTTGGAGTTGTGGGAAAAGAGCCTAACTTTACAGTCTTTTTATAGCTGATGTGCTGATTGACTCAGAGATAACACCTGTGCAATTTATTTTTAAAAATCTCTGTCTCAGTAAGATTCTAGGAAAGAAGAACAACAGCTGGCCCCACATCTGTGTGAATGACGCCGTGTGGAAAGGGTTCTAAATATAGTTGGAATTTCAGGCAAATGTGCTTCCCTTCGTACTACGAAGTATCAATGGGCCGCCATCTGAGGCAGCTTATCATTCACATAACCTAGGGCTGAAATGGTGGGGTTTGCTCTGGAATGCCACAAATATTTACCTTCAACAATCTTTGTTGGCAAACTCGAAATATAACTGATCCTTCCCCACTTGCCAGATGGAGAGAACAGACACAGCAGAGGGTAGAGAAGTAAAAATAAATCACACCAACACGAGGAAGTGACTTTTTACATGATGTCTTCATCACGTTCAATAATCAAGAATGCCTTGCTGCTTCTTTTCTCGGTCTTTAAATTTCTTATTACCTGAGTTAGCAGCTCTCAACATCCATCCCTCCTCCCCTCTCGTGTATCCTCCCTTTTTATCTCCCTTTATCCCTCTCAACTTTTTCCCCCTCCCCTTCCCTCCCCCTCCCTCTCTCCCTCCCTCCCTCACATATTTCTTAAATACCCACTCAGTGCTGAGGGCTGTGTTATACCCTGAGGATTCAGGGAAAAAAATTTAAAAAGGACATATAAAGTTTTTACTCTCATAAAGTTTAAGTGACAGAGTACATTTTATACTTGAAACAGAATGTTTAGATGACACTATTTTAAAAAAATATTTTTTAAAAATATTTTAAAATATATTTTTAAAGATTTATTATTTATTTATTTGTTTGTTTGTTTGTTTGTTTATTTATTTATACAAGCACTGGGTATAGTCAGAAGCGCAGGAGGGTGAGAGAATTCACCAGAGCCAGAGCGGGGAGCAGAGCAGGCAGAAGGACCGAAGGACACTGCTGAGGGGAGCAGCGGGCGGCAGGAGAGGTCTGTGCGCCATGTGGGACCCTCCTCCGGTGGTCGGGGAGCAGCCGGGGATCGAACCGGCGCTGCAGAGGCTGCGGGCAGCTTTGCAACCCAGCGCTCAACCGCTGCGCCACCGGGGAGGCCCTTAAAATATTTTTTTAAAAATATTTCAATTAATAACAGTTGTATGTGAAAATAGTTCAAAGTTCTGTGAAGCCAGTAACAGACCTACTATTTATTGACTTACACTGTACCATTTACACTGACTTACACTGTACTATTTATTGACTTACACTGTACGGGCGCGCGCGCACACACACACACACACACACACACACACACACACACCCTTACATAGATAAGGGTGAGATACATACACATCGTTATGTTAAATTGAAGGGTAGCTGTTCGTACACCCAGTTTACAGATGAGGAAAACTGAAGCTTACTGAGGTTGGATTGTCCACGGCTACATGGGGATGGTAACTGGGCCAAGATCTGAACCCCACTTTGTCTGAAGTAAAAATAAGCCCTTAAGCTCTAAGATATAACTCGGAGTCTTGTTTCACAGTCGCCTTTGCCTTGCTGCACGCTACCCCTGGAACAGTGCCAGTAGAAGCTCTTGTTACCCACCCTCCAGAACCTGGGGTACACCTATTTGTACCCCCTTCTTGACACCTGACCTGGCTCCCTCTCAGACCACTAGAAAATCACAAAGGAATAAAGCAGCAGCAAAAGCTGAAGGTCTTTCCTTTAACACTTTCCCTTGCACTGATGTCTTTGCCTTGGTGACAAAAACCATTCAGTGAGCAGTGTCCCGGTTGTGCGTTATGTGTGCATAGACTGTTGTCTCTTACAAAGCTCCTCTGCTTCTGTAACTGCCGAAGCCTCATAAGCTTGCCCATAGCTTGTGATTTGTTATAGATGAAGAAGCTCAGCCCAAAGAAACTGCCCAAAACCAATGGTGAACTTCCAGTCAAGGTGAGACTCAAACTGATCTGATTCTTTTGCATCCTAAGAAAATCATGTTTGTGAAGTGATTAGCTTCTCCCGGATTGATGGGTGTGTTTCATTGTTTAGCCCAGAACTTCGGGAGATGCTGTGTGCCTCCTGGGCAGGGTTTGACCCAGCACGTTAGCCACCTTCAGGTTGATACAAGGCAGACCTGGTCTCCTGCCCTCTTCTGTGACTGCCATCCAGTGTGGCTGCTTCGTGCCCGCTGCGGTTGCTTTCTGCAGGTGCCTGACCTTGGGACAGATATTGCTTGACATCTCTCCGGGCGGGAAGTTAAAATTTGATTAAGTAGATTTCGCAATTAGGACAACTTTCTCCTCCAGGATCTTTTCCTTCAGTTATGTCTTATCTCATATACCATTAGTCTCCACTGGAAAGAAGAAAAACCCTGCTGCTTTCCTCTCAGCCTAGGAACCCACTAAGTCCTTCTGTCTTTCCCTTTAAAAGGGAGATTGAGGTTGGCCGGCTTCCCTCACTTCTCCGTCTCCACGAACCTTCTTAGAAGAGTGGTCTGAACCTACAAGAACACTCTGTCCAGTCACTCCTCTACCCTGGTCACCTGCGCTGTCCCGCCAGCCACTGAAAGCTCTGGAAATCTCCAGCGATCTGCAAATTGCAACATTTCTCCATCAATAGCCTATGAGTCTCTTTGCTTTGTTTAAAATTATTGACTGTTTCCTGCTGCTGGAAACTCATTGCTTCCTACTTCATCTCCTTTGTGAGCGCCTCAGTTCCTCCAGCTACAATACCATTTTTTTAAGGATCCTGCTTCTGGCCAGTTGCCCACATTTATTCTGACTCTCTTTGCTTCATTGCAGATAGTTTTATGGCTGCAGCTCCTGTTGCCACCTCAATGCTGCCGTGCGAGAGCCTGTTCTTGTTGCTCGTTTCTCCACGTGGATGTGGCTTCATTCTCCCACCATCCCCACCTCATGGGGTAGCTCAGCCACTCAAGCAAAAAACCTGATTCATAATAGAGCAACTCTCCCCCCTTGCTCCCAGCAACCACACATCAATTATTTTTCCTCCTAGATAGTCTCAGATCTATTTCTCCCTGTGGCAGTTGTATTTCCTTTTTTCTTCTGTGTGTCCAAAATGCTTCTCTCCCTTGTCATTGTTAACAAGGACAGTGTGTCCTCACTCCTAATTGAAGATGCATTTCAGGCTGTGTTGCCCGTTCACTTCCGAGCCTCCTGCAACTCTGCAGATAACTGTAGCTGCCTTCCCTGGATGCTTTTTCAGACTGGTACTGTTCCTGGTCTCTGTGCTGCCAGTGCCTGTAACAGTATTGAAATCTTACTTAGTCCTCAGTGAATCCTTGTTGAAATAAATCGAACTTTTTGGTCAGACCACATGAAAAATACTAGAAGTGGGAGCCTTGGAGGAAAATATAGGCAACTAACCACCCAAACCATTTTGCTGGGTTAGCGCTTAGAGACTCCCAGGGGTTAGCACCTAGACCCTCTTCTCCTACTACCCATAGTCTGTCTAACTCCTGCTTACTCTCTTGGACTCAGCTCAAAGGCCTCGCTCAGGATGGATTAGATGCCTCTTGTCCGTGCTGGTATCTCTAGCCTGGCACTTATCAGAGGGCATAGGGTTTCCTGTTTCCTTGTCGCTTTCCCAGTACACTGTGAGCTCATTTAGGACAGAGACCAGGACTTTTTCCACCCCTTACCTTCACGGCTCTGGTGAATAATGAAGAAACACACTTTAAAAGTCACAGATGTTTGTGGGTATGCTGTTATTGAAACCTCTAGATGTATCACCCCTGTCCCCCCAATATAAAGCTTTAGTTTCTTTTTGTGAGTGGGACCTTAACGCCATGTATTTTCGGTATGTCCAAATCCTTGTGTCTCCAGTTAACAGTTGCTAATCAGACTCCCTGATCAACTCCGGAGCTAAATCAAAGCTTTCATTACCAAAGCCTTTTTGTTTATAAGTACAAATACACCATTGATGTTTATAAGAAGAACTATTTTCTCCCCTGAATGTTAACTAGCCACAAAAGCTGGAGTACACATGTGATAGTACTTTCCACAGAGTTTAAAGAATGTTGGCCTTTGATGTTCTGCCCTTGAATGAAAATGAGTCTGCATTATAAAATCAGCAGTGAGGGAAATGGGAAACTTCTAGGTGAGCACCTGAGAAGTGCTGTTAGAATTTCTCAGTCTTAAAACCCAACAGATGCACTATTTATAACAGAGATTCAAAAGCTACATTTCTTTGGTGGTAGCTCATATATTTTATGCTCTGAAAATGAATGAGATTAAATAGAATGAGTAAGTATTTCAGAGTAAATAGAAATGTCTGGTGAAAACCTAGCTGGAAGCAACAGATACTATTACAAGAGCACTTTAGGCCCCTCCCCACAAAAAAGCTATAAAGAAGTAAGGGTGTCCTGTGGAAAAAGAGACTAGAACGAGACTCTGAAATGGGCTCTTCAGTTCTTTCTCAGACCATAAAATTTCTCATCTCTGCTTCTTTCCACGAATTGCTTCTTTTCTCTCTCTCTCTAGACAAGCTTTCTCTGGCCATCTGACAGAAAATGGCCACTGCATAGCTCTCTAGGTTGGATATCCTCTTTCAGTTCAACTAAAGAGCTCAGACTGAATTAGAATTTCTTGGTTCCAATTCCAGTCTCTCAGAAGGGAAACGTTAGTCAGTGTAGCATAGGTCAGAAGTCCACTGTTGTCCCAGCAACTGTGGACAAGGGGACAGATGTATGTGATACAAATATGGTTATGTTGGCACCCATACCAATGCAAACCAGGCAGGCCTCAGACACACTAGGCCATCGTGAACTAAACATCAGCCCCCGCTATTCCCAAAACCCAAGGAAACATGAAGTGAAAAAAGTACAACCTAGCGGCACTTACCCCACTACATAGTGTTTACAGGCTCATGGCTTGTTTCCTCCACCCAAGTACGCACCTTGAGGTTGGCTGCCATATCTTATTTGTATTTAATTCCCAAGTACCTGGAGCAATGCCTGACAGTAGATATTCGGTAAATGTTTTTTGGATGGACAGGGGGAGGTATAACCTCGGCCTTCTTGGAAATTACAGTCTGGTAATGACAGTTACAATAAGCAAATAAAATGCTATGATTGTAGTACTGAGAAAGTTAAGGAAGAGGGAGGGATAGGAGGAGTTACCAAGCCAGAATGGGAACTTTCAGGAGGTAGTCAATGGTGTTAAAACTGAAAGTAGCTATCTGACTGCTTATTTATCCCAGGAGGCTAGAAACAGTAATCGTAAGAGATTCCATTTCCATTTCATTCCATTTTTAACTTCAGTTCAAAAAGATGTGATTTACATTACATGCATAATAAAAGATTGCTCTAAAGAACTGAATGAAAAAACTAAATGTAACTTGTGTTTGCTTTCAATTTTTATCTGACAGTTTTAAATGGTCAACTCCTAGCCCAGAGCTTGATGTAATTATAAAATAATTCTCTCTGAGATAGTGAATGATTCATTAAGCGCACAATAGGAGAAATACTTTGGCCAGCTCTGCAAAGAGATCTGGATTAAGATTACAAATAACATAATACAATAGACATATTCTTTAGAGAGAGGACTCCAGCAGGATTAGATGACATACTAGAACATGTTTTGTCAATATGATGAAGAGACCGTATCCAGTGATCTTGGCCATGGTGAAAGAGACTCGAGGAGAAGGGATCTAGGAAATGTGTTTTATTAGTAAACTGGTTGCCAGCACCTAACAGAGAAAGAACTGTTCTGGAAGCAAACCAGATCCCCTAAACAATAATTAACAAAGCTTTTACCTAGCTATATTAATTAGAGCAACTAACAGGTGCTTCTTTATAAAGAACTCCAAAACCCTCATGACTTATTGCTGTATATTTCCTCCTATGTAAAGTTCTATGCAGATGGGGCTGTTTGCTCCATAAAGCTACTCAGGGACCCAAGCTCCTTCCGTCTTTTGACTCCTTCCATTCATGCTAGTCCATGGCGAAAGAATGAGCTTGGGCCAGGTCTAGAGGAGGAAGTGCTTGCTCACCACTTCCACTCAGATTTCACTGGCCATGACTGAGTCACATGCACCACACCTACCTATAAGGAAGATAGGATAAACGTGTGGTTAGGACATTTAGGCCGGGGGAAGATGGACAGTGATGAGGATTCTCAGAGTCTGCCACACTAGCAATATGGAGAATCCATGTGCAGAACACATGTGAAAAGTTCTTTGTATTTTCGAAAGCTAAAACTTAAAATGGTTTTACACAAGTTATCTTTCTTGAAAATAGAGGTAGGAGTTTAGGAAATGTCAGTCAGGAGCCTCTTACCACGAGTAATATTATTGGCTTCTATAGTGGTAGAAAATCCCTGTCAGTGGTAGAAAATCCAGAAGAAAATGAAAAGCTTACCAATTCTTAAAAAATACTGGTATCTAATCACAATGGGGCAATTTTGTCTGCCCTTCCAAAGCACAGCCATTTCAGGAGATAACCGCCAAAGAATACTACTCTTTCTCCTCAGAGGATTCTACATGTGAGGCAGGATTCCTATGTTGGCAGGTATACGTGCTAACTCCTCTTTGCGCCTGGAGTAGCATTTCCCAACCAGGAATCTAGGAAGGAGTGTAACTGTGATTTTACTCTGACCTGTCCCAGTGGGCCTGGTTTAGATCTGATACCAGTGCTCCTCTCTCTAACAGTTGCTGTTCCTGAGCTGCTTCAGGGATTCTGCACATTTGAATTCTACCACAATAATAGCTTATACCACAGAACACTTCTTATTCCAGGCACACTTCTAAGTGCTTACATCCTCACAGAAATCCCTGTGCCATGCATTGCTATTATTAGTCTCATTTTACAAAGAGTGAAACTGAGGTACAGAAATGTCAGATGACTCATGCCAAGACTAAACAGCCAGTAAGTGAAAGAACTAGAATTTAAACCCAGGCAGAGTAGCTCCAGAGGTCATCTTCTTAAACCTCAAGTGATAGTAAAGAAAAGGAGCAGAACAAACTGGAACACACACTGAAGATCACCTGGGGATTTCTTGACATTAAATATCAGAGAACTAGGATGCTGCCCCATATGTACTTTCAGGAATCTTGTCTGTTAATTCACAATGCCCTGGACGTTTCCGATTTTGTCAAAGGAGACACGCACCAGGCAGCTGACGAGCACAAATTTTATTGTAAGCAAAACTGCAATGATGATTGAACATCCATGTAGAAAGCTCCATGCTAATTTTGTAGGAAATAAAAGCAGGAAGAAATCTTAAATTACTCTGGATACTGATTAGCAGAAGTAGCAGGATTACCTTAAGCGTTAATGAAGTCACTGAAAGTTTTGAGGACCATCCATTAGGTCTTGAGTCGTGGCATTAGGATCCCCAAAGAAATGATCCTTGCTATAGACAGTCATGTTCCCTTCTGTCTGATGTCTTACTACTCCTTCTTATAGTAGTTGTACTGAGATGCATAATTCACATGCCAGACAGTCCACCCATTGAAGGATACAATGCAGTGATTTTTAGGGTATTCAGAGTTCTATAACCGTTACCACAATCAATTTAGAACATTTTCAAAAAGAAACCTTCTAGAGCTCCACTCCCACACCCCCAGCTCTAGGCAAACACTAATCTACTTTTGTCTCTGGTTTTGCTTATTTGGACCTTTCCTTTAAATGTCCGTATGTGGTCTTTTGTGACTCTTTTCACTTGGCATGTCTTCAAGCTTCATCCATGTTGTAGCATGTGTCAGAACTTCATTCTTTTCAGTGTTGAATACCGTTCCATTGTGTGACTATACCACATTTTATTTATCCATTCATGTGGATGGTTTTAGTTTTTTGGCTTTTGTAAATTGTGCTGCTGTGAATGTTGGTATATAAGTGGACCTATGTTTACATTTTCATTTCTTGTGGTATTTGTCCGGGAGTATAATTACTGGGTCTTATGGTAACTCTATGTTTATCCTTTTTAGGAACTGCCAGACTGTTTCCCAAAGCGACTGCACCATTTTACATTCCCATCAACAGTGTATGAGGGTTCCAATTGCTCCACGTCCTCGCCAGCACTTGTTGTTATGTCTCTTTTATTGTAGCCATCCCCTAGTGGGTGTGAAGTGGTATCTCATTGTTTTAATATGCATTTCCTTGATGGATTAATATTGTGATATTTATTTAACCAATGTAAGGCAAAAGCTTTAAGCTCACCCTTTCTTATGTGCATAATGGAAAACTGTTTTACATTACTGGATTGACTTTCCAAAATGAAATCATAGTCTTGTACAAGGCAAATGTCATTTGTGGGGTTAGATTTATACCTGAAATAATACAAAGTAAAATGACATGGAGTTAATCTGGGAAATTTGTTTTGCAGTATGCATTCATGCACAGAGTTCGGAGGCCTTTATCTAAGCTTCTCAAGTACAATTATGTGACATTTACCAGATAATCCAGGCAGCACTTTGGTTAAATCCCCACTGTGATGTCATCCAGTAAACACTTGAAAGTGGAGATGCGTGTCTCTTCTGGTTTTATCAGTCAAGATTAGCAGTAGTTCACGACACAGTGAACTTTTTCTCCTCTGTGATCCATCAGTCTTTGTTTCACTGTGAGCCAGTAATCTGTCACCTGAAACTACTTATAAAATAGGTTGGGCTTTCTTGAATGTCGTGTTGTTGTGATGCCATCAGGTTTGGCTGCAGAACAAGGGGGAGCACTGTTTTATGACTCTCAACTGCCTCTGTATCCCGTTTCCAGTAAAAGCCCTGTCGATGTGAGCCCCCTGCTGTACACCTAGACTGTATTCTGTAGCAGTTGTACTGTCCATCTCTCTATGTTTTAAGACTCTTGGTGTAGTTTTTCTTTATGATTCTGTCAAACAAAGAAAAGGATGTGGGGCTTAGAAGGTGTTGCCCTCCTGCTTTCACCAGTCAGCAGCTGTGTGAAAAGAGCATCCACAAAGGTCAGCTGGTGAGAAAAGAAAAGGATGAAAAGTTGATCAGAATTCAGGACACTTTCTCCAGAGAAGGCCTCGGGATCTCTCAGAAAGCACCCCGGAAAAGAGACCCTAATGGTAGACCATCTGTCTTGACCCGTGGAGAGAATGACTGACTAGGCCCATCTAGAGTCCCTCCCTTAGGCAGGATACACCTGTCTCCAGTTAGGACAGCTCTGAGAAGTTCTGGAAGGGACAAAGGAGGGAAGCGGAAAGAACTAAGTGGATAATTAATCCCCGATTAATAGAATATATCGCTATGTTTCGCCTTATTTGTTTCTTAACTGGCACTTAAGTAACTTGTTGGTGGGGAGGGGGTTGTTGGTAGTTAGTAGTTGAATGTATCAGCTAGTTTTATGGGAAGATCTTGAACTTTGTCTTCTCCAAAGTAAAGGGAATCCAGAGCTTGATACATTTATAGAGCTGGGTTGGTTGGTTGAAGTTTCATTCATTTCTGTCCAGAGCGTTCTGTTAGCTGACACCATGTTTTGACTAAAAACGAGGCCCATCATGACCAGTGATGATTATTGCCTTTACTGAAGATCCTTAATGACTGCAGAAGCCTGATCCGGGTGCCCTCAGAGCATCAAAGATTTAAGCCATGTTTATTGAAGTATTAGTAGAAATTATAGTGTAGATTCTTACTTTCGCAAATGATCAGCCATTGAGTAATAAAAATAGCATTAATTGAGCATTGACAACTTGCTAGGCTTTCTAGTAATAGCTTTGCATAGGTTATTGCTTTTGATATTTTACAGAATGTTCTGAAATAGGCACTTTATTGTCTCCGTTATATGAACTGAGTTTCGATGATAGTTAGCACGACCTTATCTGGAGCTTGCTCTCTGAGCTGTGCAACAATTTCTTCTGTGTGCATGATGTAGTTAGCAAGTACTACAGCACCCCTTTCCTCTACCACATCACGTACTAGAAATGGGGAGGGGGTGAGAGAAAGAAAATGAAAAAATGAATGAACGAATGATGTGTCATTATAGTAGAGTTTGGTGTTTTGCTTTTATTTTTTGGTCACGATAGGTGTTTTATTTTTACCAAAACTTTTAAGATTTCCTGTCCCTCTTCCATACTCTTGCACACAAGAATTAATTAGCAACTCTTTCACATTCACGCACATACACATACAATTTCTACACACCCTTGTTTAACAGCCTCTATTTCATACGTTTTGCATTTTTTAGTCCAGGTAAGTGTCTGAGAGCAATTTTTAACTAAATTTACATTCCTATAAAAATGCAGGACCAAAAGGCAGGTCCTCAGCCAGTAACCTTGTCCAAGATTAGGCTCCCTGGAGTTTATCTCATTGTCCTTTCCCTCCCCTGCAGAGGGGCAGCTCTTTGATCGGTCCTATGAAGTCTCCACTAAGTAGTCCTCTGCAGTCTAGGCACCTGGGGCAGGTAGCTCTCTAGTCCATGTTCAGGTTGTTCTGAGTTTTGGAAATGATTTCTGTGGTTGACCCAAACTTGTGTTCTTTAATGCCTGCTTCTCCACACTAACTCTTCCTTCCAGAGTGAGACAGTGAAAACTGGGGTAGAATATTGCAATTAACAAACATTTATTTCCCATTATCATATGCAAAGCAATTACGAAATGTTTCAAAATATTAATATGCATGCTTCATAACATTAACCCTTGATGTGGAAGAAAAAGCATGGACTTTGAAGTCAGATAAGAGCAGAAGTTCTACTGACTGTTTGCCAGGCACTGTTGCAAGCACTTTATATAAGTTAACTCATTAAGTCTGACTATAGCCCTCTGAAGTATGTGCCGCTAATATCTCCATTTTACAGATGAGAAGATTGAGACACAGAGTTAAGAAACTTGTTCAAGTGCCAGTAAGTGTCGGAGGCGGCACTCTGGCTACAGGGACCCTCCCTCAGTCCCTTGGCTGTGGCGACTCAGCCATCGCGTACGTCCTGCGGTGCGGCTGCACCTTCTCAGCCCGGTGATGCAGGGAATTTCCTTAATCTGCTTTCACTTTAGTTTCCTCATCTGTAAAACTGGGCAAATTATTATTAAATGGAATACCACTAAAAGGTGGTTTGGGGTTTTTTTTTTTTTTCTTTTCTTTTTTTTTTTTTCAAGTTTAGGCCCCACCCGGAACTTCTGATTCATTTAAACACTTTGTGGTATGTGGTTTGTTGTCACTGATTTGAGACTCATGTCAACGGGGCTCTAGAATAAGCAGGGTCTTTTGTTTTTGTTTGAATCTTCTTGAGAGTTACACTATTCAGCAGTTTAGTCAGCATAAATAGTATTAAATTTGGGCTGATATTAAAGAATCTGACTTCATAACCCTGTAGAAATGGTCCTTGGGTGCTTAAAATGCACTTTGCTGGCCCCATTTATTGCTGAAATCTTTATCTGCATGCAGACTCGAGGCCACACATTTCATGAATTGATGATGCCACTAAAAAGGAATGAGTTGCTATTTTGCCCTGTATTTGATTGTTTCTTTACTCTGACCCAAGGAACTATTTTGAAAGTGAACCCTTAAAAAAAGTAACAGCATCACTGATGAACATTTTGTTTTTTTAAATCGGGATACAGTGGGGCTCAAGAGGTTATCAGTATTCCGGTGGATACAGGCTTCTCACCATCCAAGGCATTGACTGAATCAAGAGCAGATGATGTATCATTATGCTCCCTTTTGAAAGGAAGAAAAGACTCCTGAGGACTATGTTATGGCCCCTTTAACACACTTACTGATTGCAAATTGGGGGTAATTCATTTCACTGAGAGTAGCTGAACTCTGAAGTGAACGGCAATGGCACATGGTATGAACACCATGGACTAGGCCTCATCACCTTGGCTTTCCTGGATGAGAGCGGGTGGTAGCAGCAACTGTGCCACTGGGCGGTCAGCCTGAGTCAGATCAAGATGACGCAGCCATTTGGAGACCCCAGAGGTGTGGGTTTCCCAACGGGGCTATGCTGTGCTGTTCAACAGCCACTCACTGAGCTCTCTATTCACCAGGCACTGAAGTGGTCCCTGCGCTTGTGTTTACTCTGATGGGGCAGGGACTGTCGGTTTCTGTACGGTCAGCAAGTATTCTGGGAATGGAAAATACAGGGCGTTAGGAGAGTAGAGGTTAGCCTGGGGAAGGAGGACAGAGTGTGAGGGGGTGCAATTCTGAGGAGACTTGGGGTGGAGGGAACCGACATGGTCTTAAAGGATGTATTGGCACTGGCAAGGTGAAGAAATGATGTGGCATGTTCCAGCTGCTCTGTGTCTTCTTGGGCAGTTCACAGTCATCCTATGTAACGCGTGGCTTCAGCTCTGAATAACGTCCTGACCGACACACCGACTTCGAATCGTGTCATGTTGTGACTGTTAAAGAAAAAATTCATGTCTGTGTCTCAATGATTAGTTGGTTTTGTGAAGTATAAGTCCTCAGTAAACAAAAAGGAAAACTTGGGGCCTTTTGGTCCCTGAAATGAACAGTCAGCCTCACCCAGCCCACAGACCTCCTTTATCATACATTGAGCAGGGTTGCCAGCGAGTGTACTGGAACTCCAGCAGC
Organism: Talpa occidentalis; assembly: GCF_014898055.3. Taxonomy (NCBI): domain Eukaryota; kingdom Metazoa; phylum Chordata; class Mammalia; order Eulipotyphla; family Talpidae; genus Talpa; species Talpa occidentalis. Next base: position 13,176,117 of record NW_026555331.1, on the reverse strand, counting down.
CGGGGCTGGAAGTAGGTGGGAGCCCTAGGGAAAATCATCTGCCCGTGTCCAGAGGGGATCATAAATAATGAGAACCAGATAGTAATGCAAGGTAGTCATCAGCCCTGAAGGCCATTCCCCTGGCTACAGGTGGTAACTCATGGCATCCAGCCTACATCACTTACTAGCTTTGTGGCCTTTAGCGAAGTGCTTTACCTCTCAGTGCCTGCTTTTCTCTAAATAAGGATTACTAACCATACCGCACTCTATCTCCCCACAGTGGGCTGGTGGGTAGGGGTAAGGATGAAGATTAAATGAACTTATTCTTGGAAAGCACTTAGAACAGTTTCTTAAGGAACAGAGTCCCAATTCTCTTAGCAGGAGCCTAAACGTATCAATACTTTGCAATTAGTGAACTATTTAATCCAGAGTTTAAAACTGTGCAAGATAATAATTTACCACCTAATTTATTCATTCAACATTCATTCAGCCACATTTATTAGATATCTGCCAGGCGCTGTTCTTAGCACCAGAGAAAAATTAGAGGAATTAGCCCATGCAAAGGTCCTGAGTAGAGGTAGGCCTGGCATGTTCCTGAAATGGCAAGGAAGTCCATGTGGAATGAGTGAAGGGGAGAAAAGAAAGACATGAGTCGGAAAGATAATAAGGGGTAGATCTCAAGGGACCTCCTAACCATTGTAAAGACTTTGGTTTTGCCTTGAGGTCAACTAGGGATGAGACTTGAGAGAGAAATTCTAACAACTACTACTGATTGTTGAGCTTATAGAATGTAAGAGGCACTGTGCCAAGTGCTTGCCCGTATTATCTGACTGGATGAGACAGAAATAAGGATTCAAACAATAAGGCGGGTGGCACTGTCTCCAGGAAAGAAACTGGGGCTGGAGGGTTCGGGAGCTTGCCTGGGGCAGTATTTGAACCCAGATCTGGGTGACTTCATGCTGTGATCTGGTGAACATTGGATTGTGCTTGCTACCAGATTAATTGCTGCAAGATTAATCTTAGACTCCACTTAACCACTCCGCAAGGCTACCGTGAAGGAACTGGGTAGGAATGCCATGCCTTTGCTCCTGAAGGACTCTGGGATTCAGAGACAACTCAAGCACACATCATTCACCACACAGACATTTTTCCTGGGATTAAGCAGGTGGACACGCTGTTGAAGGTCCAGCTCTTCCAGCATCTTCTCTTTTCCCAGCAGACACTTTCACTGTGCTCACTCTTTCTGCATTTAGAGATCCCAGCAAGTGTTTTTTAAGGGCTGGCTTGAATCAAAGCCCAAACATCACACCAGAGAAGAAAATGAGGCAGCTCTCAGAGCAGCCATCTCCACCTGTGGACCTATCATTTAGCTTCAACTCAGGGGAGTCAGTGGGATGTGGTGTTGGATACCCCCAAAGCCAGGCTGGGTGTTCAAGACCAAACTGCAGTGCAGAACAGTAAGGACAGTGGTCTTGTTGAAGACAAGGTGGTTGGTTTGGCAGGGTCACGTAAGGCCCTACCTGACAACCCAATTCACATTCAGACTTAAAATTCCTGGTGACTGCTGAAGGAGCTAAACTGTAAGGCAAAGAAGAGAAGGTATTAGTTTTTTCCAATAAATATATAACTTAGCTGCCTCTTCTCTGCAGAGTCTAGTGGTGAGGGCTAAGAATGCATATAGGTCTCTGCCTGTAGATGTATGTCTCTGCCCCGCCTCTGTTTGGGAGGGCCAGGTAGTTTATACAAGTATTTGTGGTGCATGCTGAGTGTTCCGTTAGCCAGATATGCCAGTTGCTGTGCCCACATTCAGTTGTACATACTCAGCAGCAAATGGAAAAGAGAAAAAGATTACAATTAATTACCACAGGTGATGCATATCATCTAGTTCATCTTGTGTCAGCTAAAGAAACAGCATTGTTTCCAACCCTAAAGAAATATTGGCTGTGCTCAGCCTTCCTAAGAGATTGTCAGGTTGACTTTGATTTAGGAGAGTTTCATTTCATGCTTTGACTATAGAGTTCATACTCTGAGTAAGATGTGAATTCACTGTACTGACAGATGTACCGGCTAGAGTCCAACTTGATTGGAAATTCCCATCTCTGGCTGATTTAGACAGAGGTGAATTATTTGTCTTCCATTAGTGGGTAAGGATTCACCTCTTTTTCTTTTTTTTTTAAGTGCGTAAGGCAAGAATAATTATATATTTCTTCAGCATTTTGTCATGATTAAGTGGGAAAAAAAAAAGATCTTAACTAGCTACTTAGCATCATTAGTGACAGTTCCCACCCAATTTCTGGGGGTCTGGACTTTACCTGTGGGGGCACTGAAGGAGTGATGTGTCAATGTCGGTTTTAGCAAAAACGACTTTGATGTCACCGTGATACCTGGCCTACAAGGAAACCAGCTATTTGCAAATGGTGACTGTGGTTTAGACCAAGACAGGGGCCTTCATGTAGGCAGTGGCAGTGGATAGGAAGAGGAAGGACCTAGGTTGGGACTTTAGAAATAGAATTGACAACGTGGGGACTATTTGAATTAAGAGAGAGTGGAGGTCCATTAGGAGTAAAGGTTGGCTTTGAGTTCTCCAGCTTACTAGGTTGGATGACTGGAGATACTGAACTAAGTGGCATAGAGAATAGGAAAAGGCACTAATTTGCTGAAGACTAACCTATAGACCTAGTACTGAGCTGAGGAATTGAATCTATTGCTTGATTTCATCATCATGACAGCTATGGAGTAATATGAGCATTTTACAGCTGTTAAAACATAAACTCTGACAAGCCCCATGTCATAAAAATTGTGTCTCCCTAGAATTTGAACATGGATTTGTCTAACCCCAAAGCCTCACTTTAAATAACAGCAAGAAATAAGGGGAACTGAAGTAACGTTGGGAGGATAAAGATAAAACTTAATTCTGGGAACGTTAACCAATTGATTCTGTATGTAAGGCAGAGATATCTTGAGGTCAGTTGGAAAATCAGACTTGTAGCTGGGGGCAGGCATGGAAGGGAGAGAGATAAAAATTGAGGTGCTGTTGTTATATGGTTATTGCTAGGAATGAATGAGAGCACCCAGCAAGGGATGTGCATAAAGAGAAACAGAACCAAAATAAGTGGAGGTTGGAAAGTAAGGAATTTAGAAACACTCATATACCCACAGGGGGTGTAATTTTTTCTGAGCACATCATAGCTTCTTGCTTAGGCACATACATTTGCATGGCATTTCATCAGGTAGATACTGCTGAGTATCCACCATGTGCCAGTCCTGTTAGAGACTGGTCCTGCCTTCACAAGCTTATAGTCTAGTGAAGACCTGTAAATTGAAAAAGCAGTTCAACAGCAATCATAAGCCTTTGTCAATCACAGCGGAGGCTTAAATGTTATAGGGTGGTCTCTGGGCCTCAAATGGGCTCCAAAATCAGACTGTGGCGTCCACAGCCAGGGAATTAGGATCCCACGTCTTAGCATGGAGTGAGTTCCATACTTAAAAAACAAAGGCTGAGCCAAAAAAACAGCTGTAGATTATATCTTTACAGAAATGCCTGTGAATGATTATAAGAAAAATTGAGATAGTATATACTGAAATTAATATGGCTAGTTTCTGCCGGAAGCTGGGTTTTTTCAAGATGTGTAGGCAAAGGTTAAATATACTCAAGATTACTTCTGCAAGCCCTTTAGGGAGGCTGCAACACCGTCTCTAAGTCTGTTTCATACAGACAGTTTTTTTCCTCAAGTGTTGCAACTCTGGTTTTTTTTTTTTTTTTTTTTTTCAGTTGAGCACCAGATGAAGTAGTTGGCTTCCCTTGAGGGGCCTTGCTGTATGGGAGAAAACTTATCTTTTAAGTGCAGACTTGCATTGCACACAAGGCCTGCACAGTAAGAGAGGCATGCAGGGAGCTAGACCCACTGAAGACAGCCGGTGCCTGCCTCCCTCCCACAGCCCTTCTGGGACCCCACTATCCAATCTGAATTCTGTCTCTATCCCTTGAAAAGGAGCATGCTCGACTCTCTCTGTATAATGCTGTGATGCAGCGCCACTGTAACAAGTATTTGAGTCAAGTGTACACACTAGAATTTCTTAGATTGCCCCCTTGGATGTATACTTGCTCAAAGTTCTGCCTCAAATATGAAGATAGCACATTTCTTTCCCACTGACCCTCAGAACAGAAAATTCTCATACTTTCCTATTGTCCAGTGAGTGACCCAATCTCACCTTGCTGTCCAGTTTTCATTGTGAGGTATTATAGAGCAGGAGGGTTGAGTCAAAGACCAGGAGCCAGACCGTCTATATTTGAATTCCTGTCCCATCAATCACTGTATGATCTTGGGCAACATATTTAACCTCTCTGTGCATCTGTTTCCATGTCTATCAAATGGGATGATAGTAAGAGCGCCTGCATCCTTAGGGTTATGTGAGGGATAAATAATGTGATACATGTAAAGCACTTAGAACAGCCCTTCCAGGGAGCAGTCTGTAAGGGTTAGATCTAAGTGGGTAAAACAGCAAGTTAAGATGGTGGCGCTCTTGGCGGTTTCCCTGCCCGTTGTGAATCCATCACAGGTTGGCTCTCCTTTCACTAATTAGCATGGAGGGAAGAGCTCATCAGCCTGTTTCTTCTCCCTATTCTTTAACACCCAGGAGCTCTGGTCCTTGGTAGAATTGAGGGTAGTCAATGTCAAGCCTCTTAGCCAGAGAAAGGAATTTTCTCTTCTTTAAAAGGAAGCCCTCTTGGGCCTCCCTGGTGGCGCAAGGGGTTAAGTCTCAGCACTATGAGGCTGTCAGCAGCCACTGCAGCACGAGTTCAATCCCTGGCCAAGGAGGTGACCCACGTGGCGCAGCAGACCTCTCCTATCTCTCCCGCAGCTCCCCTCAGCAGTGTATTTCAGTCAGTCTGCCTGTTCTCCCTACTCTGTCTCTGGTGTATCCTCTCACCCCACCTCCCTTCAAACCCCCACCACCACACCTTTGGCCTACGCCCCAACTCTTGTATGCATAAATAAAATAAATCCTAAAATAAATAAAAGAGAAGCCCCCTTTCTTACACACATGTGCAACTGTTGTGTTTAGAAATCTCCCGGGAGCAGTGCAGGAAGAGACACAGTGTGAGCAGTGCCTTGTGCAGGATGAGGAAGATAGGTAGCCACCAGTCTGTTGTCAGATCAGAAGGAGAATGTCATTCCCCCTAGCTGAACTTTCCTGTCAGAACTCTGAACTGCCACCTGGCAAACCCTGGTAGACACATTTCTTGCACTCACTGGTCTCTAGCAACACCACAGCCTAGAGTTTTAATAGACGAGTTGAGCTGCAGCTGTCTGGGGGCAGCCTCCTGTTGTGAGGCTCCCGACCACCTCCTCACGTGTCACCCTTGCTCTACCGCCCAGGAGCTCTCCCGATACCAACCTCCTTCACCAAGAAGCGGCCAAGTCATAGACTTGATAGTGTCACTGGAAGAAAGTCATCAGCTTCTCGGACTCATTTCTAAAACCCGCACAGCAGAGTTATAAAGGGCCTCTGACCAAGCTGCAGTGTCATTTACTCCCTGGGGGAATGTGTCAGATCTTGCTTCCTTCCAACTGCTTAAGGGTTAAAAACTATTAATTCTGGCCTCTGAGGTCAGGCACCAGAGTCCGTGAGCTGGATCCGGCCCACAGATGTGTTTGGTTTGGCCCGCATAGTTGTATATACATATATCAGTTAGTTGCAACATACAAAAATTGGGAAATTTCACTTAACAATCTGCGTTTCCAACTTCTTATTTTACACTGGACCTGACAGTACGGGGCCTCCCTGCCTCCCCACCCGCTGTGTGGCTCAGCCTGCCCGGGCAGGGGGCCACCTCTTTACCACGGCCCCCACCTGGCTCATCTCCTTCACCTGTCTTGGGGGTGCTGGGGCTTCTCCACCTCCCAGAGCTGGTGCCATGCTCTTTATGATATAATCCCTACCTAGAAGTGACAAGTCTTTTCATCACACCCCACAACCTAAATTGAACAAGAGGCGAAATTCTGAGTCTCGGGCCTTTGCTCTGATTTAAGATGAAACATTCCAAGGAAATGAAAACGTTCTTTGTGTCATTTATTTAAAAAAATCACACGGTTGATGATCCCCGCCTGATTCTGTCCTGAGAGACAGCCTGTTTCCTTTGGTCTTTTTTCTCATGGTAGCGTCTTGGCTGTTCTGGTTGCTACCAGTCATACAGGCTAAACAACCATCCAAAGTTGACCCCTCTGGCCTTGTCCTTAGTCATCTGCTCTTGGCTACAGAGAAATTTGAGGTTACAGGCTGTATCTAGGGAAGGGAGCACGGAGATCTAGAGGGAAATAAAATACCTGTTTCACGTCCACAGCCCAGCCATGGGCCACACTGCGAGGTGATGTGTGCAGAATATCTGAGTGACTTATTGGGAAACCATTTGCTTATATCTTTTTGAGCTGCATGGCCAGCCTCTCCCCCAGCTCAGCAGCTTTTCGCCAAGTCCCCCCACCTCCATCACCTCACTTGGTGAAATCTGCCACAGTCCAGCCTCTTCTTTCTTTGCACCATTTCTTTATTCTGATGATGGAAGAAATGTGTTTCTTATACCACCTGCCAGCCACTGGAGAGCAATTGGCATCTGATCGGATGAGGCCAGTGCACAGCAGTCCCTGAAAGTGGGAAGCACAGTTATTACTGTGTAGAAGTTCAACCCGTTTACGAAAATACATTAAACATCTTGGAGGCTTTGGATTACAAGTCCTATGTGAATATTCGTCATTCCTTCCTTTGTATCGTTGTGTCAGTTTACTACCGCTCAAGTGTTTTATTCATTTGCTCTAATTCCCATGACTCGGATTTCACACAAGGTCGTGGACTCCTCACTCAAAAAAGTTTCTACTAGCTTTGGAGGGTCTGAAATTTCAGAGTATTGAGCAAGGCCTACACTGAGCTAGAACATGATCTAATAAGATTGGACTGTCAAAACAAGGAGCACCAGTGTGTGGTTACAAGGTTTTTAAGAAGGAAATGTTAAAGCTCTGCTGTGAGAATCTCAGAAAGCTAATAAAACACATTTGATTGGAAGCCAGTTTCCTTTTAATTTCTGCTGTGTTAGGTGGGACCTCCCCCTACTTAAACAGAGACCCTGCAGAGAATGCGGGATGATTAAACAGAAACAATACTTGGTATCTCTCTACTGGGAAACTCTAATCATTTATGTAATCAGTAGAATGAAGCATCAGAAAATACTTGAGACATTTTACGAGGGCCCTGAAGGCTTCTTGGGGAGCCTTGCTCCCAAGTGCCAAGACAGAGGAGATTCACCCTCTGTTAATAACTCAGACCAAAGTTGGACAGAAGTGAGTTCCATTCCCAGCCCACCAGCTGGGAGGTTTGGGGCAAGTTATTTAACCTTTTTGCTCCTCAGTATTTTTTTAATTTCTAAAATGGATATTGGAACATTATAGAATTGTCATGGGGATTGAAAGAGATAGTAATGTGTGGAGAATTCTTGGAGCAGTACCTAGCATAGGCTGAATTCCCAGTAACTGCCAGCAGTTGCCGTTAAGTTAAATGGAAATGTGTCATCAATTTTTATGTGGATATTCAGTATGGTTTTCAAAATAGAGACCCATATCACAGAGAGTTTTATTTCTAAGTTTTCCACAATGACGTTGAAATCCCCAGTCACATTAAGTACCTTCCCTTGGTCTTCCCTATACCTATCAGTATCTCGTTCATTCTTCAGGAATGTCTTCGTCTCCCTGCCAATATCATTCTAATGAGTAAAAGTTGAAGGTCCCATCTGATGGAAGTTAAGGCTGGTTCTGGGACTGAGTCACTGAGATCTATTTCAGTTTTCCAGAGCTTTTCTTGTGTTGTTCATTTACTGAGTTCATTTACTGAGTATTATAATTTATACATCATCTCTATTGCGGAATTACAATGTAATGGCTAACCAGATATGTTTGTGAAATGTCTTGCGTTTGTAATCATTTATAATAAAGCATTAATAATGACTATAGTTCATTGATAAATTCATATAGAGTACAAGCCAGGGAAACCTGGTGCTAATGGTGATCTCATTTTTAATATGTTGCATAATCACTACAACTGAAACCTAATTGGTTTTACCAGATTAATTGGGGGTCAAAGTTACATCCTGGTAGTTGCTATCTTCAAACTGTCTTCTCTTCCTAACTTGGGGGAGGATTTGGTTCTGAGGACTCTATTGCACATTGGCCCTGACCACCTGCTGGGAACTTTGATCTGTGCATCCACAGCTAGAGGCAGAAACAGATCAAATTTTAGGAGCCATGAAGAAAAGCACTCTTCTCAATTCTGCATGGAATTAGATACCAAGTAGAAATTACTTTAACTCAGTTCCATTTCATTTAATATCCAGAATCTTTGTAGAAATCTAAAAAAAAAAAAAAACCAGACACAGATTGTTTGATATTTCCTTTTTCTCATAAAATCTCTAAAGAAGGGAATCTTACTTTCACCTTGGACTCTCGGAAACAGGGACAATAGAAGCAGTTTATTTGCTCCAACACGGCTTGTGATGTCACTAGAAATTCTTGATAAGATTGTCAGCATGAGTGTGCCATTCAGTTCATAACCATGCTTTTATTTGTGGCGTGTTGTGCAATATGTCAGCATTTCCCCTTTCTTTCCTGTAAATTACAACTTTTCTGATTAGCATTTATAGTCTTTTCTAATTAAGGAATTGTCAGCTGGAATCATCAGGGATTTCCCCTAGCTGTTTTGAAAGAAATCTGAAGAATTTCACGTGTTGCTTGGAAATTATGAAATTTGGAATCGTATGTTTGAATCTAAATGGTGAAAGAGAATCAAGAGATGATTGTTTTTCCTGAAAATAAGGTGATAGTAGAATCATAGAAGGAATAATAAAACTGTTAGAAATACTAATAAAGTCTTTCAATCATTTCCTGAACTTTAATGTCTCTGTTCTATGCTTTTCAGAAGATCTATTTGTTCTACTTTAGGAGCTAAACTGAAATTAAAATGTTAAAATAAAATTTCAGTTACTTGGGAAAGTGCTTTTTACATTTTATTTCTTGATTTACTTGAAGTTAACCTTTTTTTTGTTTGAAGGCATTGTTAGAAAGCCTTCTGAAGTTTAAGTCTGTGTTGTATCCACACTGCTACCCGACAAGTATGGCAAACTGGGGTAGTAGAGAATAGTATACTGGATGAGGCCAAAGACAAGAGATCTATTTTAGGCACAAGACACAAGGGTTATATAATAAGCGTTCTGCTATAGCAGGATGGGGCAGCTGACTGGTGTGATAACAAATGGGGGAGCCTGTCTGAAAAAAGTGGTCAGGGAAAACCTCTCAAAGAGAGTAAATTTTGAGCTGAACCAGAGGAACAAGCTGGAGTAGAGCGCAGAGAGGACTTGGTCAAATGTAAAGGAAAGGAAACAGCAGGTACAAAGGCCCTGGGGCTGGAATGAATTGATGTTCAAGAAACAATGAGAAAGTAGTTGTGGCTGGAGCTTAGCATGAGGCTGGTGGGATAAGATCCGAAAGGTAGGAAGGGGCAGCTTTGCTGAAAGTCCATTAGAGGGAGAAAAATTTTGGCAGTGAGTTTGTTTAATGAAAGCCTCTTCTTACAACTGTGTTTCAGAATTATCCCGGTTCTAAAAATGGCAAGTGAAAAACACTTTAAAGAAATAGTAAGTGCCAGTAGGCCAAGTCTGAACCAGCTGCAAGCTCCAAATTTGTATTTGATGACAGATAGATTGTACTCATAGCAAAGAGCAGGACCTCAGGGCTTGCCAGCTACACCTCTCGTTGTCAACCCCCACATAAACAGAGACTGAATCAGCAAGCCCTCAACTTGTGACTCCATCCACCCTCACCCCCAGCATCTGTGTTCCCTACTTTCCATATGCCCCCCAATAGTTTCTCAATGCCCCTTATTCCAAAAGGTGACACTGCTCAGTCTGGTGACAAACAAGGGGGAAAATCTCACACCTTTACCTTCTTCTCTCAACAGGTAAGAGAAATTGGTTTTGCAGAACAAAATGATAGACCCAAGGTTCAGTCTGCCAACATTACCTGCAAATTGTGGCAGAAAGCTGCTGTGGCTTTCCTGCTCTTTTCTTCCAAGCAGCTAAGACCTCCTGGGCAGCCCTGAGTGAGCAGTTTCAGGCTCTTAAGTGTCTCCAGGATAGTTCTTTAGAGTAATGGAAAATGGAAAAGTTTGGCATGTGCTTTGCAAAGACCGGTCATCAAGTAGAGTAGCAAACATGCAGAGATTTGAGTTAGAAGGATGTAGAAGATGATTTGTTCACCAGAAATTAGCATCTAGAAGCAAAGTCTTTAATGCCTGAGCGAATATCCAAACAGCAGCCAGGTCCTCCCTGCCATTCAAGCTTGCACAGATCCCATAAATCAGTAATGTGCTTTTTGAGGTTTGCCATTTCCTTTCAAGGAGACTTGTTTTTTTTTTTGGGGGGGGGTGCTCAGCTACTCCCCTGAAAGTATAACCTTGCCCAGGTGGTGGTTGGTTTCCTACCACTTATTTTTTTCACACCTCTGAACAGGGGATCCTACATAACTTAGTTAAGTGCTGTTTAGGGACCTACAGACTTTCATTCATGCTGTTGAGTCCATTCATTGTACCTGGGGAGTGCCAGCTGTCAGTGACACCACCATTAAATGAGATGCCAGCGTGTCAATGAGAAATGGGCAGAGTGAGAGCAGCACTGTGACGGGGGGCGGGGGGGGGGACTGAGTGCTAAGGGTAGGGTGATAATAGTCAATTCAAGAGAGGGAGGTGGTTGCTAGGAAGACTTCCAGGGAGTAAGTGGAAGAATTTCAAGGAGGAAGGTAGCACTAGGCACAGAATCACATGAGCCAGGACCCACCCAGAAGCACGGCTGTGCATAGCATGTGCCTTTATCATTGCCTTTTCTCATGTGACTGGATTCTTTTCTCCCTTTCCCTTCTCGTGAATGTGTGTGTGCTGGGAACAGATGGAAGGACAGTTATCAAGGTAGAAAGATAAGGCCAAGTGGAGTAGAGGAGTAAGGAATGTGAGATGCCACTTTACAAAAAAGTAGATGAGGCTTTGGAGTCAGAAAGCTCCAGAGGAGCCTCAGGCTGTGCCTTCACAGAGCTCGGCTTCCATGTCAACAATGAGGGAATGCTGCTATCTGGGTTGATCTGAGGATGAAATGAGGTGTGTTGCAGCATAGTCCGGGGCTGGACTTGGAGTCAGAGGGACCTGTGCTCAAATCACTCTGCATCTTGGGTTACTTAAGTAGTGTTGTATGTCCCTGAACCTCTGTTTTCATACCTATAAAATATGAATAACAGCATCCTCGTAATGGGCTTCTGAGGAATCAATGAGCTGTTTCATGAAAGGTGCTTATTAGGTCAGTGCTGGGTGCATAATAAGCAGTAAATGTTAGCTGTCTTCTTCCTTCATCTCCAGTTATCATCGACCCTCTCTGACGGTTATAGTGCATTTCCCCTACGGAGTAGGAGAGTTTGCAGTGTCAAGTCCCCTGGTGATTAACTCACAGCAACTGCACTAAGAGAAAGCTTGACCTTTTTTGTATTTACATTTTGCTTGGAGGGGTCTTCTATTCATGCTTCCTGGCATGAACAGTGAAATAGCCTTCACTTGTGTAGTAGCCTGATGCTTGTCAAAAAATGGCATTTGCCATTCTCAAGCAAGCAAATGATTTAACCTGAGGTCATCTCTATTTCTATTTTTCCTATGTAGAAGAGCACACACTTAGGGCCTCCCTGGTGGTGCAAGGGGTTAAGCACAGCACTGTGAAGTTGTCCGCAGCCTCTACAGCACGAGGTCCATCCCCAGCCGGCCAGGGAACAACCCACATGGCGCAGCAGACCTCTCCTGACTGGCCCGCTGCTCCCCTCAGCAGTGTATTTCACTCAGTCTGCCTATTCTGTTCCCCACTCTGTCTCTGGTGAATACTCTCATCCCCCTGCACTTCTGGTCTGTATCCCAGTTCTTGAATGCCTAAATAAATAAATCTTTAAAAAAAAAAAAAAAAGAAGGAATACATACTTAAACTCAGCACAACTCAGTTCAGCCATATAACAAACATATATTTCAGCTCAATATCATGAGAAGCATGTGGCCTGATGCTCTACTTTCAAGCAGATAAGGAAGATGGAACTTACAGAAAACAGTTTGGCAATAATATAAAGAAAGTATATGACAAAATACAAAACCTATTCTGAATATATTTATTACACATTAAGTCTATTGGTCATCAAGGGGAGAAAGAAGTTACTGGCTTTATGGACTGTCTTTGACTAGTCAATATGTCTTAGAATACTTGTTTTAGTTTCATATCATCCTCTGCTTTCCCAGTAAACTCTAAAGATGAGTCCTTCCTGGGACTAGTATTTAAAGCCAGTGGTTCCTAAAGATCCCTTTTTATAACTCTTCTCTATGCTTTGAAATTCTTCCCTGCCAAACTGTATAAGTAATAATTTATATATTCTGTGTCTTGTTAATCAAAGATAGTTGCCCATCAGAGATCCTAATCAGCTTATATTACATGAACTCGGCATAGCAACACTGTTACCTAATTTCCATTTATGGGGGGAAAAACTAGGCAATTTCACTTATTAATTATGAATTTAGTATGTTAACTCAAGTTGTTATCATGTGGCTGTCGCATGCAGAAAGCACACAAAATCCAGAAGTCATACAGGGAAAGAGAGATTTGTTGGACTACACAAAAATTTAAAAATTATCCATGGCAAAAAAGTCCAAAAAGCAAAAATACGCTCAGTGATGTCAAAAGAAAAACTGTTAAAGTAATGGGGAAAATTACAATTCATGTGCTAGAGGGTTAGTTTCCAGCACAAATTTTTCCAAATCAATAGGAAAATGACCGATCAATTCTCTAAAAATTCCAGGGACATAAATAGGCAATTCTGGAAAAAATCAATTCCAGTTACCTGTAAGCATGTAAGATGTTTAAAATTACAAAAGCAATGAAAATAAAATAATTTTTTGCCCTATAAAAGTAGTAAAGATGTGTATACTTGATAGTAATCAGTGTTATCGAGCGCCTTTTTGGAGGACAGTTTGGCAAAATCATCTACATTTGAAATGCACCTATTCTTTAATAATGACACCTTAAATAATTTCCACAGATGGAGCCTTGTGTTGAACCAAAGGTATGTGTACAGTGATGTTTCTTACAACATCTATTAAATAGACCAAAAGCTAGAAGCAAGACTTCAGCATCTGATCAGGGTCACATTTAACCTCCTACCTAAAAAAACAAACAAAAAGAAAAAATAGACAAAATATATAAAACAATAACACTCAAGACCTGGGACATCACATCAGAAGGCAGTGATCTTTGAAGACAGGAAACAAAGTGAACCCCATGATTTCTTTAGCTTTCTGCCTGGAGAAAATCTCCAGGCAATAGTCCAAAGCTATAGAACATCAGTCCTGTGGTCTCCCTGATTGTAGATGTCCAGGGATTAGAGGAGGCAAGCCGTGATGACTAGACTGATGCAGAACTCTGACAAAGACAGGAATCTGGAGACCCAAGGAGCTCTCCTTTCAGGATTGAGTTGAGTACAGATGAGCACATGCATGCGAAGAAACAACCCGAGGCTAAGGAGAGATTAGAGAGAATAGTGCTGGAATTCACCCAGAGGTATAGTGTCTGTTCTCTCTAGTCAGAAAGGAAAAATATTTCATAATTCAGGGACACTAGTTAAAGATTTGCCTTAGTAGTAGAGATGGATTAACCCTAGATTAAATTCAGCTCCGGTCATCTTGAAGAAATCTTAAAAGCAAGGTCCAAAGAAATCAATCCTTTCTTTTCTAATTAATTTAGCTGCATCCCAGAATAAACTCAAGAATGTTTATAACAAGATAAAAATAAACATCATCTCACAATGCCTGGCATTCAATCAAAAATTATCAGGCAAGCGTAGCAGCAGGAAAGTACAGCCCATATGAGGGGTAAAAAACTCAGCCCATTGAAACTGACCCATAATTGACATAGATATAAAAGTAAGTAGGCAAGGGCATTAAAACAATTGTTCAGCTAGAGGCTGGTATTTTTTTTTTTAAATTTATTTATTTATACAAGAACCGAGGTACAGGCCAGATATGTGGGAGGTGGAGAGGATTCACCAGAGACAGAGCGGGGAACAGAACAGGCAGACTGACAAAGTGCACTGCTGAGGGGAGCAGCAGATGAAGCAGGAGAGGTCTAACGCGCCATGTGGGATCCTCGCTGGCTGGCCGGGATCGAACCAGCGCTGCAGAGGCTGCAGACAGCTTCACAGTGCTGCATTCAACTGCCTGCGCCACCAGGCAAGGCCCTGATTTTTTTTTAAAAAACTCACTGGAAGGGGTTAACAACAGTATAGTTAATCACTGAAGAAATGGTGAATAAACTGGTTAACATCAGTGAAAGTTATCCAGACAAAAACAGACTTTTAAATAATGACTAGGGCACCAGTAAACTGTGGAACAAGTTGGGGGGCGGGGTGTCAAACACAGGTGTCATTGAAGTTCCCAAAAGAGGAAAGTAAAGGGTAAAATGCAAAGATATTTAAAGAAGTAATGGGTGAGAATTTTCCCAATTGGATGAAAACGATAAACCCATAGATAGAAAGCCAGCAAACTCTAGCACTGGAAATGTGAAGAAAACAATACCAAGACTATTGTACTTAAGCTACTTAAAACAGGTAATAAGAGGAAAATCTTAAAAAGCAATTGGAAGGGGAAAAGACATACACAGAACAACAAGGATAGAGTTGATAGCACATTTCTTGTTAAGAATAATGCAACCAGATAATAATGAAACAAAATCTTTAAGAGAAAAAAAAAAAAATAGGGAAAAAAAAAAACAAACACCTGAATCTAGCATTTTATACCCAAGGGAAAAAAATCTTTAAAAAAAAAAGTTGAAGTCAAGACATTTTTAGAAATACAAAATGTAAGATAATTCATCACCAGCAGGTCATTACAAGAGATGTTAGAAGAAACTTTTCAAGAAGAAAATGATAATTAGATATAAACTTGGATCTATACAAAGAAATAAAAAACAACATAAATGATAACTATATAGGTATACATGAATATATTTTTCCTTTCAACCACTTTAGGTGACCACTTTTGTTTTTTTACAGCAGAAACAATAATCTCTGTATCATATGGTGAAGTAAAATATATGACAATAACATGGAATCAAGAAACCGAAGTATACTGTTTTGATTCTCTTATACAGGAAGCTGTATATCACTAGAAGGCAGTCTGATAAGTTAAAGATATGTAATATAGTCTAAAGTAACCACTGGACTATCACAACAAAGGATTATAGCTAGTAATCCTACAAAGAAGATAAAATGCCATCATAAGAAATATGCAATCCAAAAGTTAAAGACCATCACCACCCCTCAAAAGAAAAAAAAAAAAAAGAGGAACTAAAGAATAAAGAACAGATGGGGCAAAAAGAAAACAAATAGCAAGATGATAGGTTGAAACCAAAATGTCAGTATTCATTAAGTGTAGATGGTCTAAGCATAGATGTTAAAATACATTATTATTGGACTGGATATTAAAGCAAGATTCAATTTTATACTACTTCTAAGAACCCAGCTTACATAAGACACAAGTATACTAAAAGAATGAGGTGCATGGTAATATTAGTCAAAAGAAAGCTGTGACGTATTAATCAGGCAAATAGATTCTAGAGCAAAGACTATTATTGCTAGGGATAAATAGGATCATTTTATAATAATGAAGTGGTCAGTTCATCAAGATGACATATTGATGGACCTAATAACAAAGCTTCAAAATTCATGCAACAAAACTGATAGAACTACAAGGAAAATATACCTATATATATAAATAATACATCATGACCAAGTGGGTTTTTTTTTAAGGATTGCAAAGTTTGTTTGACATTTGAAAATTGATCACGGGCCTCCCCGGTGGCGCAGCGGTTGAGCGCTGGGTTGCAAAGCTGCCGGCAACCTCTGCGGCGCCGGTTCGATCCCCGGCTGCTCCCCGGCCACAGGAGGAGGGTCCCACATGGCGCGCAGACCTCTCCTGCCGCCCGCTGCTCCCCTCAGCAGTGTACTTCGGTCCTTCTGCCTGCTCTGCTCCCCGCTCTGGCTCTGGTGAATTCTCTCACCCTCCCGCGCTTCTGACTGTACCCAGTGCATGTATAAACAAAACGAACGAACAAACAAACAAATAAATAAATAAAAAAAAAAAACATGCCTCTATAAAAAAAAAAAAAAAAAAAAAAAATTTAATAAAAAAAAAAAAAAAAAAAAAAGAAAATTGATCACTGTGATTTACCATATTAACAGACACCCCCCCCCAAAAAAAAGAACAGTCATATTATAATCACCTCAATTGATGCACAGTAAGCATTTGGTAAAATCCAATATTGATTTTAATTTAAAATTTTCAATTTTAAAAACTAATTTTATCTCTGAGGAGAGGTAGTCTTTAAAACTAATAGTGGGGTTCCTGTGAAAAATCTAAACCTTACATCATAGTTCATGGTGAAAAGCTGACAGTTTGTCTTCTGAGGAAATAAGAAAGGATATCTATTCTCACCACTTCTATTCAGCACTACTCTAGGGAATTCTAGCAATTGCAATAAGGCAAGAAAAAACAATAAAATAGTCAGAAAATAGTAAAATGTCTTTGTTTGAAGGTAATATGCAGAAATTCCAATTGAATCTATTAAAAAAAGCTAGTAGACTAATAAATCTATAGTAATCAAGGCAGTATAGTAAGAAAGACATGGTTAAACAGATTTATGGAACAGAATAGATTCCAGAAATAAACCCATACATAGGCAGCCAGTTAGTTATCCACAATTGTGCAAAGGCAGTTCTGTTGTTTACCACAGACATACAGAACAATTCAGTGGAGAAAGGATAGCCTTTTTCAATGAATAGACTGTAAGAATTAGAGATCTGTATGTTTTAAAAATAAATTTTGATTCATTTCCCACTCCATGTATAAAAATTACCTTAAAATGAGTCATGCATCTGAACGTGAAACCTAAAACCATAGAAGTTCTAAGGAAAACATAGGAGAAACTTGACTTTGGTTCAGACAACCATTTCTTAGATACCACATAAAGGAAGTTAGACTTCATCATTAAGATTTTCTGCTCTTTAAAAGATATTTTTAGCAGAATGAGAAGAAAAGTGACATACAAGGAAAATGTTACTTGCAGATCACAAATCTAATGAAGGATTTGTATCCAAAAAGAACTTTCAAAATTCATTAATAAGAAAGCAAACCAGGGCTTCCTTGATGGCGCAAGGAGTTAAGTCTCAGCACTATGAAGCTATCCACAGCTACTGAAGCACGAATTAGATCCCCAGCCAGGGAACTGACCCACATGACGCAGCAGACTTCTGTCTCGCCCGCTGCTCCCCTCAGCAGTGTGTTTCAGTAGATCGCCTGTTCTGCTCCCAGATCTTTCTCTGGTGAATCCTTTCACCTCCCACCCCCTGCACCTCTGGCCTACACCCCAGCTCTTGTATGCATGAATAAATAAATAAAATAAGTCTTTTAAAAAAAAAGTAATCCAATACAAATAGAAAAAAGATTTTGAAATTATATTAAACAGAATATACTGAAGTAACCAGACACTCAAATACAGTAGACAGGTGATAAACACATATAAAGATACTCAACCTCCTTAGTCGGTAGAGAAATACTATACCTAATCACCTGTAGAATGAGATACCACTATACACCTGTAGAATGACTAAAATTGAAAAAAACAAAAAAGATGATCACAGCAGGTTTTAGCAAGAATGTGAAGTAACTTCTTTTACTCCATTGGTAATAATGTAAAAATGTTATAACCACTTTGGAAAGCAGTTCAACAGTTTTTTAAAAGCCAAACATTAAAAGGGCCTCCCTGGTGGCTTGGGGTTTAAGTCTCAGGGCTATCACCTCCATAGCCTGAATTTGATCCTGGATATCCAGCCAAGGAGCTGACCCACATGGTGCAGCAGACCTCTCCTATCTCGCCCTTAGCAGTGTGTTTCAGTGAATACACCTGCTCTGCTCCCCACTCTGTCTCTGGTCAATCCTCTTCCCCTCCTGTACCTCTGGCCTATGCCCCTGTTAATCTATGCAAAAATAAATAATGTAAAATCTTTTTTAAAAAGCCAAACAGCCTTTTCCCGTAAGCGGCCTTAGTGATCTCTGAAAATGGTTCGCTAGTCACTTGACCCAGAAAATCCTACAAAGTCATGCAAATCAAGGGGTTCAAATCTCCGTGTTCATTTTAAGAACACTCGTGAAACTGCCCAGGCCATCAAGGGTATTCATATCCGAAAAACTACCAAGTATCTAAAGGATGTCACTCTACAGAAGCAGTGTGTGCCATTCCGTCATTACAATGGTGGCATTGGTAGGTGTGCCCAGGCCAAATACTGCACATGCTTAAAAATGCAGAGAGTAATGCCGAACTTAAGGGTTTAGATGTAGATTCTCTGGTCATTGAGCACATCCAGGTGAACAAAGCCCCTAAGATGCGTCACAGAACTTACAGAACTCATGGTCGGATTAACCCATACATGAGCTCCCCCTGCCACATTGAGATGATCCTTACTGAAAAAGAGCAGATTGTTCCTAAACCAGAAGAGGAGGTAACATAGAAGAAAAAGATATCCCAGAAGAAACTGAAGAAACAAAAACTTTTGGCAAGGGAATAAGTTCAACGTAAAATAAAAGGAAGCAAAAGTAAAAAATAAAAAATAAAAAGCCAAACATTAAAAGATAATAAAGGTTAAACATAAGTCTGTGTATGCCCCGGCCATCCTGTTCCTATGTATTATACTAAAAGCACTGGAAGCGTATCCCACACAAAGACTTGTACTACACAACTGTTCATTACAGTGTTATTTATAAATCCTTCAAAACTGGAAACAACACAAATGTCCTTCAAGTGACGAATGTATAAACATTCTGTGATAGAGCCATAGAAAGTAATATTAAAGTCATAGAAAGTAGGGCCTCCCCGGTGGTACAGCGGTTGAGCGCTGGGTTGCGAAGCTGCCCGCGGCCTCTGCGGCGCCGGTTTGATCCCCAGCTGCTACCCGGCCACCGGAGGAGGGTCCCACATGGCGCGCAGACCTCTCCTGCCGCCCGCTGCTCCCCTCAGCAGTGTACTTCGGTCCTTCTGCCTGCTCTGCTCCCCGCTCTGGCTCTGGTGAATTCTCTCGCCCTCCCGCGCTTCTGACTGTACCCAGTGCATGTATAAACAAAAACAAACAAACAAATAAATAAATAAAAAAAAATGCCTCTATAAAAAAAAAAACTTTAAAAAAAAAATTAAAAAAATAAAGTCATAGAAAGTAATACTCAGCAAAAAAGCCAGAGCAAATTATTACTGACTTCTACAGCAAGGAACTAGACAGAGAGCATACTGTATCACTCCTTATATATAAAATTCATTATTTTGGTTAAAACATCAGAAAACAGATCAGTTGTTAACTGGGGGTGAGGAAGGGGATCAAGAAGGTGTGGGAGAGAGGAATTACCCTGGGAGCAAGGAAATTTGGGGAGGTGATTGATGTTATGTTCACTTACCTTGTTTGTAGTGATGATGTAGATGCTTAGGTATATCAGACTTTCCAAAGTATATGCTTCAAATGTCAGTTCAATTTATGTCAGTTATGCCTCAGTAAAAGAGGGGGGCAGGAGGCCTCTCTGGTGGGACAGGGGTTAAAGTCTCCCCTGTAGTATGAAGTAGTATGAAGCTTTTGCCAGCCACTGCAGCACGAGTTCGATACCAGGCCAGGGAACTGACCCACATGGCACAGCAGACCTCTCCTGTCTTGCCCGCTGCTCCCTTCAGCAGTGTATTTCAGTGAATCTGCCAGTTTTGCTCCCCACTCTGTCTCCAGTAAATTCATTCACCCCCCTGACCTCTGGCCTACACCCTAGTTCTTGTATGCATAAAAAAATTAAATATTTTTTGAAAGAGGGGGCAGGAAGCTGTCTATATGTTAATATAAGAGCACTAATAAATGAATTCTAGATGACTATAAAAATAACATTAAGCAACTATTTTTAAAAATGAACTACACGTGTATGTGCCAATATGAAATGATTCCCCCAAATATATTAGTAGGTATAAAAAGCATGGTGCCAAATAATATATATTAACTTATTTGACATAATTCCTTTTTGAATGAAAAATAGGCCTATTTACATATTGTATATACACAATACTCTGTGTATACAAATACTCTGTGTATATGTAATATGTATGAGTGTTTGTATATACTATGAGTATGCAAATACATGCATTATGAGTGTATGTGCAGTTTATCCTTGAACAACATGGCGGTTAGGGTCACCAACCCCCTCTACAGTCAAAAAAATCTTCATATTACTTGATCCCCAACAACTTAACTACTGGTAGCCTGCTATTGACCAAAAAGCCTTACCAATAACATAAACACAGAAAATATTTTGTATGTTATGTGTACTATATACTATGTTTTTACAGTAAGTAAGCTAGAGAAAAGAAAATTTTATGAAGAAAATCATAAGGAAGGGAAAATATATTTATACCCTGTACTAGATTTATTGATGCCGAAAGTTAATGTATGCTTACAAGTAGATCTGCTTATAAGTGGAAGTTCAAAGGTTTAACTGTGTATGTGTGCTTATATTGTTTATACATACAGATACTACTGTGTATGAGAGAAAGGGATTTCTTGAAGCGTATATAAAACCTAGCAGTAGTTACTTCTGAGGATTGGGATTGTGAGTTTGTGGACAGAGGCTTTTACTTCTCATTTTATTCACTTCTGTTGAATTTTTTTTTAAGATTGATTGATTTATTTATACAAGAACCAGGGTACAGGCCAGATGCACAGGAGGGTGAGAGGATTCACCAGAGGCAGAGCGGGGAACAGAACAGGCAGACTGATGAAATACACTGCTGAGGGGAGCAGCGGGCGAGACAGGAGAGGTCTGCTGCATCATGTGGGATCCTCGCTGGCCGGCCGGCCGGGATCGAACCAGCTCTACAGAAGCTGCAGACAGTTTCACAGCGCTGCGCTCAACTGCTTGTGCCACCAGGGGAGGCCCTGTTGAATTTTTTTTTAACCAGATGCATGCACAGTTGTTTAATGTGTTTAAAAAGAAGACTGGTTTAAAAACTATAGAGAAGAGAAATGCAATATTTGAGCACTATCAGTTGAAATATAATTGTTGATTGAATGTAATTTTCATTTGAATGATGCAATACAATTTAAATATAATCCAGGATTTTTATTCTTCTGAATCATTATAGAATGTCATCTTTTTAGGGGTCTTTTAAAGATTATTCTTGGTTAAGAACTTGATTTTATGGGTTTTTCCTAAAATAATTTATGCCCTATTTCCTAATTGAACTGAAGAAAGCAGTATTTTTCAAAAGACCCTTTATTGAGCTAAAAAACAGACTTCTAGTAGTTTGTGAGTGCTACAGCCATATTGCAAGAGAGCAGGTGCAGAACTTAAGGAGGTTAGATAGAAGTATTTTCCATACAAGCTTTGCACATAGAATGTAAGGAAATAAAAAATGCTGAGAGTAAGATTTCTTTAGGAATATTGCAACTTGAACATTTGACCTGTAGGACCCCACTTCTGCAATATGGTTTAAGTAATCACACAATTAATGTATATAATTGTTGAAGGACTTAAAGGCAGAACCGTATTAGGTAACTAATTATCATAGGGATTATCGTGAATGGGTTCACAAAGGTTTTCAGTATCTCTAAGTGCTTCTGGATGGATTAATGGTCATTTGGGAACTCCCTTTGGATTTTTTGAGATTAGCTTGTATAGGAGAACTCCTCCTCAATGAAACATTGCCATATTCCAGAACTGTCATCATTATGGGTGTGGTTATAGCACAAGGAAATTCATGTTTAAAAACTCTTTGCTTAATGAGACTGACTTTTGAAGAAATAACCAGTTTTCCAGGTTGGATAGTTGCTTTTAAGAGGTAGATATCACCCATAAACTCCTCACTGGAGTCTTTTTTACAGGTTCTTTCAGTAATTTTTTTTTTAGTTGTGATGTTGACTTTGACCGTCAGAAGCATACCCACAAGTTTCATTTTATGAACCCGATCGTAGGTGCATTTCACATTGTGTCTGTCTTTAGAAGAGATTCCTAAATGATGTATAAGTCGTGCATTGGTACAAGGTGAGCTGGAGCTAAGTAGAATAACTAACATCCCCACTACAGGATCAATTTCCATGTCTTTCGTGTTAGCTTCAGGAAATGTCTATAGAAGCACATGGCGAGCTATGAAGGAGTAATTGACTGAACCCCTGGAGCTCCTGCACGGGGTTTGTGCCATACATGGAGGATCTCAAGACACTTTTTCACTGGAGAAAAGCTGCACTCTGAGCCTGCTGGTTTGGGAACTTGATTAGCTGCCAGGCCAGAGGTGGGTGATGAGTAGTCTTCCTTGAGGGGCCGACTCAGGGATTTTTCACAATGTGGTCTTGAGAATCCTCCATGTGATTCAGAGGCTGCTGCACAAGATCTGAACTTACTGCTTGGTTTCTGGCATGAATGAGTGATAGGATTATCCTTCAACAGTGTTTCGTCAGAAACAGTATCAGCCTTTCCATTAATCACAGTCAACCAGTTTCCCAATTTCTGGTGCTTTTCTTTTTTCTAGTTTTCCTTTGAGGGGCGGTAGGGGAGTCCTGTCATAAATGTAGCCAGAAGTAATGTCCCAGGTCAGCCCAGCCCAGCCCAGATGAGGAGACATCTAGTTACTGCTTTAGTGGGTCAGAGCTCCTGACCCCAGCTCAGTGCTGCAAATGTAGATTCTGAGAATCTCACTCTTCAGTCCAGTTGCAGAAACATCAAAGAGGGCTTCGGAACTCAGAACATGCTGGTGGAAGCCTAGTCTCAAGTGCAGCAAGACCAGCCTGAGCCTGGTCCACAGCAGGGCATCCTTTCTTAATGGTTTCTGACAGTGAGACAAGATTTAAGCTGTTCTTGGAAGTGTTAACAGCCCCGGGGCAACCTTACTGCTGTGCCCCAGATCCCCTCGGCCTGGGGGGCAGGCGCCCTCAGCTGTGCGCAGGGCTGGCCCCCTCATCTGGGCTCTTCCTTCAAAGCCACCACCAAACCTTTGAATTGCCATTGTGTTTTGATATCCTGTTTCCTTTCTTTTTAGTTAACAAGAACATTTCCTTTTGAACAAATACTGTGCTGTGTTGACATTCAGGGTTAGGTGTTTATGTTGATCTCTCCTTGGAATCCACATCTGCCTTTGATTATAGACAACCCCCTTGCCAGGTGATCTGATTCTCTGGCAACACACCTGTCTGGCATGTTCCAACACCCTGGACACACTTGGAGAGTCTGGAGGCTGTTTTTTACCTGTGACCACATCAGGGTGTAGAGAGTGGTATCCAGTGTGGCCCAAGGGCCAGACTTATTAGCTTTGTGAAAGTGGGTGAGTTTAATGCTCTGCACCTCAGGTTCCTATCTGTAAAATGGGTGTACTATGTGTAACCTGCTTCACTGAATTGGGCTTTTTCAGGCCAATGGTTTGCCTAGTGCAGGGCCAGCGGGTAGTTAGAGCACTGGTGTGTGACATGGGGGCGGGGATAGGTGTGGTGGCAATAGCAGTAGTAAGAGAGGTTCTTATTCCCACTTCTCCCCAGGCCCCTCTAAAAGAACTACCACTATCTACAGCTCTTGATCTTTGGATCAGGGAGGTTAGGGGTTAGAGCCCAAAGTCAGGGCACTGGGAGCTGATGACGTAGCTTTCGGAGGCATGGGAAAAAATCTGCTCTCTTGCTGGGGCAAAACAGAAAGAGCTTTTTGAGCCCCCATGAAAAAGATCTGCCCCACTGCCCTATTGACCACCTTAAACCTCAGGGAGGAAGGCTAGCCTCAGGAAACACTCATCTGCTCTAAAGGTCTGGGGCGGGCCTCCCTGCTGGCGCAGGGGTTAGAGTCTCAGCACTATCCAGCTATCGCCAGCCACTGTGGCCTGGGTTCAAGCCCCAATCCCCGGACAGGGAGCTGACCCACATGGTGTAGCACACCTCTTTTGTCTCGCCTGCTGCTCCACTCAGCAGTGTATTTCAGTCAATCTGCTTGTTCTGCTCCCCACTCTGTCTCTGGTGAATCTTTCACCCCTCGCACTTCTGACCTATACCGCAGTTTCTATATGCGTAAATAAATAAAATAAATCTTTTATAAAAAAGTAAAAAATAAAGGTCTGAGGAATTCATGCACCAAATGATAAGCCTGCATTGGAGGCTTCTAGATTGAATTCCACGCCTGTGACATTCGTTGCTTCAGCCTTGAGTGGCTGCTGGGTGCTAAAGAAAGCAGAAAGTGGACGTGACCCTTCAGACTTTCAAGCCCCAGCAAGTAGGAACCGTGGCTATGGGAAGCCTGCGAGTCTCAGGCCTGAATGAGTGGCGGCCCTCCTGACACAGGTATCAGGGGCCCTGAGCCTGCATGCTCCCCGCTATCTGGGTAGATGGCCATGGGCTCCTTTCCATTTGAATATAACACCAGGTCCACTGAGAGAGAAGCCCCTGTTCCCTCGAGGCAGTACGCTTTTGTGTCTGTGCACATGCCCTGAAAGAGGTGGTCCCGTCATTATATTGAGGAAGAAAGGCTTCTCATCACTTTGAACAAGCCATTAGACGTCTGTGGCTCTTTACTCACCTGTAAAATGGTTATCAGTACCCAGGCCCCTCCCTCCTAGGGTGCTTGTGGACATTAGATAATAAAAAAGATTGTAAAACACTGTGTAAATGTCAGGTGCCTGGTGATGGGAGAGAACAACCTCGGAAAGGGTGAGAAAACTCGGCAGGTCAAAGCTGAACACCACATTTTCTCCTTGTGGATGTTTAAAAGATACATATTTATTTCTTTACTGTTTCACAGGAAACAGCCAACTTCTTTCCATACCTGTTTCTGTGACTATTTTCTAATAACACACTGTGACTACCTGCCAGATCAGCCCATGTTGTAAGAAGCCTCTGTTTCAGAACCCGAATCCCCTGGGGGGCTGGAGGACAAGCTTACTGTATTTCAAACCCCAGTTAACAGTGAAGTAGCCAGGGATAGCAGGGGACACTTCTCAGCATCACAAATTTATTTGCAAGGGTGAAATTTGGCAAATTTAGAGGACAGTGGGGGTCTGGTCTCCAGACTCTTTCTTATAAGCTCCCATCAACTACAACTTTTGCAGGACAAATAGTAGTTCCATATTTCATTTGTTTGGCACCTTTCTCAGAGGAAATCCAAGCTACTTCATGGACTTAATCTACTTAATTCTCACAACATCCCTGCATGTCATTAGCTCCTGTCATTCTCCCTGTGTTGATAGGGCACCCACAGCCAGATACAAGAACTAGCTCTCAAGGGCACATCCACGACAAGCGAACCACTATCAAGAAAGGGAATTAGATTCAAATTTCCTAAGTTACATATATTATCTTCTCCTCGTTTGTCCATATTCCCCTTTATAAAGCAAAGTTGAGAGAGATCTATGAAAGGGATATTTTTGTCTCCAATTCACAGATTTTTAGAAAGTTGGTCGGTTGGCTGAGCCTTCCTATCTTGGGCTCAATAATCTAGAAATTTTGATCTGAAGTGCATCAGATATTAAGGTATTGCTTGTAGCCTTGCTGATCTGTGGAGTCAGGTATACCCGACTTTGGCTAGCTCTGTGTACTCTGGCTTTTACTTAAATATGAATAGTAGTGCATGAGTCAAAACTGTGTCAGTAGAATGGGCGATGTGTGTAAAATGCTTAGCCTGAGGCTTGGTGCACATAGCCTGCAGGCAGTAAGAGCGTTCACCTCACAAAACAACTGGATTCTGAGGTCAGCAGTTCCCTTGCTCATAAGACTTTCTCTGAATCTCTGCACCTTCGGCAAGTAAATTCAGCTTTATTATAGGTTTTCTTTTTAAAAGAAGCTTCTGCTGTCGCCCAAGCAAGCCTGAGGCCCCTTCGGCATTCCATTTTGGTCACAAGAAGCTTGCTTAGGGAGGAGTTGCTGCACTTTAGCTTGGATTTCTGTCAAGACATGATTACCTCTTTACTTGACCCTGTGAGTCTCATGAACCAACCTTTGATTTCAAAATTCTTTGGGTTCTCATGCATGCGGTCAGCTCCATGCAATAAGCTTGGAAAGGGTCCAGTTTGGGTTCTCCTCCAGAGAGACAAGGAGAGGATGACCTAATGGGCTTTGGAACTTGGAACACTGAAGTGTGAATCCAATATCATTGGTATTTACTGCTGCCAAGACCTTTGTCCCTGTGTGGGGGACATGTACAGAAAATAAAGTGTCCCGGGCCCCATGCCAGACCTACAGAATGAGACTCCATGCGTGGACCTGGGAATCTCGACGTCTTTCTAATATTGTTTTCCTTGTGGTTTCCATGTCCCGAGAAAGAAAGAAAATCAGGCCGGGAAGCCTCCTCCAAGCTGACAACACACGGTTCATGGCAGAGGCCTGCCCGGAAGCGCTCTCCCTCCCAATCCATCCAGAGTTGCTCCTGCTGCTCCCTGGCCGGGTCCTCTGCTGGCTCAGGAGAAGCCAGCCAAGCTCTCTGTCTGTACTTTCTCTTCTGTATCACAGAGATAAAAACTCTTGACCCTAAAGGGCCATTGTGAGATTCAATTAGTTTAAAAGGGTGTTCAGTTCACTTCGTTCTTTGAGCAGAATCTGTTCTCCAGACAACTGAAAGGTGCTAAATTAAGCCATTTTGCAGAGCCCTCTGAGTCATCGAGTGGCAGCTGCCTGTGCCTCACTGGCGGCTTTGATGATTGTCATCTAAATGCAGGCGTGAAGTGCTATCTGGAGCGCTAGCTCTGGGCTGTGCTAAGTGAGTTACCCAGATAATGGTCTCTGCCCTTGAGAAGGGTGCTGAGGCTGAGGGACCTGAAGGTTGTTCCCACGGCAACAGAACACTGATAGGGCGACTAAAGGTTATTCATAAAGCATCAGAACATGGATAGGTGGGAGGTGCAGGCTCCCGGCACCCTGAGCTCAGACACTCTAATCTTCCACCTCAAAGGGCCTTGGAGACTTCAGTCTGCCTGGCGCTTCAGCCCAGGCCACATGGCACTCATGGTCGAGCAGGTCGCCGGACCCCACCAGAGTTTTCCCACCTCCTCATGCTGAAGCAGAATTCTTTTTCTCAAGAGTTGGAATGTTACAGTGTGTTATATTTAATCAAGAAAGGCCCTAGTTGGGAGTTGGCACTTCAAGGACATCTTGAAATGAGGCCTTTAGAGCTTGGGATGTGGCATCAGAGACAGTAAGCAGAGTGTGTTGGAGAGAGATCAATCCAAAAAGGGTGATGAGCTATCTTGAAGCAACTAGAAAGAAGTTTTGAAGCTGTGGTTGAGGTTCTTGGGCACGTCTTGTACTGCCAAGGGAAGCTTTTGTTGGAGCCTGAAAGAGAGGTCAAATACTCAGAATTACTGACCAAAAAGGACGATAATGAGCATGGAGGAGAGACCCGGATGTGGGAAGCAGCTGGGACAGAGGGTGGCGGGGTAGGTGGTGGTAAGGAGATCTTGCCTCTATTTCTTGAACTACTGTTATGCTCCAGATGCCATCATTAGCATTTTACCTGAAATGTTTTTATCCTCCACCATTTGCAGGTGAGAAAATTCTAAGGAAGGTTGAGTAACTGCTTCCAGCCACAGAGGTGCCAAGGGAGGCAGTGTTTAAGCCCTCCTTCTGGGAGGCCTCCTGAGAATATTGGGAGGAACCTTATATACAGGCAGCAGGAGGTCACTAAAAATTTCTAATTTTTACCATAAACGAAGGAGCAAAATGGAGGCATCGGGAGTGGATATTACATAGGATGAGGGGAATTAAACCAACACGGCCCTTCACGGCAGTCTGAATCATGATGGAGAAAGGACGAGTGGAAACTGACCAGGAGTGCTTATTCGGCAGCTCACTGCCATGGTGACGTGAGCCAGTGAGAATGCAAAGAGGAAGGCTCACAGAAGAAAGATAAGCAGATGTTGTTTATAATAGGAGTCACCGTTGATTGGGGGTATTTAAGGTTGAGAGCTAGGCATTGCTCGACCAAAGGGGAAAGTTCAAAGTGAATAGGTAGGTTGATGTGTCATTTAATCAGATAATATCGTGGCACTGGGCGAGAGAGATCCTCAGAAGACGTCATTTATGGCCCTTTGTGCATATGGCACTGTACTAAAATACATAGCAAAAAAGTCCACAGCCAGGACCAGGACAGGCCCTGTTATCACACAGAGGTCTTGTAATGAGGGAGACTGATGGGAAAGTTAAGCCTGGCAGGCCCCCAGTGCATTAAGAATGAATCATTGAGAGGGTTTTAAAGAAGTTAGGAAAGACCAGGTTGAAGCAGAAGAGAAAAGCAAACGCATCCAGTATCCTGGAATCCCAGGGAAGGGGATGAGAGAGAAGGCCTGTTGTTGAGTGCTTCGTTGTGTGCTGCATACATTAAATAACCAGTTACCCAATTAAATGAAATTAGTCCTTACAACAGTAAGGACTCCCAAGGACTCCCTGCCTCCCAGCAGGGAGACGGTATTCACCTCCTTCTGCCTCTGCTCCCTTTCTCTGGCCCCATGGCCAACCGCCTCAATCAGAAGTCGGGAGGTAGGGAAGGAAAGTGGGGGCGCTGGTCATGTGCAGAGTCAGAAGCTGTGAAAGAACAATGGGGGTCCGAATGGATTGAGGGACGGGATGGGGTTGCTGGTGATCTTGTTGCTGTGGAGTAGGAACAGGAAAAGTGGGCACAGGGAATGCACATGGCCATGATCTTGGTTTCATTTGCCCTGGGTGGCATTTTACTGTCCACAATGTGTGAAATTAGTTATTTGCTGCATCCTACTAGCTCTTTGGGGAAGTAGGTTCCTTGTTTGAAAATGCTTTGCAAGGCCACGTGTTAGTCTGTGTGATAGTAGTTTGCACTTTCAGGTAGGTGTGTCTTCAGAGAATAGTGCCAAGAAAAAGAGTGACTCCAGGGCGTGCTTTTTTACATTTTTAACCTGATGGTCCAGTTGGCAACATAGAAAGTCTACACCAGCAAGATATCCGGAAGCTGTGGGGGCCTCTCCCCCCAGCCAACACTGTGACTTGGCTTTCTACAGTCAGCTGCTTCCCTGGGGTCTGATCTTTTCCCTTTCAGCAACTGACGGGCTTCATATAAGTCTATATGAATTGCAACTAATTGGTAGAAGTCTTTTCAAAAATACTTATAATTTGGAAAGTGGGGTTAGTCTGCATCAAAGGTCAAAGATAAGAGATTTTCATAATCTTAAAGTATAAAAAGAATAGGCAAGACACTTTGCTCTGAAAGTAGGTTAAGTGTCCATCACAAGTAAGAAGTTGGTTTCATCTCACTGGGAAAACATATTCCAGCCATTGATTTCATATCTGTTATTGTTGCTTCCTCGGACCTGCCCGCCCCCAAGTGTATGACAGGTCTGAACACAGTTCTCCCTTGTGGGCCATTGACTCTTGGAAAAGAATGCTCTGATTGCAAGGTTTCCTGAATACAGTTTTCAAAATCTTAGTAATCACCACATTACACCTACCTGCTCTACTTGGGTAACCATTTCTATTGCTCAATTTATACTTAATATTGGTCATAGTGAAACATGTTTTCATCACTTGAAATCCAAATTTTATTTGCTATGTTACTAATGGCCATTTATTTCTGTAACATAAATTAGGATGTTGTGCAAGTTTGATTTGCAAATAGGTTGACTCTTGAAGGCAACGAGTCTGCCCTGAAACTGGTTTGAGGAGTTGAGTTTACTGCCTAAATATTCATGAAAACCTTTGTTGGTTTTTGATATAATCTGATTCTTCTCTAGGTAAAATTTCAATGATTGGAAGTGTAAGCATTTAACGCTAGAATGGGCATCTGAGATACAGGGTGTATCCTCCATCCTCTTCTCATTCCTTTATATTTCAGGTTGGAGAAGGAGCAAAGCCAAGACCATAGCATAAGGGGTTTGACCTCCCAGGACACCTAGATGGTGGGTGGCAGAGCCAGAGACTTTCAGGCATTCTAATGCACTTTACACCAAAGTACTATTTTTTTTTTTTATTGGCAAAGAGTTGATTTGAAAGACCTGTGTTTTTCTAGATCTTGATTAAAAAAAAGAAACCTTTATATAAAAGCTCTTGAAAATGTTTCTCATACAATCAGATCAACAGAACATGAAAATTTTATCTGCCGGACTTTCCAAAATCACCTTTGCTTGAATTTTCTTCTCATTTTTCTTCTGAAAGGCCCTGTTCCTTTTGCACTCAGTGATAAAGACACTTACTTGTTCTGACAGCAGTGTGCAAACATCTATTGTATTTGTATTCCCTGGGCAGAGTGAAAAAAACAGTGGTCTTTCTCTGAATTCCATTAGCAGCGGCAGGCAGCACACATTGCATGAAAAGCAATACAGAGAAGAAAAGAAAAATCAAGTTAGCAATTACATCGTTAACACTGTATAAGATGAAAAGTCTGCATTATAAAATCCTGAGTGCTGTAAACGCTTCTTTTGAATCTGCTTGCAGGCTGTCTCTCCTTCAAAATACAGTACCTATTGTCAGTAGTAGGATTTTACAGGAACCTTATTAAAGAGATAACATAGTATTATGATGAGCTTGAACGTTTATAGAAAAGGTGTGCAATAGACTAAATCAAGCCATCACAGTGCCTCACATCTTAGAATTGAAACCAAAGGCTTTTAAAGGATTCCCTGAAAGCTTATGTATAGCTTCTAGGGCTGAATTTACAGTTGACATGAGCAAGGAGAGGAGCTGGGGAGAGCACACAGCACCTCACACAAGCTATCACTTACCTTTCGAAATTTTGTCAAAAATGTTTTATGTTTGCAATTTACATTCGAAGAGGATACATTTTAAAAAGTGACCTGATGCCTTGCTGCCTTGAAAGGGTGACAGCTTAGTAGCTTCCAGTGTCACCCAGGTCTGCATTGTGAATCTGGGTCCCTTCTAACTCCCCCTGCCCCAGAGTTTCGAGCCAAACTTCTCCAAATGCCCCTTGATCTTTCTCGCTGTGGGCGCAGCAGGAGCTCCCCACCCTGCTCTCTGGAGCCCACTGCTGAGGCTCACAGAACTTACCCACTGTGTTCTAATATGCACTCCCTTCCAACTCTAGACCAAGTGAGGGCCGATCTCACTGATCTTGGTGTACACAGGGCCACTGAGCGTGAGCACCCTCAGCTAATGGTGGTGTGTGAATGGGTAGAAGACGAACCAAGCAGATAAGCTCCTGGGTCGCTTATGTGTTATGAGACATTTAAATAATAATAATAGTGGTAAATTACCAATATCAGAAACCCTGTCTTTAGATGCTTGTATTGTTAAATTCATGATCATGTTACACAACAGGCTACTTGCACGCATGTGCAGCTGTGCCCTTACACCAATTCCAAAGGGTGCAGCAGCCGCAAGGATATCTTACATCCTTTTCCTTCAAAATTCTTCTCCATACCACTGTCCTGCCTGCAGTTATGCGTAGAGGTCTCCCTGTAAGCTCCCAGGGCGGGGAGCTCACCCTCCCTGCTGCTGGGCCTACTGGACAGTCATTTGTTTACGTGTCTATTTCAGGAGCGGGAGAGGCTCAGAGTCCTCAGTGGTGGGAAGTAGTGATGGGCACCTTGGGAAAGGAAAGTTGAACCCATCATACCGTGAGCTCCTAAGTGAAGAAGGGAAAATACATTTTCTTTAGATCTATTAAGAGGCCCATGCTCCAGTTACCCCACGGCTGTGAGAACACTGCTAGACCATCGTGATGAAAAGCGACGAAAATTCAAAAGCTAATGCTCTTTACCGTTTACCGACAATGATTCAGTTTAATTGCCTCTTTATATTAATTCTGAAAAATAAAGGCACTGAATGGGTTCTGAAAAGTACAAGAAGCAAAACCTACGCTTCGTGTTCCTTGTGGTTCGCTCTCACCGGAGATCTGTTGTCAGCTGAAGCGCGCTTGGCTGTCTTTCCTTCTTTCTGTTTGCTCTCACTTTTATTTGCCTTTTTTGCTCTCCTTAGATGTTGAATCACATTTCTGGAATGAAATAGTCACAGGCTTTTTTGTCATTAGCTAGCTATTTTGCTATTTAATTTAGAATAGAGAAAGAATAAAATTAGAGATGAGTCCTTCATGTGTCATCAAATAAACCTAGTCTACTTTTGGTAACAAAAATAAAATTCCCTGGAAATAACTTCTAGCTCATTATGAAGCAGTGCTGTTCAGGTGAATGGCTTCCATCTGCGTGAAGCACATGAGAAGCCCAGGGCTGCCTCGAAGTGAGTGTTTCCTACAATTAAAATTTTCCTTTTCTTAATTTCGTCCCATTGCTCCTAATTATGACCCTTGTAATTAGCATGCTAATTACACCCCCTGCATAATTTCTCTGCCTCCTTGATGTTCCCCCTTCATGTATTTTTAGCCCGCTTCCTTTATCCGCTCCTGAATTCCCTGCTCCCTGTTCCCTCCTGGGGCTGGTCGAAAGCCTCAGAGTAAGAGCAAGGTGGCCTCAAATGCCTTCGTCAGTTGCCTTGCCATATATTTTTTCTTCTGTCTTATGAGAATTTCTTGCTAGGGAAAGAGAACTGTAGGCAGAGGAACTGGAGAGCTGTAGGATAGCCTCGTCCTTCTGTGCTGCTGAGGGTGTGTGCTGATTTGGGGGTGCCATCCTTCCCCCCGATCTAGATTCCATCCCCTCAGGGCTGGAGATGGTGACTGTACCCCAGCAGCAGCACCCGCACTGTGTGCTCAGAAAGGAGATCTTTTTATTTTCCCGGAGGATTTGTAAAGCAAGTTCTGAGAGGCTTTTTCTTCCCTCTCTTTCTCCACCTGGGTGTTATTTCTGCTCAGCAGTCTGTCCGTCCACCTGCATCCATGCTGACTTCTGGCGCTTGAGTGTGTATAGACTGGACAGCCAGGATCTGGACCCCCAGCGGCTTTAAAAGTGAAAAACCAGATCAGCCACTCACCCTGCTTTGCCCTTCCAGAAACAGACTCTGGAGATCTCCTTACACATGATGTTTTTGTTGCTGCCTTGATGTGTTTATTGAGTTGGGTTTTTTTTCCTATTATGAAAGCAAAACATCTAATGCCATCTTCACAGTATTCTAAGGAAATGGCTGGGAAGAAGGAGCCTGCAGGGAATGCAGCACCTGTCCCCCCATGTTGTGGTAGAGGCTAGTGGTAGCCGTGTCCAGTCTCCCCACTACCCACCCTCCTGCCCCTGGACTCCTGAACTCTTCTTGTAGAACTCTTCTCTGAGTCTTGCACAGAACCCCTTTTCTGCAGAGGAGCTGGCATTTTGAAGGTACCACCGACCTCTCTGAGATTGGATTCCATGCGCCATGCCCTGGGGACACAGAGGTGTTTCTTGTCCTTGGGTTGCCTACAGACGAGTGAGGTGGCAGTGGCATATACTGATAATTACCAATGATCGCTAGTGTTGGGTAGGGTTGGGGGCCCCCTGAGTGGAAAGGATTCCCAGAGGAAGGCAGTGGTCTTGGGAGATGGCTCTCCTGGCCATACCCCAGCTCTGCATTTCCATGGCCTGGTCAC
This sequence comes from Talpa occidentalis, assembly GCF_014898055.3. Taxonomy (NCBI): domain Eukaryota; kingdom Metazoa; phylum Chordata; class Mammalia; order Eulipotyphla; family Talpidae; genus Talpa; species Talpa occidentalis. The sequence continues at coordinate 13,142,511 of NW_026555331.1, read as the reverse complement.
CATCAGTCCCACTTCGGCCGCTCTGCCATGCTGCCTCTTAACTGTCACCTGCCTGGGACATGGGAGCTTTCCCTGAGAAAGAAAACCTGCCCCTCTTGGCATCTTTTGGGTGAGGGCAAGGAAAAGAGTCAATGTTCCAGGCTAAGCATATTGTCAAGAGCTGTGACTGTCATGAAGGAGGAAGTTTTAGAAGTGTGATTTCTTTATGTTTACAAAATGGACAGATGACTCAGATCTGCTGTACACATTCACAAGAGCTGTGTCCTAAGCTGATCCTGGTTTTGAAGTCATGTGTCTTCCTTTGCCTGTTGGGAAGGGACAGAAAGTGGAGGCGGAGCGGTGGGAGCGAGGAAGGAAATTAGGGAGGAAGGAGCAGGGCCTGGTGGGAGGGTCTGTCATCCGTGGTGCCATTCCTTGGCTCTGGGGAATTAGATTTCCCACATCCTTCAGCTCTGTCCCTCCCCCCCTCCCACCTCTCTCTCGCCCTCTCCAACCCCCCCTTCAAGAGATGACAAGAGTATTTTGGGTTTTTTTTTTTTTTTTTTTTTTTTTTTTGTATGTTTTCTGTTAGGCTAACTTTAGACAAGACCGTGAAAACTAAAAACAGATGTCAAAGCCGACCAGGGCCTCCATGTGTCCCCAAATTGATGGCTCTTGGAAGAGAGGGGCCTGCCCTCGTTGGCTCTGAGCTCTCCGCGAGCCGCTGCGTGGTGAGCGGCTACGCCAACATTGCTGCTGACAGGACTGCTAAGCCTCACAAGAGTTGAACCCTCAGGCTCCAGACTTTTAAGATTTCTTCCATATTGAGTGCACATTGGGGTTCACTTTTTTTTAAACATGGTTATATTATGCCACCTAAAGTGTTTATTAATGGATCCAAAATCAGTCTCGACTCTTATCAAATCCAGGTAACAAGGGAAAATATATGCAATTAATTCCAAGATTCCATGGCATTGTGAGATGCCTCCACCACTGCTGAGTGAAGCCTGTGATGGTGCAACTGGATTCATCCCGGGGCCTGCGGGAGGGGTATCTTGGGGCATCTTTGGGCATTACAGTCCCAGGGAGCAAGGGCTGCTGGCCGGGGGTCAGCACTGCCCTCCTGCCTCGCTGAGTGACACCAGTGCTTCCCCCTCACTGTGATTCACCCCTAACCAGCATGCCCAGGGCCTCACTACCTTCTCTCCTTTAAGGACTAGAATCTGTCATTTATTTTGAGAAACTTTACAAAACAACTTACGGTGGTTCGACTCTCAGTATGTGGCTCTTAAGATGGTGCAGAAGTTACCTGTTCAATGGAAACCACACTTAGAACTTTCAATTAGGACAGCCTGCCTTTCACTATCAGTAGTGTCCAGTAAATATTATGAGCTAGTCAACATTTTATTACAATGTGTGTTAGATGATTTAACCCGCTGTAGGTGTTCTGAGCATGACTCAGGTAGGTTGCGCTGTGATGGTCAGTGGGTCAGCTAGAGTAATGGCATTTCCACTGCTGATAGTTTCAGCTTCCTGTGGGTGTATTGGAATGTCACCCCATTGTAAGTCAAAGACTGTATATTAGGGCTAACTTTATTGTTATTAGTCTTACATTTTCCAGTATTGCATTACTTTTTTGTCTAGAACACCAGCATTGAGAAGATGGAAGAGGAAGTGTTAAATAAATTAAGCTGTGATGTCTTGTAGGGGATCACTGAAGTTCGAAGTATTGCAACTTGTCGTTAGGATAATAGACAATATCAGGACTTGAAATGGTGTCACAGGTCCTGTCTCACCCAAAATTGAAACGTTGCAGTATTAAAGTTGAGCAATTGTACATTTTAAAGTTCCTTTTTTAAATATTATGGTCTCTGGACTTGATTTCATAATGTTTCAGTCTGACAAATTGAATAAACAAATTCATCCATCTTCATTGGCATCAGTCCTACTTACCTCATAAATATTACTTGGTCTCATGATGAGTCCTAGATATAACAATCGCAAACTAAATAATTCTTCTTCAAAAATTTTAGAAATTTTCTTTGATTCCTCTACAGCCAGTTTACATCTATAGTAGTAGTTCTATCCCCTAGCAACAAATGAATCGCAGTATTTTGTCTTTTTTTTTAAATGTCCTTTTTTTCCACCTCATGTTATAAGCATTTTCTGACATTAAAGATTGCCTCTAATAACTGTCAAGTTTTGTGAGTGGAGACACCACAGTTTACCGAAACTCTTAGTCTGTCACATGTGTGGATTTCCCCAGTGTTTCTCATTGTAAAAGATTCTGTACTTGAATAACAATACATGTGCATGTACACTTTGCTTTATCGGGCTAAACTCAACAAACTTTAAATAATTTACATTTGTGGATACTTAGTTATTATTATACTTTCCCGTGGACATGGATAGTTTTGGGCAAGGGAATAGAAACAGAAGGGATCTAAAGACATGAAGTGGAATAGTTTATTTCTTGGACTCTTGCTTTTTGGCAATTTGTTTTGCGCAAAAATAGCACTGACAGAACTGGTGGAGTGGCGTATCATGCCCAGACACCGAGGTATGGCCACCTTTCTGGAAAATTAGTAATTACATTAAGAACCAGGTTATCTTTTTCTAAAATACTTGCCTTCAAATAAACCTCTATTTTCAGCAACCATTCATTCAATGAACATTTATTAAGTTCCTGCAGCTGGCCTGGCTAACTGAGATTATGAAGATAAATAAGACAGTTCTTTCCCTTAAGGAATTCACAGTTTGGCAGGGAAGATAGAGAAGTAAACAAATGATTACGGCCTGTGCAGAGGATTCTCTGAAGGCTGAAGGAGGAATCACCTCTGCTTTGGAACATCATGGAGGAAACCTTGAAGTGAGCCCTGAGTTGAGTGTGTTCAGAGATAGCAAAAGGACAGACTAGCAGCAATAAAAATAGCATGAAGGGTGCATTGTCACTAGTTTGGGATGGATATAGGAATTGGGATTGAGGGTGGGTAGCAGCAGGAGGCAAAGATGCTTCAGACCAACCAATGATAAGTCTTGTCAAGCTTCGAAGTCATGCTTAGGAAGATACGGTTTTAGAAAAATGACTAGCTGCAGTGAAATGAATAGATTAGGGAGAGACTGAGGCAGGGAGATGAATAAACAACTTCTGCAGTATTCTAAATAAGAGGTGCCGGGGACTTGAATTAGAACAGACTCAAGGTAGTTTGAAGCTGGCAGCTGGACAGGGTACAGGAGCAAGTTGTGTGTGGCATCTTGGGAACCTGGCTGGGTGGGATTTGCATCCCTTTAAAATAAGAAAACACAACAAGGGCCCAAGTTGAATTTCTCATCTTCTGATCTTTGCTAGCTCATTCTAGTGTGGATCTGAATAATTGAGAATTTATAGATCTCAATGCTGACTAGTTCGAGTAGCCTTTTAATGTGTTTTTCTAGTTACTCTGCAAAAAGAAGTAGAAGAGGTGCATTAGATCTTCTGCTTCTGCTCGGTAACCTAGAAGTGTTCATTCGGCCTTGTCTTATAAAAATTTTTAACAGGAAGTTCTGAGTTTGGGCATATTTTCAGGATTTATTGGCTTGAGATTGATATTGTATAACCACATCTCCAATGGCTGGGTTTTGATTATTTTAAAACCCTCATATTTTGACATGTGACATATTTTGGCAGTATTTGAATAAATGGAGACAAATTAATTCGTATTTTCAGCTGAAGACAAAGGATGTGTCTAGAACAGCAGAAGGTGAACTAACAAATGCATGGTAATGTGAAAGGGTACATCTTTATAAAGTGTCAGCTCATTTGGAGGAAATAATTTGAAACTCTAGTCAGTTTACTTTCAAGATCTCCTTCAGAGTGTCGAAAGAGCCATGGAAGTGAAAGCCAACAGCAAATTGAAGATGTTGATTTGCTGTGTCAGCTAACTACAGCTGGGCTAATTTAGGCCTCGCTCTGCCCTTGGGCATGGAAGGACTCATCCCATTTAGAATTCTGAGACGGGCTCTGCTATGGTATCTCCTTGGGTGATTTTATAGCACAGTATTTTTTATATGTTTCAGGTGGCCACTATAGGCTAGCTTTGGGGGAATTTTTGAGTAATAATATTAATATTCATAACAGTACTTACGGATAGCTTGCTATTTGCCAGGCACCATTCTAAGAACATTTTATACATTAACGCATTTAATCCTCCTGTGGCTCTGTGAAGCAGGTGTGATTATTAGCTCCATTTTCCAGCCAAGAAAAATGAGGCAAAGAAAGATAAAGTATCTTGCCCAAGAGTACCCAGCTAATAGATGTCATTCCCTTTTCTTATCACCTCTCCCTGGACAGCCTGGCTTAGTCATCACTTTCTCCAGGAATTTTATCTTGACTCTTCACCCCACCTTCAGAGATCCTTTAAACTACTTTTGTACTTTGTACAAAACACATATATTGCTTCACTCATTACATAGAATGTAAGTATTTCTATCTGTCTCTCTTAGCAGACCCAGTCTTAGTCTTCTTTGAATACACACCTAGAATTTGTGTAGGGTTTGACAAAGAGCAGGTGTTCAATAGATACAACTTGATTTGAGTTGGCTTGACTTGACCATATAGTCCTTGTCCTCAAGGAGCTTTCCATCTGCCTAGAAAAGAAGTTTCAGGTACATGAAACAATTGAGCAATCAGTAGCTTTAAACCAAAAGAGTATGTTTAGCCAGCAGGTGTTATGGGACTCCAAAGGAGGCAGATTGTTTGTAGGGGTCGGGTTGGGTTGGGGTGGCTTGGGTTAGGTTTGGTTGGATTAGAATGGGTCGAATTGGGTTGGCTAGGATAGCTTCTCCAAGTACATGGACTCTGAGAGGGATGGAATAGCTTCTTCAAGTACATGGAATCTTAGATTATAGCTGAGAGAAAAAGCATGAACTTTGATGGTAATGTTCATTAGAGCAGCTGTGAATGAAGTGCTCACCTTTAAGGGGACAGCAAAGTTGTGCTAGAAAATGTGGGTTCAAAATCCTCCTCATTGACACAAATCAGATAGCACCTCCTTGGAGAGGCTGATCCTGTTCTCTCCTGGGAGTTTCTTTCCACAGTATCTTGTATGTGCGTAGCCCTCACCAGACTGATTTACATTAGACATATATGTCAGATGTGTCAGAGCTCCCTGAGAGCAAGGATTGTTTTTTGCCAATACCAGGTATAGTGCCTGGCACATAGGGATGGTAGGGGAGAAGGGCAGTAACAATTTATAATTACTTAAGTTCACAACATTGATTAGATATTGATAAATGTAGATGTATATATATATATATATACACACACACACACACACACATATACACACACACACACACACACACTAGGTAAATAACATTTATTGGACCCTTCTGTGCTAGTTATTGTTCTGATTGAGTGGCTGGGTTGTATTAACTCAATCTATGTTTGCAGAATATTTTTGTTGAAAACATCAGTGTTGAATTTTACTATCCTGTGCAGGTTACATCATCTAGGAAATCTTTAATTATGTAGGCTTTATCTGGATTTGACCTGCTTCTTAGTTCTACAAGAGCTTTCCCTCTGCAGTCTTAGCCAGTACCAGAGAGAATCGGAAACTAGGATTCAGTTTCCTCAGTGGCACCTTGGCCCCAGCAAACAGCTCATCTTCCAGATGGGCCACTCGCCTCAGGAAGAAAATGAGATACAATGCTAGACACCCAACACTGACATAGAGCAGACCTCAAAGCAACACACACACACACACTCACTCTTTATTTCAAACCAAAGGTACTGAGCCTGCTGATATACTTCTTTTTCTGCCTAGAGTCTAAGACATGTCCAAGTTTACAGGTAGGTAACTGGGTAGGTTACTAGGACCCAGCTGTAGGTTACTGGGTAGAAGGAACAAGTCAGGAGTTGGCACAGACACATCAGCACACACAGTAACTACAGAGTTCCAGACTTGGGATGAGTGAGCCTTGCACTCACTCATTGCATTCTGTGTACCAGCTCAGCCTTTCCAAATGTGCTGTCTTCAAAGAGTGCAAGCAAAATGATCTAGACAGGCCAGGAAGCATTTCAAACAAGCAGCAAGTATTTGTAAAGTATTTTCTTCATAGGCAACTAACTTTCAAGAGGAGAGTACTTTTAGAAAAATATTCAGGCTTAATTGAAAAAGCCCATAGCAATCAACTTTTATTCCCAGCTGGCAGAGCCCCATCTAACTGGTAGCCAAATTTGGGACGCCTGAAGTCAGACAAGTGACTAATACGAGAGCTGTGTGTGGCCAGGCCCAAATGAATTTTCTGACCTCAAGACCACGTCTGGATTCTCCTTTGTAATTACCACAAGGCCTACTGTAATTGTAAAACTTATATTTACTTCCTGCCTTTGACATGTAATTCAGGGTTTCGGGCTGCACCCTTGCTAGAGTGAAGTCCTCTCTGTTATTTGCCTAAAACCTATAAAATCATCATAGTTTGTGGGAATGTGTGTGTGTGTGAGTCTGTTTTTGTGTAACCACGTCTGTTAACTATGTTAAGTATACCCTTGTAGAAAATATGCCCACTCCTGCCTTGTTGGGTGAAATACTTCACCACTCAGATGTTTATTAAACACCCACCACTACATGCCAAGGACATTTGAGACTCTAAGATACATCAGTGAACAAGACAACAAAGCCCCTGCCCTCCTGGAGAGGGGGAGGGAGGGAGGAGGGAGGGAGACAGACCAGGAAATAGCTCTTCAAGATATGTGCTGTGCGGAGTCACAGCAGTGCCCTGGGAGAGAGCGCCTGGGTGGCTTTGTTAGCTTGGGACACCAGAGAAGGCCTCTCCAAAGAGATGGCATTTTAACTGACTTTTTAAAATGACAAGGAGAAGGACAGGCAAAGATCAGGAGGATAAACATTCCAGGCAGGTTAGCTTAAAGACAGGAAAGAGCTTAGCATGTTCCAGAGACAAAGAAAAGCCCAGTGAGCCTGGGGTGACTGGGGGGGGGGGGGGACTGGCCAGAAGTTGGCCTTGTGGAGACTATAAAAGACCAGGGGAGGTGGTGACCTTGTCAAAGCTCCGACTCTAGTTGGGAGGCTACTGCAGAGGTCTGGGCGGGAGGCCCTAGTGGTTTGGACTAAGATGTAATAGAACATGAGAGAAGGGGCTAGATTTGGAAGATAGTTTTGAGCCAGCCAACAGAATTGGCCAATTGAAGAGTGAAGGAAAAGGAGTCATCGAGAATAATTCCAGAGGTTTTGGCTTGAATATGGAGATGGATGTTGACTGAGATGAGGAAGATTGAAGGCGGAGCTGCTTAGTTCTTCATTAACTGTCTAACTGAGTAATCACGAACCTACATCTCGGGGGTCCAGTATATACCCTCACCACCCCCTAACTTTACATCACTGGGGGGTATTTGTAGAAGTTCTTTATGTCATTACTACTCCAAGTATTTATTTTTCCCCTTGTGATGCAAAGTTTTAGGATCTGCTTTCAACCATGTGGTACATTTCTCCTTCCTTTTGGTGTTCAGTTTATTACCTCAAAAACATCACATTCAAGTTATTCACTCACACTCTAGTGACTCCCTTGTGGGTGCTCTTTGCATTTTGTTGTTTAAAAAATTTTATTGAGATACCATTGACATATAACATTTGTTTCGGGTGTACAACGCAATGATTTGATATTTGTATATGGAGACATGATCTCACAAGTCTAGTTCACGTCTCTCACCACACATAATTACAAAAGTATCCCCTTGTGATGAGAATCTCTTTCTGTGCAACTTTCAAATATCGGGAACCATATTATTCACTACAGTCACCATGCTGTATTATTCATGACACCCCTAGAACTTTATAACTGGAAGTTTACACCTTTGACCCCCCTTTATCCATTCCACCCATCCTATTTTCTGCCCCCAGTGTTCCTTATATGTTCCCTGTAGTCCTGGCTTCTCTCCTTAGCACATTCTGGGTCCTTGAGCCTGGACATGGGTGTCAGGTGTAGATATGCCCACCTGATCCGAAGTTGAGGCATATGCTTCTAACAACATTCCTTGTTTTCTCTTTCTAATTGGTAAAACGTTGTCCTCTCTTTAATAACAATTAAACTGATTCCATCTACTTATTTATCATAATACTAACACTGTCTACTTTGCCTTAAAAATATTTGGGGGCTTTAATTGGCTTGGGAATAACAGCTGAGTTATTTTTCATGAGTATTTTGTTTGGAAGTAATGTTCCTTTAGTGCCTAGTACAGTAGCTGCTACATAGCAGTCAGTAAACTTGAGGTGTTATTAATAAAATATAATGGGGGTAGAAGGGTGGCTCCCTGAACCAATACACTGGTTCTAGAGTTCAGATTAGCCAGGTCAAGAAAACAGAACTGTACACTGATTCATCAAATCCCTGCGTGACTTTAGATGAAGCCCATAATGTCTTTGGATCTCACTTGTCTCCCAGGTAAATGAGAGAATATAGATAGATAACCAGTCTTAACACTGCTCTGAGTCTGGTAAATGATATCTAGTTTCTCTCTGATCTTTTATCAAATTTATCAACAGAAATGCTTATCAAAAGTTTTGTGTTGGGTCTCCCTAGTGGTGCAGTGGGTTGAATGCAGCACTGTGAAGCTGTCTGCAGCCTCCACAGCGCCAGTTTGATTCCCGGCCGGCCAGGAGGCTACCCACATGGCGCGGCAGACCTCTTCTGGCTTGCCCGCTGCTCCCCTCAGCAGTGTACTTTGGTCCTTCTGCCTGTTCTGCTCCCTGCTCTGTCTCTGGTGAATTCTCTCACCCTCCTGCGCCTCTGGGCTGTACCCCAGTGCTTATATAAATAAATAAATCTTTAACAAAAAATTTTGTCTTAGGTTAACTACATTAGCATAAGTGATATTTATTGCTAGATGTGACCTTCTTGTAGCACATTGTAGAATCCCAGTGTTCACATCACCTTCTATAATTATAGATTAAGGGTGAGGAAATGTTCTATGTCAAGAGAAGTTTAGCAGTTGCGCATCTTTCTCTTTTTAGACTCCTGGTCTGTGGCCTATTACTCACTGTGGCTCTTCCTCAATCTCACTTTTGTTATCGTCTTTTGTGATCACTAGGGTTGAAAGGCACCTCTAGCTTCTAGTTCCCCACTCTGCCTTCCCTGGTGCTTGGCATTGCATTTGCGCTGTGCTTTCTTGCTGCTTCTACCTTTTGAAGTTTAAAAATAGAAAATGAAAAGCAAAACCACAGTCTTTTCACATTGGCTGAATTGTTATTCATCTAACAGATTTTTTGGTGAATTCCATAGTGTGACAGATATACAGTCAGACTAAGCCCTGGGAGAAGTGGACAGAGAAATACTTTTATTTTGACAATCACACACACAATCAGAAATGGACCTTTGCAATCAGTCTGTAGGGGGAAACTTTGGAAAGTGAGGCTGAGAGACAGAAGGGCCCTCTGCTCCTGGACCTTCGCGGTTCCCCCGCCAACTTCCCTGCGCCCAGAGTTGATGAAAGGACTCCATTAAGATCCTGACTCTGGCTCTGTGAATATCCCACAGCCAGGTCCTGGGAAGCACAAAACACATAAAATCCTTTCATCGGTCTGGGGAATATTACTTCAGAGACCACATCCCACATCAGACCAAGCATACTGAAATATGGCAGCCTCTACTTGAAACAGAATTTTCTTCCTGACACATTTTTTGAGAAATATTTTTTACAATTTGTTCTGGAAATTGCTTGGCTGCAAGTAAGCACGCTGGCTGTTAATTTTGCAGCCATTATCTTAGCATACTTGGGGATTATTAAGACTAAATTAAAACCTAAAAGTAGGCTACAGCTTGCTTCCAGATAAAATATTTTTTGATTACCAAACCAATAATTAGTGAAGTTAACCTGACATTACATTTTGTAAACCCTTAACATTTTTTTGTTTCAATTTTGTAGCTATCTGGTTTTGAAGACAATACATGGTTTTCAGGGCCTCCTTCATTTATACAGGCCCTTGAATAGCTTCAAGATCCAGGCACTGTACCTCACAACCAATGGTTTAGAACATTCTGCCAGGGAAGAGGAAGTCCTTAGCTCTGAGGGCTTCATACTTACCTTCTTCTGGGAATAAGAGCTGATTTGGGGGGGGGGGAGCATTTTGCTAAGAAAACAGACCCCTCTGACATATAGATAGTAGTAGTCTGATAAAAGAAGGTGAAACCACTACAAAAAGCAGAATAATTGGGCACAGAATCCTGGGTTCCAGGCATTAGCTTCCGGTAGACCTTGAGCAGGCACTCTCTATGCCTTTTCCTGCCCCCTGCCTACCTTCCAGACAGCCATCTGGCCACAGCAGAAGCAAGGCCAAGCCATGAGTTCTAGGAGCTGAAAGATGCATAGCGCCGGCTGAACCTGAGGGAAGTTGCCTTCACATGTCAAAAGCAACGTAATTTTAATGTCTATATTATTTTGCCAAAATGTAAGAAGGAAGGAAAAGGAGAAAAGAGTAAGGAAAGGAAAGGATTAGGGGAAGGAGGAAGGAAAGACTCTACCATCAACACTTGCATTTAAAAGCTATTGATCTTCATTTTCTGTGCAAAATGCCAAGTCTTCCTTCTCTAGATAGAAGGACATTAGATATTCTCATCTTCTATCATCTGTTTCCTTCAGTGAGAGACAAGTGCAGTGTAATGGAAAGGATAGATTTCAGAATCAAATAAGCTTTATTCAAAATCAGCTCTGCTACTCATTCACTTCGCGGTTCTCAGAGTGGGGGCCAGGAACTCCTAGGGTTCTCTCAGAGCTTTATAAGGAACCTATGAGGTCAAAATTAATCTTCATGATAATGCTAAGATGTCATTTTTCACTCTCATTTCTTGAGTATCTTTCCAATGGCTACATGATGTGATACCACCACACCTTGAATGCATGCACAGGTATCAAAATCCAGGCATTTTTTACTAAGCTCAGTATTAAAAATCCTCTCAATAATGTAAAACAATACCACTCACCACACTTTTTTTTATTCTGGAAAATATTTTAATGTTCTAGTGTCGTTGGGGCTGTTGTTAAATGAATTAATAAATGCATGCTTCTAAAGTTCCTCATTCCTGATGTCTAATATAACAAATATTGATAAATAGAACACATATTTAAAAAGCTCTTTGGAATCCTCAATATCAGAGGAAGAAGATAAGAGGATTCTAAAACCAAAAAGTTTGAGAACCCCTGTACTACTTAACAGCAATTATATTGATTGACTGTTTCCTTGTGCCAGAAGCTGTGCAAGGCAGGTCACATTCTTCATCTCTTTTAATTTTTTCAAACCAAACCATAAAGTAGAGGCTTAAAAAGAGTCCTTGCAGGACCTCCCCAGTGGCGCAGCAGGTGAGCCCTGGGCTGCAAAGCTGCCCGCAGCCTCTGCAGCGCCGGTTCGATCCCTGGCCGCTGGCGAGGGTCCCACATGGCGCACAGACCTCCCCTGCCGCCCGCTGCTCCCCTCAGCAGTGTACTTTGTCACTCTCCCTGTTCTGCTCCCCGCTCTGGCTCTGGTGAATTCTCTCACCCTCCTGTGCTTCTGACTGTTCCCAGTGCTTGTATAAATAAATAAATCTTTAAAAAATAAATAAACAAATAAAATAAAAAGAGTCCTCGCAGCCCCGACTTTCTCAGAGCTGGAAGTGAAAGAGCTATTTATGTCCTCCTGGTCCCCAAACCACACTCTGGATTACTGATTACTCACAAATTAATTCTCCATAATTTTGAAAAAGTATTTTTGCGCCTTTCAATCTATTTCCTTATTAAAATAGAGGAGAATGCTACCTGCCCTTCAGGATTCTTCAAGAGCAAAAGAGCTGATATGCATGGAAATGTTAGCACAATGGCTGACACCAAATAGACCTTGACAAACCTTAACCTCCTTCCTTCTATCCCTTCCCGTCTCTCACCATAATGTCACAGCAACCAGACTCACAGCTCCCCTTTTTTTCTCTAGATGGTCTTCAAGCAGACAGAGAAGCTGATGGAATAGAAGGAGTTGATGAAGATATGATTGTGACCCAAAGTCAGACCAACTTCATCTGCCCCATTACACAGGTGCTGTCTTCCCCTTCCCCTAAAGAAAAGGCAATTCCCTGCACAGAGGCAAAAAAAAAACTTCCCTGTGTTTTCTGACTTGATTCACTTCCAGAGCTGAGGAGGGGGAAATGAGGGTCGCTGAGTGTGGACATGGGAGGTTCTCAGGCAGAGTTTTTCAGTCAGGCCCTCAGGCTCTAAGAAGTAATTCATGACCCACAGGCCAAGTGACATTGTTGCCACTGGTTTCCCTGCATTTCTTGTGTGGTCACTGCCCTAGTAATTATCAAAGGCATGACATAGGAAGGCTGGGTAGACAATGCCCCAGGACTAGGAAAAAACAGAGCCAAATAACTGGTGGCTGGGAGAAGTTACCGGAAGTTGATCATTATCTTTCCTGAACGCCTAATCTTTCTTTGATTGCAGCTGGAAATGAAGAAGCCTGTGAAAAATAAAGTCTGTGGCCACACCTATGAAGAGGAAGCCATTGTTCGCATGATTGAGTCCAAGCACAGGCGGAAGAAAAAGGCCTGGTGAGTAGATGCAGGAAGGGAAGTGTGGCCTTCCTAGCGGGTGGCGTTAGTCAGAGGGGTAAGAGCATGCTGGAGAAAAAGATCTTAAAAGTCTGCCTTCAAGTACATTCATCTCCTGACTGGTGTAAACATGGAAACTGGCTTTTTGCAAACACAATGCAGGAGGGGAAAATTAGTAATCTTTTCAGGAAGAGCCTGAGGGAATGTCTATCGCACCTTCAAAACAGGAGCAAAGGAATTACATTAAATTTTAGTCCTTAGATAATAGGAATGTCTATGAATTTGTACTGCAGGCTGAAAAAAATTAAAGAACTGGGAAATATTCTTCCCTTTCTCTACATACACACACCTGAGCAAGAAGGGATGGTCAATTTTTTTGTTTCCTTTAATGCAGATAATTTGTTTTTAAAATATTATTATATCAACCTTCTAGGATAAGAATTTGCATCCAGTGGTCTTGATGATCTAAATTTGACTGTGAGGAAAAATCTGCCCTATCCTTAACTACTTAAATAACATCCCAAAAGATTTAAGTAAATTCGGGGATAAATGATCAATGAGATTTCTTTATAAATTGGAATGTTGGGAGATTCTTTCTGCATATTCCCCCTCCTTTCCCTGTCCAGGACCATGGACAAGTGTGGCTCGTGCTATAGTAACAGAATCTTGGCTTGGCTGACTTTGACTCAGTTCGGCCTTTCTTGCGCTCTTATCACAGATTTGTTGATATTGCAAGTGTGACCAGTTCTCAGTGGACTTCTGATAACACTTCCTTTGATGTGTGGTTTGCTTCCACATAGTCCAGAAATTTGCTGGTCCAGACCTAGAATTGGAATTCCCCACCACTCCTCACCTGAGTGTGTGACTTAGAGATAGGGTATTTGAGACAACAGATATCTTGATGGTCATTCAGTCAAGTAATTTACCCTGTTCCTTCTAGAAGAATGCCTGTTTGGTAGCAAAATGAGACTGTTTGAGTGCATTTTTATCTCTTTTGAGTTTCCAACTTAGAAATGAGATGTCGTATTTTCCTGCCATTTTCCCCTGTGAATTTAATTTCCTTTGTTTCTGGGCTTCTAAGCCTTCCCTCTCTTCTAACCTTTATCTGGGTTTATTCTCTGAAAAACAAAATTATAATTTGTTAACATGATTGTTAAAAAGAGGTTTTTCCCAAATAGTTTCCGATTTCACAGCTTTTCTGTCTTATAGCTTATCATAGTCTCCTAGAATCAGATTTGAAAGGGAGGGCACTGATACAAAGCACATTTCTCACAAGTCCCAAGATGATCTTCTTTTTTTTTTTTTTTTGTGGGACCCTCGCCGGCGGACGGGGAGTGAACCGGCGCTGCAGAGGCTGCAGGCGGCCTCGCAGCCCAGCGCTCAACCGCTGCTCCACCAGGGGAGCCCCTAAATGGATCTTCTTTATTACATGCTTGGACGTTCGAATGCCCTTTGTCTTTTTTGAATCATGTGTGATATTCGAAAGCACTTGAGTAACCATTTGTCATTTAGAAAAGTTTTTTTCCGCCATACATTTATAACTTGGATGCCAGTTCTTCAAACTCTGCAGATTTTCGTGGAGTAATTGTAACAGTAAAGTCCAGGGAAGTTACAGAGAAGGTAGTATTTTCAAGGTAGGGCCTTGAAAAATGAGAAGGATTTCAGAGAATGGTAGAGAAGTTTCTTTCCAGCCAGTTCAGAGCTTGCTCTGCCTGATGTATGGCCACTACAGGTGCTGTTAGAGGTGGAAGGAAGGATAGCAAAAGCAAACTAGCAGTGGGGGAGCGGTGTGCAGATTCACCATAGAGGGCGTTAAGTGTCATCAGTTTCCTCATCTGTGAACTGATAAGAAGAGTTGTACTTGCCTCACTGGAATGTTTGAAACTGGAAAAAGATGTATACAAAGTACCTGACACATGGTGAGGCCCAGTGCACATTGGGTTTCACTATCATTTTTGCCACGTTGTAGACAATGAGGGCACATTGCCTGGTTTTTGTGGGAGTGAGTGAACCAACCTGGAGTTTAGGAGGATAGACCAATAGCTATTCGAGGATGGGTTTAAAAAGCATGAGATAAAAATGACCATTCAGATGGTCATGAGGTAATGAGAATTTGGATTGACACAAGAGTCACAGGTAGAACAGAATGAGAATGGGCATAATTATAGATGTATAATTGGCAGAATTTGGTAGCTCAATGTTGAAGGGAAGTTCTGAAGGATGACTAACATTTCTAAACTGGGGATCTAGAAGGATGGCAATGTCATAGGCCATAAGCCATAGGCATATGAGGGCATATGAGAGGAACACATTTAGGAAGGCACAGTTTGGGTCATGCCAAGTTTGAGGTCCCAGCAACACAGCCCTTTAGAAGTATGGAGGAGACTCGGAATATGTGTGTTTTTTGAACTCAGCAGAGAGGTCTGAGCCTGAGCTATTGAATGTGAAATCATCAGTACAGAGTTGAGCCTACTCATCTGCCAGCACAGGTTCAGCTCTGGGTTGAATGGGAAGACCATCCAGAAGTCAACAAGAACAGGACCCATCCTGGCTTGGTGGGAGCCAGTGCGGGGGCTGGGGCTGGGGCTTGGAGAGAGTACAGGGTCTTGAAGACAAGGTGTCTTTGGCAATAGATTAGAATTCAGGGCCTACACCAGCAGGTCCTGAGTAAGCAAGTAGAGTCATTTCCCAGAAGGCATGTTAGGGCAATGAACAGTTCTGGGTTCCCTTTATTTAAAAGTGTCTGTGACACATTGGATTTGAGACATCTCAATTCTTCCTCCTAGATTGTTCTAATTATATTTTGTTAGACTAGAGTTCCAGAGACACTGAGTGGGCACTGACTGTCCATGTTTCAGCTTCTGGAAAGATCTCCCTCCACCAGCTTGAGTCAGAAGAAAATTGTTGACACCTTAGCCCTAGCTAACTACAGTGGTTAGAATAATTTCCTAAAATATATCTTTTAATATCAAACTATTTATTATCTTACTAATAAAGCTGCGTTGTGATTTCATATTAGCAAAGTATTCCCAGTTGTCCATAGTCATTTCTTTGTTGTTGAAGAACAGGAACTATATTTAACAAGCGGTGGCGTTCAGGAGCATGGAGGATAAAATTACACAGTGTGGAGACGTGTCACTGAGTGTCAGGCCAGCACAGCCCTGGGCTGGCTGCTCTACCCCCTATCAGCGAGTGACTTGATCTCTTAGACCCTCTGTTTCTTCATCTGTAAAATGGAAATGACAACATGGCCCACAATTTCAGAATCAGAAACAGTGAGAAATTCCCACTTAGGTCTGGACCAACACATTTCCTGACTCTGGAAAAGCAACCCACTTAGGAGAAAGTTCTTGTGGACTACAGAGTGCTAAACAAATCACAGGTGATGAAGGTCGAGACTGTTAGTGTTGTGATTACTTACTTACCTCATTGCTTCGTGACACATTCGTTTAGACTCTGAGGATGTAGGAAGAGTTACTCTCTGTGTTTAGGTATGATGGGAATCCACCCCACTCATTTCCTGGGGTATCTATAGACCTTTCTAGAACTTGTGGATTGAAATTCTTGGTACTCAGATCCTGGAATTCTGAGACTCCAAATCTTATACCTTTGAGCTGACGCTGAGGCCCATGTTCCCCACAGGCTTCTGGTACCCCAAAAGCCCTGCTTCCCTGTGTTCAGCAGCGCCTTCCCACTGCTGCAGTGAAATGTTCTGACCTGTCGGTGACCTGCATTCAGGACCCAGCCTCTGCTCCAAGGCCAGCCGGCTATAGCTCTCACTCCCTGCAGGGCAATGACGTGGGAGTTTGAGATTGGGGATGGCCACACCTATCTTGCTCACCAGGATGTAGTGGGGATTAATGCCCTGATGCTTATAGAGAGTGTAGTTTCTCCAGAAGAGGAGGGCCCTGGTTCAGTATCATGACATTATGACCTTGTCTTATCCTTTTTAGCTTAAAAACTTATGTGAGTTTATTTGAGATGGGGTGAGATACAAGGCTTCCCCCCAGCTCCTGCATTATCCTGTCCCACAGGAAACCTTCCCTGCCCCTCATCCATACAGGGCATGCCCGTGGCAAACCAGCATTGTCAGTGGGCTGGCTTTTTCCCAGAAGCTTCTTGGGAGGAGAAGCCATGGGCTAGAGCAGGAAGTACACATTGTGGCACCTGAATGGCCCTCGGCACCCATTGTCCTGCTTGTGCTCACAACAGCCCTCTGCTCTGCTCCACCATCCTTTCTATAGAAGAAGAAACAGAGGCTTGTCACTTGCCCAGAGTGTGACAACCCAGCAGATTGAAACCAGGCATTTTTTTACTCTGGCGCCTATATTTGTGTCATCAGCGTGTCTGGTTCCCCTTGGGGGGGGCTTTCTGGTAAGTGCCTCTGTGCCCAGACTTGACCCCCAAAGTGAGCTCAGCCCTCTTGGTTCCACTGGGCTGCTGTGCAGCTGAGCCATGTGGTGAATCCCTCAGATGTTCTCAGAATGCTCTCGTTCAGACGAAACCCACTGATGTCATCAGGAAGTCCTCCCACCTCGCTCTCCACTTCCCCATCCACAGCTTATTCACTGTCTGGCCATCCGTGTGAAAGACTGTTCTGTGGAGTGGGGAGACAAGGGCGCAGTCAGAGGACTGTTTGCTGGGCTGGTGAATACTAAATGAGGGCCGCCAGCACCTGTCGACCCAGCAACTGATTTCCGAGGGGCATTTCCACGTCACAGAAGTTGAAGTGATGAAAAGTGTCCTTACTGAAGTTGGGCAGGAGTCTCTCCTTCTCAGAACTGATTTACTTACTATAAGCTATTTGCTCTCATGCTTAAAGCATTTACTTTGAGACCGCAGGGTGCTTTAAACGATAGTAAAACAGCCCTCTAGCACCTCCGGCCCTTACGCTGAGGCAAAGCCAAATCATCAGCATGAGGCAGTCCGGACCCAGGGCACCCTGATGCCCGTCATCGGGCAGTCTTTTTAGAGCCACGTTTTAACACCTGCTAAGGTGTACTAACCACCTGATAGGGACATGTCTGTATTTTAAAGAGAAATCTTGGCAGACAGTGTATTGTTCGTTGCATTGATGAGAGCCCCTCTAAGTTCAGACGCCTTGATCCAGACATCAGAGGCAAGAGAAAGTTTCCCTTCGGTGGTGACTGCTGAACGTCCCCCAGCTGGACAAACGGGAGCTCTCGGATCAACTTTATTCCCCTTCCGCTTTACCTCTTTTGTCTTGTATTCGTTATTTTTGATCTTGTCTTGTATTTGTTCTGTTTGATCTTAATATAACTGTGCTTTTTGAGAGTTGTCTCGGATCACTGGGCCGAAGCTGTGTGTGGGCAGGAACCTATATTTGTATTTCACAGCTGGATGCTCAGAACCCAGCGCAGGGCCGATCCCACGAGGGGTCGAGTGACTGCATGAACGAGTGCACGCATGTCGGATGTGTCAGGATGTAGGAGGTCGGCGACTTTGAGATGTAATTAGAAGAATGATGCTCAGGGAGATGGGGCAGGGAGATGGTTTCCAGGGAGACGGGGCAGGAAATGGACAAGATGGAGTGTGTGTGGCCTGCAACCCTGTGAAATCGGGCTTCTCTGCCGTTTTAAATCTGAAGACACAGACACTCAGAAAGGTGAAGTGAGTTGCCTGTGATCCATAGCCAGCAAATAGAGGGTGGATAGACTCAGGCCCAGGCCAGCCTGACTCCCGGCTGTGGGTGTACCCATCCAGCCCACTGCCTTCAGGGAGACCGCATTCAACGGCCCTGGCTTTGAGTTCCCCCATGTGGGTGACTCACCCGCCCATTTCTTCAGCCATCGCTTTACCACTGAGTCCCCACTGGCCTGCTCCACCCCTACTGGGACTCTTAATTCCACCCCCAACCTGGTTTCCCAGTCGTGCCCCATCCGTGTAAGGCCCATCACTCGGGTCCAACAATGAATGAGGCTCACTCTTCTCTCCCTTTACGTCCCACTCCTGATCTGCCAGCAAGTCCTGGAGGCTCTGCTTTCAGACCTGTCATGAAGCGGGTCGCTGCTACCACCCCGCCAAACTGCTCTCTCTTTTCTGGACTACTCAGGAACCCCCGATTTTCCCTGCATGAACTCTGCCCTGAGTCTCTACAAAGCCCCACCACTGTCATGTTTCCAAAGTGCATACCAAACAGCGTGCCTCTCCTGTGTCAGCCCCTCCGGAGTTTTTATATTTAGAATGAAATCCCAAGCCCCACTTACCTCTGTAATCCCTCCTTCTTGTCCTGGGCGCCTCGGCCACACTGACCTTGCTTATACTCCAGGATACCCTTCCTCAGCCTGGGCCACAGTGGCGAAGTGTGTCACCCCCTCAGCAAGGCCTGCCCTCACCCCACTTAGAAAAGCCTCCCCACCCCGGGCTTTCCCCCTTGATCCAGCCTCCTTGCCTTCATGGAATTTCACATGACCCGAACTTTCAGCTCCAGTGTCTTTAGTGGTGACTTAGTGATTATCTGTGGCACCTTGGAGGGTTCTCAGGTGGGCGCAGCACCAGGACAGGGCCTGGCTCGGGTAGAACCTCAGAGAGGAAATGAATGTGTGCCCATCCATTTTGCTATTTAGCGCGTGCTCCTTTTTGATATCTCTTCCCCAATTAAATACTCGCACAGGTCGGAAGTTTACACTGCAGGCCTTAGAGTGAAGTGGCCTGACTTGATTTTCTTTCCCCCTCACAGTTGCCCTAAAATTGGCTGTAGCCACACAGATGTGAGAATGTCTGACCTCATCCTGGATGAAGCTCTCCGGAGGGCTATTGAGAGCCACAAGAAAAAACGTCAAGCAGAGTAGGACGAAGCCTCCTGCCCGCAGGGACGTCTGCAGCCTACCTCCTACCCCGGCCACCTGTAGCGAGCGCGCTTATCCCAGCAGCCTGACTGGCTGCCTAGCATACTTTGGGGTAAACCTTGAGGGTTTTAAGCATAACGGAAAGCATTTTTCTATGTTCCAACAGAATTTCAAGCAGATTATATTGTTTATTTTTAAGTGTTCTATAACTTTAAATAAAACTTTGATGCTTCACAGTGCGTGCTGCCTTGCGCCTCCAGGCCCAGCGTTCCCGCGGTGCAGGCTTCTCTGTTTCTATGACTTCAAACTGTTTTCTCTTAAGGTTTTACCTAAACAATATCTTTCAGGGGTTGTTTGAAGTAGAAGCACATAGAAACACCCCAATGGCTAACATTTTCTATCAGGATAATAATAGTGTAAATAATACATAGTTGTAAAGCAGTACTAGTTGACTGACCTATATTTATTCTGAATATTGACAGTTCCAAAAATGTAAATGCTTTTATATGCTACCCTGACTGGCACAGAATGTGCCGGTAAGTGACTTCTCAGCGCATAATGGAAACTTGACTGGAGCCTTGTCCCAGCTGCCTTTCACTGTGCCTCTCTGCAGGTGTCTTCAGCCCCTCGGGCCCTGGGGTCTTCAGCCATGAAATAAAGATGTTGCGCAAAATGCTGTCTGATGTCCCTTCAGTCTTGAAAGTTGAAAAGAATAAATAAAGTTGAAAAGCTCAGGACCTTTACATGGAATATCTTTGTTCTGTTCTAATTGCATGGAGAGTGCTAATCTGTTAATAGTCGCCACAGCACCCTTGTCAACTAGTACATTTAATTAAAATGAGCAAAGCATGCTCTGACTATACTTGGGAACCAAAAATAGCTAATAATGGCATTTATTAAGCACTTACTGTGTACCAGGTACTATTCCAAGTGATTTACTTAAATGTTAATGTCTATCATTTTCACAGCCTGATGAGAGAGGTATAGTTACTACTCCCACCGAACAGACAAGTAAAATGAGGCTCAGAGAAATGACATAACCTTAGAGCTAGCAAGGCTGGGCTGGGACAGGAACTTCCAGAGCCTCTTCCAGAGCCTGGATTTGTAATGCCACTCTCTCCTCTTCCCTATGGATGTATCTAAAAATCTAGAAATATATTCCAAACATAAAATAATTTTTAAAAAAATTAAATAAAATTAAAATAAACTGCAGGTCCACTTTTTTTATGATTTTAAATTTATTTAAAATGAAATGAAAACGGTTGCAGAAAATAAACACTGAGAATGTTAGGGAAATGATTAAAATGTTACTGAATAGGATGCTTTGGATTTTTGAGGAGTAAAGAGGAAAGTAGGGTAGTTTTTCTTGCAGGTAAGATGACAGAGATGACAGCGAGAGGTAAGTAAACCTATGAAAGTCTATATTTAAACATAAATCCTTTTGTAAAGAAACAACCATTTGTGTGTGTGTGTGTGTGTGTGTGTGTGTGTGTGTGTGTGTTCAAAAGAAGTTCATTAAAATACAGGTGATAACAGAATTTGACACCTAATAGTGAAGGCTATGAAATGATGAAGCCTAAAAGCAAAGTCTAAGAAAGTAATTTTGAAGACATCTTCATGAAATTCAGAAAGTAATATGACATTCAGTTGTCTACAGCTAAGTGATTTTGAATTTCTTTAAGATACTTTATCTAAATCAGACTTGCTGAGGAAATTATGTCGTCTAAGCCAGAACAAACATGATTTTCAGGGAATGTGTTTTTTTGTGAAATACTTTGTTTCCTAAACAAATAGGGACAAGCATGAAGTCCTTGTCCAAGGTTCAATTTGCATCTCCCCCAATTCTCTTCGAAGAGAATTCTAGAATACTGGTGTGAATACCAGTATCAGGAAAAGGCAAAGTGTAGTATTTGTATCCTGTGAGGTTTTTATCTTCCTTAGTCTTTAGAAACTATGTTTCACAAATTTGTCAAGCCAACTAAAGAATTTGGTGGCTTATATAAAACTTATTTTCATTTTTGAAGGTTTACCATTTGGTGTCATTTTCAATCTGATATATTTGTTGAATTTGCTATAGGACTTTTCCCCCAAAGTGAAGCCATTTCTGCAAATGAAATCATATTTATCTTGCCCAGTAATATGATAACTGAAAGGGAGCAGTTCTAGTCAAAGAGGAGGCCGCCCCAGTCCTAGCTGAGATCACCCCAAGGCCCTGTGAGTGGCATTTGAAAACCACAGTAGACATTGTAGCTACCTCATTTTTTAATTTTTTTTCAGCTATGGCTGGTTTAGAACTTGACGATTGTATGAATGTGGTATTTCTTAAAAAATGCTAGTTCCTTTAAGAAACTTTAAATTGAGGATGTTAAAACATTACCCAACTCCAAAAGAGAAGATAATTTATCTCCCACCTGACAAAGAGCTTCAAACATGCCTTGTCCCTCTTGAAGCAGCTGCTGTAGTGCATGCTGCTTCCTGCCAAATACCCCAGACTGAAGTTTAATGTGAGGGGAGAGAAGTCACAGGACCAAGAGACACCCAGACCCCCTGCAACTGATCCTGACTATGCGCCAGACTCGGGTCTAAGCACCGTCAATGTATCACCCTAAATTAACTCTCCCTATAACTCTAGAAGGTGATTGTTATTGCCCCCATTTTACAGATGAGAAAAAAGAGGCTTCCAAGTCATCAAGTTGTTTGCCTGAGGTCACTCGCTTGTGCATGGAACAGCCCATAATGGAAGGGAACAGTGAGTACAGAGGCAGCCATCTGACTGGCAGGCTTTCTGCCCCAGGGTCATAGACGGCACCTAAATGCATTTCTCTCCCATCTTCCTATTTCCGTGACCAAGACCACCCTATCCCAGGCTTGCAAATCCATCAACCGTACATTTAGCCTAGTCCAGTGCTTCTCTCTTCCCTAGTTCCCTCTGCAAAGACCCCACCACACCCAGGCCACTCTTCTTGCTTCACAATTACATGTCTTATTCATCAGCCTCCCAGCTTCAGAGGGATCTGTTAGGATACCAAGTAGGTAATGTCCCATCCTACTGAATGCAGCATTCAGGATGCCACCCCTAACCTGCCTCACTCCTGTCTCCCAACACTCCCTTTCACCTGTTTTTATGGCAGGGTGTCTTCTGGGAGGGGAGCTACAGATGATCTTGGGGAAGACACTTCACAGCTCCAGGCCTTAGATTTTTCATGTAAACGAAGAGCTCTGGACTTCTCCCCCAAAGTTTCTTTAGACTCTTAGATACCATGGCATATATCCATGAGTAAGTCCTATGGGACAGTTATGTCCCCTTTGAAAGAAAAATAAGTTGAGACTTGAACAAATGTAGAGATTGCATCTTCAACTATTCAAAAAAATGCTTATATAGACTCACTTGTATGCCACATTTTGTACTATTCTCTGGAGGGTTTCTTGACTAGTTAGAGCAGACAGAAGTCCAAGAAAATAATAACATCAAAGTGCCATGTATTTGGTAGAGTAGCACAAAGAAAAGAAGTACAGGAAAACTACTGAGTAAATTAAATTTGTGTTTTAATAAATCAGCAATGAGATTCAAAACTTGTTAACGAACAATAAAATAAAAGTGAGTCTGTGACACCTTCTGCTTGGGAGATGGGTGGACTAGCCAAGAGGTGGATGGCCCAGCTGTGTGGGAAACCTGCCCCCTAGCCCATGGCAGACTTTGGAGGAAGGTAACTATTCTGAAAAGAAGGCAGGTAAAACCAGAGCCGTCCAAATCCTCAGACATTGTTGTGGCAATGAAATGCACTTGGAAAAATTTGACTTTTTAAAAATATGTTCAACAAAAATGTACCACTCAGCCCAGCAATTCCACTCCTAGGTGCCTACCCAAGAGAAGTGAAAACATATGTTTACGCAAAGACTGGACTAGGAATGTTCGTAGATAGTGTGATTTATAACATTAAAAAGAGGGGAAACAATCCAGTGCCCACTGGTGAATGCACAAACAAAAGTGGTGAATCTCTGCAATGGAATACTTGGCAATAAAAAGGAATGAAGCACGTACTAATGCATGCCACAGGCTGGCTGACCTGTCCTCAGGGAGAGAAGCCAATCACAAACATCACATATGAGTCCACTTATATGAAATCCTGCAAAGACAGGTCTATAGGGGTGGAGAATAGATTAGTGATGGTGGGGGGTTGGGTGTGACTAACAAGAGATTACTTGGGGAAGAAGGACACAGATTGGGGGTGAAGATTGTACAAATCAGGTTTCCTAAGTCATTGTGTCCACTTCGAACAGGTGAATTTTATGACCTACAAGTAATGCAAGCAAGCTGAGGGGAGATTGATTGAAGGTTGGGGAAAGGAAACCGCCCCCAGAAATCACAGGATATGAGCCATTGGTGCTGCAAATTCAGCTAGTAACCAAATCTCTACTCATCTACTGAGAGGACTCTTCTAAGAAGAGTTTTTGAATCTTACTCTTCAAGATTAGAATCAACTAATAAGAATTCAACTCAAGACTTCAAAAATCCAGGATTAAAAGAACCAATCATTTGAAAACCTGTGAAGGGTTATCGAAAAGATCAGATTACCTAATGACTGATCACTGCAAAGAACTTCATTTCTCCTATCTCTCTTTCTTGATCTCCCATCCCATGTTCATTGGATACAGTAGTCACACTTCTAACTGGTAGCTTTTATGTTTAAAGAGTGTAATTGAGTGACAACCCTGGCCACACTTCTTTTCTCTGTTAATGCTGCTGTTGGGAGGGATGAAATTTGGTTCTTGAAGAGGACCTTGACCTGATTCCATGAATGGCAGAATGACCCAAATTTATAATAAGATCATCAACATTTACAATCATAGAAAGGAACTTTAAGTGAGGATTTTTTTTTAATGGGGAAAAAGACAATTGCTCTTAAAATAAAAACAAAAAGAAAAAACAAGATACAGTTATGAAAGGAAGCAACCCAAGGGCCATTTTTCTCCTAAGATTTTTTTGTTTTATGCATACAAGAACAGGGGTGTAGGCCAGAGGTGCAGGAGCTGAGAAGATTCACCAGAGACAGAGCAGGAAGCAGAACAGACAGATCCACTGAAATCCACTGCTGAGGGGAGCAGCAGGTAAGGCAGGAGAAGTCTGCTGTGCCATGTGGGTCAGCTCCCTGGCCTGGGATCGAACTCTTGCTGCAGTGGCTGCCAACTGCCTCATAGTGCTGAGACTTAATCCCTTGCACCACCAGGGAGGCCCCTAAGGACCATTCTTTATCATAAACACTACCAAGTTGAAGGGCAGGGCCAGTAAGAAGGAACTCGGCTTTAGACTATCCAAGCCAGGTGGTGGTGCAGAATCAGGGAACCTCTGGCCTCCCAGCTCAACGTGGTGCCTGGGTTTCCAGCTAGTTCCAATCACTAGGTCACAAAGATTATGGAGACCCTGATTAGTCTAGGAAGAGCAAAAACAAAGCCAAGGATGATGAAACAAGGAGCTTTGCTGACAGGATTTGGGGATGCTTCTACCCACAGGGGAAAAACTGAGATGTCTGTTTTATTCAAAATATGGAGGATGTGAGGAATATGCTAGAAGGCAATTAATAATAAGTGCCATGAGAAGGCCGATTAAAGGCTCCTGCAGCGGGGACAATGACTGTTAGAGTCTTAACACAAAGGCTCTTATCCAGGAGTCCATGAACTCCCCAGGGGGTGTGGGTAAAATTCAGAAGGTTTCGGAATTAGTATGGGGGAAATAATTACATCCCTACTTTTACTAACCTCTAATTGGAACTTAGCATTTCCTGCAATTATGCAGGTAGACATTGAGGCCCAGTGGAATTAGTACCTGTGAATTCATCACCAATAACAATCACAAATATTTTCGTGTCACATTCCTATTGCTGTAAAGATAAATTGACACTCTGCTCTTTTTTTTGTTTTGTTTTTTCTTTATTTATAGAGGCATGTTTATTTATTTATTTTTTTAAGATTATTTATTTATTTATTTATTTATACATGCACTGGGTACAGTCAGAAGCGCGGGAGGGTGAGAGAATTCACCAGAGCCAGAGCGGGGAGCAGAGCAGGCAGAAGGACCGAAGGACACTGCTGAGGGGAGCAGCGGGCGGCAGGAGAGGTCTGCGCGCCATGTGGGACCCTCCTCCGGTGGCCGGGGAGCAGCCGGGGATCGAACAGGCGCTGTAGAGGCTGCGGGCAGCTTCGCAACCCAGCGCTCAACCGCTGCGCCACCGGGGAGGCCCTACATGCTGCTCTTTTTTTAAAATACAGTACATAGTTCCCTTCAGGCACTGATGGACTAACAAACTGGATTTATCCCCTCGCCTATAACAACTAGAAATCTGAACCACATAGATGGCATGGTTGCTTTTAGATATTGGACAACAGAACCTCGGGTACCGCCGTTGCCTCCTGCCTGCAGTATCTCCAGGCCTCTGTAGAGAGAGGGCAGGCCTGGGTGGGCCTGACTGTCTGAGTCCAGGGACCGTGTTGAGCAGCCCATGAAGACAAGCAGCTGGAATTTGCAGAGCAGAGAGAGCAGAAAGGGGTGAGCTGGGCAGAGGTCCAGCTCTGGAGAAGGGCAGAGGCATCCCCTAGAGTCTTCAGCTGAGTCATCTCAGCTTGTGCTGAGAGGAAATTACCTGGGTCTGGGGAAGAACCTTCCAGAGACTCCTCAGGAACAAAAGCCCAGAAACATCCCTTCTCCTTCAAATCAGAGTAGGGCAGAGTTAGCTCTGCACTAAAGGATGCTCTCGTTCTGCTGACCGATGCTTCAAAGTAAGCTTCGAAGGCAAGGGTAGGCAAACTTTTGTGTGAAGGGCCAAACTGTAAGTATTCTCGGTGTTGAGGGTCTTGTGGCTTCTGCTGTGAGTACTCAGCTCTGCCCTGAAAACAGCCAGGGCCAAGACATCATGAGTGACCATGACCACACACCGGTCACACTTCACTTACAGACAATGCACTTTTGATTTAATCCCATTCTCACGTACCAAAAATATTACTCTTTTGATTCTTGTCAACCATTTAAAAATGTGAAACGCCTTCTCAGTTCCTGAACCCTACAAAAAAGGGTCCCAGATTTAGAACGCTGGGCTGTAGTTTGCTGACTTCTGACCCAAAAGTTTAAACTATTTCTAATTAGTTATGTCCCCGAACAAGTCTTAAAAATATTTTAAAATAATCAAAAACCAAAAAAAAATTATAATAAAGTCAACCACGTCCCCAGCCCCGCCTGGTGAGGGGCGGAGGTGGGCGGCCACGTGAAGGTGTAAAACACGTCGGGCAGGCGGCTCCAGAGACACCCACACAGAGGCATGTGGAAAAGAGTGTGAGTGTGCAGACCGAGGGGCACCCCAGGACTCCCAGATCTGCCTGCTCTAAACGGGCTCTGCCATCCCCTGCATAGCAATGAAGCGTACTCCTAGAGTGAAAGGACTCTAGAGCAATTCTAGAGTGCGCAGAAAGACAAGGATAATTTTCCAATGAAACGCCAAAGTTCCCCGTCCCCTTGTGGATAAATGCCCAGCCAAACAGAGTTGGCCCGAAGTGGGGCCACGGAGTCCCAAAAGCTTGCCATAAGCCTGAGGTACCTTCTGGGGACCATAGGAAGGGCAGACAGGGTCAGGGAAGTCTGGAAGAAAAAAAGCAAAAGCAAAATACAAGTGAAGTTGATAGCCACTCCAGTGTATTGTCTGTGTCACATGTCATCATGTCGTATGTTCCGTGTATTACAGTCGAAGCTATTTGAACACCACATGCTTAAGTAAAAAAGTGCACGGGAACACGCAGAGAGTTGGATATCTTTTTTGTTTCTTTTATTTAAAAATAATGTGGTGATTGAAAAGCTGAGCGCCCACTTCACCCCAGTTCCGGCCCTCACTCCCTCCCTGCCATTTCTGGTGAAGCCTCAAATTGAAACGAACCCAAACAAAACAACCACAGACTCCCCTTGCCCTGACCAGCCTGAGCTTCATACTTGTCAAAATCTTGCAAAAAGACAGACGTGGTTGCTGAGAGCTCTCTCCAACCAGCCCCTCGGTGGATCCAGGCTCAGCCGCTATTTGGGGGATCTGATGGTGGATTCTTCAAGGCAGTGGTGCTTCCCAAACTTCAATTGTCCAGGCTCCTCTATCAGATAGATGATGAGTATTTGCTTAACTTTATAAATTCATTTTAAAAAATTTAGCTTGTCCTAGGTAACGGCATATCTGAAACCACAGGTTTAATGAGCTGAGTCTATTCCATCACACATTAAAATAAAAATGTAGTTAGTAAAAGAAAAGAAGTAGGTCTCCTTGAAGCACCTGTAATCACTCTGAAAACTCTTCAACAGAGTAGGACTGGGGGGTCCCGCCAGTGCCCCCCAAATCTGTCCACGCTCACCAGGGCTCTTCCAGGGCTCTCCACTCTGCCCAGCGTGGAAATAAAGAAGTCCCTTGAGAATGTGTTGACACTTAGCTCGAGCCTTTGGCCATTAATCATGCACATACTCGCCTGCCCCGTGGCTGGCATTTCATGGATTGGACCATTCGGGAAGGGGTTGTGCTGAACCAGGGAAATGAGCTTCACAGGAGAAGTGCGAGCCAGGGCACAGGGATTTCTGGGCCTCCTGCTTCACCCTCATCCAGAGCCTGCCCATCTGTTTCCTGGAGGCAGGTGACACCCCTGCCAGCCTGGGAGCTTCGTAAGGAGAAACCAGGCCTTGGCACCCTGGAGCACTTGCTAATCAATTTTTCCTATGGGTCTGTGTTTGCCTTTGAGGCAATGCCCTGCAGCTCACCACGTGTCAGAGGTGACTGCTTAATGGCAGCAAAAGAAAACAAGCCTCACACCGCATGGAGCTAAAGGTGAGGTGGCAGCTGGCTGGTGGCCGGTGACTCACAGCAGAGACACTGAGTCCCAGGCATGAAGGAGGCCACCCCCAGGGGGCCTGTCAAGTCAGGGCCGAGACACCCCTGGCTGCTCCTGAGCCCTGGGGATTGCAACACTTTTTAAGCTAACCTCAGCTCTGCAGAGCGGGGCACTGGGGAGGGAGCTTTGGGGAAGTCAAGCGTTTCGGCGCTTTTCCCAGAACAGCTGGGCAGGTCAGAAGACACAAGTTCCAATTTCACTCTCTCACCAGCTCCGTGACCTGCGGTGACTCCTTTAACCGGATGCCTGAGTGACTTCACCTGTTAAAGGAGCTGGGAACCCCTGCTCTGCCCATCTTGTGGGGCTATCCAGGTTCAGGGGGACATGACAAGCAGAAGAAATTGAGTGGCGGAAGTCTGGCTGGACACTCGGGGAGCCCAGGCCGCCTCAGCCCCTGTTCCTGCTTTCACAGCCGTTGTGGTTTTCTCGGCTGCATGCGGACGCGTGAATAGTTGCCAAGTCCCGAGCAAAGGCCTTCTGGGCTCGCCTAGGGGTGAGCAGGGCTGGCGGGGGCGGGGGGGGTCTGGGGAGGGTGGGGTGATTAATTTTTCTAAAATCAAATAAATAAAATAAAAATTTTACAAATAAAAAGATAGTCACGTCTTTACAATCCACAGCCTTTTTTCTTTAGGAGCAACAGAAATTTACTGCTCGCGGTTCTGGAGGCTGAAGTCTGAGCTCAGCCTGGTGGGGTGAGGGCCTCTTCTGGACTGCAGAGGTCTCAGGCCCCCTGGCATGCTGAGGGCAGTGAGGGTGTCCTTGGAGCCTCTTTGCTAGGGGCACTAATCCCGTCATGAGGACCTCTCCCTCAGGACCTAATCATCTCACCAAGGCCTCGCCCTGCTAGTGCTGAGACCTTTTGGAGGGCAGGGGGCCTGATCCAACATGAATGTTGAGGAGACGCATTCAGACCACAGCAATATGAATTCTCTTTCTTGTATTCCCAATTTTGGTCTTGGCAGTTTCGAATGTGTGACCTTTGGTTTTGTCACTGCATTTGGAGTTTCCTTGTATTTCTTATTTGATTTGAGTCTGATTCATTGGCGAGTTCGCCTTGAGCTCCTCCTCCATCTGAACTCATTTTTCTTTTTCTTCCTCATTTCTCTATTGGAGCCACCCTGTGTTCTTCCTTCTCCCCACCCCTGCACCCCCTGCCAGTTTATCCTGGGAAGTGACAATCACCTTGATGTGTATATTTTTGCAAAATGTTTGAAACAGACACTTATAGCTGAGGGGAAATATACCAGCACCCCAAATTCAGCTTCGCGTTCCTGTCTTCTGCAGCCAATGAACTTCCACCAGAGCTCCTGATCTCCTTTCGCTGCTCCTTATTCTAGGTGAGGACAGATCCAATTGCACCATCCGGTCACTGAGGCTGATTGCGTCAGGAGGTAAGAAGGCCCCGTGGATACAGGAGCCAGAAAAGATTTTCAGGGCCAGAGCGACTTGCTTGTGCAATGAAGTAGGACCAATTTGGATAGGTGGGCTCCCAGGGCCCCGCATGAGCAAACACCCAGGGGGTCAGGGATGGGAACACAGGGGCACCCACGGGTTCCAGGTCAATCACTATGTATTTACTGTCCGAGGTTGCAAATACTAGAAATGTTCACACCGTTCATTTGAAAAACTGGTAAAGGAAGAACACTCTCAGGGTTAAATTTAAAGGAGGGAACAAAAGCCAAAACCATAAGTAAAAAGACCCAGGGAGAGTTAAACCACAGAAAACGGAGAAAGATGCCATGCTAAGGAATTCAATAAAATTTCCACATCTTAGAAGTGCAGGGGGCGGGGCTTGGGAAGTGAAAGATAGACTCATTTGTTTCATCCTCCCACCCCCAGGAAACCAACCAAGAGCCACTGAGAGCTTGGGCTTTAGCTGACAGACAGCAGGTGACAAAGTCTGACCTCTGCCGACCGAGACCCAGGAGCCGCGCAGAACGTGTGCTGGGGACACAAGGCAGAGGCTGACCCCACCAAGAGCTGCTCACCTTCTCTGGACACCGGCCTCTCCCCGCTCCGGGGAGCAGAACAGGGGACCAAGGGGCAGCTCCCCCAGGAGAGGACAGCAAGGCCCCTCACACTCCAGAGCAGCGAGGGTGAAATGAGACAGGGTCTCCGTCAGCACGAGTAAGAAACTTGGACGTGGCCATGACCCTGAGACTGGCTTCCCAGGCAGAGAGACGCTTTTCTCGGTCTGTTCCCCCGGGACCAGCCTCCCGTCTGGCTCCCCTGGACTTTTGGCACCAAGGGGCAGTAGGAAGCTCAGGGAGGGGGGCAGGCGTCATCAGGCTTCCCAGACTGGGCTGGGAACCACCCCACACAGGCTGTGGGAAAGTGCATCCCCCTCTGGAGTCCCACCCAGTGGATTTACTAACAAACTCATGACCCACATCAGTGAGTTGGAGGTTTCTGCTGGTAGCTCAGCCAACACCATCACTTTAGATTTGCAAATCTGTCCTCTGGATTTGAACATGCACTTGCTGGACTATATTTTGTGAAAAGTGCATGTGCGCACGGCAGGGGAAGCTGTAAAACTATGGGGCCTGCCTGGAGGTGGGCTGTGCTTGGACTAGCTCGGCAGTTTCCCGGAGGGGACTCAGCAGCAGCAGCTGTGGATGCCAAATCTAGGGTTTGAACCCCAGCTCTGCACCTTCTAGATGTACATTGGGAGCAATATGCACGACTTTATGTCCCTTGGCCTCAGTTTGCTCATCTGTGAAGTG
This sequence comes from Talpa occidentalis, assembly GCF_014898055.3. Classification (NCBI taxonomy): domain Eukaryota; kingdom Metazoa; phylum Chordata; class Mammalia; order Eulipotyphla; family Talpidae; genus Talpa; species Talpa occidentalis. The sequence continues at coordinate 13,111,523 of NW_026555331.1, read as the reverse complement.
TAGTCACTGTGGATAAGCAAGAGAACCATGTGAAGTGTGAAGGCAGAGCTGGCACATTCCAAGGGCTCCACAGATAGGAGCTTTCGCTCCATAAATATGTCCTGAGGACCTACTATGTGCTCAGCATCTAGGGACCTCTAGGGAGGGCAGTGAACAGCCAGACAAGAAGGGAGGGGAGACAGATGATTAGCAGGCAGGTGACAAAATGTGTAGGGGGTGGATGAGAGGAGGGTCAAGGAGAACAACAGCAGGAAAGAAGAGAGGAGAAATTATAGTTACTATATACATCATGTAAATATATTTTAAATAAGGTAATTAGGAGAGGCCACTCCTAATTGTTTAGGAAAAAACTGGAAAGAGGTGAGAAGTCCTGGCCGAGAGACGTGGGGGAAGCTGGTCTTGGTCCTGTCTCAGGCCTTGCCTCTTGTGTCTCTGCTGTCCCACCAGCCTCTGGCTTTCCCCAGGACTCTGCCTTCAGGCCAGAATGTTCTGCCTTCCCCGGAGCACTGCAGGCCTCGCCTGCCTGTGGACTTCTCAGGTGCTGTTCTCAGCCTGACTCTTCCTTGTGGCTTCGCTCTTCTTACCTGGCCAGCTCTCCTGCCTCCTGCAGGAGCTTGACCGCAGGCCTGGGAGCCAGGCTGTGCCCTCCCTCCCTCTTTTTTCTTGATTAAAATTATTTAGCTGCTCTAGCATTTCCTTATGAATTGTAGCATCGGTTAATCAAATTCTCAGAGCAATAAAAAAGTGCTGGGTTTGTACCAGGAGTTGCTCAGGAAATTATTTCAGGCTTCCATCTTGGCTGGTCACACTTAGGACAAGGGCCCCTGATTTACTGAACTTCTTCAGCAGGCCCGTGACACAGGCAGGTGTAGGTGATACTCCCCATTGTGTAACAGGGAGAGCTGGGGTTTGGAGCGAAGAGCCTTCCCCACGGTCACATGCTGGTGAGGGGCAGAACCGGGTTGGGAAGAGGATCTTGCAGGCGTGAGCTCAGCCTCAGAGGCGGGGCTCTCTGTACCACACACCTCTGAATGGGACCTCAGTGTGTTTCTAAAGCTGCAGACCTTCAGTGAACTAGACAAAAGGGGCTCTCCTGGCTTGAGTTACCATTTCAAAAATCGGCTTCACACCTGCCTGGCAAGTGTATTTCCTTTGCCCTAATTTGAACGCTTCCCCCTGACACTCCCGCGACGTGGAGACCGTCGCAATAGGAAAACCATATGTCTCTGTTCCCTGTTAACTTTCTTTCCTGGCAAGAACACAACTCCATGGGGGAAAAGGGAGAGGAAACAGGGGTACATCCCAGAAGGAGGGACTTGGGTTTGAAGTGAGGAAGGACTTCCAGTTGGCGAAGGTGGCCGAGCGCTGGACAGAAGCCCCAGGAGAGCGACAGCGCCTCCGGCCTGGGAATCCTGAGAGTCGCCTCTCCCAGGAGCAGGGGCGGCCTTGCCTCCGCTGCCATCCGAGGCTATCGAAGCCATCGGAGTGCCCTGCCGCCTTCCCCAGGGGCACAGTGGCAGCCTAAGGTTAGCCTATGCTGCCCGGGGGACCCATAACGGAGGTGGTGCGCAGAACTCCCTCGGAGCAGCTCTGAAAGACTAGTTTTGTTTTGTGTCTGGTTCCCTGGAAACGGTTTCTGAGGGAGATTTGCACGTAGGTGCCTTGGGAGTGCTTTTAGGAACATTTGTGGAGGCGAAGGAAATAGACTGGGCAGAGGGGGCAACCGTGCGCTTGCGGTGACCACAGAGGCCTCGGTCCACGCAGCTCTGGGCCTGGAGCAGCCCGGAACAGCCAGCCCCCGGATCTTCCTCTGTAAGCCAGTCCTTAGAGGCCCGCCGCCCCTGAGGAATGCAGAGGGCTGGCGGTGAGTAATCCTGGCAGCTGGGCACAGGAATGCCCTCTTGCAGGGGGTGCAGGTGGGGTGCCATACAGCCACTGCAAGGCCTGGGGTTGTTCTGGGTCCTTCCTGGGTTGCTCACTGTCTACGGAATGGGACGTCTGCTGTTCCATCTTAGAACCCCAGGCACACCCCTGGGAAGCCCCTTCTGAGGTCGCCAGCCCAGGCAGCACAGCGTGAAAACTGTGCTGGTCCAAAAGTGGCACCATCTAGAAGCTCTTCCTCTGGACGCTTTGGGAGACTCAGCTGCATCCACACCGTCCTCACCTCAACCCCCTGCTACTCAGAGACGTCTCCCTCACTCTGTGGCGAAGGCTGGGGGGCTCTTGCCGGCGCCAGGCCCCCAGCACACGACTGGTTAAAGGAATAACGAGGCCCATCCTTCGGCTCACACGGCTCCTCCCAATGGCATCATTGCTTTTCCCTCTCAACTTCTACTCACTAGGTTTATTCTGAGCCTTTGCTTCCATGTTCCCGACTCCACTGTATATTAATACAAGACAAGATAGTTCGGGAACTTTGTGATTTCCGCCTTGTCGCCCACAGTAATTGAGAGACGTCTTGGCTGACTCATGGGCCGGGTGGTTGATGACCCACCCGAAGGAAGACCCCCCCTGACTTTTCCTCGGGAAGGTGGTGCTTCTTCCTCCTCTCACCCTGTTGCCTCAGCCAGCGCCTGGAGGGAAGCGGAAAGGCCCAGCACTGTGCAGTCCGCGGGGCCAAGTCGGAGCCTGCGATTCCCAAGAGAGGCCAGACTGGGAACCGCCAGGAGGATGGAGACGCTTCCCAGCTTTCATCTGTGCCTCCAACAATACGGGCGGATCCGGTTTTCACTGCACTTCACTGCGCTGCTTCGCAGACACTGTGCTTCTCACACCTGAAGGTTGGTGGCAGCCCCATGTGCAGCCGGGCTGCTGCGGGCCACGCAGTTTGAAGGAAAGACGGATAATCAGGTCCGGGGGGCGCAGAACAGAGAGGCCAGACACAGACCCCACCTCTATGGAGCTGGGGTTTTGTTGTTGTTTTTACTAAAAGATCGTTAGAGAAATCCAAATTAAAACCACAGTGAGGGCCCTCCCTGGTGGCTCAGGGGTTAAGCTGCAGCATGATGATGCCGTCCACACCCACTGCAGCACGGGCTAGATACCCGGCCAGGGAGCTACCCACATGGTGCGGCAGACCTCTCCTATCTCGCCCGCTGCTCCTCTCAGCACTGTATTTGGTCAGTCTGCCTGTTCTGCTCCCCACTCTGTCTCTGGTGAATCCTCTCACTCCCCACCCCTGGCCTGCACCCCACTTCTTTCATGCATACATAAATAAATCTTAAAAAAATAAAACCACAGTGAGATGCCAGGACACGTAGACTAGAATGCCCATTGTGTGTCTCTCCGGTCATATGTTGAAGACCTACACTCCAATGAATGGCATTTGAAAGTAGGGTCTTTGGGAGGTAATTAGGTTAGATGAAGTCTTGAGGGGGGCCGTTATGGGATCGGGGTCCTTGTAAGGGGGTGAGAGACTAGCCCACCCCACCCCTTTCTTTCCTCTCACCCCCACTCCAGCAAGAAGGCAGCGGTCTGCAAACCAGGAAGGCCCTCACCAGAACCCGGCAGTGCTGCCCCGTGGTGTCAGACACATCTTCCCCCAACTGTAAGAAAGTAAGTTCAGGTCATTTGGGCCACCTGGTCTGTGGTATTTTCCTCTGGCAGCCTGAGCAGATTAGGACAACAGCTAAAATTAAAAAGACCAGTGACACCATGTGCTGTCAGCGAAGTGGGGCGACTGGACCTTTCTGTGAGAATACAGAAGGCACACCCTCTTTGGACAACAACTTGACAGTTTCTGACAAAGTCAAATGGTATCTTCCACACAGCCTAGCCATTCTCCTCCTGGGAATTTGCCCGCAAGAAATGAAAACATAAGCCCACACAAACACTTGTTCGCAAACACTCGTAGCAACTTTATTTGTAATAACCTCAAGCTGGAAATAACCCAAGAGCCCGGTGAAGGGATAGGCAAACCGTGGCGCCCCTATGACATGGAGCAGGCGGTCCCTGACCTAGGCTGGGGCCTCCCTGGGAAGTGGGCCAATGCCCTGTGCCCATGGTGGGGGCCTAAGGGCTTGTGGTCAGTGATATTCTAGGTGGGCCAACTTCAAAAACGTGGACCCTGGAGCCCAGCAGGTGGGGGCGGGGCCACAGCCTGAGCACTCTGTTGCCCTCTGACCTCCAGCTGATCCTGCATTCTTCTGGCACAAAAGAAATATGATTCCAATTTCAGCTTGACTTCCACTGGGATTCCCCTTGACCCCTGACCTGCCCTGAACTGTGTCTGCCTTGTTATCTGGCTGCTTCTTGGGGTGGCGACCTGCTTGTCCACTGGTCTTCCCAGACCTGGCACAGAGTAGGTGTTCAGTATGTGATTCCATTGGTTGAAACACCCACTCTGTGCTGGGGGGTGGCATTGTACAGAAAAGTTTAGAAAATTTACACAATTTTCTAAATCATCCTGCAATGTGGCTCTGGCCATCCCCTTTGAGGCAACGGAGGCTGGGTGAAATGAGCTAAGCTGCCTGGAGACATGGAAAGGGGGTGCTGGAATGCAAACCCTGGCTCCTTAGCTCCAAAGCCTCTCACTTTGCTGCTTCACAAACTGGGGGTGGGGTGGGAGGGCACAACCTGGCCTGCCCTTTCCACCTTGCTGGCTAGACTTCTTGAACCTAAAGGGCGCTTGGCTGGTTCACCCCGCCTCCAGCTGGGTCACCCCCAGAGAGCTTTCTGGCTGATGAGGGGGTGAGCTCACCGTGTGGAGCGGGGTGTGTAGGGCTGGTGCCTGGCTGGTGGCCTCTGGGTTCGCCCGACTGGTTCATGTTTGGGGTGTGCCACCTGCGAGCCTGCTTTGGTTTCTGGTAGGTTCCCACGGAGATCGGCCTTTTCTGGGAGGTATCTGCTTTTCCTCACTGACCCGGCCACGACTCCACTCGCCCCTCCGGAGGCCTCAGCCTTCAACCCGACCGATTACTCAGGGGAAGTCAGAGCTCATAATTATTTGACTAATCCTCATGTGGCAACACACTGGAGGTTGTTTTTTTAACACAAGGCAGGGCTCTCTGAGCCTTCCTCCTGCAGCCTCGCCACGGCTGGGTCTGCAGGCTGAGAGGGGGTGTCTCCTTCTTGGGAGGCAGAGACTGGACATCTGGATGCAGGTGTGGGGCTGGGTCTCTGCACCCTCTGGAAGCTCCTGCAACAAGTGCAAACACGGTGGCTGCACACAATAGAAATGTGTTCTTTGACTATTGTGGAGACAAAAATTTCCCAATCAAGACATTGGCCGAGCTCTAGCGAAGAATCCTTCCTTGGCTCGTGCAGCTTTGAAAGGGGCCAGGTTGTCCTTGGCTGATGTGGCATCATTCCAGACTGTCCCTCTGTCTTCACATGACCTTCCATGTTGGGTTTAGGGCCTATTGGGATAATCCAGGACAATCTCATCTCAGGGCCCTTAACTCAATAACATCGACAAAGACCTGCTTTTCAAATAAGGTCAAATGCACAGGTTCCCCAAGATAAAATCTATTTTCTGCCCAAGGGGAGGGGAGGTGTCACCATTCAACCCAGGAAATCCTACAAGTTTCCTGTCACAGTCAATGAGCAGTACAGACACTTGCCTCTTTGCTAGTTCTCTCCATCTCAACAGCTGCTGTCCAATTCAGGCTCTCAAAGCTCTTGCTGGGACTGGTGCAGTAGTTTCTAAGCTACTCCCCGCTTCACTTTCCTCTCTTCTTCTACATCCTTTCCACTGCTCCAGAGAGATTTTTCTAACCTGCTGATTACCCTGTATCATTTCTGCTTCAGACCCTTCAAAAGAACAAGCCCCATCTCCTTGGTGTGAGGTCAAGGGCCTAGGCAGCAGATATCCAGATATCTGCCCACACCCTCCACGCTGACTGGCCATCACTGTCGGGTTTTTGAACAACTGTCTTCTCCCTGTGAAATGCTTTTTTGCTTATGCTCTCCATTCCCTGCCCAGCTCATTGATTAGAACCCCTGGGAGGTCTTCTTTAGCCCGGCTGTGTGTCCCTGGCAACCACCTGGCAGTGAGCACTCACCCTGTGCCAGGCACCCCCGTGGCTTTGCATTCAGCCTGTGGTCCAGCCCCAACGGCAGTTACCACCCAGAGATGCAGGCACAGCCTTTCATGAGAACCAACAGGAGTTTTCATGCCAGGCCTGCCCTGAGGCCCCGGTCGCCTGGGCCACCAGAGACACCCAGATCCGTTGCCTTAGCACCTTATGAGCATTTTAAGTGAGTGCCCTCCTGATCTCTGCATGGCCTTCATGGGGCCCTCCTCCTCCCCTGCCGGCTGGCCTCTTGCAGCAGCTGCTAAGGGCCCCCCACCCCTGCCTCTGAAAGTCTTGCCCCCTCCCCATTTCCTCCTGTTCTTTCTACCTCAGCAAACTACTCAGCCTTTCAGAAGCCAGGGTGCCCCCAAGCCTCCCCTCAGGCTGAGCCCTTAGCTCCAGAATGCCCTTCCTCATCTCTACCTGCTATTTAAAACCCAGTTCAGCTATCACCTTCTCCAGGAAGCCCTCCCTGATCTCATCTCACCTACACCCATCTCAACTGGGTTTATTAGATATTGCTGCTCTGTGCCTCCCCTGTCCTCTGCTTGCTTCCACTCTGCTTGCCAAGCTGGTCTGCTGATGACTATTGCTTCCTGTAAATGACTCCACGGGGCCTGACCATATCCAGTGAGTCTCCCTACCTAGAATCTGGCATATCTGTGGCTGTAATTATTTGAACTGAGCTGAACCTGTCTCCTCCACTGGGCATCTGCCTTTGTGTAGGTGGCCCCAAGGCCACTGTGGCAGGACACAGGTTGTTGCTGTGACCAGATACACAGGGGCTGGCAGGGAGGAGAGTGATTCCAGGGAGGGAAACTTCTCACCTCCTTTGTGGAAGTGGCTTTGGGCACATGTGGGAAGAATGACTGGTATACAGGCTCCAGGCTGCTCCATGTCCCCACCCGCCCCCTCACAGCTCTGCTTACACAGGTCAGGCTTTGGGGGACACGGCTGGACCCCACATTCTTCGACAGGCTTGCAGGGGGGCAGAAAAACGTCCTTGATGCTTACTTACAGTGTCCATTCTATTGCAGTCTGAGGTAATGAACCCCGTGCTCTAACCACAGGGGCCTCGCGGGGATGGCCAGGAACAGAGGAAGGGCCTTTGAAGTTGCCCCACTCTGGGGTCAGCTCAGCCCTTCACAATGCTCCGTGTGGGGCCTGGACAAGAGCACTTCCAGGCCCAGAAGAGCTGAAAACTCTTGTGTCCTTCTCAGGCGGTGAGGGCCGGCTCATTCCAGCTCTCGGGAAATGGGACTGGGAAGTAAGACCGGCTGTCCAGACGGCAGCAGCGACAGGGCCGTTTTGGTTTTGAAGCTGTGCTATTTCTAATATGCCCTCCACATGACAAAATGACATCCTAAACAGACCCAGGTAAGAGGAGGCCAAAAGCTAGGTCACATTTTGAAGAGCTGTGTACACTATCCTCTCAGGAATCAGGAAGAAACATCTAGTCCTCCCCGACCCCAAATGCACATGGTGTAGGCTGTGGCCTTCCAGAAACCTCTTACAAGTGGCTCAAGCCGGTCTTCTTGGGCCCCTTTTCAGACGTTCCTGGAAGCTTCTGTAGGACTGTCGGCCATATTGGTGACCAGCGGGGGTGTATATTGGGGATGCCACCAGGTATCTGGGCCCCGACCCAGTGTGATCTAGGGCTCTGGGCCCCTGGAGAAGCCACCGCTAAACGGGCAAGTTGTTTTTTGTCTCTGAGCCTCAGTTCCCGCGTCCAGGATAAGGTGGGAAGAACCATCCTCCTTACTCACCTCCGAGAATGACTGTTGGGTTCAAAGGCTGTGAAGTGTGGGAAAGTCCTCTGCACGCTGTAAAATGATCCACAGAAGGGGAGGGTCACTGAGGTCCCGATCACCATTCGTAGCCTTAAATGGCTTCCTGGTTTCGCCTGGTTTCCCTGGAACCGGAGCGATGGCTCAGCTCTTAGCTTAAGGAAGGACAAAGTACCCATGTCCATATAGGGAATTTGAAACGCGGTTTATTGGGGAAATATGTAACTCATTCAGTGGACACCTGCCCCTCCCCTCTCACCCTGAATTACTCCCAGGTGGCTGAACAACTGGGGACCTCTGAGCCACCACCACGGCGCCCTGTGCCCCATCAGCCAGAGAACAGGGCCGTCGCCTCCACTCAGTGCATCAGGCAAGTGCCCGGGGCCCCAACATGTATGGGAGCCCATGGACGTGGTGCATTGGTCATTTATTTTAAAATCAGGATAAAAAAGTAAATAGAATAGTAATGATCTGTAATATGAATCCAGGCTAGGTTGTATTCATCATTACACTATTGCAGTCATGAAATAGGATCTTTAATAATAATAATTTTTTTTAAAAATTTTTTAAAGATTTATTTTTTATACAAGAGCTGGGGTACAGGCCAGAAGCCCATGAGGGTGAGAGGATTCCCCAGAGACAGAGTGGGGAGAAGAACAAGCAGATGACTGAAATATACTGCTGAGGGGAGCAGCGGGAGAAATAGGAGAGGTCTGCCGCACCATATGGGAATCTCCCTGGCTGGCCAGGAATCAAACCAGCGCTGCAAAGGCTGCAGACACCTTCACAGCAATGCACTCAACCGGCTGCGCCTCCAGGGAGGCCCAATAATAATTTTTTTAATGGAAGACAAAACTTCCTGGGGCCCACTGAGGTCATACTGAAGCCCTCACAAACAGCAAGACCCCGAGAGCAAGGCACAAGCCCCTCCTTATCTGGGGTCACTGAGCTGGTACAAATAGATGACTATAAGGGCCACAATTTTCTGCAGCATTTCTCACTGTTAAAACATGTGGTGGCCCTCCATGGTGGTGCAGGGGTTAAAGTCTCAGCACTATCAAGCTATCTCCAGCCACTGTGGCCTGAGTTCAATCCCCAGCCAGGGAGCTGACCCACATGGCGCAGCAGACCTCTCCTGTCTCGCCCGCTGCTCCCCTCAGCAGTGGATTTCAGTAGATCCATCTGTTCTGCTCCCCACTCTGTCTCTGGTGAATCCTCTCACCCCCCCACACCTCTGGCCTACACCCCAGTTTTTATTTATTAATAAAAATAAATCTTTTTTTAAAAAAAAGAACATGTGCATTTCAGAGGTAGAATCGGATAAGTGATTCATGAGCTGGGCAGCACCTACATTTACCGCAAAGGATTGCACAAAACGGTGGGTGTGTATAGGCAGAAAGATGGTGGAATAAGGTTACTGGCTAAAGAAAAGTTTACTTCAGGGGACACCATTTTCCCTCAGGGGCTGGCAAGTGGGGTCTTGCCATGCTGATGTGGAAACTCCATAGTGATTGGTTTAGAATTGCACTTTTAAAAAAATTTATTTTCTTACATCACTGTTCATTTTTGGACAGTATTTGGTTTCTCCCCTCAGGTGTGTCCCCGCAGGTCTCCCACCACCACAGCACTCGTGACCCATCACCACCCTCCCTGGTGCGCTCCCCTCCCCTGTTTTGACCCCTCTTCCTCCCTCGTAAAATTGCACTTTTGGGAGAGACTGAAACTGCAGTGAGAATAAGTAAGAAATCTGGGTGGGGGTCCAGGAGGCTTGATTCCATCTTGGGCCTGGCTTTTTTTTTTTCTATTTTTAACAACACCAGAGTCAGGTCTGTTACCTGCCCTTGCTCAGTCGGGCCTTCTCACCGTGGAGGCAGAGGCAGGTGACATCAGGTGAGTCCTGAGCCTGTGCCTTGCGGCCTAGCGCTTTCTACTCTCTGGCTTTTAGAATCTGAGCCCACCAGGTGGATAACCCGGCTATCCTGGCAGACAATGAGGGACTCTTGTGCAGTTTCTCCATCATCCTGGCAACAGCAGCTGGTGGCCCGAGTGAGACTTGCCCAGCTGACCGTGGACACTGAGCCTGCCCAGGTGAGATCGACAGAACGGCCCAGCTGAACCTGGCCCAACCTCTGACTCATAGGATTTTCAGCGAACTCAACCCTTGTTTTACGCCACAGGGTTTGGGGCTGGTTTGTCTTGCAGCAAAAGCCTGCTTGTGAGTGAGGAGGGGCGGATCATCTCATCTTTTAATCCAAGTGGGTCAGGGGCTGAGTGATCACCTAGTCGGTTTGTCCAACAGAAATGTAACAGGGGCCACAGGTGGGAGCACCTGTGTCATTTGTTGTTGTTGTTTTTTAAAGATTTATTTTATTTATTTGTGCATGCAAGAGCTGGGGTACAGGCCAGGGGTGCGGGGTGTGTGTGTGTGTGTGTGTGTGTGTGTGTGTGTGAGAGAGAGAGAGAGAGAGAGAGAGAGAGAGAGAGAGACAGTGAGGGAGAGAGGATTCACCAGAGACAGAGTGGGGAACAGAACAGGCAGACTGACTGAAACACACTGCTGAGGGAGCAGCGGGCAAGCCAGGAGAGGTCTGCTGCGCCAGGTTAGCTCCCTGGCCGGAGATGGAACTCGTGCTGCAGTGGCCGTGGATAGCTTCATAGTGCTGAGACTTAACCCCTTGCGCCACCAGAGAGGTCCCTGTATCATTTTAAATCATCCAGTAACCAACCTATTTCTAAAAATTATGAACAGGGGAGGTTAGTTGTATGATTTTAAAAGCGTTTACATTATTTTATTTCTTTTTTTTTTTTAAAGATTTATTTATTTATTTATTTATTTATTTATTTATTTATTTATTTATACAAGTACTGGGTACAGTCAGAAGCGCGAGGGGGTGAGAGAATTCACCAGAGCCAGAGCAGGGAGCAGAGCAGGCAGAAGGACCGAAGTACACTGCTGAGGGGAGCAGCGGGCGGCAGGAGAGGTCTGCGCGCCATGTGGGACCCTCCTCCGGTGGCCAGGGAGGGAATGAACCGGCGCTGCAGAGGCTGCGGGCAGCTTCGCAACCCAGCACTCAACCGTTGCGCCACCGGGGAGGCCCATACATTATTTTATTTCTTAGTTATATTGATCTGTAGGTGCCCACCACAAAAATAGTGACAAAGCAATTTACAAGACAGAAGGAAGATGGAGTTAAATAATACATTTTTTATTATCCTAAGTATTAACATGTCAGTGCCACATCAAAAGAAACATGATGGGCCTCCCCGGTGGCGCAGCGGTTCAGCGCTGGGTTGCGAAGCTGCCCGCAGCCCCTGCAGCGCTGGTTCGATCCCTGGCGCTCCATGGCCACCAGAGGAGGGTCCCGCATGGCGCGCAGACCTCTCCTGCCGCCTGCTGCTCCCCTCAGCAGTGTGCTTCGGTCCTTCTGCCTGCTCTGCTCCCCGCTCTGGCTCTGGTGAATTCTCTCACCCTCCCGCGCTTCTGACTGTACCCAGTGCTTGTATAAATAAATAAATAAAATAAAATAAATCTTTAAAAAAAAAAAGAAAAAGAAACATGATAGCAATATTTTATATTCTTTTATTCATGCTAAGTCTGTGAAAGCCAGTGTGCATTCACACTTGTAAGCAACTCGATTTCCTGACCACCTTCAAGCTCCTACACCTGCTAAAGGCAAGTGGACAGCACGTTGGCCAGCACAGGCCGAGAACAGCGTTCCTGAGTGTTTGGATTTCACCAACCAGTAAACATTCCCCTACAGGTGTGGGGGATCTGTACTGTCAAATTTTCATTTGGTTTAAAAAAAAAAAGGAGGTCCAACACAAACAACCGAACAAGTCCTCTGCCTGTGACCACCCAGTGTTACCTCGATGTAAAAGAAAGAATTTTAGCTGCTCCAGAACATATAAAGCCTAGAACCTCCAATAAAGGACATCTTTAAATTGACTCTATTTAGCTTGAAGGAAAACTTCATATACCCTTGTTTTCTTCATTTTGCAACAGACAAGAGGAAATTTCATGCTATGCCAGCAGTCACAGGTCTTGTCTGCTGCTTCTTAGAATCACCTGGAAGATGGTCTAACAATATCGTTGGCCCTTTCGCCATCACTTAATCTGAAAATCTGGTGTGGGTGGAAGGGCAGGCATAAGTATTTTTAAAAATCTCCACCCCCTCCAAGTAATTCTACTGTGTGAACTAATTTAACCCTTTATGTCCGTGACTTGGCAAAGTCGGATGGGGGAAGGGAGAGGAATGGAGCTGGTCCCCAAAACTGGATGAAGGGCCATGATTTCTGAGCTCATGGCCAAAGTGCTGCTCCCAGACCCTTCCATTTTGACAAGGAAATGAGGTGCAACTTCCCTGGGTTTGCAGGGCTGTGATTCTCAGGGAGCCCGTGGCTGAGATCAAAGTCAGCTGGAGAACTAGAAAGAAGGTGGCGCTTACAGAGTTAAAGGATCAGCTCTTACATGGAGAAATAAAATTCTGACACAGCACAGATAACAGCCCTTGAAAACCTAAATGACTGTCCTTGGTATTTTTTTGGCTCATGCAGTGGTGACTTATTACCTTTTCGCGATTTCCCTCCCAAGACTCCTGTGTGTAGCTTGAAATAGAGAAATCAACCAAGTCTGGTCGCATCTGGGAGCCAGGTGCTGCTGCTGGCTACAGCGTGACCTTGAGCAAGTCCACTGCCCTTGGAGGGTGAATTCTGTGTCCTGGGGTTGTTGGGACACACAAATGATGCATGAGAACGCCCAGCCAGACCAGGCAGGAGCTATTACTGTGATGGTAATAATTTTAGAAATGATTTATTATATGCCAGGCACTGCTTTCAGACCTTTACAAACATTAACTTCTTTAATCCTCCCGACACCCCGTGAGCTGAGCACTGTTATCCTCCTTTGAGAGATGGGGACAGTGAGGCCCAGACTGGTTCAGTCACTTGCCAAGGTCACACAGCCAGAGGGCAGAGACTTGCGCCTACAGACAGGACTCCCTCTGGGGCCAGTGCCCTTGCAAGATCCCTGAAGCTACCAAGTCCTTTCCTCTCTTCCTCCCTCCGGGCCCCGCCCCGCCTGAGTGCAGACCCTGGCCCACAGCAGGGGGGGCCTGAGGAGGACCCGGAGAGGTGGGCTGGAGGAGGGAGATGTGCTGAACTCTGCTAGGCCAGATACAATGGATCCATGGGGTGCCTTAGGGACACTGTCCCTATGTCCTGGGCAGGTTGTCAGCGGGAGGCTGCTGCTTTCTCTCACTTTGCAGAAGAACCATGTGAGGCTCTGAGAAGTTAAGGATCTTGCCCTCCATGCTGAGCTGTTGGGTGCAGAGCTGGGAGCTGCTTCTGAAGAGGCTCTCCAGACCTGGGGCTCGGGGCAGGCTCCGGGCTAAGTGGCCTGTGGCCTGCCCTCTGCTCCTCCTGCCCACCTGAAGCACCCAGAGATGGCTGAGCGCTGTGGGGGAGGGCGGAGGGCAGGTGGGGAGCACGCCCTGTAGACAGTCTGTGCTGGTTCCCTATGAGGCTGGCCGAGATGGGCTCCTCCCTTCACCCTCCATCCTCTCTCCCTCCCCTGTCTCCTCTCAGCAAGGATGACTGAGGATGCAGTGGTGGGTTACATAGTTGAGGTTACTGGGCTGATGGCTCTTGTGATCTGGTGAGGTGGGGTGGGCAGGCACTAAGCAACTGTACAGGCAACTTCCCTGCCAGGGATGGCCAGGGATATAAATGAACTCTGCTCACTGAGGGAGCAGGAATAACAGAGGGACCCTGCTAACTAAGTTTAGGGATTCAGAGAAGGTCTCTTGGGGGACATGACTTTTCATCTAAACCCTGAAGGATGAGTGGGAATTGGTGGGAAAAGGAAATGAGGCAAGTGGTGAGGAAGAAGCTTCTAGAAGAGATTCAGTGTGTGCAAAGGTCCTAGGGCAGAAAATACCTGTGCAGAAAGTACCTACCACCTCTGTTAGGGGAGCAAGTGTGACTGGAAGGGGGTGAGGGTATGAAGTTAGAATAGGCAGGTGTGGGGCCCCGAAGACTTGGCGGGGTTGGAATTCTATTATATTTGCCAAAGATGGTTCACATTTTGGTAAGAGCTCTGCGAAGCAGCCTTTGCCCACTCCACTGAGCCATCCCTTTTCTCTCTCTCTGGCTTCACTCAAGCTTTGGGTCCCTTCAGGTCTGATGGCCTCGACCTCTGTTTTCTGGGCCCACAGAGGGAGCACTAACTCCCTCAGTCTCCCCCTGCTGGCATCTGACCTGGAACCCAGGCCATCTCGTGTAGCCCCCAGGGCCACTCCCGCACGCGTGCTGCCATGTCCTGCCTCCTGAGGCTGCAGAAAGACGAGAGCATCTGTAAGCCCCTAATCCTCCACTGCTTCCTCAGCTCACTTCCATCCTCTCTGCCCTCCAGGATGCCTCACCCCACAGACCTGCAGCTTCCAAGCACCTGTTTCTCAACCTGGTTTCTCAGCCTGCCAGGCAACCTCCTCCACTTCCCAGGTCCTCTCTCCCAGGCCCACTAAAGCTATTTCAAGTTTCTCCCACACAGGCTTCAGCATCGCCTCTGCCTCGTGCCTGCTCTTGCACCGGCTGAGGCCTCCACCCCGCCCCAGCACATGGAGCCCCCTGCGTGCAGAAGAGCCTCAGCTTTCTTTTCCCTCTACCCCAGACAAGGTGGCGCTCAGCCCTCCTGCCTCCGGAAAAGGACACCTCATTTTCTCAAGACAAACTCCGCCCGCCCCCCCCAACTGCCCCCCTGACGGCCCGTGTTCCGCACTTACTCACACTTATTCACGCGCAGGGAGAACAACAACCACTGAGTGTTTCCTGAGAAAAGAGGCAAAGGGCTGCTCTGAGTCACCCTCCGGGCAGTTCCAGAAAAGACTCAGCCTCTCTCGCTGCCCCTCCCGGGAAGTGTGTTCAGACCCCACATCCTGACTCTCCGGGGAGGAGAGGCAATAGGGAGCGGGGGCAACAGGGGCCTTAAGCCCAGACTTCGCAGTCGAGGAAGCTGTCACTGTCCAGCTGTGTGACTGGCCCGTCAGCCCAACCTCTCTGAGACTCCTCAGGAGGGAGAGGGTGAGCCTGACTCACAGGGCTTCGGGCGTCTCCGTGCCCTCCGGGGGCTGCCACCTCAGTGGGCCGTGGCCAGAAGGCCATGCGGTGACCTCAGCATCAATGACCATGAGGAGGGCACTTGGGACTGTGCTGGGAATGTTCTCAGGGCCTCCCCCCAAGCCTGGCTGCTGCCCAAGGTCAGGAGACACAGCGGGAACAACTTCTGGTCCAGAATGAGTGACTTACACCTGTGGGCACCGCCTTGGCCAGGACAGAAGCTCCTCGGCTCAGATGGCCTCCGCGCACCAGTCAGAAGCCCCAGCTCTCTTTTCCCTCTACCCCAGAAGAGGTGGCGCTCAGCCCCCTGCCTCCAGAAAAGGACACCTCATTTTCTCAAGACAACCCCCCCACTCTGTGCCCTCTGCCCAGTCCTGGACAAAAAGAGGCTCTTCCCAGGGAACCTCCAAAGATATGGTGGGGGGTAGCCCCTCCACCACCCACCCAGGGGTCTGCAGTCTCCTCCAATGCCCTCTGCAGCACTCACCAACCGCTGCCCCTGCTGGTGGCCCTTGCTGTTCTGGGGACACCCTCTCTGGGGCGATCACAGTTGAACCTCCCATTCCAGGGCGAATTTGGGATGAAGATGGGAGACAGCTAGCCTCGTTCAGAGTCCCTGCTCCGGAGAACAGGCTCAGGGCGCGGAGGAGGGAGGAGAAGTTGGCAAGAAAGAAGGTGGGCAAGGAACTTTTTTTGAGCGGTTCAGTCTAGCTGAATACTTATTACCTCTCTCTCTCATTTTGTCCTTTGGGCATCTTTGCAACAAGCCCATTTTACAGAAGAGGAAACTGAGGCATAGAATGAAGGATTTGCTCAGTGGCTGAACTGGAGCCGACCCCGGGCTCTTCCTGGTCTAATGTGGATGGCAAAATTGAGCTTTAGTTTAAATCTCAATGACATGACAGAAAATGTCTTTATTACCACGCAGCATTTATCCATGAGCAACTTAAACCACTGTTTTATCTATGTTTTAGTCTGTATGTATTCTTTTTTTTTTTTTTTTAAAGATTTATTTATTTATTTATACAAGCACTGGGTACAGTCAGAAGCGCGGGAGGGTGAGAGAATTCACCAGAGCGGGGAGCAGAGCAGGCAGAAGGACCGAAGTACACTGCTGAGGGGAGCAGCGGGCGGCAGGAGAGGTCTGTGCACCATGCGGGACCCTCCTCCAGTGGCCGTGGAGCAGCTGGGGATTGAACCGGCGCTGCAGAGGCCGCGGGCAGCTTCGCAACCCAGCGCTCAACCGCTGCGCCACCGGGGAGGCCCTGTATGTATTCTTTATATGTCTATGTTTTTCAATTTATATCAGAGCTATTACACGCACACATTACTTTGCACTGCAGCTTTCCCCCCCTACATGATGTGAGGGGGAAATTACTCCAGTTGGTATATGAGGACTTAGCTAATTTATTTTAGCTTCCATAAATGCTCCCATCCTATAAGCAGAGTCTTTATCCACCCCTGACGGAGCCACAATTATTTCCACACTCACTTTTGAAAAAGGATGTTTAAGACAGGGTTGCAGTGGAAATCCCATGCACGCTTTTGCTGGTTCTAGGGAGAATTTCTCCAGGATCTTGCCACGCACTGGAGAAGAGGCAGCAAAGCCCTTCCCCCCTCCAGCCCCATCCGGAAGTGGGCACACAACAAGTTGTTGCTATTTGGATGTTTGCTTGTTGAACAATTGAACTCAGTACATTCAGGACCACCGGACAACACAGGCAGGAAAAGCCTGGCTAACGCCTGCTCAGTGTCGGCCTCCCTTCCCTCAACAACAGAACATCCCGCCGCCCCAAGGGATGGGGGCTTGTGGCTTAGGTCAAGTACAGCAAGGCTGTTCCTGCTCTCTTTCCCTGTTCCGCTAGACTGGGAGGGGCCGGTTCTGGCTGATGAGATGGAAGGATGTGTGGTGGGGACTTTTGTGGGATGCTCTGCTCTCCTGAGAGCCAAGGAGCTCTGATAGACCATCTGCAAAGATGGCCAGTGT
The DNA here is from genome assembly GCF_014898055.3 of Talpa occidentalis. Taxonomy (NCBI): domain Eukaryota; kingdom Metazoa; phylum Chordata; class Mammalia; order Eulipotyphla; family Talpidae; genus Talpa; species Talpa occidentalis. The sequence goes on along the minus strand of NW_026555331.1, from coordinate 13,094,622 downwards.
GGCCCCATCCCCAGACACACAACCCCCTGCAGTGCGACTTTGCTGCGCTTCCAACAAGATTTCCCGCTCCTGTGACTGGCCTTGTAACTTGCTTTGACCAGCAAAATGTGAAAAAGTGACACTGGGCATTCCAAGCCTTTGACTTCCCAAGAACTTTGACTCTTGCTGCTCGGAAAGCCTCGGCCATCCTCCTGGGGCAGGAGCAGACAAACTTCTCTTGTAAAGGGCTGGATAGGAAATATTTTTGACTGTGGGTCATACTGTCTGTCACTACTCTGCAGTTGTAGCGTGAAAGCAGACACAGAGCCACGGGAAGAAACGGAGTGACTTTGTTCCAATACAACTGGATTTACACCCCGAGTCAGCCCGCCATATTGGTTAACCTCTTCTTGGAGAACGAGACAACAGTGGAGGGAGATAGTTTCCTGGGATCACTGTAGTAAGTGACTACACACTTAGTGGCTTAAAGCAACACACATTTACTATCTGACAGTTCTGGAGGTCAGAAGTCCAAAATGGGTCTTAATGGGGTAAAATCAAAGTATTGGTAGGATTGCAAGATTTATGGAAATTTTTGGGAAGGATCCATTCCTTGATTTTCCAGCTTGTAGAGGTCACCCATACCCCTTGGGCAGTGTTTCCCTTCCAGAAATAAGGTTCTCTGACCTCTGGTTGTATCATCACATCTCCAACAGCCAGCATCAAACACCAGATATATGAGTGAGGCTCTTTTAGACACCAAAGTGCCCAATAAGCCATCAATAGGCCTGCTGTCTCCTGAGTGAGCCCAGCAGACCAGTGGAAGAATTGACAGCCGATCTCAACTCAAACTTCGACCCTTAGAATCATGAGTTAATAAATAATTGTTGTTTTGTAGTAGTATTTTATGCAACACTGAATGACTGCTATGGGAACAGGTATCTATAGTACCACTATTTTGTATCCCTCTCCTTTTTCTGCCTGGTTAGTGGATGTGATATGGGAGCTGCAGCAGCCGTTTTGTAACCTTGAGGGAAAGACATAATCAAGGTTTGAATGACTTTGACATCACTATGCTGCCAAAAATTGCATTTCTTGTGTAATTTTGAATTTCGTTGTGTATGAAAAGATAAACCCCTATATGTTATACTATTAGAATTCCAGTTAGTTGCACACTGAAGAATTTCAGACTCATGTGTAGCAAGTTTCCAGGCTTCTGAGGCAGCTGGGATGGTCAAGAATTAAGATGACATTTGATGAAGGAAATTTGAGACCTGGATCCTGTTGTGTTCTGTTTCCTCTTCTGAACTTTGTCATGCCATCAGGGCAAACATGCAGAGAACAAATTTCTGGCTGAAAGAGCTTGGAAAGGAGCTGAGTGAGGAATACCTGGAAAGGCACTTGGTTCCAACCTCACTGATAGGACTTGGAGCTTTGGTCCCTTTTCCATGTCTTCTGTGAAGGGGAGTGACACATGGCAGTCAGCAAGCTCTGAAACTGGTTTGGATTTACATTTTTGCCTTTTCTCTACTAAAGCCTGGGAAATTTCCACCATGAAGAAGTTCTCCCAAGGGAATTGTTGCTAAAATCCAGGGGTAGCTGTAAGGAGGTAGCACTAGATTTAGAGGGAAGAGTTGAAAGGGCACATAGGTGAAGGCCAGCAGGTTGTTACAAATGGAAACACCCCAAAGCAGGCAAAGGGATGAGCTTGAGGTCCCCTTCTTCTGCTTCATCCTCTTTTCTAGAATGTTCCAAAATTCAATCTGTGGAGAGTTCCTTGTATTCCTTATACACACACACACACACACACACACACACACGCATTGGGAATATGCTATCAGCTTTAATTTTGAAATCTCCAAAAGCTCATTCTTCTCTGGTAGTTAATAATAATGCCTAATATTTATTGACTGTTTACCATAACCCAGGCCCGTACCAAGAGCCATATTTACATTAACTAAGAAAATCCTCACAGCAAGCATAGGGATATTTTTTTAAGTGCTCACATAATGAACAATAAAAAGTTAAGTGACTTGTCCAAGCTCACATAAGTTGTAAGAAGTTCAGCCAGGGTTAAAATCAAGCCATTCTGACTCCAGAGTTCAAACTCTTAACCACAACCTGATCTTACATCAGAGTGATGTCAAAGCTATTCAAATCTTGATTCCGTTGATCTTTCCCTCATGGTTGCAAAATGGCTGCTGCAGCTCCAATATCACATCCATTAGCCAGGCAGAAAAAGGAGAGAAAAAGGATACAAAATAGTGGTATTACAGGTCCTTGTTCTCATATCAGGAAATAAGTCTCAGAGAGGCTAAGTGTTGTACCCGATGCTACAGAGCCAGGATTTTGCTTCTGCTCCAGGCTAGCCACAGGTTCTTACTCTTTTCTTCCCACCTCTGCTTGCCTTGGAAACCTCCTGACAGCATCACCCATTGCTCCCAGCGCTCACACCTCCATATGTGCACAAGCTTCCCTCACCCTCCGCCCATGTCCTATCCCCCTCTTCTCCTCTCCCCTCCTCCCTCCCTCCATTTCCTCCGGTAACCAGCATGCTTTTCACAGAGTCTAAGAATTATCTTTGCCGTGCTTTGTCAGTTTGTCTTCTTTGGCTATTTATAGTCCACAAACGAGTGAAACCATTTGGCAAATATCTTTCACTTTCTGGCTTATTCCACTGAGCATCATCACCTCAAGATCCAGCCATTTTGTTCCAAAAGACATTATTTCATCTTTTTAATAGCTGAGTAGTATTCCACAGAGTACATATCCCATGATTGCTTTCCTCATCAGTAACTGTGGACAATTCAATGTCCTCATCTGTAAACCGAGGCTCCGGCTAGCTCCTCCCTCCTGGGAAGACTTTGTTGAGTGAATGCCATCAGGCCTGGGAGGAGCTGGATCCTTGGTGGGTTTGCTGCATTCCTGTTGTTTTTCTAACTCCCCAGCTTCGGGGTAACTGCTCTTCTGGAAGAGTGCTTGACTTGCAGGGCCTGATTCTGGCAGTTGGGACAGTTCGGGGTTTCCTGCCACTGCTCAAAATGACCACCATCCATAAATACTCAGGGATGCAAGTGTTTTGCAATCAGTTATTACATCAGGAAAACTCTGAATAGCCTCATTCTACCCTCTTCCCCACCCAGGTGCCAGCTCAGCCAACCAGACATTGGATGCCAAGGGAGAAGGATAAAGACTTCCTCAGCGGCCACCCAGAACTTGGATCTGGCTCCACACCCCAGGAAAGTGCTAGACCTCTGGGGGGATGCAAGAAGCAGCAGAAAACCAAAGTCACACTGGGGAGTGGACTGGTGGGGGCAGGAATGGAGTGGGCAACAGCTCTGCCCTGCCCCCGGGAGCTCCGCTTGCAACCCTGCCTGGCCACGAACCAGCTGTCACGAGGCTGCACACCCTCGCTGAGTCTTCGGAGCCCCGTGTGCAGAGAGGGGACCAGCGTTCACCTCTGTCTCAGACAGAGGTCAACATGCATATATAACCTCTCTCATCAAATCAACATAACACGGGCCACGAGCTTCGTGATCACTTACTCTGGGACTCCGAGGGACTCGGGAAATCCAGATTCAGTCAGCCTGGCCCTGCCACCATGACCCTGAAACCATTCCTCTGACCTCTGTGAACCTCGCGTTTGGAACAGGACTACGTCCACTGAGCGCATCCGCCTGTCAGTCTGTCCGTCCATGGTCCACGAGGCAGTGGAGTGAATTCAATGAGAAAACAGGTCGGTGCCCCAGTCCAGCGCCTGGTACACAGGAAGCGCCTATCAATGGCCGCCTTTATCAGCCCTCCACTGGACGGGACCCTGGGGGAAGTGGGGCGCGGGGAACAGAGGAAGCGATTGTGCAGGGGGACATGGCGGAGGGGGCCTCTCTGGGCCGGGCGGTGAGAGTCATGGCCTGCCGGGGCCTGGCTGAGCCCGCCTTCCCCTTGCTTCTCTACAGCGGCATTCATGCCCCAGGCTGGGAACAGGACAAGGAGGACCTTCCAGGCCGTGGGGATTTTCCCAGGCCCTCTGCCTGCTTGCAGGTTCCCACCCAGGAGGTTCACACAACATTTTTAACCCTCTCCTTTCCGCGAACCATTTTCCCACCAGCGTCCTTTGGGACGTGGGCGCTCAGGTGCAAAGGGGCTGTCCGTTGTCATCCTGCAGGCGACAGGGAGGTGTCTCCAGCAGAGCCCCCTGGGGCTGCAATGTGTGCCTCCTGTGTGGTGGGGCTCCTGCTCCGGGGTCGTAGTACTTTAGAACTGGCACGGCAGGAGTATTCACCATGGAAACTGCCAGAGTTATACCCTAGGCACGATGGCCCAACACCAGTTCCTGCTGTCCCCTAAGAACTTGAAAATGAGCTTGTTGTCAGAGTTAAAGCAAGACTGGCCTTCAGTTGAGGAAACCAGAGGAAGCCCACACAGGTATGACAGAAGAGCCGGGGGAGCCCCCTGGCCATGCAGAGAGGGCTTTTAGGAACCCAGCCTCCTTCCACGCTGGGGCTCCACGCCCACACCTACATGGTCAAGGTCAGATCTCAGCCACGTCAGAGTTCTGCTGGGTGGAAGGGGAAGAGAGTGTGAAGGAAGCACAGCAGAAGTCTAATCAAGCAGTGGTCCTGGTGTCTGTTTGGAGAGATAATAAGAGGCAGGTGTGGTCAGAGAGGGAGGTGGGCAGAGGAGAAGCCCCAGCAGGGGGTGGACACACAGCACCCTTTGGCACTGGCACAGCCCCAGCCACCAGCATCCTTCCTCGGAACCCTGCCTCCGCCTCCTCCTTCCCTGCAGCCATGTGCCACGCTGAGGGCACCCAGGGTTGCAGGGGACTCAGTCTTGCATTTGCCAGTTGTGTCAGTGAGCTGAGGTTGCCCTAACTCAGCACCACAGGGGGGGGCAGCTTAAGTGACAGAAATGTATTTTCTCATGGCGCTGGTGGCCACGAATCAAGACCAAGATGTGCCAAACTCAGCTGCCCCCGAGGCCCTCTCCCTGGCTAGCAGGGGCCTCTCTGTCCTGACACCGCAGTCCCTTACAAAGTGATCGTCTGTGTTCTAATCGCTTCTTTTAAGGACACCAGTCACGTTGGATAGGGAGTCACCCCTATGACCTCACTTTCACCTAAATGCTTTTTTAAAAGCCCTCTCTGCAAACACAGCCACAGTCTTAGGTACTGGGGGTTACAGGAGGCAATTCACCCTGTAACATTAGCAAGTGGCTTAGGCATGGACACGTGACCCCAATCTGGCCCCTGGTATGAGAGAGGATGTCTGTGGAGGGTGGAGGGAGGCCCCCAGGGAAACCCTTCTCTCCTGAGGAAGAACTCGGGGGCAGATGATCAGATGGGATGTGCTATTTGGGCTGCTGCAGCCACACTGAAGCGGGCCGAGGGTGGAGCCAGCCGAGGGCGGAGCCCCGCTGGGGTGGGCATGTGGCACTCTCCATGGCTAGGTCCGTGAATCGGCCAAGCTTGGGGTGTGCCCAGTGTTGTGCTAGGGGTTGAGGTCTTGGTCTCCCCTCAAAGGTTAAGTGCTATTTGAAGCAGAGATGGTCAGAAGAGCACCCTCACCTCTCCATCTTCCTGGGCTCATGACAGGACACATTCCGGCTCCCCTCAGAGTTGGGTGGAGCCACGTGCCTGAGCTCTCACCATCTGAAAGTGAACATGAGCAGATAAACCAAAGGTATCTCCAGGCTGAAGTGCAGTGCTTCCTTCACACTCTCTTCCCCTTCCACCCAGCAGGACCCTGACGTGGCTGAGACCTGACCTTGACCAGGTTGATGTGGGCCAGGAGCCCCAGCGTGGAAGGAGGTGGGGTTCCTAAATTCCATACGTCACGAACGTTATCATCAGAAAGCTACAGGGGAGAGAAGCAGACTGTAGGCTTCAAACCTCCTTCTCCTGGGAGTCTTTGTTATAGCAACAAAGCTTTATCATAACTGATACATCATCCTCATTCTGTACAGGGAGGAGGGAGTTTCGTCAGAGCAAACTTGATGGCAAGTGTTTCCTGAAGAAGACTTTACCTTCAGGGTCATGGATGGCTTCAAGCTCCCCTGGCTGGAATAGACTTCTTGATAACTGCTGCATCCCCTTTGCGGATTCTGTTTGTAGAAGTAACTTCTGATCATATGGTTTCCTGTGGGTGGTTGGTCTGGACAAAGTGAATGTTTTCATTGATCTGCTGATGCGTGCATCCTCCTCTGCCAGATGTCTGCTTTATCAACGTAATTCTTCCTGTATGTCAAGTTCTGGAAAGCAGGTTCAAGTGAATCTGTGGCTAGCACACTGCACAAGGACAACTTGAGGTGCCAGAGTCTGGTCCATGCTGTACCCTCTCTTTCCCGTGTGTCTGTCTTCCGGTATCTGCTTCATCCTGCTCGCACCACCACCCCTTTGCCACTGCCTTCCTGCTCACGTCTTCTGGGAGCTCACTGTCCACTCTGCTCACCCTGTCTGCCAAGATGCTTGGCACATCGCAGGAGCTCAAAAGATGTGACATGACAAGAGACTTTGGCCAAGGGCAGAGATCACTTCCAGAGCCCCAGTGCAGGTTCATCCTAATATGCACAACGGGAATAATATTCTCCAAAAGTCTAGAAAAAGCTATAAATTGATCATATCTTACATGAGCTGGGTCGGCCCTGCCTCAAGCCCATGAAAGAGGCCACATGGAGTCTCACCCATTGTTTAAACAGAGGCACCTACTCTATAATGTCCTAAAAAGAAGGAATGGAATGAGAGCAAGAAGGCGAGGGGCGGGGACAGGGTGATAAAGGAGCGTGGGGGAGGAAGCGCAGAGAGGGGCGGTGGGAAGCACAGTGCCTTGGGTTTGAATTCTGGGTCCCAGTCTTTCTAGCTGTGTGACCTTGGGCAAGTTGCTTAGCCTCTCTGGCTCTTTCCTCAGCTGGAAAGTAGAGATGAGGATACCTGTAGGGCTGTGGTGAGGGCAAACAATGGATGCAAAGCACAGAGAGTGACAGGGCTGGCGCTCAGCTGACCCAGGCATGTCATCTATAACCAGACATTCTTCCCGGGAAGGAGAGACTCTGAACCTACAGGTTATAGCGACAACTACCCCTCTGCAGTCTTCCACAGAAAGCCAGATTTTTTTGTATTTTATATAATTCTTCCATCATTTTTCATTTTTGCACAATGTATGCATTTTAATTTTGGTTATATTCCCCATACAGTTCCCACCCCCCTTATTTTGACCCTAATCCCTCCTAACCTTGCCCCCCCCACCCCCGTATCCCTTCCCCACCAATGTTGGCGAGGGTGTGGAGAAAAAGGAACTCTCCTGCACTGCTGGTGGGAGTGCAAACTGGTCCAACCACTGTGGAGAGCTGTGTGGAGATTCCTCAACCTGCTAAAGATGGAGCTTCCACATGATCCAGCAATTCCACTCCTAGGTATTTACCCAAGGGACACAAAAACATTAATTCAAAAGGGCACCTGCACCCCTATGTTTATAGCAGCACTGTTTACAATAGCTAAGCTTTGGAAACAGCCCAAATGCCCAAAAATAGATGACTGGATTAAGAAAGTCAGATTTTTGTCTACGAGGCTCGTATTCACAGTGGTACAAACCCCATCAGCTGGCCCAACGCACCCATGGCTGCCGTTACTCAGACCAGAGGAGCAAAGTCCTCCATGCAGAGAGGAGAGCAGGGAGGCAGGAGCCATCTGGGGGAGTGGCCAGCCTCAGTGGCCTCCCCACCAACTCTGAATTCCATGAATGGCACATGGAAACCTTCCATAACAATTGGGGGCCTGAGGGGAATTGCGCCCAGCCAAGTGCCCCTTCAGTTCATAATCTGCAGCCATCTTCAGGAAGACAGCGGAAGAGCCACAGGCCAGAGGCATTTTAATGGAAATCCCAGAACCCAAACAGTCCTGTGTGTGGAGCCAGGCTTCCTTTGAGAATGGGGGGAGATGGGCTTGGCTGGCTGCCACTGCGGCCTAGTTCAAGCTGAGTGAGGGAAAATGGTATGTTTGAAGAGGCAGGAGGCGTTGCGTCAAAAAAGCCTGCAGACCTCGCAGTCGGCCATGGTGGGGTGGGGATTTTTTTTTTTAAGTAAGAAAAGGGAAAACACAGCCTATGGGATATGTGTGAGTGTGTGTGTGCGCATCATATGACACATATATCAAGCTTTATAGGTCAACCTAATAGGTCTGAACATAGAGACCTCCCTATTTCCAGAGGGATGCTCAAGGGGGCCATGGGGCAATTTTATGAGTATTTAGAAAATGCCTCTTCCTGTGAGCATTTCTGACCAGCTCACACTGACCCGGCAGAACGGAAGCGGTGTCTCCAGTGAGCAGGACCTCCTCCCCAAGCTGTGGAGCCCAATCTGCACGCTCCCGGCGGAGCTCTCTGCCCAGTGCGGTTTAGTGCGCAGCCAGAGGATGGGGCCCCCTTCTAGTTAGCAGCTAAAGATATCCTAGGAGCTGGTAAGTCCCTGCCTGTTAGACCTCTTAGTTTATCCAGAATAGTTCCAGTATGTTGTTCTGGTTGTCTGTTGTTGTGTAACAAACCACCCCAAAACTTAGGGGTAGACGATTTGATGGTCAGGAATTTAGAAAGGGCACTTTGGGGATGACACTTACACTGGCCTGTACTATGATGTCTGGGGCCTCAGCGGAGAAGACACAATGGCTGGGGTTGGATGAGTCACACTCCCCACCCAGCCAGATGCCTTCCTCACCTGAATGGGGCCTGGGCTGGGACTGCCATCTACAAAGGCCTACCTGTGTCTTCTCTAGCACTGAGCTCTCAGGGCAGACAGACTTTTCACCAGGCTGCATGGGCTCGCAATGCAAATGTCCCAGTGAACAAAGCTGAAGCCCCATGACACTTACGACCCAAACTTGGAGATTCAGGGCAGCATTTTCTTTGTACTTGGTTGGTCAAAGCAGTCATGAGCCCGCCCAGATTTAAGACACTCCACCCCTCAATGGGAAAACCAGCCAAGAAGTTGCAGCTCTATTTTTAAAACTGCCAAATGGTCTTTTGGGCTAGCAGACAGGAAGAAAGAGCAGACCTGGTACTTAGACCACCCTACACCCATTTTGTCCTCTCTTCTGTTGGGAGACCTCTATTTCTAGGCTCTGAACTCCTGCCATCCGGGGGTCTCAGGAGAAGAGAGAATTCTCTAAGAGAATTTCTGATCAAGCAAACTTGAAGATCTCGAGGGACTAGACTGCTAATGTAAATGTGAGGGGACGGGTGACAGACAGCAAGGAGTGGTGGGGACTATAGTTAAGTGGGCAGTATATACCTTACTCCCCCAGAAAACAGGGTCACTGCCAAGGCTTACCAAAATGCGGCTGCAGATTGGATCTGACCTGTGGGCTCCTGGTTTGTGACCCTTGACATTGAGTAAAGGAATCAGTGTTAGAGGTGGTTGGGACCTCAGAGATTAACCAAGGCCAATGCTTTACAAAGGTCTTTTTCCTCAAAAACAGCGGAAGCCTTTTCTCCAACAAGATCTTATGGAAGACGCACAATGTAGAACACCGGATGAAAATGGAGTGGGTAGCCCTGAATCCCTTATCTGCTTCCTGCTCTTTTCCTAAGGTGCCACTGTGAAGTCCTAACACTCCAAGGAACCCAGTTTGATAAACCATCACTTTACTATCTTCATGCAAAAAAGGGGGATAAAGTGACACCCATACAGGGGAAGTGACCTGCCCACATTCACACTGTGAACTAATGGCAGAACCAGGCCTTGATCCCAGGTTCCAGGTTTTGTTTTTTTGTTTTTTTTTTTTATTTATTTTAGGGGCATGTTTATTTATTTATTTGTTTGTTTGTTTGTTTTGTTTATACATGCACTGGGTACAGTCAGAAGCGCGGGAGGGTGAGAGAATTCACCAGAGCCAGAGCAGGGAGCAGAGCAGGCAGAAGGACCGAAGTACACTGCTGAGGGGAGCAGCGGGCCGCAGGAGAGGTCTGCGCGCCATGCGGGACCCTCCTCCGGTGGCTGGGGAGCAGCCGGGGATCGAACCGGCACCGCGGAGGCCAGGGGCAGGTTCGCAACCCAGCGCTCAACCGCTGCGCCACCGGGGAGGCCCAGGTTCCAGGTTTTGATTTGAAGTCCTGTTCCCTTCCCCTGGTGACAGGATGGACGCCTCACACGTGCAGAAAGCTTTGCAGTTGACAAAGTGTCTTCACCTGTATTTGCCACTCCATGCTGCTTCTGCCCCCTCCCCTCCCAGGCAATCTTGGGGAGGGCCAGCTTCTAGTCTGGCCACCCTGACAAATGCATGCAGACCCTGGCCAGGCTGTCCCTGGAGACGAGTAATAGCTTGTCCACGGACCTCCAGGCCACCTCTTCAGTGAAGTCCACCCTGATGCTACCCTCTTCTCTGTGTTAAATTATTCTCACTCTTCTAGGCACTGCACCGCAGCTGTTTGTCTCTATTTCTGTTCATTGCACTTTCCCCAAACTGGCTCATCCCTTGAAGGGCAGGGATCATGGTAACTACAAATCAGGTCAAAGAAAGAGCATTTTAAAGGTAAGAGGAAACAAGGGGCACCTGAGAGGTGGGAGGGAGGTCTTGTTGTCCTTCACCGGGACTACCTACCTCCCTGAGACCTGGGCAATCGGCCCCGCCTTTGCCCTCCTCTGGCCACATCCCTCTCCACGTGGCCAGAGAGCCCTTTGTTGAGACAACCTGCACTTTGGCCAAATTCCGGGTCTGGGAATCCTCTGTTCCAAATTCCCAGAAACTGCTCAAGGGCCTGGGGTCTGTTTTCTGGGTCCATTTTCTGTGCACCTGGAGGCCTGTGGGTGGGTAACGAAGTGCCGAAGGCAACACCGTGTCTGCATAGGCTTTGGCTATGTCGGCTGGGATATCCAGGGCGTGTCCCGGAGGCCTTACAAGCTGGGCATTGGAACTGGGACCAGAAGAGCTGGGGGATCGGTCAGAGTCTCTCTTGTCCAGATGTTAGGGGAAGGCCTGCACAGATCTAAGGCTTCCTGTGCTCTTAAAATGAAGGAAGAGAGATGGTTAGATAGAATCTCTCTTCAGTGGGTGATTGGATGGTGCAGGAAGTAGAAATAGCAGGGTGAGGACCAGCTCCGCAGGGTTCCAGCTTTGCCTTTGCCCCCTTCCAGCTGTGTGATCTTAGACCAGCTAATCAACTTCTCAGAGCCTGTTTGTGAATCTATAAAATGGTGTTAATAACTATTTTGTGAGATGATTTTGAACATGAAACAAGAGAACAGGCCAGGCTCTAGCATTGGCAAGAAGCTCGGTCAGCTCTCGTTTTGTTTCTAGCTTTGGGAATCCTGTTTACATACTATTGTCTCCCTTAAATATTCCTTTTTTTCAAATTTGTTTTGTTCATTCATTTAGAATTTAGGATCAGGGAGCACAAAGCTTGCTGTGTGTACCCAGAAGCAGGGAGGCGGAGGTTCCCATGAGCACCGGAGTGGCATTTGAGAAGGGGGTGAAAACGTATAATCTTCCCTATGTTGCCGCCAGGCACCTACCTGGGCATGAATGAAAATGAATCAAGCCCAAGCTCATCAGTAACTCAACCTTGTCCAGGAAAATCAATAGTTTCCCTGCATTACGTAATAGGTGAGTTCCTGAAAAGTTGGAGGTAAGTCAATTTTTGCCCCAGTTCAACATGTATTGAGTATCCCACGTCAGCTGATCCTTGCGGGGACCAGGTGCGTGCAGGTTTATTAGGGCATGTACCTGGAAGGACTGGGTGGGCAGAGGGTAGAGCTGAGGGAAAAGCTGTGCTGGATGTAGCCTCAGGGAAGGCCTCAGTGGACCCTCTGTGCAGGGTCCAAAGTCCGGATGCCCTTCAGAGTCCGCTCAACTTTGGAGCAAGGTCAGACCTACATACTACCATTATCATCACGTTGGTGTGGCCTTCCTGGGGAGGGAGTGTGACCTTGGACAAGGTACCTCTTCTTGATCAAGTCAGCTCCCAAAGGACCCCCCACCCCCAAAGGCACTCCGCGCATCCTAGGGAATGGGGGATGGAAAAATCCTTCAGTCCAGTAGGGGGATTTGGCTGCGCATTGAAACAGCCATATAAAGTTGCTCAAAATATTCAAAACAGATTGACCATTGTATCCAGCAATTCCACTCCTAAGCATCTATCTCAAGAATGTAAAAACACTTATTTAAAGGGGCTATATGCACTCTTACGTTCATTGCAAAATTATTCACACTAGCCAAGTTATGGAGACGATCTAAGTGCATACGTGTTACAGGACAAGGGAAGGAGCACCCCAGGGCCCTGAACTGCCTGCTCTAAATAGGTTCTGCCATCTGCCGCATCAAGACAAAACATATAAGACCTTCAATGTAAAGGAACTTTACTACAATTAGTGTGCAACACAGAAAAGACAGAGAATATAGTTTCTAAATCAAGCATCCAATGTTACCCGTCCTGGGCCTCTCTGGTGGTGCAAAGGGTTAAGTCTCAGCACTATGACGCTATCTGCAGCCACTGCAGCCTGGCCAGGGAGCTGACCCACAAGGCGCAGCAGGCTTCTCCTGCAGCAGACCTCTCCTGTCTGGCCCGCTGCTCCCCTCAGCAGTGGATTTCAGTACATCTGCCTGTTCTGCTCCCCACTCTGTCTCTGGTGAATCCTCTCACCCCCCCCAATCCTTTCCACACCTCTGGCCTACACCCCAGTTCTTGGATGCATAAATAAAATAAATCTTAACAACAACAACAAAAACACAAAACAAAGTTACTCATACCCCCGTGGCCCACTCAAACAGGACTGGCCCAAAGCAAGGCCAGAAAGCCTGCCCCAAGTCTAAAGCACCTTCCAACAGGGACCCACAGAAAAGGTTTAGAAACAGTCAAGTCTGGGAGGAGAAGAGCAAAATCAAAATCAAGATAAAAGCTGCCGTTGTCACCTCCCCGCAGGTCTCTCACCCACGTCTGTGTCAACCAGTCCAGGACCAAGAGGCAAGCGCAGCTTCTTCACATGTCTCTCCTCTACGAGTCTCCTCCGGGTCTCCTTCTGGCTCCATCCTGCTTCCTTTTCCCTCCAGTCTCCAGCATCTTCTCCCTGCTCAGCTGCACCCTCCCTTGGGTGGGGCAGGGAACCTGGACCCTCCCCTTTTCCTGGGGCCCACCCTGTTACATAAGGACAGATGAGCGGCTGCAGAAGTGGAATCTACACAAATGGAACACTCCTCACCCATTATAAAAGACGAAATCTTGCCCTTTGCAGGAGTGTGCACAGAACTGGAGATGATGTTAAGAGAATAACTCAGAAGCAGAAAGACTAAAAATACCAGGTGATTTCACTCATATGTGGAAAAAAAATAAAAAAGGCAAAAGAAGAGACAAAACCAAACCCAAATAAACCCTTGGAACCTAAAACTGAGGTTACCAGAGGGGGAGGCGGGTGGGTACAAAGGAGGGGGTGCCTAGTGAGGGGTGTTGGAGGGTTTGGGGGCTGTAGCGATGGGTGCGGTCTGGTAAGACACATTGAAGAATATGGATCTAAAGCGCCCCTAAATCATATACATGCTGGAAGCCAATGTTTCCTCAAAAAAAAAAAAAAAAAAGAAAAGAAAAGAAACAGCCTTATAGGAAGAAGGGGGGCTGGGGGCTGCAGTCACAGAGGGGGGTACATCCAGGGCCCTCAGCAGCCCTGTCCTTCCATCTTCCTGTCTCTCTCTCGAGGGCTTCCCAAAAGGGCAGAGCGGGCTGGAACCCAGTGGGCACGGGAGCTGGGCGGCAGCGCCCCGCGGGTGCCGAGCAGGGGGAAGGCTCCCCGAGCCAAGAGGGCCAGGGCCGACCTCAGAACGCGGACGCATCCTGCGGGAGACAGGAAATGGCACATCCAAGGCGCCATGACCCCCAGGGCCTCCAGCCCCGGGCTGAGTGGGCCCAGGGCGGTGGGGAAGCCCTTCTCAGAGCAGAGGCTGGGAGGCAGGATTTCCCCCAGGGGGGAGCTTGCTGGGCCTCGGCGAGCTGCCCTCCAGGTGCAGACACCCGGCGGGCAGCTCAGTGGCTCGTAAAGCCTGGCGCAAAATAAAGCGGGAAGCCGGGCGCATCACATCAGATTTGGGTCTCTCCGGGACACAAATCAGCCTCCTCAGCGGGGGGCCCTTCATGTCCAGAACGACCTCTGCGGGTGCAGGGACCCCACCCGCGCACCTTCCCCCACGTCCCACTTAGTCTGGCCACCCGCTCTTCTAACCCACACATCCCCAATCTCTCACCCCCCCCCCCCCCCGCGCCCCAGGTCAGATGCCCCTTCCAGGTGGAATCCCGCTTCCCTCCCTGTTCTCCCCGCACGCTGAACCTCTCTTGCAACCCCCAAGAGCGCTTAAGAGCCTGAAAGCGCCACCACTCAAGGGCTCTCCCGCCACAATCTCCGTAGGGGTCTTCCTCCGTGCCATGGGGTGCTGGGTATCCCCAAAGGGTGGCGGTAAAACTAAAGTGAACGAATAGAGGTAACGTGCTAAGAACAGCGCCTGGCTCTCCGCAGCGTCGGTGCAGCTCAGCGGCTATTATTATTATTATTGTTCTAATTTTCCTTTTCCAGCCCCAGCCTCAAGCCCTTCGTAGCTGCCGAGCAAGTGTCTGATGTTATAGGGCAACCCCGATACAAAACGGGCTGCGGGGGGTGGAGCCCACAAAGCCTGCATGGAATTAGCTCTAGGACACCCTTTCCCCCTAACATGACGACTGGGGACTCAGGAGGGCGAGGATTCATCCCTGGGGCGCGCCACGCTTTGGAACAGTAAGTGCACGGCAGAAGCACCGGCACGTCTGCAAATGGTCCTCTCTGGGGCTGCCTGGGGGTCCAAACTGACCTGGTTCTCTCGGGAAAGAAAAAACCGGCGGGTTCGCGTTGTGTTTTCATGGGATTTGTGCAGAGTGTGGCCCCCACTTCGCCCCCACCCGGGTCGCGCGGCACGGATGCCCGCGCGGGACCTGCAGGTCACCTCGGGGGCGGCAGCATCGCCGCGCTGGCCCCATGACCCCCCCCACCCCGCCACCCCGGGGCCGGGCAGGCGCGGGGCCCGGGACCCTGCGGGGCGCGCGGAGGCGGGAGAGGGACCCGGCTCCGGGCGCCGCCACGTGCGCCCCTCCCGCCGCCCCCCACATCCTTTGTTTCCCACCAGCCGGGCTCAGGAAGCTCTTTCTGCGAGTCACCGCGAAGGGGCGGCCCGGGAGCCCGGGGAGCTATTTCCGTGCCATCCGGGCGGGCGGCGCGCGCGGGGGGCGTGGAGGTGGAAGCAGCGCAGAAGGCCCCGTGTTTGCTTTTATTGCATCCAGCAGAAGGTTCTATTTGTGGAAGCGAACAGACGCTGGGGATTAGAGCTGGGAGGGGGCAGGAAAAGGAAAAAAAACCACATCCACTACCACGCACAGGTCTTCCCCGGAACTGCCGCGTGGGGGTGAGCGGCCGGGGCTGGCATCCACCCCCTTCCCTCTGCGCCCCCGCCCTCCCCGGGCGCGGCCCGGCCTCGGCCGAGCCCAGGGCTGCCCCCGAGGCCCCCGGGCGCGGGACGGCGGGTGGGGGTGGGAGGGAATCCCCAGGGCTCCCCGCGTAGCCGCCCGGCCGCGCGAGCCGCGGGTGCAGCTCGCCGTGGGGCGCGCGCCCGAGCCCATTGTGCTCGGTGTGAATGGGGAGCGCGCGCCAATCGGCGGCCGCTTCGCCCCCCGCGCCCCGCCCCCCGCCCCCTTCCCGGGGACCCTGACGTCACGGGAACTTTCCTCCGCCCCCTCCTCGCTGCGGGTTCCGAGCCGGGGCCCGGCGGCGGGCGCGCGCCGCCTCCCGTCCAGCCCAGCCCCGCCGGGGAGGGGCGCGCGCGCCCTCGCCGGCCCCGGGACGCTCCTCGGCTCCCCGGCGCGCGCGGCGCGGAGCATCCCGGCCCCTCGGCTACCCCCGCCGCCCCGGCCGCCCAGCCCCCCGGCCCCCTGCGGCACCCCCGCCCCGCCGCCGATTGCTCCGGGGCGGCCGGGCCCGAGCGCCGCAGCCCCCTCGTTGCACAACCCGCTTCCCAACTGTTTACACAGCCCGGCCTGTGAGTGTGTGTGTATACAGCGTGAGTCACCGGGGGCGGGGGAGGCGGAGGGGAGCAGGAGGAGGGCCCTGGCCGGGATCGGCGCGCCGCACACGCACCCTCGCCACTCTCCGAGCGCGTCTCGCTCGCTCACACGCCAGCCGCGAGCCCAGGAGCGCGCAGGGTCGCGGACGCCGCGGAAAAGTTGCCGGGCTGCCTCTCCGCGGCCGCCGCGCCGGGACGCGCCTCCGCCGCGCGCTTCGGGGGAGCCCGCTGCGCCCGCCCGGCCCTCGCGGCTCGCGCCCCGGACCGCCGGCCGGCGCCCTCCCCGCCCGCGGCGCCCGCAGCCTCCACCACAATAGCGGCGGCGCCCCCCGCGCGGCGCGCGGAGCCGGTGCCCGCCCAGGTCGGGGGCCCCGCGGCCGCCTCGGCTCCGGCACGCGCGGCCGGCGTGGTCTCCGCGGGCGGCGCGAGCGCGCGCGAGCGGCTCCTGCCCTGCGCCCCCGGGGGCCGAGCCCGGCGCCTGCAAACTCCGTCCCGCCGGCTGGGATCAGTGGCGGCGCCCGCGCCGAGCCCGCTGCGCCTTCCCGCGCGGATCCCGGACCTACCGACCCGGGGCCGGGCGCGGGATGCGGGTCGGTCCCGTGCGCTCTGCCATGAGCGGCGCCTCGCAGCCCCGCGGCCCGGCCCTGCTGCTCCCGGCGGCCCGGGGCGCCCCGGCCAAGCGCCTGCTGGACGCGGACGACACGGCGACCGTGGCGGCCAAGTGCCCGCGCCTCTCTGAGTGCTCCAGCCCCCCGGACTACCTCAGCCCGCCCGGCTCGCCCTGCAGCCCGCAGCCCCTGCCCGCCGCCCCGGGGCCGGCGGCGGCGCGGGGAGCGCGCCCGGGCCCAGCCGCATCGCCGACTACCTGCTGCTGCCCCTGGCCGAGCGCGAGCATGTGTCCCGGGCGCTCTGCATCCACACGGGGCGCGAGCTGCGCTGCAAGGTAGGCGCGGGCCGGCGCGGGCAGCGCGGGGGGAAACCCGCCGGCGGGAAGCGTGTTCGGGGCCCGCAGGGGCCGGCCGGATGGGTGCGGGAGCCGAGAAGGCGGCTTTGACCACGCTCACCTTCGGGGCATGGAGGGGTTTCCTCTGGCGCGGCACCCGGGGGGCCCGGCGCCGAGGGGAGGTGCGGTGCCCATTGCTTTATCTCTATCATTTCCTCCGCGCCCGGTTGAGCGCGTGGCGTTCCATATAAGTTGTGGAATTGAAATGGATTCCGGGGCCGTGCCATTCCCCTTCTCTCATACCCCCCACCCCCATGCTGGAAGGGCGCCTGCCGTGGGTGCCTCCCCGGAGCCCGGAGCGGCTGGCAGCTCTCGGGCTGGGGTGTCAAGGCCTCGGGGGCTCAGCTGTGGGGAGCCAGGGCCTGGGAAGACCCTGCCGGACTTGGGTCTTGGGGATTCCGGTAGGACCCGGTCCTCCCCGGAGAGCAGACCGAGGGCGTCTGCCCGCGGGGGCGCGGGCGGGAGGGAGATTTACCCGGAGTAGGGATGTTGGGAAGCCCACATGGGCCAGGAGCCCCGTTTCCATTCATATCTTTATTTTCCGGCTGCGCTTTTCTTTCAAACTTCAGGGATTCCATCCTGGAGGAGACAAAACTCCTCCAAACTGGGTCCTCCGCGTGCGCCCCAGCGCGCAGAGACGCGCGCTCCCCACAGTACACCCTTGCCAACCCGACACCTTCCTCTCAGACAGCCCCGAGAACCCTCCCGGCTGCTCCTGTTCACCCCAAATGTAGGGTCAACCTCCCTCCTCACCCAAGGCGCTCTTGGTTTTCTGCAACTCACCTGACAGCACCCCCTGTTCCCCCCCCCCGGTGCTCGCTGCTGCCACCTACTGCCCGACCTGACCCAGGCTCGAACCCACTTTAAAGGGGGGTAGGGCGGGAATCTCATTCGCTGGGGCTAGGAGCTGTTTTGGGAAGACTGTGTGTGCTGTGGGGTGGGGTGGGGTGGCAGGAGGGGGGCAGCAGAGAGATTTTTCTAGCTGGTGCCAGGGCAGCCAGGCCTCAGAGGTGGGGTGGGACTGGGCATTGTGCAACCCCTTCCAGTTCCTCCGAGCAGATAATAGCTGAATCCAGATGGTGACAGCCCGTGTGTCACCGTTTCCAGCTGAGTGTAGGATATGAGTAACCGGACTAAACAAAAGGCCCTTCAAGAGACCAGCCAGCTTCTTAGAGGAGCTGCTACCCATTTCCTGGGTGGGGTGGGAGTTGGGGTGGGGGGTGGGGATAAACAAACACATGAAAAATCAGGGCTCAGACCCTGCATCCCTCCTGGGAGAATTTTAACCCAGGGCTGCTGCTACCTGAGTCAGACTGGAGGCAGGTTGCTTAAGGCTGCTTTGTCACAGTCTTTCGGAGTCATCTGTTCCTTCTGACTAATGACAGAGATCTGCATGTTCTCCTGCCCCTGCTTCAGAATCACCACCTTCTGTGCTCCGTCTCTGCTCAGGGGCGCTTTGGACCTGCAGGAAGTCACACATTTCCAGGGCCTGCTGTCAGCCCTGGAGATCCCAGGGTGGGGAGAGGACCTTCGATCGGCCACTCTGCCTCGCTAACAAGGAAGGGCCACCGTGGCTAGGGGCTTTGGGGCTCAGCTCCCCGGAGCTGATTATCTTGGGGACGATGGGACATAGACTGACAGCAGCTCTTTCAGGCCATTCAGTCACAGGGTAATCCTTTGAATACTTGGTAGCCCACCATAGCCCTGGTGTTGCAAGTTTGGGGCAGACACGCTGCAGAAGGTGGAAACAAAACGCAAATGAATGGAGCCTTACAGTAAACAAAAGCCCAAGGGCAGAGAACTGCTGGCCAGCTGGGATTTGGGGGGCAGCCTCTGCCTTTGTAGCCCCTAAATGGGTCGCCATCTCTCTGCAGGTGTTCCCCATTAAACACTACCAGGACAAAATCAGGCCCTACATCCAGCTGCCGTCACACCGGAATATCACTGGCGTCGTGGAGGTGATCCTTGGGGAAACCAAGGCCTACGTTTTCTTTGAGAGGGACTTTGGGGACATGCACTCCTATGTGCGAAGCCGCAAGAGGCTGCGGGAGGAGGAGGCCGCTCGGCTCTTCAAGCAGATCGTGTCCGCCGTAGCCCACTGCCACCAGTCGGCCATTGTGCTGGGGGACCTGAAGCTTCGGAAGTTTGTCTTCTCCACAGAGGAGAGGTGAGCCGCCTGCACGGCAACTCCTGTGACCAAAATTTGCAACCAAAATTGAGGTGCAGGTGGAGCAGCTAGGTGCAGTGTGTTGGTTTAAAGCAAAACCCAGGGCTCAGCTGTCCCAGGGTTTCTGAGAAGTCCTCTCCAGAGGAGTCACAGCCAAGGCCAGTTGTTCTGCACGCTGGCGGAGGTGGTGGGGAGAGGGTGCCTTGGTGGGGTGATTGGGGGCAGCACGTAATGGCAGGATTACATTCTGCACGCACACTCTCCCCGCTTCCACCCCAGGATCCAGTTTACTTCCCATTGTTGTCACCAATTTCCATTCTGGGGAGCAAATGCTAATTAACATTGACTCCTAGGGGCAGCCTCACATCCTTGCTTGTACCAAACAGGGGTGGGGTTTTTTTTTTTTGTACTTAGAAGGTATCACAGAGCTGTTGTGATTGCAGGATTCTGCCCCCCTCGTCTGCCCCGCATGCCTGTTCCAAATCAGACTTGGCCCTCAGTACTTTCTTCACATTCTTCAGTGACTTTTTAGACATCTTGTTTGGCCTCTTCTTCAGAAAATAGCCACATTGAATAATAAATGCAAGTTGGCTGGAATCGGTTGCTAAATATAGATCATGGCTTACCTCCTCAAGGAGAAGATGAGCTTGATAAGAGAATAAAAGCACATTAAGATTCAGAGTAGGGGTTTCAGGCCAGAGCACGTGGGAAGCCACAGGGAAGACAGACCTTACCTGATTTTGGGAGGAGAGAGAATAGCCCCAGTGCAAAGGTTAAAAGCCAAGTCTGGGGTAGAACTGTAGAGGTGGGTGTGTGCTATTTTCTTGTAGCTGTTCACGCAGTACTTACCCCTGCTGTGCATTTTTACCTTTCAACTCCTGAGCATATGAAAAAGAGCAGTGTTGAAGGGCCATAAAGCCTTGCTCTGTTGTCTGATCTTGCAATAATTATTGGAACACACTGATTAGCAAAGAAAAGCAAAGTGTTTGCAATGGAGAAGTTTCCAATTCCTGGAACATGCTCCTTTGATAGGGTGATGTGTTTTCTGAAACATGCCTTACACACCTCCTTACTGGCTTTTGAAATCTGCATTGCACAGGCGAATGTCATGTGCATGGAGTTTGGCAACCCGAGGGTTAAGCAATGGGAGGCTGACGCTATTCGTGTAACCAGCACAGGTGCAGGGTTTTAGTACTACAGCAGCCAATCAGGGGCAGACAGTGTGGGTTGAGTCATATTTTCCGTTTACAGAACCAATGGGTATTTTACATAACGACAGGGAGGTCATGCTGAGGACATACCGAAGTTAGCACATGTATCCTACACTCCAGGGAACAGGAAGGCAGGAAGAAAAAAAAAAAAATCACCAACCACCAGGCCTTTGAGAGGAAAAGGAATTGACCCATTAGCCAGTACCAAATGTTTGCCTTTAACTTCACAAGTGATTTACAGGGCTATTTCAGAGAAGCAGGGAGAAACATGAACTCCCACCTGATAGGAGAGGTGCCCGCATGTGGCTCTGGACAGCAGGGGATCCAGGAGACTTGAGTGGCTGGATCTGATTAAGGGGGTACCTGCAGCTACATTTGAACCTTTGGCTAAAGATATTTCAGACTTTGTTACTTAAACAGATAAACCCCCATGGAGATTAAATTGGCTCTGGTGTTGATGTGCCATCCCAGGGTGTGTGTGTGTGTGTGTGTGTGTGTGTGTGTGTGTGTGTGTGTGTGTGTGTGTGTTTGCTCATGCTTTGTAGGGTCCCATGCATCCTTCAAATCTATCAGCTGCTTCTGGTCACCAACCTCCTCCATCCAGGCCAAGTGTCCTTTGCAATGAAATACCCCAATAAATGTAATTGACTTTCCTTACACTTTTCCCATCACATCTATCATCATCTATCGCCTTCTGGCTGCAGGGGTCTCTGCGAACGGGAGTGCTGACAACCCATGTATCAGTGACCTTGGTGTCCATGCTCTGTAATGCACTAATGCATGTAATGGTTAGTGGCTCTGGCAGTCAAGGGCATGGCAAGGTTGAGATGGGCTTTAGGGTGCCCAGGCCCTCTCTGAAGAAGAGGGTTTACTGCTCTTTCCTCTCAACCTTTAGAGAACATGTCAGCATTCCCCCTGAGACCAGCTCGCACTTCTGCAATGTGAACTTTGTCAGTTGTGCAATCCCTATTAGGATATCTCTTATAAGCCCGAGCATAATGAATTGTATTTGGGGCTTTGCATCATACCCTCCACCCCAGACGTTCTCTCGATACTTTGCAAACATTTATTGCAGTTTGTATTGGTTTGTGAAATCCTCAGTCCTGGAAGGCTGCACTGCTGACTGGATAAGAGCTAAATGGCGTACCTGGGGCCTTTGCTCTCGGGGCCTGTGGGTGCTGCAATTGGGAAGGACTTGTTTTTCACAGCAGCTGACCTGGAAGTAATGACTCGTGTCCTCTCTCCTGCAGGACCCAGCTCCGACTGGAAAGTCTAGAAGACACACACATAATTAAGGGGGAAGATGATGCTCTGTCAGACAAACATGGCTGCCCAGCCTACGTGAGCCCCGAGATCCTGAACACCACCGGTACCTACTCCGGGAAGGCGGCGGATGTCTGGAGCCTCGGGGTGATGCTCTACACCCTTTTGGTGGGACGCTATCCCTTTCATGACTCAGATCCCAGTGCCCTTTTCTCCAAAATCCGACGTGGACAGTTCTGCATTCCCGAGCACATTTCCCCCAAAGCTAGGTGCCTCATCCGCAGCCTCCTGAGGAGGGAGCCCTCCGAGAGACTCACTGCTCCTGAGATCCTACTCCATCCCTGGTTTGAGTCTGTCCTGGAGCCTGGGTACGTGGACTCAGAAATGGGGACTTCAGACCAGATTGTTCCAGAATGCCAGGAGGACAGTGACATTAGCTCCTTCTTCTGCTGATCCCGAACCTCAGAAACCTCATCATTCTCACACATGGCATTTCCATTTCTAAAGATGGACAGGCGTCTCGGCGTGTGCCGGCCGGGTCTGTGATGGTGTGGACCGTTGCTGCTGGGCCCCGCGCGGCGCCCCTGTTCTCATGAGTGACTTTCCGGGACCTGAGCAGCGTCCACTCTGACGGCCGCCCTGTGAAGCTGTTTCCTGTTCCAGAACCTTTGCCCACCATCCCTTTGTCAGATTCGGGGGTTCGGCATCTTTTGTGGGTGGCAGCGTTTGGCTGTCCTGCACCGTGCGGTCAAGTGAAAGGAACTTGAATATTCTTAGGGAGAGGAAGGACGCGAACCACATCTGGGCAGTAACCCAATTCGAACGAGGTGACAAATCATTTGGGCCAATAAAGCCTCCGTCTTGGAACTCGTCTTGGGTAGCTAACTTGTGCTACCCCAGCCTCTATGCTCAGAAAGTTCTTTTGGGGTTTGGTTTAACTCATCGTTTTCTTCCACCCACATTTACCGATGACTCTGCTCCATTTGGGGAGCACTGTTTCAGGAGCACAGGAGCCTGAAGCAGGAGCCCAGGCCTTCTCCTCCACTGCCTGCCAAGACCTCATGCACTAATGCCTTCTTTCTGACCTTGAAACCGCCCCCTCTTAGCTAAAATAGCACCTGCCAGCTAGCTGTGCTTGGAAAAGTATCACAAAAGATTCGAACTCTGGGCTATTTCAGAACTCTGAGCTGAGACAGACTGCAGATTTTTTTTAAATAATTTGAGCACTTGGAAACTGTTAGCTTTTTGGGTTCCCCTCAAACACGTTAGCTTTTATCCTTTACGTTTTTCCCCAAGACCATCTCAGGGTGGAGCATTATGTCTAGGAGGAGAAGGATCAGGCGATGCTCCTCTCTCCTCTCCCAAGAGCAAATGTTAAACACCTTTGTGCTTCAGAGAACGTGAATTTTGAATAGTCTTAGTAGATGCCAGGCCAACTTCCAGAATTATATTCTAACCTCTCTTAGATCTGGTCTGCCTCTGGCATTGTGTGTGTCTCCACGGTTTTGCATGATGGGTTGTTCATGTTTCGAATGTGGTGTGATTTATGAATACATTCATATAATCGGCATCTGGAGTGAAATAGCAAACCCCATGTCTTTAAAGTCGGAAGGGACTTTAAAAGTCATCCAGCCCAACTTCTCTTTCTGCCACCTCCTGATAACAGAAATCCCCCACCCTCACCCCCTTCAGCTTCTTTCATAGGTGGGAGTCCAGCCTCTGCTTGATTGCTTCCAGAGATGGGAACCTCACTACCTACTAAAGCTAGACCTTAACAGAGAAACAGCAACTTGCATTAAACAAGTACAGATGAACTATCAGTCGCTGTCTCCGACAGTGCTGACATCAGGTGGTTAAACGGGTAAACCAAACATACTGTATTCTGAGAAATGGCACAAAAAAAAAAAACCAACAACAGCAGTCATCTTTCAAGGGCTATGCCTAGGCTAACTACTAACATGCATTGTGAGAATGCCATGTATACCTCACGTACTGTGTACTTTGTACATATATTTGACCTTTTATACATAATGTTCGGTGTTTTTTTTTTTGTTGTTTCGGCTCTGAAGCTTGTTTCGTTGTCTGTGTCTTGTCTGAATAACCTGCGTGTTTAAGACCACGTGAAATGTGAATGAATATTGGCAATATTACCGTGACAGAATCATGGGACTTGGAGAAGAGGGAGGGCAGAGGCCTCTGTCGTACTCACGCTCTCGTGGTTGCCCCTCTGTATCTGTGATACACCCTTACCCGGCCGAGGACTCGGGACTGGCTGGGCTTCTGCCGGGGAAGCTCAAAACACTAGATCCTTGTACATGTGTGTATATATGTGAACAGCGAGACGCTGTTTCTGACTTGTAGAGAAATTTTAATAAATCTGGTTTCATACATAGGCATGGTGCATTTCTTTTGAATCCAGTCCGCCTTTATCTTTTTGCAGTTTCAAGCTGGGGATGCAAAGGTCTCCAGCCCCACTGGCTCGGGCAGCTCCCAGGGGAGAAGCAAACAGGGTGAAGAGATAGGATCCCAGACGGATCTGAATCCATTCACTTTTTCCACTGATGTGGGCAAATTCATTTCGATGGGTAAAGCCAATTTGGTGAAATCAGGTTGGTGAAGGCTGCAGCCCAGAAACACTGGGAGGTGAGTGTATATGAATAAGCTGTGAGTTGTAGCAATCCCTCTCTGACTTTGGTCCTTTTTTTTTTTTAAAGATTTATTTATTTATTTATACAAGCACTAGGTACAGTCAGAAGCGCGGGAGGGTGAGAGAACTCACCAGAGCCAGAGCGGGGAGCAGAGCAGGCAGAAGGACCGAAGGACACTGCTGAGGGGAGCAGCGGGCGGCAGGAGAGGTCTGCGCGCCATGTGGGACCCCCGCCCTGCGGCCGGGGATCGAACCCAGGCTGCAGAGGCTGCGGGCAACTTCGCAGCCCAGAGCTCAACTGCTGCGCCACCAGGGGAGGCCCTGACTTTGGTCTTTTTTAGCTTGAGAATTTGATGAAAGCTTTGGGAAATACACACCTGTACTCAACAGAATTTTGTTGTAATTTTAGAAGTCCACCTATCTCCCTGAAGGCATCTCAGGCTTTCTGCTGAGAAACCCCCACCCCCTCCACCCCGCGTTAGACTTAATTAAAATGACTAATTGAGGCATTTCCTTTTTTTTACCTCCAAAGTGTAAACATGGTGATAAACGAAGGAAAAACTAAAATGATATTATTTTGAATCACAAAGGTAGAGAAAGGATTTTGATTTAATTAGACTTTCGAGTTCACTATTCCATCAGAGTCTTCTTCATGAAGTAAATCAGCATCCAGAGTGATTTAAAAAGAAAACAAACTTTGCCTTTTAAAGTAACAACACATAGCCTAGAAAAAAAAAAATGCACATTTAAGTGTATAGTGCTGAGTTTCACAATCCAAACACACTGGCATAACCAGCAGCCAGATCAAGGAAACACAGTCCCCCTAGGAACCCGGACCCCCTTCTACCCCTCTCTGTCCACACTGGCACACCTGCCAAGGTTTACTGCCTGGGACAGAATTCCAGTGCTAACTTTGAATGGTAAAAATTAGAATCAGGACTAAGTCCTGGCCTCCGGATTAAATGAAGAGGCATATAGGAATCTCAGATGACACAACCATCCTTCTCTGAGACTCAGGTCGAGATCACCCAGGAAAGCAAACCTATGACACCGGGGCAAGTGCAACTCAGGCCGCGTGACCCAAGAACTTAAGGGAAAAAAGTGAAAAAAGCACATCAGAAGCTAGGCAGGATGTGGGCACATGCCCTGCAGCTCAGAACCTTGGAAGCTGGGCTTGGTCTGGGGCCATCTGGTAAATAGGTCCCTTAAATCCCAAAGTTCCTGGGGCCTCAGACCTGTAATGTGTGCCTGCTCCCAGGAATCCAGACGAGGCTCAACAGACCTCCTTGGGCATTACAGGAGACTAATACTTTGGACTTCACCGAGCTTTTTAATCTAAGGATTTCAAAACACATTGCAAGCAATTAAGGTTACAACACCTCTTTGTACTGTTGTTACATGCACTGAGTGGAGAGAAATGTGGGTCAGGATTGGCTGGGATGGCATGTGATGCCACAAATCCATAAATTTAATCTCTTCAAAGGTTGAAACATATCTAGGGCAATTGCAACCAGTTACGTTACAGATGGCTGAGATGAGTGTGCTGAGCACTGGGGAAAAAAAGCCGATTGCTTTCATTTTCCCCATGTGTCCTTGTTGGACATTTGGATAAATCAAGTCATATCGCAATATCTTTTATTCTTATCAGCTTTTCTTCCTCCTCCCTCCCTCCCTCTCTCCCTTCCTCCCTCTGTTTTTTACCCCCTCCCTCTTCTCCTTTTATGTTCATAGCCATCAAGTGAAACAGACAAATCAACGGTTATTTTATCCATTTTATAGATAAGAAAACTGAGGCTCCTGTGTCTTCCAGGGGTGACTCAGGAGTCAGCAGCTCCAGGGACAGGAACTTGGGTCTTTGGCCTTCTTGCCCAGTTGCTATGTCTGCACATGGCTACACGCAGTCTTCTGATAGGAATGATGATCTGGCAAAGGTGGTTCAAGACAAATACAGAGTCTTTAGCCCCATCAGTGTCTTCAACCAACCCTAGGACATTGCTCATAAAGGGGGGAGCATTACTGAAGATGAGAGATCCATTCTTTGATAAGTATTTACTGTGTACCTACTGTGTGCCAGGCCCTGTGGCAGACCCTCGAGAAACACCTGACGGAGCCTCAATCTCAGCTGAACAGACAGCTCCATGAGGTCAGAGACTGAGATAGTCTCATTTACTCCTGAACCCTTAATACCCAGCACAGCACCCGCCACCTTCCACAAGGGTGTTCAGTGTTCAATATAGATGAATGGTAGGTGAATGGGTGGGTGGGTGGATGAATGGATGGATACATGAATCGTGGGTGGATAGGTGGGTGGATGGTGTTGGGGAAGGTAATCAAAAGAACATCACTGTGTGTCGACCTGGGGGCTGGATCCAGGCGATTGACTCTTCTTACCACCCCCTAGTCCCTGGCAATGTGGGTTTTTGTGTGTCCTCATTTATAGAAGCTGTCCAAGGACAAATCCCTGAGATAAAATAGCTTGTTAAGACATTTGCGTGGTGCGTGTGATTAAACCCAATTTAAGCCTCTATATAACAGTTAAGATTTGGGGGACAGGTGCAGGGAACTACTTGGCTTCTCATTATGCACAACAAAGCCTCATTGTAAGTAAACCCTTGGTTATCAAGACTCCCTACCAGTATGCAATGGCCTGCCTTTTTCTTCAGTCTCTCCTTGGCCTCTCTGTATAGGGGTCACTTTCAGGTTATATCTGGTTATCATGCAACATATGGATAGGTGAGTGGGTGGATGGATGGATGGATGGATGAATTGGTGGGTGGGTGGACAGATGGGTGGGTGGGTGGGTGGATGAATGGTCTTCAGCAGTTAGAGGCCTATTGGGCCTTTGTGTCAGAGAGCAAGAGCACAGAAGTGGAAATCCTGTGTCTGGGGTTACATCTCACTTCTGAAGCCCTTCTGTTGTGTGACTTTGCTCTTCCTTAAGTAGGAGTGAACCTGATTTCCTCAGTCCCTTACTGCCATTCTATGAAAAACAAATGATTCTGTGAATCTCTGGAAACAGGGACTACAGCGACCATCCTCAGAGTGACCGTGGGAATAGCTGTGCTTCTTCCTTTTACACCTCAGCGCAGGTCACGCGATTGAGGTCCTTGTCTGATTTCATTCTGGACGAGAAAAGGCATTGCAGCCATGGAGGGTATGGAATGGCCTTTCCACATAACTTTGGTTGGGCAAGGATGGTAAAGGGTGGGCAAATCTTTAGTGAATCAGCCCTGTGCCCCTTAAAAAGAAAAGAAACCAGATCTCTTTACCCTAGGACGTCTTTACTAACCCCTAGTAATGGCCCATGTCAGATTTCAGTGGGCTCTTTAATAATCCCAATTGCAGCCCATGACTTAGTGGTTCCCAGAAGGGAAAGACGATAATATTGCAGCCAAATTTTACAGTGTGTTTCTCATTTCCTCTTCTCGGCAACTCTGTAAGTTGACTGATCTGTTCCCACTTAACAGATGTCGATGCTGAGACAGAGCGGCTGAACTTTGCTCAGGTTATGCGGCTAGCGAGTGGGGTCAGAGGGCCCGCATGACTTTACATCTTTGCCCGCTCCCCTTTTGTGTGTTCTACCTTGGATTGGACACGCTACCCCAGCAACACGATGTCTCCTTTGTGGAGCAACCTTTTTGCTGGAGATTTTCACCAGGAGTAGACAGCATGCGGGGGAGTCTGGTTTCAGTCTCTGATCTACCAGCTGAGCTGTTTCAGTGGAGTGCTCCTGGAGTACTAGGATATGTGCTAAGGGCTTCCCATGAATTAGCACATGATAACCTCACCGCACCCCTATAAAGAATAAGCCCCTTTTTGGGCCTCCCCGGTGGCGCAGCGGTTGAGCGCTGGGTTGCGAAGCTGCTCGTGACCTCTGCAGCGCCGGTTCGATCCCCGGCTGCTCCCCGGCCACTGGAGGAAGGTCCCGCATGGCGCGCAGACCTCTCCTGCCGCCCGCTGCTCCCCTCAGCAGTGTACTTCGGTCCTTCTGCCTGCTCAACAACCCGCTCTGGCTCTGTTGAATTCTCTCACCCTCCCGCGCTTCTGACTGTACCCAGTGCTTGTATAAACAAACAAACAAACAAGTAAATAAATAAATAAAACATGCCTCTATTAAAAAAAAAAAAGAATAAGCCCCTTTTTAATAGGTGAAGAAACTGGAGTTCAGAGAGGGTAAGTGGTTTGTCCAAAGTCACACAGCCCAGCACCCCTTTGCTCATTCACACACTCAGCGCGCTCAACCATGAAGTCTACTGCTCCTCTGTTTTTATTATTTTTAACCTGGGAGGGAACTCAGATATGACTTAGTCCTAAGAGTGTTTTCCTGGGCTAGAAAAGCCCCGGTCATGCACCAATAAACATTAGTGGCAAAATGAGTGAAATCCAAATAAAATCTGAAGTTTAATTAGTAACAATGTCCTGAAGCTGGTTTCTTAGTGGTGACAAATGTACCACAGGAATGTAAAATGGTGACATTGGAGGAAAAAAGTGAAAGGCACATGGGAACTCTCTGTATTATAGTATTTGTAACTTTTCTATAAATCCAAAATCATTCCAAAATACAAAGTTATTAAAAAGAAAAGCCTGAGTCTATTTTCAGCCAAGAAAACCAAGGCTGAGACTGGAGCAGCCACAGTCATGTTGTGGTGAGTTTGCCCCTGACTGGGCACCCAGGCCTCTCCCCCGGCTCCAGCTCCCTGGTGCTGGCAGGTGTGTGTGCATGGCCTTCTGGAATGTGTCTAGAGGCGCTTCTGAGGAATGTGTCAGAAACTTTTCTTGACACAGGACAAAGCATTTTGAAAAATCAGTTCCTTGACCTTTAGGTTAGTGAATGACATGAGTGTCTGCTTCACCTTCCTCATCTGGTGACCTTTCTTGGTCATCCACAGCCTGGAGAGCCAGTCTGAGAATTGCTCCACCTGGTCACTGATTTTAATCCCATGCCTTCTTAGCCAGAGGCAGCAAGAGCAAGCTGAGGGGGTGGGAGCACATCCTCCTGGGAGGAGAGCTTGGCCACAGTGTGAAGAGGAAGGCATTTGGGGCCTGGGGCTGGAGTACTTTTTTTTTTTTTTTTAATATTTATTTATTTATGCATACAAGAGCTGGGGTGTAGGCCAGAGGTGTGGGGGGTGAGAGCATTCACTAGAGACAGAGCGGGGAGCAGAACAGGTGGATCTACTGAAGTACCTTGCTGAGGGGAGCAGCGGGCGAGACAGGAGAGGTCTGCTGTGCCATATGGGTAGCTCCCTGGCCAGGGATCAAAATCCTGCTGCAGGGGCTACAGATAGTTTCACAGTGCTGAGACTTAACTCCTTGAGCCACCAGAGAGGCCTTCAAGTACTTTCTGAATGGATTCCTCACCCCACTTACAAGCCAAGACGTCTGAAAGCTGAAGCCTGCCCCCTGGGTTAGCAGGTGAGCTCCCACTCTGTCTCCCGTGCCCCACTTTATACATGGGGAGCCCGGCCAGAGAGGGCAAAGAATAGCTAATTTGCAGCCAATGCTCCTTTTCCATTCAAAAAAGTTCATATTTTGCAAAATCAGTTCTTTGGCCTAACCTTTAGATACTAATTTGATTTCTCAACAGCAGCGTTTTAGAGTCGGACGCCCGGTGCCTGCTGATCAGCATCTTTCTCACGTCTTCACTAGGGGAGGGAATTTGTGGACTCTGCCATTTCACAGGCTGCCCCAGACACCCCATATATCTTAGACACACTACTGTGTCCAGCCAGCCTGTGGCTCCCACCATCCCAGAAAAGGAGCATTAGAGTAAGGGGGATGCTAGGAACCCACAGGTATCGCATATTTAGTTTTTGCCTTAGCACTTTGCAAGTACGGGCTCATTTCATTCTTAGAGTGTGTGAGGAAGGTGCTCTGATGGGTCCCATCTTACGGTCCATACCTGAAGCTCAGAGAGGTTAAGTGCTTTGCTGAAGGTCACACAGCTGCTGAATGGGATCTGCACATTTGGAGCGTGAGCATGAATATTCAGATCCCAATTTAGAGGAGGCCAGGAAGCTAGAAAGAGAGGGCCCAGGCGTGCATAATCAGCAAACTCCAGCAGTCTGTGTTCCCGGTGCCTCCTGAGGCCTCCCCCTCTGGGGAAACAGAAGGGGTGGTCCTGCAGAGGTCACAGAGGGGAGGGTGGTGGGGCCAGCATTCGGAAGTGCTCTTGCCCTGCAGATGTTCTCCAATCCGCCCTCCTCTATTGTTTTGTTTCAGAATAAACCCTGATTGTTGATACAAGGATTTGCCTGTGCTTCAGGCCCACACGATCTCACCATAAAGCAAGCTCTGGTTCCACCTGAGCCCCCCGCGGGGCCATCTTGGCGAGGGTTCACCTTCTATTTTATTCTCATAAGGGACATCCTTTCTATCACTTCAGCATGACCTGACATTTCTGGGAGGGGGTTGTCGCTTCATGTTAGACACTCTGGAGAGCTGGCAGTAAAGAGGAAAGAACTGGAACCTCAGGGTTCAAGAGATCTGGGCAGGAGCCCCTGCTTCACAAGAAACTAGCCGTGGGGTCGGACAAGTCACTTGACCTCTCTCCCCCTGCCTCAGTGGCGACAGTGCCTGAGATGACCTCACCAACTCCTCCCACCAACCCGAAGGCTGTGGCTGTGAAGATTACAGGAGGTAAGTCCATGGAGTTGGCTCAAAATTCAGGCAAATCCCTGCTGAGTGGAAAGCACCCAGGCAGGCCAGTCAGAAGACCTGGGTTTGCATCCAACCCTCTCCCTCCTTGCCGTGTCCTTCAGCAGGTCGCCACATCTCTGACCCATAATTTCCTCATCCATAAAATGCGTACAGGTGATAAGAGTTTTGCAGGCTGCAGGGCTGCAGGCAGGATTGCTGATAAGGCACTTGCGAGCCTGGCCCAGGGTTGCCTGGGGTTGCTTGCAGGGGTCAGTGCCCCAGTGTCATTTCTGCACATTTCCCTTCCCTCCTTCATCTTTCTTGCTTATTCCTTCCGGTCAGAGTCTTAACAGTTCTGGGGGGTGGCTTGGAGGGAAGGGCCAGAGGTAGGGAGCAGGGCAGTGCCCAGGGGGTCGGCCTTCTGGCCACCTGCTCCCTGGGACCTGCCGACCTTGGCCTTCATTAGTTCAGGTGAGTGGCGAGCATCTTGGATCCTGTGTATCCGGCCAGCTTCTCTGGGGTCTCAAAAACTCACCCTAAAGAGTCGGGGGAAGGGGGAGACTCAAAACCACCATTTCACAGACTCCAGCTTGAATCCCAAATTGAGCAATCAGTGTTGTCACCCGGATCCCACAAAGGGAGCAGGGATAGACAACACCCGTGTATGGGTTCCAGCCAGGCAGGGGCGCCTAGTTGCAGCCAGCCAGCAGGGGTCCAAGGAAGGAGGCAGAGGGAGAGGCCTAGGGCTTGAGCTGTGGCTCCAGGACTTACCTGCTGCGAAGGGAACTAACCCACCCACTTCAGCCTCAATTGCCTGACCTGTGAAATGGGGCCAGAAGGAATCCTCACCAGAGATTCTGCAGCTTAAGTAAGATTGTGCCTGTAAACATTTCCGCATGCCTGACATGAACAAAATGCCCCGCAGATGTTGGCTACTGATAACTGGGGTCAAAGATAGTCAAAAGGAATACTTCAGTTCATCAAAAAATGCTAAACAGTGCTTCCCAGGAGGGGGTGGGGAATCTTATTAAGATGCAGATTCTACTCATCAGGGTGGGGGTGGGGCGGGGCCCAAATGCTGCATTTCCAACAGTTTCCAGCTGATGTATCCATAGACGCTGCTGATTAGTTAGAGTCGCAGGAGGTTGAAACCCACATCCCAGCAGAGACCTGCTGCGTCTCAGGATAAGCTCATTCCTGAAAATGGTGGTTTTGGGGGAAACACAGGAGAGGGCAGTGGAGGAACTACCGTGATTGAGTCGCCGCTGGGCATTGGGTGTGGGGTGTGTTGAGTGAACTCTCTCTCTGCCGCCTCTCTGAGGGATGTTCCCTTCTACACGGTACCGAGGAGAGCTGGGCTCATGTTAGGAACTCAAGGTCACAGTGCTTAGTCAAGGGAGGGACTGGACGTGGACTTGGGTCTCCCTGCCTCCAACCACAGCACCCACTGTCTACTTCAGAGGCAACGTCTGGAAGCTGAGAACAAAGCCAAGACAAGAGCAGCCAAAGTGAGCCAACTCCTCTCACTGGACCTTGGTTTCCCTGTTGGCAGAATGAGTGTCCTGGGTGTAACTGCCCTCCGAGCAACCTCCCCGCCCTCCTGTTGGAAGATTGTCTTGGTCCATGTGCTCTCTCGTCTTACTCAGCGACACTTGGCTGCGTCCCCACTCTGCTTCCTAATTTGGTGCCGAGTTCTGGTTGTAGTCACATCAGTGCTACCCGGTCTAGCTAGGAACACCAGCAGAACCGTGGACACAGCCGTCTTCTGACAGCCGACCGAGCGGTGTAGTGGGGACTAGAATAAACGAGGCACCTGGGTCAGAGAGAACATTCTCCTCCTCCCCAGAGTGGAGATTTTCAGGTCCCTGCAGGTAGACAAGGCCACTTGCGTCAACTTGGTGACGTGGGATCCGGTTTTACCTGGAGCCCAGTCTCGGAGTCTTAACCCCACAGGGCAGAGTGGTGCTAATAGGATAGGCCTGGGGACTAGGCCCAGCAGCCTGCATTTCTTGGGTAGGCTCACATCTCCCTCCTGGGATTTGAGAACTAGGCAGGATTTCTGCAGGGTGTGTTGGCCAGGTTCAAATTCTGGCTCTGCCACTCCCTAGTGTATGACCTTGGGCAAATTATTTAATCTCCCTTGGCCTCAGTTTCCTCATCTGTCAAGTGGGACTAATACAAGTCCTTAGAATCATGCCTCGTGTGTGGTGAACATGCACCCCACCCTCATCCATGTGACATGGGTCACAGCAGTGACTTATCTGTCATGTTCATTGCTGAACTCCCAGTACCTGGAACAGTGCCTAACACTGTTGGTGAATGTTCACAAATATTTGTACAATGATTGAGTCAGTGAAAATCCTAGAGTGGTGGGGTTCAAACTGTGTTCAAGGAACCCCAGAAGACCCGGGCTCACAGAGTGGGGGTTGAAGGAAGTGTGAGGAGAAGCCCTTGAGGAGGAGTCAGTGTTGTTCTGCTCCCTTCCTCTGCCTGAGCTTTCCCATCTCTGGACTATCAAAGTGGTTTGTGGGTGAAATTTTATTTGGATGGAGAGTTTTACAATTGAGATATAGTCAGAAAATCGCCACTATCCAAAATTTAGTGCTTAGATCACTTGCATCCCTGGGTGAGGGATGAGGATGCTGATACCCAGATCCTGGGGATCTTTTTGGAATTTACATTACACACACACACACACACACACACACACAGAGAAAATGTTGATTCCCGACCCTACCTACAAGCTACGGAGTCACATTCTTTGCAGATGAGGTATATATTTTTAATCAATCTCTTAGGGGAGTCTGATACTAACATTTGAAAAACATGCATCTAATCATTTTTCAAAAAAAGATTTATTTATGCATACAAGAGCTGGGGTAAAGGCCAGAGATGGGGGGGTGGGGGGCAGTGAGAGGATTCACCAGAGACAGAGTGGGGAACAGAACAGGCAGACTGAGTGAAACACACTGCTGAGGGGAGCAGTGG
The DNA here is from genome assembly GCF_014898055.3 of Talpa occidentalis. Lineage (NCBI taxonomy): Eukaryota > Metazoa > Chordata > Mammalia > Eulipotyphla > Talpidae > Talpa > Talpa occidentalis. The sequence continues at coordinate 13,060,671 of NW_026555331.1, read as the reverse complement.
GCGAGGCAGGAGAGGTCTGCCGCACCATGGGGGTAGCTCCCTGGCCGGCCAGGGATTGAACTCGTGCTGCAGAGGCTTTGAATTGCTTCATAGTGCGTTGCCCAACCCCTTGCACCACCAGGGAGGCCCCCGCATATAATCATTTTTCAAGAGGGGAAGTCAAGCTTGTTGACTTGTTAATCCTGAGGCCCCTGGCTCAGCACCTCCAGGTGGACATGAGGGACTGGAGCTAAAGGTGTCTTGACCTGGACCAGTGCTCCTTCCATCTTGTGACTTCCCTGACCCTGAAACATGGATCTCTATGCAGAGACCTCGATGCAGGTCATGAAAGGGGGTGCGGGGAAGGAGATGGGTTGCTTAACTCTAGCTTGACCTTGTGGCAACTTTCTGCCCCGTGGATCACTGACCAGGCCCAGGTATGACCCAGGTGTGCACGCAGTGGGTGTTGGGTAAATGAAAGAGTGAATGAAAGCAACCATTCCATGGAGAGATGTAAACAAACGCCCAACACTCTAGTGGCGGGTAGTACTAAGCTCTGTGAAGAAAAAACTAGTTAAGGAATAGAGAGTGATAAGTTGGGGGAACTCTTAGCTGGAATGCCTCTTCTGAGGTGGTGACATTTGAGCAGAGACCTTAAGAATGCAGAAAACAGCATTATCTAGTACAACATTCCCGGTGAAGGGAATAGTATGTGCAAAGGGTCTGAGACAGGAAAGTGCCTGGTGTGTTTGAGGACCTGCAAGGATTACATCAGGCTGAGATGAGACAGGGGCCCATAATTCCTCAGGATAGTGCCCTCAGCTTGTTGGCTGTTAGTATCCTGGTGTCATTTTAACTGCATGGTGTGGAAAGGTTGTTTCAGATTTACTTTTTTATCTGTTCTATTTTCTGTTATTTAAAAATCATATTCATTGAAGTACACTTCTCCTGCAGTGAAATTCACACTTGTCTAGTGTACAGGTGGATGAGATTTGACAAATTCTTCCACTTACCAAAGTTCCACCACAGTCAAGATAACGAGTTTCCATCACCACACAGTTTCCTATACCCTTTGTGCTAAGTCTCCCCCTTCCCCACAGACCCTAGCAATGACTGCTCTGATTTCTGATATTTAAAATAATATGCTATGTAATATTTTCTGTCTACCTTTGTTCACTTAGCAGGAAACTTCTGAGGCTCGTATATGCTGTTATATGTTTAGCAGTTTGTTCCTTTTAATCGCTGAGTTATATTCCATTGCGTGGATGTTCCACATATTATTTTTTCCCTGGACCAGTTGAAGGACATCTGGGTTGTTTCCAAATGGGGGTTATTATGAGGAAAACTGCCATAAACAGTCATATACATCTCCTTGTGTGTATTTCTGTTTTTATTTCTCTTGGATAAACACCTCAAAGTGGGATGGTGACTTGATAAGAAATCACGGACTTGTTTTCCAGAGTGACTGCACTATTTTGCTTTCCCATTAATAATGTCTGAGAGCTTCAGTGGCTGCATATTCTCACCAACACTTACTATTGTCTGTTAATTAATTAGTCATTTAATTAATAGTGTAGCCATTCTAGTAGATGGGTAGTGCTATCTCATTGTAGTTCTAAATTCCATTTCCCTAGTGACTAATGGGGAACAGGATCTTTGCAAGTGTGTGTGTGCCATCACAGCTCCTCTTTGGTGAAGCATCTGCTCAAGTATTCTTCATTTGGGATGTCTGTTTTCTTGTCGAGTTATAGGAACTTATATTCCAGGCACAAGCCTTTTAACCAATGTATATTTTACAATTGATTTTTTCTTGTCTTTTCATCTTTCTTAAAGACTGCCTTTTGAAGAGCTGATGCTTTACGTTTTCCTTAAGTTCAATCTACCAATTTTTTCTTTTATGGTTCTCATATGTCCTGTGCTAAGAAAAGTTTGTCTAACCAGGGTTCAGAGATTTCATCCCCTATTTTTAAATTTTCTACTGAATGTTGTAGTGTTTTCCACATAGGTCAATGATCCCTTTGAGTTCACTCTCATATGTGATGTGAAGGAGGGTTGAATTTTTTATTTTGTATTGACTATCTGTTCCAGCCCCCATTGATGTGAGATCTGCTTTACCAAGAGCAAGGCAGAGCACTGTAAGGCTTTGTGCACTGTTCCATCTGGAATACAATTTCTTGTCCAGTGTGCGTAAGGCCAGAGAAGCAGTGAAGGCACAGATTTGGGGGAAGCCCTGGGTGAGAAGTGGAATGTTCAGGGTGGACGGCAATGAACAGCACCCCCCTATATGAAGAAAACACCAGCCTGAAAGCAGGGTACAGGGTGGCTGGGGAGGTGCCTGCTGAGGTGTTTCTCAGAGATCTCTGTCTTGCGTAAACTGTGGATTAGGAAAGCACTAGGTGAGGGAGGGTGGCTGGAGCGGATTACACCCCAGCCTGGCGCAGCGCCACGGAATGCAGCTTGCAGGGATGGCCTGGCCCAGCAAGTCATCTAGAGCTGGAACAAAGACAGGATGGCTTCCTTACTCTCTCCCACAGCCAGAAGGGAGTCTCTGGAGCGTCCAAAGGTGCAAGTGGGAGGCAGCTGGGAGACTCCCGGGACCCATTTATTCTATGTTGTAAAGGTTTAGCCCAGAGGAAAGTTAGCCACGAATAAATTCACTACAGTCCTCCTGCCCCCTCCTGCCCCCACATTGTCAGAACTGCCCCGGACCAATTAGACATCTGCACCACCACACCCCAGAGACCTAGGAGGGCCCCTGCAGGGAGCTGTTCCTCTCAAGTACAGTACTGTTGTGGCTCAGACATTTGACATGATCCCTGCCATCTAGGTGCTCAGGCTCAAACTGTGTAAGACGTGTGTTCAGTCCCTGCTGAAGGTCCTTGAAAAGGATACTTCCCTTTGCTGAGGGCGTTCTCTCTTCCAGACACTATGTCGGGGGCTCAGGCATGCTTGGATTTATTCCCTCCATGACTCTCCTAGGGTGGGATAGGTGTCCTCATTGCTAATGTAGAAGTTGGGACTCAGAGAGGTTAATTAACTTACCAAAGTTTGCATAGCTACTGAGTGTCAGAATCAGGCATGAACCCAATATTGTCAAGCTTCAGACCTTTGAACTTTTGCTGATCATGTGGACACACTGTGTGACAGGCACTTTGCTGGGACCATGGGGGTCCCAGAGGAGAACGAGTCACAGTGTCTATCCCCGGGTCCTTGCTGCCTGGTGATGGGTGAACAGAAATAACTAGGCTATCCAGACAGTACAGACAGTGCACGGGTCTCCAGGGGGTCTAGGTGGTGTTTGTGGAGGATGTGGCACGTGAGAGGCATCTTGAGAATAGAGGCCTGTCCTCTGCAGATATGGGAGCTGGGGCAGGAGATCCTGAGAGAGACAATGGTGATGACAATAATAATAGCAAACCCAGCTGGTATTATATACCCAGCCCTGTTGTGCTGCGCAGACATTAACTCATTTAATCTTTTCAACAGCCCTGAGGAGGCAGAGGCTATTATTATCTTTATTCCACCAGTGCCCAGAAAGGTGAAATAACTTGCCTGTGGTCACACGGTTGGCAGGTGAGAACCAGGTGAGAACTGAGGCTCTGTGGGGAGAAGTCAGCTAGGAGCGTGGTGCTTGTGAAGGTTAGAGAGAGAAGGTAGGTTGGGACTAGCTCAGAGCGAGTGCCCATGCCAGGTTGAGAACACTTTTTTTTTTCCTTAGATTAATTTATTTATGCATACAGGCTTGAGGTAGGTGTGTGTGTGTGTGTGTGTGTGTGTGTGTGTGTGGTGTGGGTGGTGAGAGGATTCACCAGAGACAGAGTAGGGAACAGAACAGACAAACTGACTGAAATACACTGCTGAGGAGAGCAGCGGGCCAGACAGGATTGGTCTGCTGCGCCATGTGTGTAGCTCCCTGCCCGGGGATCGAACTCGTGTTGCAATGGCTGCCAATAGCTTCATAGGCTGTGTCTTAACCCCTTATGCCACCAGGGAGGCCCAGGACTCTTGCTGTTGTCTTTTGACTTGAGCCTGGGAATACTAGTGTCCTCTGCTGTGTTTCTGCTGCTTCTGGCTCATCCCTGTTTCCAGAGCTTTGTGCAGTGAAATTGCTGATGGCTTGGAAAACTAGGACGAGGCTCTGTTCATGGCTGACACCTGGGGCATAAGGGGGCCTGATATGTAGTAGGTCTTCCTGTAATGTTTGTTAAGTGGGTAGATGAACGAATCAGCGTAACAGGACTCTGAAATCTAGCCATAGGGTTTGGGACTGGAGAAGGGACAGAAGCCCCACTGCGCTAGGGAGGCACTATGGCTGGAAGGAACAGAGATAGGACCAGCAGAAGTGAGAACCATGTGGTATTGGACTCAGATTCCTCAGCGGTGGCTCTTCCTCTTCCTGCCTGCATGCCCTTGGGCAAATCACTCTACTCTGTTTATTTAAAATGACTGTAGTATGGGCCTCCCTGGAGGTGCTGGGGTTAAAGTCTTAGCACTATCAAGCTATCGCCAGCCACTGAGGCATGAGTTTGATCCCCAGCCAGGGAGCAACCCACATGGTGCAGCAGACCTCTCCTGTCTGGCCCGCTGCTCCCCTCAGCAGTGTATTTCAGTCAGTCTGCCTGTTCTGCTCCCCACTCTGTCTCTGGTGAATCCTCTCACCCTGCCCCCCCTCCCCCACCTCTGGCCTACACCCTAGTTCTTGTATGCATAAATATGTAAAAATAAATCTTAATAAATAAATAAATAACTAGCAAAATTCACATACCATAAAAATTGTCATCTTAACCATCTTAAAGTATAAATTCAGTGGCATTAATTACATTCTTGTTCTGTTCCCATCACTACCCGCCTTCAGAACATTTTCATCTTTTTCTGTGCCCTTAAAACACCATTTTCCCATTTCTTCTCCCTCTTCACCAACCTCTGGGACTCACCATTTTACTTTCCATGTCTAAGAGTTTGAGACTCTAGGGACTGCCTGTAGGTGGACTCAGAATAGTTGTCCTTTAGTTAGTGGCTTATGTCCCTTAGCAGTGTCTTTAAGGTCCATGCACGCTGCAGTGTGTGTCAGAATTTATTTCCTTTTTAAGGCTGAATAAATATCCCTTGTGTGTCTGCACCACATTTTGCCTACCCGTCCATCCATTCACCTTTTGGCTTTTGTGAATAAGGCTGTGATGAAAGGGTGTGATCAGGTCTGTTTGAGTCCTTGCTTTCATCTCCTTCGGGCATGTACCAGAAGTGGATTTGCTGGATCCCATGGTAATTCTGGGTTTAATTGTTTTAGGAACCACCATATTGTTTTTCTGCAATGGCCACGCCATCTTATGTTCCCACTGGCAGTTGCACAAAAGTCCCCACTGTCCCAATGGTCTCATCTACCCACTGGGAAGGCTGTTACCTGCCTGCACCAAGGTTCACAGGCATATTTTGAAGGCCATATGAAGCAAGACTTGTAAAGCTCTTGGTGAATTATTGTTCTTGTGCCCACATACAAAAGGGGCTTGGTCCCCTGGGGAGCAACTGGCACCTGTGGGAGTTTCCTCACCACGCCAGTAGACATGGATGGAGACTGATTTGCCCTCTGATGTCAGTAGCCTCACAGCCCTTTCAATAGGAGCAGTGACTGGAGGAGGGTTTTCCACCTTGGGGCAAAGTAAATCATGATCTGCCAGGCCAAATTAAAGAAATCTCCATCTTGTTAATTTACCAAACCTGAGGGCACCATGCCAGGCACAGGCATGTGATTAGTGCCCAGTCCTTGCCTTGCAGAGGCTCAGTTTAGTGCCAGATGCAGTCCACTTCTGAGACAGTAGGACCCTCCTCCTTTTAGGAGCATTGCCTGTTCTTGCCATGTTCAATGCTGGTGTGGCCCTTGAACTTGCATCGAACAAGGAAGTGTGAAGGACTGTGTGCTGTGTCTGGGTGGAAGCCTTAAATGCCAACATCTTGCTTAACATATTTTTTTCTTTTCACTCCCTGAAACTGGCTGCACTGTTCAATTGGGCTCCAGGCAGTCATAGGATAAGAAATAAATCATTGCTGTTGTAAGCCACTGAGAATAGGGGACTGTTTGTAACTGCAGCAGAACCTAGCCCATCCTGACTGAAACCATAGAACAGAGCACCATTGCCATGAGCAAAATGCTGGGAAAGAAATGAATAGTGTTCTGTGGGAACATCGAGGAGGGAGTAGGGAACAAAGAACACCCCTTTAGGGAGGTCTCTGATAGTTTCTTTGCTTCTGCTTTTAATCTCGTGTGCATCAACTCCTTCCAATGTTGTGCAGTAGGAATTATCCTCATTTTCAGGTGAGAAGATTTCAGTTCAGCGATGATCAGTTTCTCAGCATCACTCAGCTTGTCATGAACGGAGATGGTATTCAAATAGAGGCTTTTAAAAAAAGTTTAGGTCTCTCTTCATCTTCATCTCCATCTTTTAATAATGGAGATATAGGTCCAGACCACAACGAGATATCATCTCATATCCATGAGAATGGTACCTCTTAAAAAGACCCCAGCAGCAAGGGCTGGAGAGGATGTGGAGAAAGAAGAATCACATTACATTGTTGGTGGGAACACAAACTGTTACAGCCATTTTGGAAAGCGATCTGGACTTACCTGAAAACATTGAAAATGGAAGTAGTACATGACCCTGCAATGCCTCTCTTTGGCGTCTATCCGAAGAACATGAAACCATCTATTCAAAAAAATTACACGTCTGCAGTGTTTATTGCCACATTGTTTACAATAGCTAGGATGTGGAAACAAGCTCTAAGTGTCTGATGATAAGTGATTGGCTCAAGATGTGATCTGTCCATACTATGGAATACTATTCGGTCATAAGCACAGATGAGATGTTGCCAGGCAACTGCAAAACAGAGGGAATTGGAAGGAAGTGTGAGTAGTAAAGCAAGTCAGAATAACAAATGAAATATTAGATATTTACATAACAGATGATTCAACAAAGCAAAAAAATACTTGTAAGACCCAACAGACACTAATACATGAATTGAGGTTGAAGTTAACAGGATGGGACAGGAAGAAAGGGTCGAAAAGGGTATAAGGGATGGTGGTGGTAGGAACAACATAAATAAATAAATAAAAGCAGCACTTTGGAAAATATAAAATAAATTAAAAAACAATTTAGGTCTTTTCTGATACCTGCACCTAGATTTTTTATTTGTAGTAATAACAGCTGATACCATGTACCACTTAGCTGCAAGTATCTGATGATGTTCTAAAGGTTATACAAAATGGACTCAGCTAACCCTTATATCTGCCTTGTGAAATAGGTATATTATAATTCCCATTTTATAGATAAGGAAACTGAGACCAGGTGACTGGCCTGATGTCACACCTCTGTCATTTGAAGCGCAGAAGTCTGCCTCCAGAGTCTGTGCTCTTTACCACACTCAGCCTGGCTCTTCCAGGCTCCTTGAGGAGACAGATGAGCCCCCAAACAACTCCTCACTCTACATGTTTTGCCTGGGTGATCTGACCAATACCCCTGGCTTCACCACTGGATACCAACTCCCACATATTCACCCCGCTTCCCATTAAACCTCCTTTGCTGGATGTCTGGTGGACATCATAACCAGTGTAGGTCATCTTCAGACGCTCGTCTGCAAACCGTACCCGGTGTTCCTCCTGCTAGAACTCGCCCCTCTTTCCCCATTGTCTTCCCTTAGCATTGGTGCCCTTGCACTTGCTTGGCCTCATCTTTCTCCTCCCTTTGTTAATCTCTCTTTCTAGAACATTCTCCTCTGATGGATGAACTGTTCTTTAAGACTGAGCTTCAGTCATGATAGCCCCAAACTGGAAACAACCTGGTTGCCCAGCACCTGGAGAATGGCTCACCCAGCCATGGTACAACTCTGGGAAGGAACTTCTCATCCAAGAAAAAGAACTTGTGCCTGTGCCCTGAAAGCTGCAGGAGCATGGACGAATCTGAAAAGCATGAGTGTAAGTGAAAGAAGCCAGAAATAGCAGACGATACGATTCCAGAAAGTTCTAGAAAAGGCAAAACTATAAAAACAGAGCCTTCCCAGGGAAGTCAGGGATTGAGAACGAAATGCACCAGGGAAGTTTTTAAGGTGATCATCTTCTGCATTGTGATGGGGGTGTAGGTTACCCAGGTGCAGATGTTTGTCAAACTCCCTAGCTATGCCTTTAAAACAGGTCTATTTTCTTTCTGTAAATGACACAGTTGATTTTCAAAAGCTTCCATTCAGGGTTCTGGCTCTGGGAATGCTGAAGTTAAGCCCCCCAACCTCCCCGTGCTGTATTGTCACTGTTTTCTGGCCCCCGACACTGCACTCTGACCTCCCTGGACCTTCCTCCCCGTCACCATCTTCTTGCACAGGGGCTGATACACGCTGGACGTAATGAAGAGTTACTAACCACTTGCTGAAGTAAGGGGGCCACCTTCAGAAATCTGTGTTGACTTTTGGGACAAAATGTGCCCCCATCACTTGGGCGGGAAAACCTCTGACCAGGATGCCGAATGCTGTGTGAAATCTCAGCTACGCGTCGCTCTGGTCAGAGAGTGGGGCGAGGAGGCAGATGGCTCCTGCCCGGCATCACAGCCGAGGCCCCCTGGTCACTGCTGTGGCCCTGCTGGCTCACCTGTCTCCCTGCATCCTAGATTGAACCTTTGAGCCCCAGAAGGGAAGGAATCATGTTGGGGTTTCTCGAGGCTCTCTCCCCATCCTTAGCATGCTCTAAAATCACTATTGTTTTTTTTTTTTTTTGGTGAGAATAAATTAAATTTGGGCACCTGGAATGAGCAAGTGAACAGTTTGTACCTAGAGATATTAGAGAACTTTTTATACCTGGCACCCAGCCTTCTCTATTATTAACATTTTATATTAATTTAATATGGAACTTTTTTTAAAGATTTATTTATTTATGTATTTATGTATTTATTTATGTATTTATTTATTTATTTATTTATACAAGCACTGGGTACAGTCAGAAGCGCGGGAGGGTGAGAGAATTCACCAGAGCCAGAGCGGGGAACAGAACAGGCAGATCGATGAAATACACTGCTGAGGGGAGCAGCGGGCGGCAGGAGAGGTCTGGGCGCCATGTGGGACCCTCCTCCGGTGGCCGGGGAGCAGCCGGGGATCGAACCGGCGCCGCAGAGGCCGCGGGCAGCTTCGCAACCCAGCGCTCAACCGCTGCGCCACTGGGGAGGCCCACTATGGAACTTTTTTATCTGTGCCTCCTTTCCTTCCTTATTCTTTCTTTTAATAATGAATGAACCAATATTAATATATCATTAATATCTGGAGTCCATTGTTTATTTAGATTCTCTTAATTTTTATCTGATGTCCTTTTCCTTCTTCATGCCACGACATTTAAGCACGCTGTCTCCTTGGGGCCCCTGGGCCCTCAGAGTTCCTCAGACTTGTTAGAGGAGAATTAGGCATTTTGCAGGATGTTTTTCAATGGGGAGTTGTCTAATATTTTTCTCATTCATTTTAGGGAGGGAAAGTGTTGCACTTATTTTAAAGATCTAAGTTCAGTTCGTTTAGGTGAAAATGAGTCGTGGTTGACATTTTCTGCTACCGAGATTGCCTGGCTGATAAAGGATGAGAGAACTTGAACTCAAAATAGAAAACAAAAGAACTCCACGCAAAGTCGTTTTCTGTACCTGACTTGGTTCTCTCCCCCCACCCCCTCCACTTCCAGTTTCTAGAGCTTGATAACTTTCTAAATGGAGGTAGACTAACTCAGAAGGAGCTAGAAAGTGATTCTGTTTCCTACCCAAGATCAGCATCTCTCAGTGTTTTCTTTCTGAGCAAATCTTAGGATCCAAAGGGAGGGAGATGTCCTCTACGGTCTGCTGGAACAGGGTCCCCCGCTGTCCCTCTCCCTTGCTAACACATTTGTTAATTCTCTGCTGTGCCCCAGGAGCTACGAAAACGCAGTGGCTGCAAGCTGTCCCATGTCACAGACCTTGGGAGGAGGGCATGTGCCTGGGATTGTTTGACTCAAGGGGGGAGGTCATTGTTGGCTTTGCATGAAGCTTGCTAATCAAACATAATCAGGCAGTATGGGATGCCATCATGATGAGTCCAGTATGTCCCAGCGTCAGGGGCCGGTGAAAGCAGGACTTCATGAAGAAGTCTTTTTCTAGATACTATCAGCCTTCCAGTGAGTAAGAGGCGCCTCTTTCCTTCCTGCCTGTGTGATGGCAAATGGTTTGCTTTGTACCCAGGCTGGCCTGAAGGCAGTAACCCAGCTTATCCAGAGCCTGGCCCTGTCACACCAGCCCCTAATCCTTAAATCCCTGGCTCTTGGCCACAAAGTTGAAGTCAAACCAACCCCTGGGAGGGGGCAGGACGGTGCTTTGCAACTTCCGGTGCTCTGAACTTCTAGGTTCAGGTTTAATTTACCTTGAATGAAAATTGCCTGTTTCGGGAACAGATCTGGAAAGCCAGCACCTATGCATGCATTATCTCATCCTGTCCTCCAAGCCGTTTGAGATAATAATCACACTAATGAGAGCTACTAATTATTGAACCCTTATTATGTGCTAGGATTTAAGGAGCTTGACATGGATTACCTCATTCAATTCTCACAATAACCCTCTAAGCGCATATATCTCAAACACAGGGCTTGATCAGTTTTTACCTCTGTTCTCGCCTAGGTGAATTTATAGAACATTTCCCAGCAGGCTCCCTTGTGCCCCATCCTCACTATCACTCACTGTCTGCCCCCGCCCCCCTCACTCAGAAACCAGTCTTCTGACTTCTAGCCCCATAGGTGAGTCTGGCCCATTTGACAATGTAGTGAAATCATTATTTTTTTTTTAAGATTTATTTATTTATACACGCAAGAGCTGGGGTACAGGCCAGAGATGCGGGGGGTGAGAGGATCCACCAGAGACAGAGTGGGGAGCAGAACAGGCAGACTGACCGAAATACACTGCTGAGGGGAGCAGCGGGCGAGACAGGAGAGGTCTGCTGCGCCATGTGGGTATTTCCCTGGCCGGCCGGGGATGGAACTCGTGCTGCAGAGGGTGAAGATTGCTTCATAGTGTGGTGATTAACCCCTTGCGCCACCAGGGAGGCCCTGAAATCATTATTTTTATTTAAGTGAAATCCACACAAGAAAACTAACTGTTTTAAAGTTGCACACATTTGACGTGTGTGCATTTCCATTTAATTCTAAATCATTTCCACCACCTCAAATGCAAACCCCTGCTCACAAAGCAGCTGGCCCACTTCTGAACATCAAATGAATGAATGAATGAATGAATGAAGGCCTTGTGGAGTGTGGTCCTTTGAGTCTGACTTCCTTCTCTCAACATATGTCTGTGTGGGTTGCCCATGCTGTGTGTGCAACAGCAACTGATTATCCTCCTTTTGTAGATGAGGAAACCAAGGCACAGAGAGATCAAGCCGGCCCTCCACGGTCACTCTGCTCTAAGTGTGGTGCTATGATAGCTGCCAGAGACCCCCGGAGCCCTGGGTCTGGAGGGGAAACTGCAGAGGGGGAGCGAGGTCGGAGGCGGGTATCAGCAGAAGGCAATCAGCCAGGATTCAGTGAGATCTCTCCTGACTGCAAAGCCCAAGTGGTCTTCCGTGACGAGCCGTGTGACTTTGGGCCTCAGTTTCCTACTCTCAGTAAAGCCTTCTGAAGCTTCCCTGCTGGCGTGTGAAAGGATTGCTTGAGCGTCCTTATAAACTGTGGGGTGCTATGCAGAGTCTCCTGCATTTACTCGAGTCTGTAATGGGTCACTTGGAGGGGATTGGAAGGGGTCTGGAGCAGAGCTGGCACCGCTGGGTGGGGGTAGGAGTGAGGGCAGGGGCCAGTGGCGCCCAGCCCTTCCTGTGTTCACCGAGTGTTTGTAGAGCTTTAGTATTTCCTGTGTTACTCCATCCAGAGATTATCATGTCAAACACCTGAAATCCAGGGCGTCTGCATTCAAGGAAGTTCACATTATGAAATATCCTTTCCTGGCCTGGTGGCTGAGAAGACACATCCTCTGGATGGGCCCCTGGAGTTCTATAGGATGGCAATGTTGTCATTCACAAATGAGTATTCTGCTGGACCAGGATTCAGATAAGAAGAAGAAAAGATAGCCAAGAGATCAGACATGGGAGGGGTGTGACCTCCGAGGGGGCAAGACTTTGTTAAAAGGATTCCCCACGGTGTTCCCTTAGAGAGATGACTTTATAGTCTCAGTCCTGTGAATGAAGTAGTGTCTTGTCTTGAAGTGGCCCACTCTCCTCTCATTCAGACACTAGGGTTCCTGAGAAAGTTCCAGCATTCTTTCCAGTAACACAGCCATGTGGCGTATATCCCGGGGAAGATGACCTTGGGGTGTGGTATCCTCATATGCTCCAGTGCCTCTCAGGTGTGAACTCTCCTGCTCTCACCTGCTTTAAACGCCAATGCTCCCCTTTCCAAGAGCATTCTAAGGGCAACAAGAAAAAGAATGATCCAGAAGCCTCTGCCCCCAGGATGATTTGCTAGAGCAGTTTCCTGGATTACAGCCTCTCTCCTCAGCAAATCATACGAAACAAAGTCCTGTCAGCTGTAAACCCCAAATGTGGGAAAAAGCTGACACACAGGGCTCATTTTTGTAAAGTTGACATTTCTCATGAATAGCAAATTCCTGAGCGTGGGCAGCGGACCAAGACCAGGAATTCTCATTAGCTGGTGTTAATCGGGCATGACTCCGAGTGCGGAAGGCAGCTGGGAGGAGAGGTCACCCGTGTGGGCTGGGACGACTCACAACCGATAACTAGACCTGGCATGAGAGACTGCAGACGAACGCAAAAGCGGTGTGGGCTGTTCTCCCTTCAGCCTCCTCAGACCCTCTTCTGGGACCCCCACCTTCCACAACCCAGTAGCCAAAGGGTTAGTGCTGAGCCAGCAAAGGCCTTTCAGATAAGGTCCAGTGGGATTTGACCCTCGCGTGGACGGACCTGAGGTAAACTAGTGGGTAAATAAGTGACATGCCTCTCCCAGCCTGGGGCAACAGTTCTTTGTGTCCACCCTGCAGGGACAGGGACAGGAGGCTCAGGACCCCACCTTCTTCCTGTTTCCTGAGCCTTCCGACCTGTGATCCCACCTCTTTGGAGTTGAAGGTCATGTGGGAAATGAGTTAAGCGGCTCATTTCCCATCCAGAAATCCCAGTTCCTCCCCCCTCATATCCACATCCCCCAGTCAGCATTCCTTGCTTTTTTTTTCCAACCCTCATATCTGTAGTATTTCCTGGTTTTCCCAAACAGAATTAGTCACTTCCTTCTTTGTGTTCCCATAATACTTAGAAGTTGCTGTAGCTCCACGATCCCGTTTTATTTTATGAACAATGTGATTTTCTCTTAATGACAGATGCAAATTTGTGTGAATATTTTTCTTTTTGTTTTGGCTTCTGGGAACCTCAGAGCCCAGTTTGCTGGTCCCCTCACTCATGGGGTTGCTGTGCAGTCTGGGAGTAAACTTTTCCCTGACTTTTTCTTACATTCAGCCTTTCTTTCCTTCATTTATTTCTTTACATCTATTTGTATTCTTCTAGGTGGCCCGTTTCAAATTCAAAAAAAAAAATATATATATATATATTTACATTATCAACTTTCAATGAGCAAAATTTTTCCTCATAAATGGAGTGTAAATACAATGAGGAGCTATGTATCAACAAGGTGAGCCAAAGTAAAATGTGTCCCTTTTAGGTGTACATTTAGTGGGGTTTGACAATTATATGCACCTACGTAACCACACTATAATGATGATGTGGAAGATGTTCCTGTCAACCCAAGGTTCCCCTGCACCTGGTCCAGAAACTATTGATCTGCACTCCATTATACAGAGACATCATAGTTTGTTTTCCTACTCCCCTGTTGATGGACACATGGGTTAGTTCCATGTTGCGGTTCCTATAAAGTTGCGCTCACATTTCATATACAAATTTATGTGCAGAAAAAAAAAATTTTAATGCTAACTTATGGTATTAGTCAGGAATCCCCAGAAAAACAGAGCCTATAGGAACATTCATTTGTTTATCTTAACAAACTTCTCACATGATTATGACGTACAGTCAGCAAGAAGGGGAAACAGGAGAACTGCTGGTGTAGTTCCAATCTGAATCCATTTGTCAGGGAATCAGGAGTCGATGGCATAATCCCTGTTCAAAGGCCGGCAGACTGGAGATCCAGGAAGAACTTATGTTTCAGCTCCACTCTGAAGGCAGGAAAAAGTCGATGTTCCACACTGAAGGCGGCCAGGCAGGAGGGATTTCCTGTTGGTAGAGTCAGGCTTCTTGTTCTCTTCAGGCCTTCAACTGATTGGGTGAGGCCCACCCGCATTAGGGAGGGCAGTCTGCTTTCTTCAGTCTACTGATTAAAGTGTTAGCTTCAGCCAGAAACAAAACATTCTCTCAGGAACAATCAGAATCATCTTGGACCAAATATCTGCGGCCCAATCAAGTGGACAAATAAAATTAACCACCACAACTGGTATCAGTAAATGTACAAATAAATATATATTGAATCAATAGTTTAGTGGGATTATTAAACTTTGTTTCAGGACTTGCTTCCCCCCCCTGGAGTAGGCCTGTCTAGCAGCCTTTCTCTTAGGAGCACACTGATCTGCAGGTAATAGAAAGTCCAATCCCAGTGGCTGGAGCAAATACATTTTTTTTTTAAGATTTATTTATTTATGCATACAAGAGCTGGGGTACAGGCCACAGGTACGAGGGTGGAGGGGCGGTGTGTGAGAGAGGATTCACCAGAGACAGAGTGGGGAACAGAACAGGTGGATTGACTGAAATACACTGCTAAGGGGAGCAGTGGGCAAGACAGGCGAGGTCTGCTGCGCCATGTGGATAGCTCCCTGGCCGGCCAGGGATTGAACTCATACTGCAGAGGCTGTGGACAGCTTCACAGTGCTGTGTTTAACCCTGTGTGCCACCAGGGAGGCCCTCGAATACGTGTTTTTTCCTTCATGTGGCAAGAAGACTGCAGGTGGGTGGATGTGGACTTTGACCCAGCGGCTCAGCAGAGCACAGGAGACTTGAGCTCTTTCTCCTTTTATCTCCCACCTCCTGGTGCAGGATGCAAGGGCGCCATTCCCAGGCCTCATGTCATAAGTGAGGCAGGAGAAAGGGGAAAAGAAGGAAGTGAAAGACTGGGGTGCGGGGGGAGACAGCTGAGTTTGCAGAATCTTCCCCAAAACCCCATTGGGCAGATTTCTCCCTTGACCTCATTGTCCAGACCAGGTCATGTTACCAATCCTAAATTGCAAAGAAACTGGGCAGAGGGGACTCGTCTGTGGTTCAGTTCAGTCTAAGGCAGCAGCTACTGCAGGTGAAATCAGGGTCCCATAGCACAGAGGATGAGGGATGGGTGTTGAGCAAACAACTAACATGTCTGTGACTCGTGTCTTAGCAAGGTGCTGAGCACACAAAAGGGGCTTAAGAAATGGGGATTTGGTTGAATCGATTTCTGAAGCTTCCTTAGGTGGGCACGCAGAGTAGGACCGTGAACCATAGGTTATGGGTCTTGCTCCCAGCCCTGCCACTCCCCTCTGATGATCTTGAACATGCTATGGAATTTTTCTAAACCTTAGCTTCCCAATTCTGTAAAATGGGATGAATTTTTCCTAAATGAAGATAATGTCAGTGGCAGCTGGTTGCAATGGATGAGCAATTATGGTCGCTTTCTCCTCAAATCTCAACTTCCCTGTTCTTCCTTAAGCTCTGCTCTCCCTAATCGCTTTTGAGGTCTCACAGACTCCGGGAAGATTGAAATCATGTCCATCCTCCTGCCGGGGCTTCCTGCTCACCTTCTTCTCAGTATTATGTGGCCAAACATGTGATTACCCAACGTTCTTCTCAGCCCACAGCACGTTTCCAGATGCTGAGCTTTAGCACAAACACCCCCTTTGCCAGCACATGCCAAAGGGTTCCCAGGACTGTTCACTTCTCTGATCTTGTTCTTCCTCGGTCAGCAGTCAAAGTTGTTCAAGGTCATCAGCGACCCTGGAGGGGCTTCTCTGGACACCATTGTGGCCTGGACATTGCTTCCACGCCCAGACCCACTGAAACTCCTAGATCCTGACATCTTTCTGCTACTCACTAGCCTCCTCTGTTCTGACTCGCCCAAATTTCTATCCCAAATAGTTGCTTCTAATTCCACTTGTTGATGTTGTCCAGATTGATATTTCCAGCTCAGCTCCCACTTTCCAGAACATTCTTTACCAACATAGAAGCTGAAATGAACAGAGGTTGAGTAACATGTCTATGTCCACATAACTATGAACGGGATGTTTATTTCATTGACTTGCTCTCAAGCTGCCCACAGCGGCCAGAAGAGGAAGGGACAGCAGCGCCACCGGTGATTACTGAGTGTTCACTGTGTGCCAGAAATGACAGCGCCGGATACTAATGGCATTTAAATGCCATTAGTCGAGACCATGTGGGCTTTTATGCTGTGTTTTTCTTTTAGACTGGGGTGGACAGGGCCACGATACAGCAGCAGGCATGGACACTGTCTCAAATTAGTCCAGTCAGCAGTTGCTGGCTTGGGTGTCAGCGGCCCTGTAATGCTATACATTGTCAACCCTGAGGTGCCCTGGACTGGCTCCAGTGGGATCCTGGACCAGCAGGATGCTGTGGAAGTCATGGGAAATCTGCTTTCTATCTACTGTTGTCCCTGTCTGGAACCTGGGACTCTAGCTGCTCTGGAACCATCTGGTTGGTTATAACTGAGAGCAAGGAAGGAGTTAAATCCTCCTGGCTGGCTGTTTGCAAGAAACCATGTACTTTAGCTATTGAAGTCTACCTAAGGTGGAGGAATAAAGGCTCTCTGGAAGCCCTAGCAAGGCAGTAAAGGTAGTTTTCTCTTGGCCAGGCCTGGGTCGTGGCTTGGAGCAGGTTTGTGCAGGTTTAAGATGGCCGGTGCCAGGCCCTGGAGTCCTGTCTCCTGTTCGTTCAACAATACTCCCTCCTCCCTCATCTCCTGAACCATCCTGCCTAGGGTCTTGTGCTCTCAAAACTTTCGAATTATCTTTTCAATTTGCCCTAATTTTTCTTTCTCATTTTTCTTTCTTTCTTGCTCATAAAGATTTCAAAAAGTCATAGCATACCAAAGGGAAACCTCTCCCCCAAAAGGAAAAAGTCATTTTGATGTGAAAATTTAACCTCCTGCAAACACCCAGTCTCATCTTGCAAAGAAAGCTCTCTGGCTGAGGCATAAACCCAATTTAAATTATTTAAAAAAAAACACACACACACAAAACCAAAACAAATGATAGCACAAAAAGTGCAAGCCACAGAAGAGAAAAAAAGATAAATTCTACTTCATCAAAATGAACTTAAGTCTTTTGAAAGACAGTGTTAAGAAAGGAGATGACAGACCACAGACTGGGAGAAAATTTTCACAAGATGAACAATCCAATTACGAAATGCTCAAAAGATTTCTTATTTAATAATCCCCCCTTGGGGTAAGTTCCAAGATCCCCAAAGGGTGGATCTTACATATCTGTCTTTCCTAGACATGCATATGAGAAAGTTTCCTTTACAAATTGGGTCCAGTAAGAAATTAACAATAATGATAAATTGAACAATTAGAATAATGTATTGTAATAATAAAAGTCATGTGAATTTAGCGTCTTACTCTCCCTCTCAAAATCTCTTGTTGTAAAGTACTAGTTTTGGACTGTGGTTAAGTGCTGGTAGCCGAAACCACAGAAAACTACTGACAAGGAGGATGGAACCACTGTAAATACTTTACCAAAAAATATATATGAATGGCCAATGAGTCCATGAAAAAATGCTCAGCATGATTATTCATCAGGGGATTATAAATTAAAGCCACAGCAAAATACCAATTCATACCCGGTGGAATGCCTAAAATGAAAGAGGCGATGACATTTGCTGGGAGGATTCAGAGCAACAAGAATTTTCATGCAATGCTAGTGGGAAGACAATATCGGATAACTGCTTTAATATTTTTAAGGTGATAAAAAAGTTTATTAATAATTTAGAATTAGCCAAACTGGACTCTTTATAAGTGGACTTCACTTTTGGGCAACATCTGAAGTATTGTGTCCTGGGATGAATGCCTGCCTTCATTGGCTTTGGCCACTCTAGATGGTAGAGTTTCTTAGAGCTTGTTTGATCTGTACTTGGTGGGTTGTGATTCTGTGATGAACATCAGTATAACCTCAGTCTTCATGGCCAACTTCATGGTCAGGGGAAACTTGATGATAGAAGAATGACCAAGTCTGTTTCTTCTGGGGAGACTCTTCTAAGGGTACTCGGACTGCATGTGGAGCCACAGTGACTTGGGTTGCTGGAAGGCAGGTGACATGTAGATTGTCATTGCTTTGGTGGCCTTGGATACCTTTCCACACTCTCCTTATTCTTCAAAGTGTTTGCTTTGGATTAGGTTGTTGGTAGAGACAAGGACTTCCATTTTCCACATTCAGTGCCACCTTTACAGAATTCTGGGAAACCATGGTGGAAGGCAGTTTGGCAGTTTCTTATGAAGTTAAACATAGGATTTCTCTATGATCCATTACTCCCTAGAGAGGTTAAAATATAATTCCATGTCTAAACCTGTATGTGATCATTCATAGCATCTTTACTTGTAATCAACCCAACCTGAAAACAACCTGGGTAGTCATCAGCTGGAGAGTGGATAAACAACTAGCACCACCGCCATGTATTTGAATACCACTCAGTGAAGGAATGAACTACTGGTACGTGAATCAACATGGGTGAATCTTAAAGGCACTATACTTAGTGAAAGAAGTCAGACTTGTAAGGTCACATACTATATGATTCCAAAAGTGGAGACACAGAAATCAGATCAGTGGCAGCCAGGAACTGGGGCCAGGAGGAAGGAAATTGACTGCCTCAAAGCAAGGAGACCTGATGGGGATGACAGAAACAAACATTCTGTAACTTGATTATGCTGATGAGTACAGGATTACATTTGTCAAAATTCATGAAATTGTGCTCTTAAAAAGGTTAGATTTTATTGACGGTAAATAATACCTCCCTATTCCTGACTGTAAAATTAAGGCCCAAGATCTGATTGTGACGTCAAAGCTTTGAAAGTAGTGGGTCTGGTCTGGAGTCCTGTGTTGCTAAGTGTTATATTTGTAATACACGGAGCAGGTGTCTTGACTTCTCTGTGTGTCCACTGCTACATTTATAAAATAGGGTGTATTGCTTAGGATAGGTTAGCTGCTGTAACAAATAGACCCCAGATGTATCATGGTTTTAGGAGGGTGTTTTTTATTTACATAACAATTGAAGGTGCTTCCAAGTTGGTGGAACTGTGTTTCACACAGTCATTTGGGGATGCTGGTTTCTATTTTAAATATATGCTTCCACGAACACCCTGGGGGTCATTTTAGCCACCCAATCAACTGGAAGTTAGACTGCATGGAGGGCTTTACAGGTCAAGAACTTAGTCACATGGCTATACCCAGACACAGTGAGCCTGGGAAATGTAGTCTACCTGTGTGCCAAGATTGTAGAAGAACATAAGTTTTGATGAGCAGGAGGCAAATGGGGATAAAAGGATATAGCACATAATAGAGTACAATAAGTGGCAAGGTGTTTGGTATCAATGTCAGTCATAACGTCAATAATCTCTCAGTGTCAATAATTATTATTATCATCAATATATATATAGGATAGGGGCCACAAATGCAAATGCCTACTATGGTTAAGAATATAAAATTACTGAATCTGAACTAGTTTATAAAAATAGGGACTGGTCTGTAGTTAACTGGAGAGACCATACCCTGTGTAGTGGCTTATCATTTCCCCCAAATTGTAAATCCCTGTGTTGGGCAAACAAAAGGCATTTGGGAGACCCTATGGTGATGTACAACAGAGCAATGTTGGCACTTGCTTGCTGGTGAGCCAATGAGCAGATTCTGTTTGTGAGTTTGCACCCAAATCCATTCTTCCATTTCCCCTGTTATTAGAATTGCAGCTGGGCATGTGGATGGACAGTTAAACTGCCCTCGTCAGCCTTCTCAGCAGCGATGTGGCACGCGCCTGAGCTCTTGAAGTGGTTGTGTGCTACTTGTGAGTCTGAAACTTGAGTTGCTGGGGAAACCTCCTTGTTCTGACAGCTGGCTCCCAGCTGTGATGATGAACTGACTTTGATCATGCTGACCTCAAAAGCATTCTGGTCTAAGGCATGATGGCGCAACACGATGGGAGACCTTGGTCCCCTAATGACCATGTGGAGCAGAGTCTCATTGTTAACCTAGAGAACTCATCTTGGGACTGTTTGTTTCCTGAGAGAAAAAAACTTAATATTGTTTAAGCCATTGCATTTAAAAAAATATTTATTTTATTTATTTATACATATAAGAAATGAGGTGTAAGCCAGAGGTGCAGGGGGAGGGGTAAGAGGATTCACCAGAAACAGAATGGGGAGCTGAATGGGCAGATCTACTGAAATACACTGCTGAGGGGAGCAGCAGGAGAGTCAGGAGAGGTCTTCTGCGCCCTGTGGGTAGCTCCCTGGCCAGGGATGGAACTTGTGCTGCAGTGGCTGCTGATAACTTTATAATGCTGAGATGTAACCAGGGAGGCCCGCCATCGCATTATTGGACTTTGTTGTTTAAGCAGCTCTGTCTTCACCTAACAGGGTCAGATTCTCTTGCTTGCTGAATGACTTGGTTCTCTTACCATCTTTATTGCTTCTGCAATTCTAATCCAGGCCTCAGCTAAATTCCAAATCACTGCATGTCAAAGGCCTTCAGTGTTGCTCAGGAAAAGTCAAAATTATTGATTATGGAAAATAACAAAGATCCAAATCAGTCAATGATTGGTCAAACAGAGTGTGTTTATAAATTGTTTATTTTCAGCTCAGGGCCTGTACTGTGTCTGTCCGATGTGTTGGGCACTGGATAGGCGCAATACAGATGCAATCCCAGGTTCTTTCTCGTCAGTCTGACCACAGAACTGCAGTTACTTTACATCGCAGATGAAGACATTGTGGTTCATAGAGATAAAGCAGTTTGGCCAGTACATAGTTTGGTGTGGAAGGCATGGGCTCACCACGTGGTTTGTAGGAAGGGGCCTTGTACTTGCTGAGAGGTACCCATTGCCTTTGACAGACCCCCTCTTGCAGGTGGGAGCCCAGGGGGTCTGGAGGCAGCTTAGAAAATCTTCCCCACTTGTAAATCTGGTCTTTCTCTTGTTTACAACCTTCAATGAGCCCTCCTTGCCTTGCAGATGCAACCCCCAATCCTTAATAGCTTGGCAGTCAAGTTAGTACCTGACCTCTGTCTTCTAGCTTCTCCTGTCACATATGCCTTTTGTATCTGCATTGGTGTTGTTCATGGTCTCTTTGTCTCTAGGCTCTAGCCTGCTGTCTCCTTTTCTTATATCCTTGCCACCTTTGTTGACTCCTCCTCATGTGGCAAAGTGCAGACATCACCTCCTCCAGGAAGCCTTGTGTCCTGAGATTCCTCTGTTCCTGCTGGGTTACATGTTCTCTTTGTGCTCCTCTCTTCCAGAACACTTGATTAGCTGTGTGACCTCGTATATCTTATAAAGCCTATTTGAACCTCAGTTTCCACATCTGTGAAATGGCTATGACATAATTGTACTTAAAGTTAATGGAGATAGTGAGGTGGAGAGTATATCTGCAGCGCTCTTCCCATAGTGCCTTGCTTAGAGTAAGCACTCCTGGCAGGTTAGCCCCTTAGCACCCCTCAGTTAGTGTTGATGTCTGTTTAAGCCCCTGCCTTCTGCAGCAGATTGGAATGACTAGAAGGGCTCACTCAGCAACACGGTATCTCCAGCATCCAGCCCTGGGCCAGACAGCAGTGGTGATGGATAAATATTTATGTTGGGCTCAGAGCTGAGGAGCGCCTCTGGCTATTTTCTTCGGGAAAGCCCAGGTAGATTAATGATGCGAGTGACTTAATTGGTGCAGTTTTACCCATGACCGTAGTTTGAAGAGGTGGACCTCGGTCCTCTTTTCATGTCCGGCCACCTCTCCCTCCCCCTGACTAAGGGAGGGAGATCTTTTGTCTGGGGATCGGGGGGACTGGCAGGAAGAAGGTCCCCAGCCCTGGCCCCCTTCTATTTCTTGTTCTCTGTGGCTGGGTCTGAGACAACGCGCCCTCAGAGAACTTGTTCATGTACTATCAAGAGCCCTCGTCATCCTGCCGAGTCTCAGCTGCTGCATTTTGCTGAGTTCTTCATGGTGTTAAAGCGCTTATTTGCACAGAAATCCTTCTGCGTAGGGGCAATTCTTAGGGATTGATACACTTTTTATCGGGGTAACATTAGCTCAGACCACTGTGTAGGCTGCAGGTGTGCAGATGCTTAGCTCAGCAGACGGCACGTCTCACCCACCATGCCCTGTCCCCACACCAGCCACGGATTGGCCCTTCCTGTCCCCACTCTTGCCCCTCTGCTCACCACCAGGCATCAGAGGCTAAGGACTCAGTTTTGCTTGTTCGATTGCTTTTTTTTCCTTTATGTGGCACAAACGAGTGAAGTCACAGGGTGTTCGTCTTTCTCCTGACTTGTTTCACTTTACCTTCATCCCTTCCAGCTCCACCCATGTTGCTGCAAATAGTAAGGTTTCATCTTTTCCTTTTTTGATAGCTGAGTAGTATTCCACAGTGTATGCACCACATCTTCTCGGTCCACTCCTCTGTTGTTGGGCACTTGTGTTGTTTCCAGAACTTGGCTATGGTGACTAGTGCTGCCATGAACTTAGGGGTGCATCTGTCTTCAAATCAGTGTTCTCATATTCTTCGGGTAACCAGTCACACATGGGATGAGTAGATCAGATAATACTTACATATTTTCATTTTTTCTAAAAGTTCTATACTATTTCCATAGTGGCTGCACCAATTTGTATTCCAGGTGGGAACTATTTCAATCTGCATTTTACATATGAGAAAACAGAAGTTAAGTAGCCTAACCCAAGTCATGCTTAGTAAGTAGCAGGACTGGAGTTCAAGCACAGGCTGTGGGCCTCTGACATCCGCTTGTGAAGCCCTGTGCCTGGTCGCTCCAGGCTTTCCAATTCAAGTTTTGCCAATGACTCAGCACGTCCTTCAGGGCACCTCCTGGAAAAGGCATTAGGCTATGTGGAGACACAGTGATTCCAGAGGAAGGGGTGAAGGAAGTCTGCACCAAACAAGTAGTCATTGCCGACCTGCATGGCACTTGCTATGTGTCAGCTGCTATTCTAGTCACTACCCATGCATTAGACTTATAATGCTACGCTGAACCTTTGTGACAGGCACTAGGGTCACTAGGTTACTCCCCCATGCTACAGATGAGGACACTGAGGTCAATAGCTTTCACAAGGGAACATAGCTCCTAAATGACACAGCCTGGAATTGACTTAGAGCCACTACACCATGCTGCTTTATGGAGTGGGTTCATGCCAGAGGTGCCCTTTGAATGGGTTTTGAAAAAGGAAAGTTGGGGAGATAGGTGCAGCTGTGAGAGCCCCCCCAGTGAGAGGGCATCCAGCAAACCTTGCCTGATGCCCATTCAGATGGTCGTCCATGATCCATGTCTGATGTTATCTCTGGGCACGCTCATGAGAAATTGCTCGTGGTAGCTGAGACATGCAGCATTGTCGCTTAAGGGAATGGAAAATTTTGGAAGGAAAAATAGGTTCTGGGAGTTTGGAGAGGTAAAGCCAGAAGCCTGAGAGTTCCTTCCACTGTTTCATTCTACCCTGAATTAGCCCTGCCAGTTTCTCTGTCGCTGAGCCTCCTCTGTTGCCTAGACCTATAAAAGCCAGCCCTCCAAATATTTTTTTGCCTTTCATAGTTTCATGACCTCCCTCTCCCCATGCCCAATGTAGTCAGTCAGCTGTGGGCACCATTATCAGCATCATTCTTGGAGGGCCAACACAGCCTGGTCATATCTGGCTCGGGAGGCAGACCAACCTCGGTGGAAGGTAATGGACTCATTAAGATAGTGACTTAACTAGTCTTGAATTTTACCAGTATCAGAGATCCAGCAAATCTTCCAGGTCACACAAAGAGTTCTTAGTAGAACCTTAACCAATCAGGGCCTTTTAAAAGAGGATAGTGAGGGCCTCCCCGGTGGCGCAGCGGTTGAGCGCTGGGTTGCGAAGCTGCCCGCGGCCTCTGCGGCGCCGGTTCGATCCCCGGCTGCTCCCCGGCCACGGGGAGGAGGGTCCCACATGGCGCGCAGACCTCTCCTGCCGCCCGCTGCTCCCCTCAGCAGTGTCCTTTGGTCCTTCTGCCTGCTCTGCTCCCCGCTCTGGCTCTGGCGAATTCTCTCACCCTCCTGCGCTTCTGACTGTACCCAGTGCATGTATAAACAAAACAAACAAACAAACAAACAAACAAATAAATAAATAAATAAAAACATGCCTCTATAAAAAAAAATAAAAAAAATAAAAGAGGGTAGTGATACCTTTCAGGGGATGGCATTTCCTTTCCAACTCATTCAGTGTAGACATTAGCCCTGCCTCCCACCCACCCCATTTGTCTTTTTAAATGTGTGTTTCTTTGCTCAGTGAAACAATAGGAAATCGAAGGTCAGAGGATCTTCCTTAGAGTGTTTTGGTAACCCCCTATTGGGCTTTTGCTCATTAAAAAAAAGACTCAAAAGATAATTGGTTAACAAATCAGCCTTCCCTACAATGTCCAGAGCAAAAACAAGGTCCGGACTCCCTGCAGCCATTTTGACTTTTCATTCACCAGGTGAACATGGTGTCCTGGGGGGTTTGTGGGGTCGGCTGGCTGGGCAAAACCTGGAGACAGAGCCCAGTACCAGGGAGTAGAGTGCTGGGCAGCTGACCCAGTGTGAGATCCCATTTTTTCTGCTCAGATGTATGGAAAAGTTGAATAGTTATGGAAGTTGTGACAGGTGCTGAGGCCCCAGGTTGAGACATGTGGACTTACGTGATCAGTGTATCAATGCAGCTAATGATGGGGGTGTACTGATTCTCTAGGGGGAAGGAGATAGGATGGGCCCCTGGTGGGGTGGGACTGTGGGTTCCTGCCTTTGGTGTGCTCATCCGCGTGTTGTCTGGGCAACAAAGGGCCCCAGGCAGTTCCTGAGGTGGCTGCTCCTTCCCTGCTGCTCTATGTCATGGTCTGCATTTCCAGCATGGTCTTGGCATGGATGCCAAGGAAGAGCTGGGCCCTCTGGGTAGAAGAAGCCCTGGGGCCTAGCACAGCAGCGCTGACAGATGACTTGATAATCATCAAAGATGTACCTCAGGTCAGGAGGGAAGTGCTGTGCCCTGGAAGTGGAGGAAAGAAAGTGCTGAGGAGCTGACCTTGTAGGAGAAGGGCAAGTCTATCTAGTTTCACTGTCATCTTGGTTTGACCTTGCTCTGGCTTTGAAGAAAACAAAGGTTAAGGCTCTATTTCCTGTTCCTTGTGGTTGGAATTGACCACACCTACAAGGTCCTACGAGGACTAGTGACACAATGTTTTGTTGGAACACAACAATCTTAGGTTACAACTTTTAAAAATGAGAGAAAACCAAAGATCGGTGTCATTCACAAAGTTACTGACTTCACTTGTTTACTTGAGTAAACCAGCTGTAAATTAGCAAACATTTCCTTATATCTCTGCCCTCCTCTGTGCTCAAAGCCCAGGGGCTTGTCTGTTCAAAGAGAGAAAATGGGAGGTTTGAGCCAACCCAGCTCCAAAGTGGGTCATTGAGGCTTAGAAATGAACTAAAACTTCAGAAAGAGTGGTGAAGCCCAGTTCTCAGAAAACCAAGGGGTATGCATGACCTACCTGGTTTTTTTTCATTTTAATTTTTTAAAAGATTTATTTATTTATTCATTCATTCATTTATACAAGCACTGGGTACAATCAGAAGCGCGGGAGGGTGAGAGAATTCACCAGAGCCAGAGCGGGGAGCAGAGCAGGCAGAAGGACCGAAGTACACTGCTGAGGGGAGCAGCGGGCGGCAGGAGAGGTCTGCGTGCCATGTGGGACCCTCCTCCAGTGGCCGGGGAGCAGCTGGGTATTGAACCGGCGCTGCAGAGGCTGCAGGCAGATTCGCAGCCCAGCGCTCAACCGCTGCTCCACCAGGGGAGGCCCATATCTGGTTTTTAATTTGTCCCCTGGTTTTGTGAACATCTGTGACTTTGGGAAACATTTGCTATGTTTATCTATGTTAAAAGCTTTTGATGTGTTTGGAGAAGACATTGAATTTGCTCAGACTCAGTTCCTGGTTAGTGCTTTCGGGAAAGGAGTGAGAGAGAGTGGTGTGCCTATCAAAATGAAGCTGACTTTCCTGGCCGAGTCCATTGCTTTTCATGGACAAGGCACTGATCCTTTGTCATGCTAAACTAGAAAAGTGTTTCTCCTTCCGTTGTAAATTCTTTCTCCCCTGCTGGTTCATGAAACAAAATATGATGACTCAAGCATGATTCTCAGTCTGCTGTAGATTCCTAATCAATGTTAGATCCTGTTGGGGCAGGAAGGGCACAGTGCAGGTTTTCTGATCCAGCAGACAGGGTAAAGGAGAGTCATGGAGCCCTCAGTGGCTCTCCCATTCTGTAGATTTCTCAGGCTTTTATTGAGCTGTACATGCAGTGTGGCAAACAGGTGCAGGGCAGGCAGGGGTGCGCCGGGCCAGGAGGCCATTAGGCCTCCAAGCCCTCCGCAAGTCTTCATTATGGGCTTCTCCTGCTTCTCTCTCTCCTGCTTCTCTCAATACTCCTCTCATGGCCCACAGAGGTAAACAAGTCAGTTTTCAACAATGTAACAACTGCAGGTGCCCCATCAGGCAGGGCAATCCTAATGTGGGAGGGCAGAAAAACCTGAAAACCATTTACCCTACAGATCCCTTCTTGCCTCCCTGTGTACATTTTCTCTGCATACTGTATATGTAAGCTCCCCCAAACTTATGATGCCTCCTTCTCATCATCTAATACTGAAACCACCAGTCTGCTGTCAGCTTCTATGAGCTTGGATTTTTTAAATTCACAGCTAAGTGAGATTATACAGTATTTATTTATTTTTCTCTGTATGACTTCTTTCACTTAGCATAATGCCCTCAAGGTTCATCAGTGTTGCAAATAGCATTCTTTCTTTTTAATGACTGAATAATATTCCATTGCATATGTATGTTACATCTTCTTTATCTATGTCTTGGCTATTATAAATCATGCTATATGAACATGGAGGCGAAGATATATCTTTAAGATAGTGATCTCATTTCCTTTGAAAATACACCCGAAGTGGAATTGCTGGATCATATGGTAATTCTACTTTAATTTTTTTGGCAGCTCCATACTGTTTTCCATAGTGGCTACACCAATTTACATTCCCACCAATAGTGCACAAGGGTTCTCTTTTCTCCACACTTGTTATCTCTTGTCTTGTCAATTAATAGCTGTTCTAACAAGTGTGAGGTGATCCTCATTGTGGTTTTGATTTGCATTTCCCTGATGATTGGTGACATTGTATGTCTTCTTGGAAAAAGTGTGTATTCAGTTCCCCTGCCAATTTAAAAAATTATTTATTTTTGTTATTGAGTTGTATGAATTCCTTAAATATTTTGGACATTAACCCTTTACTAGACAGATGATTTGCAAATATTTTCTCCCATTCTGTAGATTGCCTTTTCATTTTTTGATGTTTCTTACGTTGTACAGAAGCTTTATAGTTTGAAGTAACCACACCTTTTTATTTTTGCTTTTATTGTTTGTGCTTTTGGTGTTATATTAAAAAAATCCTTGACAAGACTGATGTAAAGGAGCTTTGCCTATTTGTTTCCTTCTAGATGTACTTATTTGATAATTTTTGCATCTATATTCATATATTGGCCTATAGTTTTCTTTTCTTGTAGTATCTCCTTACGTGGCTTTAGTATCAGGTTAGTGTGAGTTGGGTAGTGCTTCCTTCTATTTGGAAGAGTTTGATGAAAGTTGACATTCATTCTTTTTAAAATTTTTTTATTTTTATTTTTTAAAAAGATTTATTTATTTATTTATACAAGCACTGGGTACAGTCAGAAGCACAGGAGGGTGCAAGAATTCACCAGAGCCAGAGCGGGGAGCAGAACAGGCAGACTGACGAAATACACTGCTGAGGGGAGCAGCGGGCAGCAGGAGAGGTCTGAGCACCATGTGAACCCTCACTGGTGGCCTGGGATCGAACCAGCGCTGCAGAGGCCCTTTTTTTTTTTAAAGCGGTAATCTGTTTATTCCCTCCTCTTCCATTATCTTCCCTTGACGCTTTCTCTGCCCTTCTCTTAACCCCAGAAATCTCACTTCATTCATTAATATCTGCTAGTTTTTATAAGTATTGTACTTTATTGAATCATCCTTTATGTACATTCCAATATTTTTCTTTGTCATTCAGACTTGCTTTACTATACACAATTCCCTTGAACGCCGTCCATTATGCTGTATGTGCCAATATTTCATTTTTCCTTATGGCTGAATTGTATTCCCCAGTGTGGGTATACACCACATCTTCCTGACCCAGCCCTCTGCCAATGGGCGCTCATTCTTCTTAAGTGTTGTTAGAATTCACCAGTGAAATCCTCTGGCCCTGCACTGATCACATCTGTCCCTTCCCTGCCTTGGCTTCCAGAATAGACCTCTCACTTTTTTTCCTACCTGGTTCCCTGTGCTTTCTTAGTGTCCTTTGCTGTGTCCTCCTCCCCTTTTGCCTTCATAGTGGAGTGCCCAGGGCTCAGTGTTGGGCCCTTCCCCCCCAATTTAGCAGGCATTCCTTAGATGATTTGATCTAGCTCAGTAGACATTTTTGTCTCCAGCAACCTCACACCTGACAGCTTCACCTCAGAGCCCCTTTACATAAGACATTTCCACACTGAACTTTGGATTTTCCACCACAAACCACTTCTTTCACAGTGACCCCCCTTTCTGAGTTAATTGCTGTCCCATTCACCAAGTGGTTTAAGCTCCAAACCTAAGAACTGTCCTGGACTTGTCATTGCTCACAACTTAATATTTGAGTTATCGGCATAACTCCAGTCAACTCCATCATCAAAATGTATCTTCCCATCACTAACAGTCTCGTCCTAGATGTAGCTTCCTCCCTGCTGCTGTGCCCTCCACCCTGGGTCCCAGCTTCTACCCTAACCCTCAGCGACCACATAGCAGCCAAAGGTTCTTCAAAGGCAGAAGTCAGATCATGTCTGATTCAAACCCTTGTCCAAATGATTGGTGGGCAAAATTATATTTTATAAATGTGTGTAGCATTTAAACTTTAAAAATTTTATGTTAATTCAGTGCTACTTTTGGTGGACAAATGCCTGACTATATGGACCAAAGAATCTTCAGTGCCTGGTATGGTGCTTGGTGGATGTGTGATAACTGTTTGTTGAATGAATGAATGAATGAATGTCCAATCCTGACCCAGATACTTATTTTCTCTGTGACCTTAGGGTGACCTTTTGGTTCTCTAGACCTCAGTTTTCTTCTTTGATCTTTGTTCTGTGGGTAAAGGAAGCAGTAGCGTGTCACAGTGTACGGGCCCTACCTCAGGTCCGGGTGGGAAGAGGATGGCTGGGCAAGGGGCTGTGGCAGGGGCACAAGCATCAGCAGGGTCCCCCTCGGACACACGTTCCTGATGCTTTTATCATCAGGTGGAGGCAAGCTGCTTCTCTTTTCCTTTAACCTTACATTTTATTCATTTTCTGATTAGAATGTTTAAAACAAATGTGCATTGCCTTTGTAATGATACTTAAAAGAAATCCCACCAACTTCAGGGATGTTTAGGAAAAAAGGTTATGATCCATCTTTAAAGTTTCTAATACTAAGTTCATAGACATCTCGAGATCAATATCAAGAAATTCTAGATGAATCCCTTATCCTTACTGCTAAAGGGGGGACACTGGTGGGGGACAGGGGCTGTAGTAGTCATGTAAAGAAACCATGTAATGTCTTTATTCTGCATGGGCCCTGCAGCATCTCGCCTTCTTGCCTTTCCTTATGGGGTCTCTGCCTTTGCAGAGAGCAGCACTCAGCACTCCGGGAGAGGGCCTGAGTGCTTTGCAAGGGTGGTGGGGAAGGTGGACTTTGGTTATCCCATCTCCATACCTTTGTTGACTCAGCAGCTTCACCTAGAATGCCCTTCCCGTGGGTCTCCTTGTTGTAGTCATTTATTCTTTCATTCATGCATGCATAAGCATCTGTTAAGAAGCCATGGGTGGCCAGATACAAGTGTGCTAAAGTGGTACAAGTGCTTGGGTAGACCTGGGGAAGGTGTGTGGGGTCCATGGGAAGGACTGGTTGATTCTAGCTCAGTGGAGGCATCTTTCCCTTCCACCCTGGAGCTCAGCATGGCTGGATCTGCTCTCAGTGGTTCCCCTGCCTGGCATGTCAGGCAAGTCTTCACTCATTCTGGGCTCACTCAAAGTCACCCAAGCCCTGCGCGCTTTCCCAGAAAGTACTTATTTGGCGTTGGGAAAAAAAAAAAAAACCTCTCCATGACAGGACTGTGACAAAACCTCTCCATGCAGTTTCCTAAACTGCACTCTGAGGAGTCTCCATTTGCCTGGAATACCTCACAGCCCTCCTGTGGGAATGAAACGAGAGCAGTGTGACGTCTTGTGAGGCAAAAAGCTCGGGGAGGGGCCGGCGTTGTCTGCTAGCTTACTGATGGGAAAATGGTTCAGAGATGTTTAGTGACTTGCCTGAGGTTGCACAGCAAGACATTTTGAAATATTCTCTGAACTTTAACTTATTATCAAGGTGGTTTCCCAGTTTCCTCTCCAGTGACTCCCTGTTTTTCGTTACATTCGGGACTGGTCAAGAAGCTTGGAATGAAGGCATTGGGCCTTCACTTCCCAAGTATTGGCTGGAGCCCCTCCTTCCCTGCCACCCTGGACACTTTTTTAAAAAACATAGTGAAAAAGTCAGGGAAGATGGGCTCTCTGGGTGTGCGTGTTTACTGGGTCAAGCTGACTGATTGCAAAATGGAGATTGGGAAAGTGCATGTGCGGGGCAGGGTCCAGGAGCTCGGGGCTGCGGCTGGACCCCTGCAGACCCTTGGCCTTGCCAGCCTCGCTGACAGGTGGCCCTGGGCCCAAGGCCTCCGAGGGCGGCAGACAGCTAAGAGCCCACGGCTTCAGTGGATGTGAAGCCCTCCGTCACGCCTGGCACACAGTTCGTGCTCAGCCCGGGTTAGCCATTGCTTGTCCCAGCTCTCTGCGCTGGGGCTGGACCTGGTCAGAGCATGGCCCCACGGCATCCCATCTCCCTCCGCAGCTACTGCTCCTACCACCTGTCTGGCGGGGCGGGGCAGGAGGGACTGTCAGCTAAAATAACTTCTAGGAAAGACTTGCTCTCTGAGCGCCCATCGGGGCATGTGGAGGGACTGGACTCCACGGGGCGGGTGTCAGCGGGTCGCATGTGCTCCTTTACTGCAGAGTGGAGACACGCAGGGGCTCACGACAGACCCGCACCCAGCGTGGAGGCAGGAAGCAGACGAGGCATCTCTTAGCGGCTAAGAGGCCTGGATGCTCTTCTCAACCACCGTTCTGTGCACCTCAGTTTTTCATAATGGTGACCACAATTCCTGCTGAATACCTTTGGGGGCTCATGGAAGGAATCAAATGATGCCCTAGAATTCCCTTTTAACAGGGGAGCTTTTAAAAAACTGCCATGATTGGGCTCCACTCAGTCTTGAGGGTAGGGTAACCCCTATTTCAAATAAACCTCCCAGCTGACTCCGGTGGGCATCCAGGCTTAAGAGCTATTGGTTTAAGAACGGCCAGTGATCCAGAAAAGCAGAGACCCCAAACTCCAGGCCCCTTTCTTCCCCCACCCAGAGTGCTTGTGGCTTGTTTTAGAGACTTGTTAGCCTTCTTGCCCTGGGTGATGTGCGCTGACGGTTTAAAGGTCAAGGACATGAACTCTGAAGCCAAGTGCCCTGGGTGTGAATCTCAGCTCTGCCTCCACTGACTGTGATTTAGGACAAACCATGTCACTTCTCATTGCCTCAGTTTCCCTTTTCATAAAACAGAGCTCATGGTAGGACCAAGCTCATGGTGCTGTGGGCATGGGAGGAGTCCACGCATGCAGGGCCCACAGAACAGGGTGTGGCCCATGGCCAGTGTCCACTGTGATCTGAGAACAGGGGCCGTGTCTTGCCCACTCCCCATCCTAGGGTTAGATGCGGGTAGCTCCAATGACTTGTTAGGTTGGATTAAAAGAAGCTTATTTGGAAAGATAAGCGCCTGTACCATATATCTCGATATCCTGCTTTCATCTTAATCCTGGTTGTGGGTCAGAATAATGGGGAGAGCTTTCAAATATTCACATCACCAGACCTAATTACCCCCCTAACTCCATCCTGATCACAGTTCTTTTTTTTTTAAACTTTATTTTTATTTATGCATACAAGAGCTGGGGTACAGGCCAGAGGTGTGGGAGTGAAAGGATTCACCAGAGACAGAGTGGGGAACAGAACCGGTGGATCCACTGAAATCCACTGCTGAGGGGAGCAGCAGGTGAGACTGGAGAGGTCTGCTGTGCCATGTGGGTAGCTCCCTGGCTGGGGATCTGGGGATTGAACTCATGCCATAGTGGCTGGCGATGGCTTGATCGCACTGAGACTTTAACCCCTGCACCACCAGGAAGGCCCCCTAATCACAGTTCTTATTCAGCAGGTCTTGAGGAGGGCCCTGGAACATGGGATTTGGAAATGCTTCCAAATGCTCAACCAGGACCAGGAAACACCACCTCTCATGCATTGTCCCATCAAGTCGCCTACTTACCTTTGCACAGACAGTCACACACAGTCAGGGAAGAGTTCCTTGTCATCCTGGGAGTCTGGGTTTTTGATTTAGAAAATATAGCTTTACCAGATGATTTTCTAATGGTGTGGAATGTTTTCCTGGAGTCCTCTGTATTTTCTTCCCTTGTAAATTACACATGTATTTGGCAGCCCTCCTGGCAGAGGCAGAGTCTGTTTTCTAGCTCTTGAACCTGAGTTGGGCTTGTGAGTGGCTTTGACCAGCAGACCATGGTGGAGGTGGGGCTGTGGGTTCTGGATCTCAGGCTTCCAGATGCTTTGTGACTTTCACCATCACCTTCGCCAGCGGAAGGAGGAGAGGCCCTGTGGAGAACAGAGGGGTCCAGCCAAGAGTTGGTGCCACTTTCCAGACTCACGAGGGAGGCCTTCTTGCACCTTCCACCTCAACTGAGCATCCAATGAATGCAGGACAAAACCAGAGAGGAATTGTCTGACCAGCCAGCAGAATTGTGGGGACATTAGTCACTCTTGTTCTAAGTTGCTGTCTAAAGGGCTAGTTTGTTACGTGACAACAGACGCTTGAGACACATCTTATCTACCCCTTTCAAGTCAGGAACTCTATCAGCAAGAAAGGCAGTCAGAATAAGGGGCAACACTGATAAAATGGAGCAACACTTACTCCCCACCCTCTGGTGGTTTAACCTGCATCCCAGGTTTGGCTCCATAAGTTACACTGCCCCAGAGGCCCATGTAGAGGCCACTGGGGCCAAAGTGGACTCCAACTGGCCTGTTGGCCTTTGGAAGCCTCATCTTGTAGATGGCCTGAGGGGCCAACTGTCCCCTACATCCTGTCTGATTTGTGGTAATATACATTCTGTGGCCCCGGGGACTTGGGAGAACTTGGCGCAATCATGAATGAGTTAAATACTATCTGATCGTAAGCCAGAGGCCTGTTTTCATTTTCAAAACTCTGTGTGTCAGTGACTCTAATGCAATGTCCAGCAATGTCTTGAGCAAGTGACCGGCAGGGGACATAGGATGCTGTTTACTCAAGATAGCCCCATCACGCAAAAGCAGCTTGCCTAACCGGGTTTGTAAGTGATTGTTACGAGACCACCATTGCAACAGGGATTGCCATGGTGAGAGTCCCAGGAAGGGGCTGCTGCCCCCAGGCCAAGTTTGGGGCCTTCTCTCTCTCTTTAAACCATGGGGCCTTGGGTCTCTGGCAAAAGAACAGAGCAAACCCCACTGGTGAGTCCCGCTGGGGTGTAAGTTGTCCTTTTAAGGATGGATGCCCTTGGGGGAGGTGGTTTCATGCTACCCTGGAAGATGTCAGCCCCCACTTCTCCCCTCCTTGAATCATAAGAGCTTGGAGGGGTGGCTAGGGGCCTCAAGAGGGGTGTGGCCTGGTTGACAGGCCAGTTGCTGAGTGAGAATGTGGTGGCTTTTGTAAGGGGGAGTCTGCATAATGGATCTGTGGGGTTGGGGGGGATCATTCTTTCTCCATCATCAAAACCATGATGCGTGTATGGCCCCAGGCTCCGCCTACTCCCAGGGCTGGGCCTTATGGACATTGGCCTGAAGATCAAACTACCAAATCCTTGATTCTTTCTGACCCCTTTCTCTTGGTCAGAATCTGAGGGACAGCTGTTGCCTCTACCATGTGCCTCCTCATCTGAAATGAGCAGTTCTTCATGATTTAAAAGCACAGGCATGTGCTTTCTCAATTAATCCTCACAACAACCCCATGAGATAGGTATTGTTACACCCATTTTATCGCTGGGGAAATGGAGGCTCAGAGGGGTTCAATGTCTGGTGTAAGACTCTCAGCTGGTGTGTTCCATTGGTGCCTAAAGAGGGTCAGAGGTGGCAGCTGTAGACAGAATTGGTTCTGGCAGTCACATTACGCAAGTGAAAAGAAACAGGTAGATGTCATTTTAATAACTGTATTTTAAGTCAGGCAATCCAGAATGCAATCATTTTAGCTGGCAAGTAATACAAACATTATTGAGCAACTTTTCATCCTTTTTCCCTATTAAGTCTTTGAGATCTGGGTGCATGTTCCATGCAAAGCACTTTGCAACTTGCACCCATCTTGCAACTTGTCACGCGTCTCGTCTCAGCAGGAATGTGAGCGGGATGTGATTCTAGAGATTCCAGCTCCCTGCACTTTCTCCATCCTCACAGCTTCTTGTAATGTGCATCCTATTTCCCCTGTGGCTAAAAAAAGCGATGCCAGGGCCAAAGAGTTTCCAAGGTCTTCCAGTTCTGAGGCTTGATTCCAGAAAGAAGCCAGAGGCTGCCCTTAGGGCCATGACAGGTGGGTCCAGGAGACTAGGGAGAAGCCTGACTAGCTTCACCCAGACAGCTGTGCTCCTCCTCCTTGACCTGCAGGGTGCACAGGGGCACACAGAGAGTTACAGGGACACAAAGATATAAGGACAGACACAAGGACACGAGGACCCTCAGACTCCGAGGCTCAGATACCCAAGACAGAGGTACAAGAGTGAGCACAGGCGGCCCCCTGGAGGGTGCTTGCGGGGGAGCGTGTACTTGGTGTTCTTGCACATGAAACCCAGAAGATGCTGGGGGCCAACCTGCCCCTTAATATCTGGGTGACATTGCCACAGACACCCCCGAATCCCAATCCCAGTGCATCACCATTTTGCTCCTGTGTATGTGTATGTGTGTGTGTGTGTGTGTGTGTGTGTCTACTCACTATCCACTACATGGGGATACTGGGTGACCATGTAGAGCATATCTCTGACTGAGGGCCATGTTAAGCGAAGTTTGACAGCCACTGGCAGGGGTTCTCGTGCTCCCGAGGCGCCACCTCCCCCCACCACTTTGGATTCTTCCTGTTTCTCCAGCTTCCTAATGCTTTTCCTTTTCCTCGAGCCCATCACGCGCCCTCATGTCCGCGGCCTCCTGGCACACAGGTCCTGTGTCCTTCGCCTGTGGAAGTACCAAGCACTCCCGTGACTGCGGGGACTTCGGGTGGAGTTTGTTCTGCACAACCTCATCCCGGTGTGACTGTAACACCTGTCTCTACTCTGTATGCCCCACACCCCCAGGCATCTGAACCTGAGGAGATGCTCTGAAGATATGGGGCTCCCAGGGAAGGCCCCCGCCCCCACCTTGCTCTGTGGCTACACGTCTCGGGTCACCAGGATGAGACCTCTGTCCCACAAGTGTGTCCTCCCAAGCCCCCTCCCGGTGTCACCAGGAATGTGTGAACCCCCTGCCCCCTGGCCCCACCCAAAACCAAAGCAGGTCTCTCCTTTTGAGCAGTCTTGGTGCCAGATCTTCATGGACACACTTTTTCTTTATCAATGGGTCCAGGTTATGACTAGGCAAGAAATTTTACCCTGGAGACCCTCCCGTTCCCCAGCTATTTGCCTTTCTCAGGAGAATGAAGGCAGATGTCTCCTGGACAGGGTGAGGGTAGGCGAGGCCTTCTGGCTGCTGAATACCTGTCCCCTGCCACGTACTTAAATGTTTACATTTCAGAGTCTTAAACAGCCTCATTGAATTTTCAAAATAGTTGTGCTGAAGTAGATGTTATGATCCTGCAGATTCTACAAAACGGAGACACAGGGAGGTTGGTCACATGCCCAAGTGCAAGCTACTTGGCATTGATGACATGGGGTTCTGCCCTAGCCCCGGTCTGGGCCCACCCCTCTTTGGGGCTTCCTGGCCTGGGTCTGTGCCTGCCGGCCAGTTCTCCATCACCAGCAGAGCTGCAGGTGGTGGTGGTGGGGGGAATCGTGCTGTGAACAGGTGGTATGTCATGGTCTGGATGGGAAGGGGGAGGCGTCCAGTGGTGAGACCCTGAGGCCAAGTGAGCTGGGTAGCAGCCTGCTGCATGGCACCTGAGGGTGGTGGGCACTCCTGCTCATTGAGGGTGGCCTGAAAGAAGCAGGCTGTGTCTGAGTGTCTGGTCCCTTTCTCTTCTTTCTCCCATCCCTGTGCCCCCATCTAAGAGACAGCCCAGTGCAGCCACTTCAAAGCCCTCCGTGGTTCCGATTGCTCACCCGGGCATGGTCGGATGTCCCCAGTGTCTCTGTTGGGCCCTGGAGGCATTACCCAACACCGTGTTTGTCAAATGAGTGACATGGTCCAGTGTTTTGAAATAAAGTTCTCAAAGAGAAGGCAAAAGGTTTTTGTTTTGCTTTGCTTTTCCCACAGAGCAGAATTTGTACCGTGGGAGCAGCGTGTGACCTCAGGTAGACAGAGAAAGCTGCCTGACTCAGGAAATGGAGACATGACTGGCCTCTCGCTGGCCTTGGGACGAGTAGATTTTCTTCCCAAAGTCATTACCTGGTGGCAGAGATGGTTTATGAAGCTGGGGAGAAGGGAGGCTGGGTGGATGAGGAGATGGAGCAAGCATTTCAGAACCCCACCCCTCATCCCCCAGTGGGGAAAGCATTGGGTTTAAGGGTGTGTCATGGGATAGATGGTGGGGCTGGGCGGGCTCTTTGTGGGGAGTGTGGGCAGTAGGAGGATGATGATGTGAGTCAAAGGTGTTAAGGAATGGTACCTAAGTGGGACTTGGGGGTGTCTGTGCATTTGCTTTGGAGGGTAGCATTGCAATTTATCTAGTTTGTTAAAAGTGCATATTCAGGAACAAGTGATAGAAAGCGCAACTCACAGCAGCTTAAATAAAGAGGGGACTATTTTTCTCAAAAAACAAAAGTCTGGAGGGCAAACAAGAGCTGGTGCAGAAAACCAACAGTATCCTCCAGATGCAGACTTTTTTGATCTTTTCCCTGCACCGTCCTGGTGTGTTCACTCTCAGCCTCTGGTTGCGAGATGGCTGCTGT
This sequence comes from Talpa occidentalis, assembly GCF_014898055.3. Taxonomy (NCBI): domain Eukaryota; kingdom Metazoa; phylum Chordata; class Mammalia; order Eulipotyphla; family Talpidae; genus Talpa; species Talpa occidentalis. The sequence goes on along the minus strand of NW_026555331.1, from coordinate 13,023,170 downwards.
ACCTCCAGGCATTGTGCCCACCCTCCAAGCAGGAGGAAGGAGCAAGAGATCGCTCCAGCTGGGGATGTTTACTTTTTATTGGGAAAGTCATAAACTTTCCCAGATGCCTCCCCGTTTCCCAGCAGACTTCTGCTTATATTTCCCAGGTCACGATTGTGCCATATGGCAATCCCTTAAATACAGTGGAGATGGGAGAAGTTGAGCATTTGGGTTTTTTTTTTTTTCGCCTTTCTAGTAGAGCAGGACATGGGAGAAGGAGGTTGGAGCAGGTGAGGGATAAGCTCAGGCCAAATTCCAGGACTACCCAAAGGGGATGCTGAAATCCAAGTGGGGTGGTGAGTTGCAGGGGGAGGCGAGGAGGCGATAAGGCAGGTGGTCTCCATTTGGACATGGGTGGATTTGGGTCTCAAACCAAGGGCCTTGACCAGGCTAGCGCAGAGACTAGCCTACCGTGCCACTGGGGTCCTCGGGAAACCACCTTTTTAAGAGGGTCGGCCTTTTTACTTGGACATCACGCAGTCATTCTGCCCACTGTGAATTCCTGGCAAAATACTCACCTCTCTACGTTTCGGGTCCTTGTCTCCCCTGCGGGATGCAGGCATAGCAAATGCTCAGCACAGGCCGACACTTAGGACGTGAGGGGGATTTCTGTCCTTATGTCTGTGCAGGAGAGTGGTGGGTTTAACCAGTAGGGGAGGTATGTTCAAAGTCTGTTCCCCCATCCCTGTCTTAATCAGAAACTTGAACTTGCACAAGCTTTAAGTCTCAGGCCCCTCTGCTGTTGTGTTTCAGGAAGTCACTCAGAAGAACTTGTGGGGTAGGGGGTGGTATTTCACCGCTCAGGGCAGCAGGGGCCGACCTGGGCACGGAGGAGGCAGGTGGAAGGGTGGGGGTGAGGAAGTGAGGGGCTGCATGCGCCCTTCCTTGAGAAGGAGTGGGTGTCAGGCAGGGTGTCTAGCGCTTTTTCCTGTTCCTTCCAGCAACCCTAGAGGGTGACTGTCATCAGCCCTATTCTAAACCTCAGGAAGCGCAGGCATGGAGGGCGAGGTTGTCCAGGATGCCCTGGTTTGGGGTGTGTGTGGGACTTGAGAAGGCTGAGGAGAGTCTTGGGCATGCTGTGGGTGGTTTTGGGGTGACGGAGGACTAGCCAGGGCTAGGGCCTCCCGGCCTGGGGGAGGGGGGGAACATGGGAGACTATGAGTATGAGGAGGAGGGCTCCCGGCTTCCCAGCAGTAGGCTGTGAAGAGACTGAAAGGCATGGTGGTGATGAAACTCTGTGACTCATTTCTATCTGGCCCACTGACTTTCCACCTGAAAACTCTGCAGCCAAAGCAGCCTGGGGCCTTGTTTAGGGTGTGTCTTTCCAAGGCCTCCCCAAGGCCAGTCTCTTTGGGGGCTGTTGTCCCTGAGCCACTTTGCCTGTGTCATTCCAACCCTTAGGTGACTTTCCCTCCTCCCTACTGAGGCCTGCTTTCACAAATGTGGCACAGATCTCCCCTCCTCCAGGAAGCCTTCTGTGATTGCCCCTGTCCATCACACACACCTGTTTCTTAGAGGGCAATTGACTTCTGCAGGTGGATCCAGCTTTATACAACATGAAAATGCAGATGCTCAGGGCAGATGAGTAAAAGAGACTATTCTTTACAGAAGATCCGGTATCTGCCTTTGCTAAATGTCAACCACGCATTAAAGAAGGATTTGAGGTGCAGAAATTGCATTTATGCCCAGTTCGCTAAGACGAAGGGCCCTCGTGTTCCTTTTTGAACATTTACATGTTTTTTCTTAAGACAAGTAGAATTCACTCTTCTTCCCCCACCTTTCTCTTTTTGGTGGGAAAGACAACATAAAAATAACATTAAAGGTGGGCTTTTTTGCACAAAAAAGGAAAAACCTTTCCATCCACAAACACTCTTATTTTTGAACATTCCAGCCTCCATTCACATGCACACTGATTTAAATAGCTTTGCCATCGTGCGGCATGTACTTGGCTGCTGGGCTGGAGCGTCTTGGAAGGAAGTAGAAACTGATGTCACGCATCCTCAGCAGACTCTGAATACAAAGCTGTCTTCTCTCATCATGACTCCTAGCATCTTGAGTTAAGGGACCACTGCCTTCATCTGGCAGTGTAGATACCCCTCTCCCTCCCTCACTGGGTTTTCACAACAGTCTTGCAGGGCAGGTATTATTCCTTCCAATTCACAGAAGAGGAAATCAGTTAAGTCACCTCCCCAGAGTTACAGACCTAGAAAGTGGCACAGCTGGGATTTGCAAGTATCATTCCAACCCGTAGGTGGCTTTCCCTCCTCCTGCTGAGACCTGCTTTCACAAATGTAGCACAGATCTCCCCTCCTCCAGGAGGCCTTCTCTGATTGTTCCTGCCCCTTACATACACCTGCTACTCAGAGCACCTTGGAAAACACAACCCTCACTCTCCTGAATTGTGACAACTGGTCTCCAGATGTGAGAGTGGGATTCTTGATGGGATTAGTGTCCTTGTACAACAGGGATCTGAGCTTGCTCGTTCTCTCTCCAGATGTTGGCAGGTATTCTCAGAGGGACAAAGTTGAAGACCTTAGCACTGCAACAAAGGAGAATGATGGTCTTCTCCAGGGTCTAGGAATGTATTGACGTGGTGCTCCCAGGGCTCCTTCCTGTCTGGGGTGATTGTCCTGAGGTGGGCCAGGCCATGTAAGAGGCCCTGAGATGAGGACCCATGTCCACTCTGCAGTCCTGCCTGCCTGGCTCAGCCCAGGGGTGGCTGCAGCATCTTCTAATCCCCTCTCCAAGAACTGAGGTTTTGCCACTCCTTCAATACCACTAGATATTTGGGGGACTCACACTTGTTGAGATGAGGCCTTGCTGCTCTCCAGGCCTACCAATGTACCCCTCTCTCTCCCCTGTTCCAGGACACAAACCAGGGGGAACAAACATGGTTTCCTGCCTCCACTTACCATTTCAGATGTTCTTGCAGAATCTACAACCCGAACAACCATTCAGAGCATTCTGTCTTAGAAAACTTGGCCAGCTCTCTTTCTCACCCTCCACTCCATGGCAAGGCAGGGATAAAGAATAAGGACAAAGAAGGGTCACAGATAAAACCTAAACCTGCTTTTGATCTAAGGCTTGACTTTTCCTCACCAGTTTTGCTCTGGACAAATGGTGAGTCATTTATTCATTCAGTGAACTTGATTAATAGTCTCTACTTTGTGCACGCACACTTCTAGGAACTTGGGTTTGGAGCATCATAAATGTCAGGATGATATAGTGCAGTGATTCTCGAAGTCTGGTTCGGGGGATCTTGCAGGGGTTTCTGAGCCCCTAGGGCTTTCTTCAAATAGCCCAAATATAACCCAAACAGCATATTGCAACATAATGCAGAAGCAGGAATGGAAACCCAGTTGTCTTAAGTCCAATATGAAGGAACTTTACAAAATGGTAAAACAATACCATTGTTCTCTCTATTATTTGTTTTGTTTTGCAAAATTTGGATATATTTCATGAAAAGATCTTATTTATCTTACATTGAAATGGTTTTTGTATTTTTAGTGAAATAATAAAGATTAAAATCGCCTTATTTTCATTTTGAATACAGCAAATAGCAACAGACATAGCTCACAAAAGTGTAACCTTCTTGGGGGCCTCAATCAATTTGAAGAGTATGAAGTGTCCTGAGACCACAGTTGGGCAGGGCCCTGGGCTTGGAGGTGACCGGTGTGGCCTCTACCACCTGCCTGCCTCTTCATTACCTGGGCAAGTTTCTTCACTTTTCTAAGCCTCAGTTTTCTGCTCTGTGAAATGGGAGGAAAATGGCTCCTCTGAGGTGGCTGGGAGAACTTCCGCTCAGTTGCTGGAATGCTCTGTTGGGGATGTTGCTCCTTCAGGAGGACGGGGTGTGGGGGGGTGGCTTCAAGGGGGACATGTTGAGTGGAGTCCTGCCACATGGGTTGGGGGGGGTACCAGCCTCCTCCGCAAGGTAAATATGTAAGGATTGGGAAAGTTGGTCAAAGGAAAGGAATTCAGTTTGTGAAATAGCTTCAAAGGGGAACTGGAGGTGACCTGTCTTGCCTTTGATTATTTTTGTTATAACCACATTTCAGCTCTGATGAACTGCTGCCTCTCCTTAATGGGCAGCAAGGCCTGGGTGAGGATGAGCTGGACTTGCTGGGGTCACTCAGGGGAGATGGCAGTGTGTCATCAGGACACACAGTCTTGGGAATGGCTTTGGGAAAGAGAGTCCAAAGGCCCTGGGGGAGGCTTTGAGTGCCAAGTAGGGTGGGGGACACCAGAATTTAGTCCTTCGTAGGATGTGGGGCTTCACCCCCAAATATGCCACCAAATGTCTCTTTTGTCAACCTGACATGGTACTGAATTTCTACCATGTGAGATTTCTTCTTTGGGCTAAGGTTTTTGTTTATCAGAAAGCTTAATTGACGTGGTGTGACTACCGAAGTGTGACTAACTCAACAACTTGTCACTGTCTGCTGACGCCTCATGGGGGCCTTATTTATTTAATAGCAGAAAGCAGGGCTGTGGGCATGGGGCTGGTCAGGCGAGTTTGGAAAGACACAGGCCCTACTGGGTGGCCAGCCTCCTTGTCTTTGTTCTTCCTTCTCTTGGGGTCTGGGACCCAGTCCTAGGGTCAGCACCCCTCCTGCCTGGAGGTCATGGGCTCAGATAATCACGTCTAAGCTCAGGGCCTTGGCGTTGGTCTGCCCTACCCTCAGCAACCTTTGGAATTATTTGCCCCAATTCTGGGTTCAAGTCTTTTATGACTCCAGCTAGTTGGACTCTCTTTGGATAATCCTGAGAAATGGCCAATTAGAAATTTGTATTATAATAGTTAGGAGCTGGGAATCTTTATCCTAAAATCCTGATGATGTTTAACTACTGGCTGCCTAATGAATTAACTTCTGGTGGTTTTATTTAGGTCTTTATTTGGTGAGGTCGGCAGGATAATCTCCCCCCACCCCCAGACCCATCTCCACACCCTAATCCCTGGAACCTGTGACTATGTTGCCTCACATGGCAAAGGGGACTTTGCAGGTGTGATTAGGCTAAAGCTCTTGTGAGGGGCAGTCAGCTGGGGTTATTCAATGGGCCTGGTATGATCACTGGGGTCCTAAAAGTAGGAGGGAGGGTCTTTACCAGAGAGAGACCAAGCAGCAGGTGTAGAGGAGGAGATGCGATGATGGCGGCAGAGGCTGGACAGATGTGGCTGCTGCCCTTGAAGATGCAGGAAGGAGCCAAGGAATGTAGTCGTCTCTAGAAGACCAGGGAATGGATTCTTTCCTAGGAGCTCCAGGAAGGGACCCCAACCTGCTGACACTGATTTTGGTTCATTGGGAACCTCTGCGGACTCTGGGACTGGTCGTGAAATAAATGTGTGTTGTCTTTAGCTGGGCCAAGATTGGGTATTTATTATGGTAAAAATGGAAAATAAACACAGTTGGGAATAGGGCTATCAGAAGCTGATGAAGTGACAAGTAGGTCCCTCCCTTTCCTCCCAGGGTGCTGAGAGGCCTCCTAGGCTCAACCCTGGGGGACTTATGCTCACAGTGGGGACCAGACTTCAGGCAAATGACCACAAGAGCTGCAGAGTGGTAAGCACGAGGATGAGTGTGCAGGTCAAGTGCAGAGGGCAGAGGTGCTCCCTCCGGCCTATGGGTTCCAGGGAGGATTGCACTCAGAGCTGGCCTCTGAGTTGGGCCTTAGAAAAGGGTAGGCTCCCACGAAGGGCAGAAGGGTGAGCGTGAGTGATGGCGTGGACGTGGAAAGGCCCAGCATGAATCTGGAACCTAGGGTTTGGAGCTGGGTTTGTATCAGGGTGTCTGGCTACCAACATCAGAGGAACCCCATTCGTTTTATGTGGAATCAAATCCTGGACCTGGGTGCCTCCAGGTTGGCCAATATGGTGGCTCGACTCTCTCTTCAAGGACCAGGTTCATTCCCTCTCCTCAGGCCTCCTCCTCTCACGGGCTTGCCTTGTTCATGTCCCTTCAAGGTTGCGGGGTGGCTGCCACTGATTCAGGCGCTGCCTGCAGACACGACAGGGTCTAGCAGAGGGTGAGGGGCTATTTGTTCACAGGAGTGTCTATTCATAAGCAAAGAAAACTTCCCCAGAAATTTCCACTTTTCTTATCTGCAAGTTTCCAAGGCCAGCATTTTGTCTCCTGTTTACCAGCAAAACGACTAGTCTGGGTAGGCACGTGTGTGAAAGAGCATAGATTATAAAACAGGAATGTGGAACTGGGTGTGGGTGACGGACAATGGAAGAGCTTGAATGCCAAGTGGCATTGCAAGTCTTGAGCATGGAGAGCCATGGAAGGTTTTATTCATTTATTTATTTTTAAAAATTTATTTATTTATTTATACAAGCACTGGGTACAGTCAGAAGCGTGGGAGGGTGAGAGAATTCACCAGAGTCCAGTGGGGAACAGAACAGGCAGACTGAGGAAATACACTGCTGAGGGGAGCAGCGGGCGTGGCCGGAGACGTCTGTCGCGCCATGTGGGACCCTCGCCAGTGGCTGGGGATCGAACCAGCGCTGCAGAGGCTGTGGGCAGCTTCACAGCCCAGAGCTCAACCGCTGCACCACCAGGGGAGGCCCACATGGAAGGTTTTAGATGAAGAGTGTGACCTGACCAGAACTGAGCTTTAGGTTTATTTTTTAATTTTTTTATACAAGAGCTGGGGTACAGGCTAGATATGCGGGAGGGTGAGAGGATTCACTGGAGACAGAGCAGGGAACAGAACATGCAGACTGAAGAAATACACTGCTGAGGGGAGCAGCGGGCGAGACAGGAGAGGTCTGCTGCCCCATGTGGGATTCTCGCTGGCTGGCGGGGATCGAACCCGCGCTGTGGAGGCTGCGGACAGCTTCACAGTGCGGCGCTCAACCCGCTGCACCACCAGGGAGGCCTCCAGAACTGAGCTTTAGAGTCTACTCTGGTATTGTTATAGATTTCTCTCTCTTTCTATTTTTTTCTGCCCTCCCTCCACCCCCATTTGGACACCAAAAATGTCTGCAACAAGGCCATGTGTTCCCTGGTACAACAAACTCACCCAGTTGAGAACCATGGCTCTTGTCCTTAGCCACCAGAATGATCTGTAAATGGCAAATCTGACCAAGCCTCTCCTTTGCCTTCCATCTTTCAAACCTTTCATTACACTCCTGACACTGGGTTTCAGCAAACCTTTTGATTCTATCCCCACCTCCTCCTCCCTCTGTCACGCCCACCTCAGACACAATGGTCTTTTTTTGGCTCTTTAAAACCTTTCCGTGAGTTGCTCCCTCTGCCTGAAATGTCCTCCCACCTCTTTGACTTCTTCAGAGCCGCCATCAGATCTTGGAGCTCATGAGTCTTTCTCTAGGAAGCCTTCTCTGAACTCTTCAAATCCAAGTGGGGTTCCCAACTGGGGGACCCACTTGACACTACCCACTTGACTTAAGCAGGCATTGAATGGGAAAGGGAGTGGGGGGTTGTGTGTCCTGAAGATCTGGCGTCTGGTAGGTAAAGGGAAGACGGTTTTGGTGACCAGACTGATCTGAGCAGACCTCTTGGTTGTGAAAACAAGCTGGTTTCACACCACAGAGGCTTCCAGCTGTGTGACATGGGCATGTCTCTGAGCCTCATTTTTATCATCTACAGAGGAGGCCGATTTTAGAGTTGCAAATTAATCCATGTTGATGTGTGTAAAAAGCCCGGCACTTAGAAAGAGGCCAGCAGGTGAATCAATGGATGCTCTTACTAATCCTGAACTCTTCCTTCAGGGCCGTGTCTTTCCTCCCCTGTTCCAGGGCCACGGTTGGGGGATGTGTGGGCTGGGGGTGGGGTAGGAAGGGCCTCGATGACCATGGCTGCTTATCCATGGGGTGTCAAGGCCCTTCTTGACAGCCCAGTGGCCTTGGTCTCTCTGATCCAGGAGCGCTTTGCCCCTCACCCCGGACGGCTAGGCAGCCTGCGGGGAGTGGTTCGGGTTTTTCACAATGACAGTTTCCTGAAAGTCACCCCGACTCCAGACTGGGGACAGTTGGGTCCAGGCCAAGGGGGGAAACATAGAAAGAGGAAGCACTTCCTGCTAGAAAGCAGAAGCCCAGGAGGCGGGGCTAAGGGGAGCATGTACCCTGGACCCAGAACCCCAGGGGTTGCATGGGACTTAGGCGGGACCCCTAGTCCCACAGGCAGAGCCTGGCATGAGCTTCAGGACCAAGGCTGGGTCTGCCTTGACGGCCTGCAGGCCTCTCTCCTGACACTCCTCTCTCCAAACTACAGACAGTTCTGGGTGATGCCTGCTGTCTGTCTTGACTGAGCTCACGGCTTCTCTCAGCCTCTTAGGCCTGGTTGCTTTTGAACCTGCTTGGGGAAAAACAAACACAAAAACAACCAAAAAAACAAAACAGGAAGGAAGGCGAAGAGGCCGCTGCCTAGGGAGCCCGACCCACATGCACCCTGTAGTTCCTTTCACCGCAGTTCCAAGATAGAGGGGACTTGCTGGCACACAAGAGCTCCCCATCGCATGCCAGCCAACCCCCATCCGTGGTGTCGGGACCAACCACCTACACCCGCTGTTTTCTTTTTCTCCTCAATACCCAGTTCCACCCACGTATCCCTCTTTTGGGGCTGCCTTTTAGCACTGGGGTCTCCAGCGGGTTTTACTCCCCCCTTCCCCTGAGCCTCGGGGTCTGAACTTGTCGATTGGAGCTAATGTCTACTTCTCAGGGTTGCTGAGAAGGTTCCGTGATGTGCTGCCTTGTCACAGGCTCAGGGCACTGGACGGCACAGTGGGATCAAGAATGAGCCCTCCTTCCTGAGTCATGGTTTGGATCAGAAGTGACATAGTCTGTCCTTCCCGTCATGGCTGGGAAGGGTCATCCCTCTGACCCTGCCCAACCGTCATCCTTGCTTTGCTTTGGTTCTTTTCCCCGTTTTGCCACCAAGCAGTGTGGCCTCAGACGGGTGACCGCCTCAGCATCTGTGTCCCTTGCGGAGAGACTAATGTCATCCACCAGTTGGAGGTCATGGTCACATGCCATTCTTTCCTGAGTTCCCAAGGCCTGGCGCAGAGAAGGTGCTTAGCTGCGTGGACGACTGACTCAAACAGCACTTGCTGTGACTGCACAATCCTCTCCGGCCCCCACACTCACGGGGACGCCTGGCCCCTGAGTCAGGGACCATTGTGGGCCTGAGGTTATTCTTCCTGGATTCTGCCACCCACTCCCTTGAGCCACCCTGGCCTGACAGGAGAAACCCCTCTGCAAGGCCCCCAGCTAGAATCCACCTGCTCCAAACCATTTCCCTGACTTCTCCGGGCACCTTTTCCTTCACCATAAGCTGAGAGGTTGGACAACATGGTCCTTTAAGCTGCTGTCCTCCCAAGTTGGGCTTCTGGCCTCAGCGGCCACATTGCAATAGGCTTATGGGTCCCTAACACCTCCCCTGGGGTCCTGGCTCTGCCCTCCAATCATGGTGTGATTGTGGGCAAGTTGCTGAACCTCTTGGTCATCATTTCTCAAGTGAACAGTGGGGACACCTCCTGTCACCGTGGAGGAGTTGGTGACACACTTGCTTTGTACAGTGCTTGCACTCAGTAGGTGCTTTATAAACATCTGTCCCTCCCACATTGCTTGGCTTGTGATGGAAATGCCATGCTGCCACTCTCCCTCCTCTACATATTTCCCCTGGGTGGGCAGGAAAGGACCAGGTGTCCCCAGGAGGATGATGGGAACTCGGCCACCTCTCCTGACACCTGAGTTCAGAGAGGGTGACACATGGCCCAACAAAGAAGTAAAACGTAGCTTCACTGAGAGGAGAAGCTTCAACAAACCCCTGTCACTGAGATTGTCAGATGTGAACTTGACCTTGGGCTCATCGTGCACATCATACCCCTTATTTCTCAGGGATGAAGCAGGAGAGTCCCAGACATGCAATTCCTGTGCACCTACTAGGGGCTGGCATTTGTACACTCATCAAGTGGGATTCTATCTCCCCTATTTCAGCATGAAGCTTGCAGAGGTGGCCTGACTCAGGACTGTCTCAGTGGAGGGGAGATCAAAGTCCAGCTGCATCTGGCATCTCCAGCTAAGGAGCTTGCTCTACCCCTGACCATGTGGGGTCCCTGGGCCCTCCCCCCACCCCTGTCTCTGCCACAGGATGCTGTCTCATGGGACTCCCTCAGTTTTCTTCCTCCCCATAACCTGAGACTTGCCTCCCACCTACTTCTCAGAGACGCTTTGAAGATGGGTAAGAGTGTGTTTACCAAAGCTCCCAAGGCCCCCTGGGGCTTCCCCAGGGCAGCATGTTATTAGCCACAGCACAATGACAGCAGCACACAGCCTAATGAGTGCCCTCCAAACTTCCTGTCGCCAGGGCCGGTGGCAGGCATCATTAGCCCCACTTTAGAGATGGGAAAGCTGAGGCCAAGATCATCATTTGGGACCTGCCCACGGTGCCATGATGAGTCAGTGGAGGCCCAGTGCAATCTCCCTCGCCCTTTGTTCTTCCCTATCGAGAAAAGGAGGGTGAGAAAGACTGCATCCCTGGGAACCTTGGCCCTTCCTTGGAGAGGGAGGGTATCACCAGCCTTGAGGCTGCAGCCCAGCAGAGTTTGGCCTGGGGTGGGAGGTGAGACAAAGGAGGATGGGGGACTCCAGTGTTCTCTCCCTACTGGACGCTGGCTCCAGGTGGCAGTGCTGGGACACCGGCCCCCAACTTTCTCCAGCTGTTACTTTGAGGCCAAGGCCACTGCCATGGTGGTGTCCTGGAAGGGAAGAAGCTAGTGCAGGGGTGGGGTCTGGGGAGGGAGGTTGAGGGACTCACATTTGCTCAGTGGCTTTCACACACCTTGTGTTTTACCCTCAGCTTGTCACCTTGGCCCCATTGAGGGAAAGGAGGCTAAGGGGTTCAGCAGTTCCTATCAGAGCTGCACAGCAGGTGAGAGGCACTGCTAAGTCCGGCCCAGACTCAGCTGACAAGAAAGCTCTTGCCCGGGAAGTGTTTGCTCTGCCGTGGGCGTTTCTGCTGGAGAGGGGAGGTTGGCTTCGCGGTGTGTGACCTGTGTGATGGCACAGGACCCAGACTCAGAGGGTCCTGCCCTTGATTTAGTTGTCTCTGTTGTCATTCTTTTCAAATTTGCAAAGATTTTAGACAAGGGATCCTGCATTTTCATTTTGCTCTGGGCCCTGCGCTTCATGGCACACCCCGAGGGTACCCGCCATGGCTACCACGCCCGGTGCCTGGAACTTGCAGAGGATCTTGGCCCCAGTCACTGCCACTCATTGTCAGGAGCCAGAGGGACAAGGCCAGGCTCCCTAGTATCCCATCCACAGGCCCGAACCATAGTCCTCGGCAAGGACCCGTATGGGAATAAGAACCTCGGCAGAGAACCCACAGCTCCTGGGAAAGACCTGGCTTCTGATGGAGCTTTAGAGAGACTGAGAGGTGTCGGAGACCCAAGAAAGGGAGCAGGAACTGCTCTGGGTTAGTGGAGGGTCCTCCACTATCTGCTAGACCAGGAAGCTGCCGCGAAACTGTTGCTGTATATATAACAATGACTCTGTGGTCTAAACAGGCTTGGGGGCTTGGGGGGTGGTCAGTGTTTTCTTCCAAATAACACATACTTTCAACGTCGTCGCCATGGGAGACCGTGGTGTTTGCACCTCAGGCCCAGCTGCAGGAGACTCTCGGCCTGGTGCAGGGCAGCCTGAAGCTCACCCGAAAGAACCCACTTCTGTGCTTATAGGGGTGACTTCAAAAGCAAAATTAGACTGATTTTTCCTCTTTGCCTGACTCATCACTCCTGCTGTTATTGCTGCCTTGTGGAATCATCCCCTAAATAAACCATGTCAACCCTGGTCCTTGCCTCAGGCTCTGCATTCCGGGGAACAGAAGCTAAAAAAATGGTGCTACCACTCCTGTCAACTCCTCTTCTGGATTGAATTTCAGACACTGAGATCCCATTTTTTTATATTTGCTCCAACATGGCAGGCTTGTCATCTTCCAGGAGGGGGAGGCTTCTGGCAACCATCACATATGATCCTGAGTAAAGCTGGTATTGAGGGGGTGATAAATCACACTCGTGCGTAATGGCAGCTATGCAGGACTGGCCTTTGCCTGGACTGGGCTTCAAATCTGATCTTGTTTGCATCCTTGGCTGTGTGATGTAGGGTCAGTGACTTGACTTTCTGGACCCCAGGGGCTTCATTTATAAAGTGAAGGACACTAAGGCTGCTAGTTCCCCGGTTTGCTGTGAGAACTGCCCCTGTCTGAGAAAACATCTTGTGATTGCAGCCACACAAAGTCATGGTTGGCTGAAAACAAAATGGTGGGGCCAGTAAGTTGTGAGGGTCCCCATGGATCTGAGCACATATGATCAGTCAGAGCATCATTCAAAGTGCTTCCCTAGGAGTCTTCTGGGCTGGGGCAGTTTTCTGCCTGTGGTTGCCCCGATATGCTGGCTTCCAAGCAAGAAAGTCTCGAAGACTCTGAGCAGAGAAAAGGTCTATGTTCTGAGCCACTTTGTGGGCATTTACCTCGTCCTTGGAGGGTATGGCCCTGGGGCTTGGCATTGGCCCCAGGTATAGCAGGCTCATTAGCCTGGTGGCTGCAGTCGGGGATGTTGGCATCAGCCTGAACCCCAGGCTGGGGCCTTCATCCACCTGACCTACATGTTTGCTGAGCAGCTGCTGTGTGCCAGTCGTGGCACCCGTGTTGGGGGCATAGCAGGCAGCCTCGGCCCTCTGGGGCTACCTTCCGATGGTGGAAAGGGCGATAAGCAAGTGCAGGTCAGATTGTGCCATGAAGAAAAATAAAACAGGTGGAGAAATGGAGAGTTACAGAGGGCTGCAGCGTGGCCGAGGGGGGTAAGTGTTTGAAGAGATGACGTTAGACAAGAGACAGGGGGGACATGAGGAAGTGAATCGTGGGCGATATGGGGTAAAGGTGGGGTAATGGTCAGGGCGCAAGTCCTGAGGTGGGAAAGAAAAGAGAAAAAAGAGGGATAAGAAGAGGGAGAGGGGAGAGGAGAGGAGGGAGTGGGGAGGAAAGATTAAGTATTCAGAGAGCAGATGAGGTAACAGGGCTGGGGTAAACCTCAAGTCTGTCTTTGTCACTGGCTGCTGCGTGACTGTGGACACGTCTGGTGCTCTCCAGGTTGAATCTCCTCATCTGCAAACTGAAGGGCTGGAGGAGGCAGTTAGTTCTCAACTCTGCAAGGCACGCTCTACAGAGCACCGATGGCCAGGCCCCGCTCGGGGTCAGGACCTCTGGAAGGGGCCCGAGCATCCCTTGTTTATTATTACAACTCCCTCCGCCCCCCAGCCCCCCAGCAAGAACCCAAAAACACCAGAGGGGAAGGTCTTCACGCCAGCAGGACGTGTCTCTCGGTTGGGGACGTGTCTCTCGGTTCTGTCCATCTGGGCCTCCTCCCACAGGCTCGGAGCAGCTGCAGCCACAGCCAGCACCCTGCCTCACCACTGAACCCCAAAATCTGCAGAAAGAGAGCAGGCCCGGTCCAGCCTGGTCCAACCTCTCTCTCTGCAGACCCTGCCCGAGGGCACAGGGCAGCGGCCACCCTTGACCCTGGGACATTTTGTTTACACTGCATATTTCACTTCTACAGGAGCCGCACAGCTGCGATCTTGCCTCATCGCAGTTGCCAACTATGGCGGGGGGGGGGACTTCACCCCGCCTGCTCGTTTCCCAAGTTCCTCTTTGGGGCATGTGCCTGTCCCTTCGTGCTCCTGTGGCTGCGTGGAAGTGGACTGAGGCCCGGAGTGACTAAGAGGGGAAACCCCTGTGCCGCTAGGCTCCCAGCGGCTCCTGGATTGCGTAAGGGCTATTTTTGAGGCGATTGCAGACGATCTGATGAATCATAGCAAACACACATGGCTCTGGCGGGGGACAGGCCTTCCTCATGCTGCTATGGAAAGTGGAGCTTCTCAAAATGAATCAGCAGCAGCTGAACCCCTGGTTCGTGGGAGGAGGATGAGGGTGTGAATTACACATTTCCAGAGTATCGGGGTGCGGTCTGTGGGGCCTGGGAACGGGGGGTTGCAGGGACCCAAGACTTTGGTTTCCTCCGTGACTCAAAGGGCCTTCCTCACCCACTGGGCCCGCCCCCTGGAACCTAGTGACACTGGATCATGAACCACAGCCTCGGCCTTCGTCAGGTTGCTGAGCACTGAACAAAGCCAGACAGAATGTGGGTGAGCGAAATGGTTTGATGGCAACACAGAAGCTCTGAATCCTGCAGCTCCAGAGACCTCCCTTTCACAGAGTACACTGTGTAAGAAATTCCGGATAATAAAGGAAGGCTCAAACCACTCCTGTCAGGGAGGGGGAAGCTCTTCCTACTCCCCCAAACTCAGAGGCTGGTGTGTGGTGGTTGGGTGTTCCTCAGACTTTTGTTTTGGGTAATACTGGCTTTGAGGTCCAAATCCAATATGGCGACTTGGAGCAAATTCCCGGCTGTAGTTGAGACTTTTTTTGTAAAATCGGGAAGTAATTATCTGCCTGGTGAGACTGTCATTAAGAATACATGGGGATTGCATGAGGAAGCACGGCCAGGCTTTAAATTCTTGCTCTGCCACTTTTAGCTGTGTGTCCTTAGGCAGGTCACTTAACTGTTCTGTACCTCACTTTCCTTAGCCCTAAGTGAAGATGAGATAATAGCACCTTCCTCGTAGAGTTGATAAGGAAGTTCATACCCATAAAATTGAAAGATGGTGCCTGGTACATAGTGAGTTCTCAATGAGCACTACCTGCTGTTGTATAAAGTAAGCCTCATCCCATGTTACCATAGATTTAGTACAGCCAGAGCTCTGGAAAGGGTAAACCTGCCATTCCTGTTTCCTCCCCCAGAGAGCTGGTGTAGATTTGGATAAAAACCGGGGCTCGTAGAGGCTTTAAGCCAAGGAAAATCTGAAGCTTAGAAGACTGTCAAAGCAGGACTTCAGGTCTTCTCATAATTCTGCTTGGTTTGGCCTAAAGCATACTTTGTGATTAGTTGGACAGTGGAAGAAAGACAGGGAGTAGCCAGTCTTGGAGAGGCTGGAGTTTGAGGGTGACTCCATTTACCGCTCTTCAAAGAGAGAACCACTTCCCAGCTTGCACAGCCCGCCTCATGCAGACAAGACCCTGGAGAGGCCCGAGCAGATGGCCCAGACCCACAGTAGCTTCGGGTCACAGAGGCTGATTTGAGAATTTCCACACTTGTCAGAACAATGTGCTTGCTGAGCATCAGACTCAGCTCAAATCTGGACAGGTGTTCTGCTGACAACCACGTGTGAAGACCACGTGCAGGTTTAGAGGGAAACCAGAAATTGGTCACCTCAGCTTCATTTCCCCATGTGTAGCCCAGCTGAGCTGAAGGCTTCTTTTGTTTGATGATATTCTGCAAATACAGGGCCTCAGGGGACAGCAGAAACCTATAAAGATTCAAAACCGTGCTTCTGCCTTTGTGCCTTACCTGCCACAGTGTCTGAAGTTGCTGTTCTTGGGTTTCTTCTTGAGGGGTCTTCTAGAAATGACCATGGTTAACAGGGCTCAGGGGGCCTATCATCCTAGTAGGACCCTGTAGGATCTTGCAGTCTGAGACCTTGAGGGAATGGACCCTAGAATAGGTGTATTTATTTGCTTGGGCTGCCTAACAAAATATTGCAAATTGGGTGGCTTAAGTGATAGACACAGATTTTCATGGTGTTGGAGGCTGGAGCTCCAAGATCAAAGTGCTGGCAGATTTGGTGTCCGGTGGGAACTCTCTTCCTGGCTCAAGGATGTGCCTTCTCTCCATGTCCTGAGGTGGGGACCTGGCCTCTCTCAATCTTATGAGGCTACTAATCTCATCATGAAAGCCCCATCCTGTGACCACATATGAACCTATGTATTTCCCAAAGACCCCACCTCCAAATACCATTGCACTGAGGATTAGGGCTTCTACGTGTGAATTTGGGGGTAGTGTGTGTAAACTCCATAATATAGGCAGGTTTGATTGGAGAGTAGAAGAGGCAACTAATAGGAGAAAACCTGGTAAACTTGGGGACATCAAGCTATGATTGCATAGCCCAGAATAGTATGAGGGCACTGAGGTCATGGAAGTGGGGTGAGCAGGGAAGGCCAAGGTCACACATGGCTGCATCAGTGTTTACAAAGGGCCAGGCTGATGCTTTGTGTGACAGTATGAAGACAGGTCTTCAGGTTTGTTTACACACTTCCTGTTGAGAGGTAAGCTCTGTGTCCTCTTCCCTAGAATCTGAGCTGGCCTTGGTGACTCTCTGGTAAGCAATGCAATGCAGAGGAGATTTGCTGAATGACTTCCAAAACTAGGTCATAATAGTCCATGGAGATTCTGCCTGGTTCTCTTAAGTCACTGGCTGTTGAGGAAGCCAACTGGCATATAAGGAGACCAACTACCCTCAGGCTGCCATCCTGGAGAGGCACAGCTGAGCAACTCGCCAAAAACCAGCCTGGTCTGCCAGTCACTGAGACAGGAGTTTGCGTGCAGCGTGGATGTACAACCCATCTGAGCCTTCGGATGAGTGCTGCCTGATATGGCGTGGACGGCAGCCTCCTGAGAGAGCTCATGTAGGATTGTCCACATGAACTCTATCTGAATCCTCAATCCACAAATAAGTGGTGTTCATTTTACACCACTGACGTTGTCTTAGCCATAGTAACCAGTGCCCCTTGTGCCCAGTCAGCTATTTTGTGGCCCCTGTTGATGGGGCAAATATCCAGAAAAATGGCAGCAGCTGCATACAATGACCTGGCTCCTGGGAAGTTGGGAGAGAAAGAGGGGACTACAAAGAGGCACATGGAAAAAGAGCTGTAGATGTGAAATGATTGTGGAGATTAGCTAGTCCAGTGTCCTTTCTTTGAGAGACTGAGGGGTCACTTGTCCCTGGTCACCACAAATATATGTGCTATATCCAGGCTTGGGAACCTAGTTCCCACATCTGGACTTCTATTTTCTGTCTTTAGTTTCTCTGGGCCAATACAGGGCTGTGGGGTAGGGGATGGAAGAGAGGTTGGTTCTGGCTTCCCCGCGATGAGTTTGGATTTCACTAACTTAAGCACAATCCTGGGTTTCCCTCTAAGGCCCTGGCCTAGAATGTCCTCCCTCTGTCCATCCCTGCATGTCTGGATCCTCCCTAGGTCTTCTTTTATGGATGCGTTTAGTGTTCCTGTGCATAAATATTTCTAAGACCCTGACCTGCCGAGAGCTGTGCTGTGGTCTGGGGTTCCCTTGTTGAACAAGATAAACATGGGTCCTGCTCTCAGGAGCCACCCTGACCTTCCCAGAAGCAGCTCTCACTTTGAACTTCAGGCCGACATACCCCTGCTGCTCCTCGGGCCGACATACCCCTCTCTGTGTAACATTTAGACTCGTGACTCATGTCTGGAATCTAAGCTCCCCCAGGGCAGGATTAGTGCTAGATTCGTGTTGTTCCTTCTAAAGCATGTGTCCCAGCACCTGACCCAGCTGCCCTGGCTGTTTGTCAGGTAGTGAGTTCCTGTTGCTACCAGATTGGGGGTGGGGAGGACTAAGGCATCAGAGGGTTCACAGGGGACCCTCCTCCCTCCAGCTGAGAGTCTTGGTTCCTCATATGATATCATAACGGCACTGGCTGTTTACTTACTGGATGCCCAGTGTGCCCGCTGCAGCCACAGGGCTTTGTGAGTGTTTGGGCCTCTAGGTTTTAAAATCTGCAGGTCACAGCGTGGGAATAGGATGCTGAGACATTCGTGCTGTGCTCGAGGGCATAGCCTGGAAGTAGCAACAAATGAATGCAAACACAAGTTGATTTCATGCTTATATTTTCAAACTGGAGATTGTTAACTATTGGTAGGTTATGAACCCATTGAGTGGATGATGATTAAAATTAAAGAGGGGCTAGAATAAAAAACATGAGTCCATTGCTTGTAGTGAGCTTCAGATGCATGCAGGTACATGAGGTACTTGTGTGTGTGTGTGTACACATATGTCCTGTCATAATGTAAAATGCATTTAAAATATATTGGAAAGCCCCTGTTTTAGGCTGTACTGCTCCAAATGCATCAATAATTAATAATATTTTATTGAGTGTCTACTGTGCAGCTAGACTTACTCTGAAACTGTGAATAGGTCTTTCTCCAGAGAGGAGGGTAAGGCATTTTGACAAGCTCCTGCCTTCCTTCTGCCCTCGCCACCCCAGAGAGCTGACATCCTGCAGCCCTCACCCATCTGGCCCCTACTCCTCAGTCTTCCAGTGAGGCTGCGCGGAGGCTGCCAGGTGGAGGTGAGCGCTCCCTCTCCAGGATGTGTCCTGCACGGACTGCCCTCTCTTGCAGCGCAGCAGGGGAAGGGATGTCAGGGCCGTGCCCCCAGCTGCCAGGGAAACCCCCACACCTGCCCCAGCTGGGGGGTGCTCATTCTGCAGGCCTGTCCTTGTTTTGGGATGTGTGTATTCATTCATTTCCCTTCTTGAAGTTCAAGTCTATTCATGTGTCCAGAATTGGACATAGGGCAGGTGATTGTAAAAGGAGCCGCAAGAGGAAGGGGCAAAGGAGGAGGCAGGAGAGGGTGGGGGAGAAACGAGGGGGTAGGGGAGAAGAGAGGAGGGGAGAGAAGAAAGGGGGGCAGAGGACTGGAAAGGAGGGAGGGGAGGGGAAAGAGGGGAGAGGAGGAAGGAGGAGAGTGGAGGCGGGAGGAGAGAGAACAGGGTGAAGGGAAGGAGTTGGGAAAGGCACAGGGGGGGGGAGGAGAGGGAGATGGAAGGGAGAGGACAGCTCTGCCGGGCATTTCCTGGCCGTGAACAGTGGCATGGGCAATCTCCTTTGACAGCGCTGATGCAGTCCCCTCATTTTACAGAAGGAGAAACTGAGGCCCAGAAAGGGGAAGAAACTTCCCCAGGCAAGTTAGGGTGGACTTACACTAGTCCTCCCCGCTCCCCTGGGCGCTGATGGTCGGGATTTCTGAGGAACGGCCCACCCCCCTGTGGAGTTGCCATCACGCCAGGATTTGCCCCCCAGCATCCAGATGGCTCAAGACAGAGGCCGCCCTCGGCCTCACTTCCAGCCTGAATGTCCAGGGGGAGCCAGGTTCAGGGTCAGGCAGCTAAGCTGCAGGCTGGGATTTGCACACACGGTAGCCCCAGGCCACAAGGTGCACTACTGGGTTTTCCAAACCCAAGTCAGGCTTCTGCAGTCCACGAGGAAGGCAGAGGCGCGGGGGAGCCCCTCAGCTCCTATTTGCAGTGCCAATTGCCCCTGCCTGGCGCTCTCAGCCCATTTTGAGCCAGAATGTCAGGGGAAAGAGCAGTAGGGAGCTTTTTCCTGGGTAGCTGTAGGCACGTCATGTGGGCAAGTCACAGCCAGAATCTTCCCCAAGATAAGTAAGTCCTTATAGACCTGGACTTGAGCAAACCCAGAGAGACAGATCCATGGAACTTCAGAGCCAGCGGGAGTCTTGGCTGTCTTACTCAGTGGTTCCCCAAATGAGGAGGGGCTCCCGTCTTCCTTCAACGTACGCAGATCTGGCGATACACGATACACATGGTGATTCTCCTACTCGCACTCACCAGCCCCTCCACCTTGCACTTCTCTCCCCTCACATTTGCCTTTAATACCATAGAGTCTGCTAGGGCCTAATGTCCAAGCTCCGGGCCATTTGCATCCTGACCAGGACCCGCTGCTCTTGGCTGCTTGCTAAAGTGACGTTCTCCTAGGCGACCCTGGAATTGCCTTGGAGAATCATCTCATGGCTGGAATATGTTAAATCCAGAACCTGAAAGACTTTGTTCAGGTGTTGTGCTTTCTTTGTGGTATGATGCAAGATGCAATCATTTGCTCTGTACTTTGGCGCGGGAAGTCCTGGCCTTTCCCAGCCCCATCACAACCCACAGGGCAGGACCCTGGACCTTGATGAATTTTATCTCCCATCTCTGGAGGACTCATGTCTCATCAAGACCTCCAGTACTTGCATCCAATTTGTACTCATTCCTTACCGATGAGCAGGAAGTCATGAGCATAGCTGACCAGTGCAAAGCTCTGTGGAATGTCCAGAGAGCCCAAGTCTCTTCACATTACAGTTGATCTCTGAACAAGTTGGGGGCTAGGGACACCACCCCTTGCGCAGTCAAAAATCCATAAACTTTGGGCTTCCCCCAATTTAACTACAGTAGCCAGCTGTTGACTAGAAGTGTTACCTGTCACCCAAACAGCCTATAACACATTTTGTATATTTAGCATGTATACTGTATTCTTAAATAAAGTAAGCTAGAGAAAAGAAAACATTCAGAAGAAAACCATACTGAAAATACATTTACAAAATGTTTAGTGGACTCGAGTACATTAAACCCATATTGGTCCGGGGTGGGTCTCTGTATGTTTTGACAAAGAATGAAAGAATCACAATAGCCCAGGGGTAGATGACAAATGTCAAGCATTGGTCATTCCTCAGAAACGTGAGTCATTCGGGTCCTCCTTCCTGATGGAGACATAAAGGAACGGGCTCATCTGTGCACATTCCATTCCAGGCTGTTACTGCACTTGGCAGAGCCTGCATAGACTCAGTGGAAACTGCATAGACTCAGCAGATGCAATGAGAACTTCTACCTAAATGTTGACATCAGTCTCAGCTTCCAGATCCTTCTAGTTTTTTCGGTGGCTAGATTGGCAAATTCAATGGCGATCTGGTGGAACCACCATCCTTATATCCTTCAGATCTCCAGCGGCGACACTAATCTCCTTCGTGATGCAATATTGGTTTTGAATGACTAACTTGGCTAGTGAGGGGGGGGAGATGGGTGGGTGGAGGCAGTTTCAGAAGTTTCTACTTGCCCTTCCCTAGCCTGATGATTCTTACCACACAGGCCCAGGCACACCAGGGACAGTTGGCTACCTCCCCAGCATGTGCCTTCAAGCTGTGTCCTCAGGGGCTGAGGAAGTGTCCACTGGCGACTCTGTGGACCTACTGTGAGCTAGACCTGAGCCTCGACTCCATTTATTACCTGGTCTCCATTCATTCTCATGCTCACAGAGGCCAAGACAGCATTTTGGGGCTTCACAGGCCCACTCAGAGCCTGTACCCGACAGACTTCAGCATTTCTCGATACTTTCCTTTCCTGAGAAAAGCCCCGGAGGTGACTCTGACGTGGTGTGCAGGGGCTTTCTTTGTGGGGGGTTGGTTCTTTCTTCAGTCAATGGTTTCTATGTTCCGGAAGGGCTCAGGTTTGGAAACTTGGCAAGAGCCCGATTCTTGATTTATTCTGATTACATAGATTGAGCAATTCCTTTGCTGGCTGCTCAGCCAGCTTGGCCTTAGGAATGTGGTGTTCTATTCACCGTCTCCAGAGCTGTCTGTGGGGAGGCCCCTGGCTGCCTCTGTGACTTTGCTGCTCATGACATATTTGTACCCACCCTGCTTCTCGTGCCTAAGTGCCACCTGGCATCTATTATTCTGGGATTCTATCACTCCCACGCCCGTCAGGAAAGCCCAGCAGACCCAGAAGGCTCTGGTAGAATAATATTATAAGTTGGTCTTCATTGTGGATTTGTCAGCAAGATGAGGTATGGGGGGTGGTCTGAACTGGGTAATTGGGGGCAGGCGTATGTCTTCTTGCCACACAGAGAACTCAGCAACATTTTTAAGCTAGGCCGGACTAGGAGTCTAGGTCTCTTCTGCAGGTAGGAGAGTCTGGAGGAGTCAGGCTGCAAGGTTTTATGTCCATGCTAATGGCTCATCCCAAGTCTCAGAGCCCCGTTTATTGGCATAAGAGGATTGCCAGAATATTCTGATGCTCGGTTACCCTTTTAATTAAAACCTCAGCCTGATTCTTGGCCTTTTCTATCCTCTGACTGTGGGAACTCTTTAAAGGCTGCCAAAGAACCCTCTGATGGGAACACTTTGCCTTAAATTCGCAATTTTCATTATATTTCTCCAGTACATTTATGACATTCGGTGAGAGCCATCCAATTTTATTGTCATCACAATTAGCATCCATTTAAACCTCCATAACCCTAGACATTGCCCTCCTGCCCCGCCCCAGTTCATTCCCTTTCACTGGTAACCCAGTGGCCCCATGAAAATCTTCATATTCTCACACAGCCTCTTCCCGGGGGCTGTGCACACGCTCCTCCCTGTCCTGCTGGATGCTGCCCAGTGTAATCCAGTTCCTATTTTAATCTGCTTCCTGAGGCCACTTCTGGAACCACCTCTCTAGAGGGAGACACTCTGGGAAATGGATTCTGGAGTGGTAATTTGAATTCAGGGTGTAACCGAGGAGTACTTTGGGGACTAACGCCTGCAAGGGGATGAAGACTATGGGACAGGGCAGAGGGAGAAGCTGAGCTCTGATGGTCACAACAGAGGCCTCAGCTGATCCCCCAGGGAGAGCTGAAACTGATCTGGTCCTGCAGAGTTGTGCTAAATTGAGGCCTCAGAAATTCTATACTGCCCAGGAGTGAACTGCTCCCAGGAGGGGAGACACTTCAGGTGAGGCTGTGCCCTTCAGTTAAGAGCAATTCCTGGGGAGGGACAATACCTGGGCAAGTGACAGCCTCTGTTGTGAAGGGGGATCTGGGCAGAGGCCACAGTATCCATTATAGCAGTGGTTCTCAAACTAGGGTTCCCAACCTAGTATCTCCTGGGAACTTGTTAGAAGTGCAAAATCTCCCATCCCCACTCCAGACTTGCTGGCTCAGAAACTCTGGGGATAAGATCCAGCAGCCTGGTTTTAAGAGACCCTCATTTGATAGAGCAGAAGTTTGAGATCCGCGGTACTACAGAGGGCAAGAGCTAGTGGATCACTGATAAACAAAAGTCCTACTGCCCGTGGTCACTTTCAACATACATTCAGAGAGGCACAGTTGATTGTGGGAAGGGTTGGCCCAGGGATATCTATTTATAAATGGTTCCCTTGGCCTATTTTTAAAAATGTGCCTATGCATTTCCCAATGGGCTCATACAAAAGGGCGATTGGCTCGTTCCTTTCTCACCGGTTTGCTTCCCAAAGAAAGTTCCAGCAAATTTCAAGAAGAGCCTGGGTTCTGAACAACTTGACTGTCGAAGAATATTGACATAAATCCCCAACAGCCCAGTGATAGGATCTGGCTGTTGGTATAAGGAAACCTATTTTCAGAGCCTGGCCTCCCACCCACACTGCTACCCCCATGACAGTGGGGCCTTTGGAGACCACATTTTCTTTCTTCTGTAACTGAGTGGGGTTCATGTGAAGGGTGTAAGGAGATCACACAGAGTAATGGCAGAAGAATGTGGGCTCAACTTTCACTCTGGAATCTGGGTTCTAGCTTCTGCTCTACCTTAGCCACCAAGAGTGAGCTCTTTTCTGGGGACTCTGTCCCATCCACAGAGTGGAAGGGCATCATTTCAAGTGGCCTGAGCTTCCCATGTTCCACCCCCAAGTGCAGGACCATGCTGGCTACCTGTGTCCCCAGGCATTCTGCACTCGAGGCCTCTGGAAGGGCACAGTCCTCCAGGTTTAAGTTCTCCCTTCAAATACTGTCCTATTCTGACCTGTCCCTGCAGATCCTGCCCTCCGCCCCTCCTCATGTTCCAGCCACACCCTTCTTGGTCTCTGGGCAAATCATCTTACAGCCTGTGCATTGGCGATACCCCCTTCTGGAACATTGCACCCCAGCTCTTCACCAGGTTGGCGGCTGCTCATCTTCTGGCTCTCAGATCAATACTACCTCCTTGGAGAGAACTTCCCTAATCATCCCACTGAATTAACACCCATTCTCTGCCTTGCTTCATGTCACACCAGGTCTCCCTCAAAGCACTGTTTGGTTTAGTGTGCGTTTACTCTCCCTCATCTGTGCCACCCATGAGATCATACAGCTCTGCGAGGCCAGAACCTCTGATCAGCCTTGGTCACAGCGGTGCCTCTAGTTAATGACCCTAGTATGTAGTGAGTGCTCAAAAATATTTTTGAATGGGGATGAGAGTGGAACCAGGCTCCTAGGAACTTGGGCTGGCTCTATCTCTCTACTTGTCCTGCCCCCTTGGCTTTCATCACTGACACATGATTTCGACAGGCCGGCCCACTTCCTCACGCAGCTGCGCGACTGCACTGGGTGCCTGCCACTCCGCTGGGCCTCTGGGCCGGGCCGGGCCTGGCTCTGCCACTGTGAGTGCCCACTCCCAGCTGCCAGTTCCCTGCAGCCTTCCAGGGAGGAAGGGAGAGAGAGAGAGAGAGAAAGAAAGAGAGAGAGGAAGGCAGGCTGGACTTGGCTTTACCCTCCAACAACCAGCAAACAAACATCTGGTTTCTGAATTTCAGTGAGGATGTGTCAGCAGAGCCTGGTTACGCCAGCCTGCCCTGGTGGGTGGGGAGGGAGTTGGAGGGGGTTATGTCACTGGTGAGGTGTGGTGGCGTAATGCAGGGTGACAACACCATGCAGGCCCGGATGTGGTGTCAACAAGCACTGGGCATGGGCATGAGCTGGGTGCTTGCTGGGAGGTGGGGAAGTGTTGGGTGACCCCCTCAGGGAAGGAAGAGAAGCAGGTCACTTCCTAAAGACAGCTTCCAGGTGCCAGGTGCTTTCAGTGAGTTCATAAGAATTCTGACACCCACCGTCAGGGCTTTAGTGACTGACATCACTTGTGCATGTGATAAATCGAGTCTGAGGGTTGAAGCCTCATGGCCAAGAGAATTCGGCCCGGGTGCAGAGTAGGAGCTGCGCTAGGGGTTCTGTCAGAACCCTAAACCCAGCTTTGTCGCTCCCTTCCTGGACACAGCGGGTTGATCTTGTGGCACAACTGCTTCCTAACTTTGTGTGTGAGTTTGTTCAAATTCCTCAAGTTCTTTCCACTTCTCTCCCTTATAATGGAAGCCTCATGCTTTCTGGCCCAGTGGGGATGAGGAGTGAGTGGATGGGCCTGCAGAGCCCGTAGAAGAAGCCTGGGGCTCTCTGCCCTCGCCCATTCTCCTTCTGTGCGCAGAGAAGTCCCAGCCCCCTGGACTGGAATTAAGTGATAGGAGGAGACAGGAGCAGAGTAATGGAGAGGTGGCATAGGAGGCATCTTCTCGTGGGCTCCAGGGAGTAGAGGCTGCCTTTGGACACTCAGTGGTTCCAGAAGTGTATCCTTTCCTCCCAGGGCTGCTCAGGAGACGGCTCTGTCCCCACTGTGTGGTGATGAGGTCAGTCAACCTCCCACCTTCTCACTCTGTTGACAAGAGCAGAATAAGGTTGCCGGGCGAGCAGGGATGGAGAGTCTAGGCAAGAGGTGCTAAGGCAGGGAGTGGGCACCTACTGTGCACTGAGCCTTTGGCATGGAACATGAGATCCTCAGTCTCTGGGAACCCTTCAAAAGGCCTTTAAGAGTGAGGTAATTGTCTCCACGCTTCTCATGAGCAAGCCAAGGATGAGGGGAGGGAAGGCAGGTCTTCAGTGAGATAGCACTCCTGTAACAGAGCTGGATTTTTTTTTTATGATTTATTTATTTATACAAGCACTGGGGAACAGGCCAGAGGTGCAGGAGGGTGAGAGAATCCACCAGAGACAGAGCAGGGAGCAGAACAGGCAGAAGAACCGAAATACACTGCTGAGGAAAGCATCGGGCGAAACAGGAGAGGTCTGCCGCACCATGTAGGTATCTCCCTGGCTGGCTGGGAATCGAACCTGTGCCGCGGAGACTGCGGACAGCCTCACAGCACTGTGCTTAACCCGCTGCAACACCGGGGAGGCCCACAGAGCTGGATTTTAACTCAAGTCCATTCATCAAAAAACATGCATGGCTTGAGGCTCTGCTGTGATTGATGGATTATATGGGTCCGTATTACTCCTCTTTGGGGCTCAGTTCCTCCATCTATAAAGTGAGGGAGTTGGATCAGATGACGTCGAAGAGTCTCCCAGCTCTCACATTCCCTGAGCTGCCATGTCGGAAGTTCTGGCCCAGTGTCTGCTCCGTGAGGCTGTTAGTTTCCCCACCCCAAACCCCCTCCCCCCATCCTTCTCCTCTGTTCCTGGAGCTCCCTTGGGCAGGGCTGGACGGGCAGAAGCTTCTGGACCTGGGGCTTCTGGACCTGACATATACTCCCAGAATTTTACAGCCAAAGCATATTTTTCTCTGCCCTCCTACTCAGCCAATTTACGGTAGTTTTGTTTTTTTGTCTTTGTCTCTTTCCATTTTGTTTTTATTATAGTAAAATATTTATAACATAAACCACCATTTTAGCCATTTTTAAATATCCAGTTCAGTGGCATCGAGTACGTTCACATTTATTGTGCAACCATCACCACCGGCCATCTCCAGGACTTTTTCATCATCCTGAACTAAACTCTGCCCCCATGAAACAATAACACCCATCCCGTCTCTCCTTCCCCCTAGCTCGTGCTGGCTGTTTTCTCTGATACCAAGACTCCATGATACCCAAGAATTATTCCATCAGTTCTTCCCCACCCAAGTTCAGCCAGAGGAAATGGACTAGCAATTTGACTGATTTCCAGAGGACCAGGGACATTTAAAGCACAGGGCAGGGAGGCTGTGTGTGAGGTTCAAAGACTGAATGGCACCACATCATCTTATAGCTTCAAAATAGCTCTGCCCCCAAGGCATATAAGTACCTAAAGTCTCACTACTTGTCCTCACTGATTGTCCTTACTCTGGGGCTCTCTTTTTCAACATCTGTCACTCCTTTTGTTTGCTCCTTAGCTTTGGGGGACAGAAGCATAGCTGATGTTATGAGAAGTACCTTGGGCTACCATAGGTCAGGGGACGTGCTTTCTAGTTCTGGCACTGCCTCTGACTGTATGATCTTGAGTAACCAGCATGACCTCTGAGAGCCTCAGAAAGCCAAGTGGAACTAAGGCAACCTCTTGTGTCAAGTGGGTTATGGACACCAAGTCTTGCAGGGCTGAGAGGAAAAAAGGAGAGAATCCATGTGAAGGTGTAAGAGTTCAAATAGAAGGGAGGCTGGATTCTCTCTGGCTAGCCAGCTGCTTTTTCCTCATGTCAGAAAGATCCTCAGCGGGAGATGGGAGGGGGTCCTCGATCATGATGACTGGAAGGCTCCAGAGCCCACAGATTCTGAAATATCTTGTGGGGAAGCTTTCCAAAGATCAGAGCTAATTGTCAGCATCTGTTTTACCTACCTTCCTTCCGGGCTTGAGAGTTTGCCAATTCTTGGTAACATTTTCCTTATGCCTTTGAGGTACAGGATCCTCTGCGGGAGACTGCTGCCCGAGTAGGGTGGGTTTTACCCACAACACTTCTGACACCAGCTGTGTGTTTTTTTCCCCTTACACTCACCAAGTTTTTTTTTTGGTCCTTCTTATTTTATTTACTTACATCATTGTTCATTTTTTTCAGTAATAGGTTTCTCCCCCCAGATATAGTCCCCACAGCTCTCCCATCACCGTATCTCCTGTGACCCATGTCCATATTCCCTAACTTCTTAATAGTCTAGTGGAAGACCAAGGCCTTTGGGTCATGCTGCAATTTTTTTCCTTTTTTTTTTTAATTTAAATATTTTATATAATTTTTACATCTTTTTTCATCTTTGCACAATGTATGCATTTTCATTTTGGTTATAATTCCCATACAATTGCACGCCCCCCAACCCCTTATTTTGACTCTAGTCTTTCCTTTTCCTGCTCCTTCCCCTCCCTCTCCCAGCCCCGGTAGTGTCTCTCTGGTTTATAGCTGCTTGTTGATTTTGATTTTTACTTTGCATTGATTAGTCTTTTTCCTGGTCTCTTATTTAGGTTTTCTAAATTCCTGCTATGAGTGAGACCATCCGGTATTTTTCTTTTTCTTTCTGACTTATTTTGCTGAGCATGATCCCTTCTAGCTCCATCCATGTTGCTGCAAACTGCATGTGTTTATCTTTTTTGATTGCTGACACTCACCAATTTTTAATGCCAGCCCACAGTTGGGTGTCGTACAATTCAATTCTGACACTAACTACCCAGAGTTAGCCCCAGACTCCACATGTTTAAGGGCTCAGTTCCACAAGACAGACCTCAGGGGGTCTCTAGATCACCTCTATTTCCATCCAACTTAGTTACAAAGTTCCCACTTTTCAGGTTTGATAGTTTCCAGGAATAACCCACAAAACTCCAGAGAACACTTTACTGGTTTATGACAAAGTCATACAGATGAACAGCTGGACGACGAGGTACATAAAGCAAAGTCTAGCCTGGTCCTCCTTGGACTCGGTATGTGGCTGTCCTAGACAGGATTGTGGTTGACGGTCCAGAAGCTCTCTCAATTGTCACTGATCAAATCATGGGCCCTTGGTGGCTGACCCAATGCTAACAAGAAGCTGAACCAGGGGGTCTGAACTTCAGTGCTGTGCTTTCTCCGCTAGACCAGAAATGTCATCTAGTTTTCCTAAGACATTCATAGCTCAGAGGCTGAGTAGAGTGAAGTGATGTTCCCAAGGGCCACACAACCAATGGGCAGAGCGAGTGAACCCTTTGACTTCTCTCTGAGGGATGTGTGGGCTGTTTCTATAAACAAAGCCTCTGGGGAATAACTTCTCAACACCCAGCTCCATGATGTGAGACGATTAGGCCTAAAATGCTTGCCCCACCTGGAAGCAGCCCAAGCCCTTACAACGGAGGGACGCCTTTGACGACAGCTGTGGTTATGCCAAGATGGCCGGGGAGGCCTTGGTCAGGACTGTGGTGTGGACAGGCTGTTTCCTCTGGAGAGACTTGCTGACTTATCCTCCTTCCTGGTGGCCTGTGGGACTGGAGTGGGAAGAGGCAGGCCAAGAGGGGAATGTGTATTCACCATCTACAGTGGTCAAGGTTTTGTGCCAGGCTATATTGCTGCATTAATCATCAAAAGTTTTGTGTGCATCTCATGACAGATGAGGAATCTCTGGCTCAGGGCCATACAAGAGTTGACCAGCCTGTCTCCTCAGATGATGGCAGAGCTTGAATCTGAGCCTCTCTGTGGTGTGTGGTAGGCTGAGCCTGAACAGCCAGAGCTGTGCGGTTAGTATCCCCCCCAACTCTCCACCATCACCCAGCTGTCTCCAGGGAGCCTGTGTCTATGGTGTGTCCTGAGCACTGCACGAAGGTGCCTGACAAGTGAGCGAGTGGGGACTGTGTG
The DNA here is from genome assembly GCF_014898055.3 of Talpa occidentalis. NCBI lineage: Eukaryota > Metazoa > Chordata > Mammalia > Eulipotyphla > Talpidae > Talpa > Talpa occidentalis. The sequence continues at coordinate 12,994,109 of NW_026555331.1, read as the reverse complement.
AACCCTCTACAAGGCAGCATCCCCTGGGAGGAAGGGGCATCTTCTGCTACCCTGTCAGACCAGAGTGGGTGCCTTTTTCTAATTTGTGTGAAGGGCCCACCTGAAATCCACCTTCCTGTGCCCCAGCTGCTCCCATCACCCGTCAGAATTCTTTTGGGACCCCCAGATATTCCTCTGGTGTCACTCAGGCTTCACCGCCCATAAAATGACCCCTTTTTTAATATTTATTTTTAAAATTTTGTTTATATATATATATTTTATAATTAATTAATTAATTTATTTTTAAGATTTATTTATTTATGCAAGAACTGGGGTACAGGTCAGAGGTGCGGGAGGGTGAGAGAACTCACCAGACAGAGTGGGGAGCAGAACAGGCAGATGGACCAAAGACACTGCTGAGGGGAGCAGTAGGCAAGACAGGAGAGGTCTGCCGCGCCATATGGGTTGCTCCCTGGCTGGCCGGGAATCAAACCTGCACTGCAGAGGCTGCGGACAACTTCACAGTGTGGCGCTCAACCTGCTGTGCACTGGGGAGGCCCTATTTTGTATATATTTTACATCATCTTTCATTTTTGTACAATGTATGCATTTTCATCTTTGTTATAGTCCCCATACAATTCCCACCTCCCTTGTTTTGATCCTACTCCTTCTCCACCCCACCCTGCCCCGCCCTGTAGTGTGTCTCTGGTTTCACTCATAGCAGGAATTTAGAAAACCTAAATAAGGGATCAGGAAAAAGACTAATTATAATAAAGTAAAATAACTCTTTATGAACTAACTTTGCTCCATTGAACCCCGCCCTGGGAAGCCCTCTTAAGAGAGGGGCAGCAGGCCACTGGAGCTGGGGTCTGGGGTAGGAGGAAGCTATAGGGAGGGGACCCTTATGTGGGAAATTCTGGTGAACTTTAGCAAAAGTGACGTCTGCTCTTCGTTGTGAAAGGCATTTCCTGCATGACTCTTTTCCTTCAAACCTTAATCTTTGCAAGTCTGTTACTCAGCTGACAAAGTAGTTCTGGGTCCACAGTGTTTTGTCATCCACTGAACCTACTGAAGAAAATGCTGGCAATGTGAACACGATGGCAGGTGAATAAGAAAAATAACCTGGTGGCGGTGGGTATGAGCACACTTGTCACTCTGGGAGGGGGACCCCACCTGTGAGATTGTCCACACCCCCAAGAGTACTTAGAAACATCAGGTCTCAGCTTCTTGTAGTTATTTAGATATTATCCAAAGATTTGGTGAAGCTGAATGGATCAGATAAGCAATGCGAAATGCACATTGATTAGATTTCCCTGCAGGCAGCCTTTGGCATTATGGGTCAATTTCCAGCATTTTCTCCTTTCATTTTTTTTACTTTCCTTAACTAAAGAAGATACTGAGTTTGGAATCCATGGCAGGTAGGAAAATGCTTCCTTCCTCTGAGATGTCTAGGTTCTAATCCCTAAACCTGGGAATGTGTTAGCTTCCATGGCAAAACTAAAGAGATTTGACATGGGCAGATCATGCTGGATTATGCAGGTGGGTCCCCTGTAATCACATGGGAGCAGGAGCATCAGACTCACAGAAGGAGTTGTGATGGTGGAAGCAGAGGATGAGCTCGCTGGCTTGGAGGATGGAGGTCGGGTTCCTGAGCTAGGCAATGCAGGCAGCCTGCAGAAACTGGAAATAGCCAGGAATGGATTTTCTCCTAGAGCTTCCAGAAGGAACCAGCCTTGCAGACATGGTGCTTTTACACTCCTAACCTCCAGAACTGCAAGATTATGAATTTGCGCTGTTGCAAGCCACCCAAGCTGTGGTAACTTGTTGCAGCAGTGATAGGAAACAAATACAGAAGTAAGCACCTCTTTTTTTTTTCTTTTGATTTTCTTGAAAAGAAAAGGGAAAGGATTTAGCATAGAACTTTTCCCTCACTAAACTTGCATTCATTCTTTTTTTTTTTTTACAGATTTATTTATTTTTATACAAGAACCAGGGTACAGTCAGAAGTGCAGGAGGGTGAGAGGATTCACCAGATCGGGGAACAGAACAGGCAGACTGAAGAAATACACTGCTGAGGGGAGGTGTGGGCGAGACAGGAGAGGTCTGCTGTGCCATGTGGGACTCTCACCGGCCGGCAGGGATCGAACCCACACTGCAGAGGCTGCGGACAGCTTCACAGTGCGGCGCTCAACTGCCTGCGTCACCAGGGGAGGCCCCAATTCATTCTTTTCAATGAGAAAACTGTCCCCAATGATATCTCTCATTCATCACATCAAATTTCCCTTTCTCAGGTCTCTGGTTTTCACACCTCCAGCCTTGGTCGGAGAATCCTTGACCTCACACCCAACACTCAGATCAGAAGAGACCCTTGGGTTACAGACCATCTATCAACTTTAGCCCTTTGCTTTTGGTCCACAACCCAGGATCTCTTGGCTTTGGTAATTGCTCTCCAAGCTTTTGGTGGGTGAGGTTGCTCTCCTGCATCTCTGTCGTCAATGCCTGAACCAGACCACAGCCTGGGATGCTTCCAGAGTCTTCCAGTTCTTCTCTCCATCTTTCCACCTGCACCCAGATTGGTCTTAGCCACAATATGTGATCATATCACCTTCAGCAAATACTCCAATGGCTCTTCCTAGCCCATTGATTAAGCTTTACAAGGTGTTTAAGGGTCGGCCCATCAGCCTCAAACTACTATTTCTTCCCTTTGTTGTCACACTCCATTGGGAGTTGAGCAAGTCAGTTTCCTGTCTGCTCCTTGAACTTACCTGTGTTCTCAGGGATGGTGGTCATCCCAACTGGAATGTGTTGCTTTTTGCTTCCTTACTGTAAAATTTTACTCACGTGCACTTTCTACCTGCTCAGCCTCTGAATGCTCTTGCTTTATTTGAGGAATTTTCCTACCTCATAAAGCTTGGCTGAGAAGCTAAAAAGAACACTCATGGATTCAGCCTCCTGCGCTGACACTCGACTTGCTCCTGACTATTAGATGAATGTGTCTTAGGCTGTGAATTTGTAGTGAGTGCTGTAACTAAGCAGGGAGTCCTTTTTGGTGGGGGTGGTTGCACGTCCCTTTCCCCCAAGGCAGTGAGGGCAGCCCTGCTCCTGATGTCTTTTTTTTTTTTAAAGATTTGTATTTTTATTTATTTATGCATGCAAGAACTGGGGTGTAGGCCATAGGTGTGGGGGGTGAGAGGATTCACCAGAGACAGAGTGGGGAACAGAACAGGCAGATTCAACTGAAATCCACTGCTGAGGGGAGCAGTGGGGAGACAGGAGAGGTCTGCTGCGCCATGTGGGTCAGTTGCCTGGCTGCTGAGACTTAACCCCTCCACCACCAGGGAGGCCCCCCTGGTGTCCTCAACACCTCTGGAGAGCTCCATCAGTGACTCCATCCTGTGGCATGACTCTGCCCCTGCCTCTGCCCCTGACTGTGGCCTTTTTGCCTCTGTTTTCTGAGTCAGGTTCTCTTCTGTCTCCCAGACAATTCATTGAGCTTCCCTGTATCTTTCCCCCCAAATACCTTTTTTTTACTTAAAATGGTGAGTTTCATTCACCAATTTCACAGCTGATAGAGGATCTCATCAAATCCCTTCAATTTTCCCCACACATCTTTGACATTCTCTCAGATGAATCTTCAGCTCCTTTCTTTGTCTCGTCGCTTCTATTTCCAGCTACTGCAACTGAAACATGTGAAGTTGCTTGTGTTTTAGTCATAAACAGCAGAATTGTTGCAATTTCATATAGCGCAGCCTAACACTTTCATCATTTCCCTTCCTAGTCGAGTTCTTCCACTTTTATCTGTCCCATAAAGACTGAACTCGCAGAGGGCAGGGCCTCCAAGAACAATGGAGCTGGCGGGCTTTGGACGATGGAGGACAGAAGATGCCCTTAGGAAACAAGGGAAGGAAATTTCCATTCATCAGGAGCCTTCCTGTGCAGAACACGTCCCTTTAATCTCTGCTAAGCCCTGTGATGTGGGCACGAATGCCTCCTCTTTATAGAAGAAGAAACTGAAGCTCCAAGAGTTGAACTGCCTTTTCGTGGACTGCACAGTTCAGGGGATGGCAAAGCTGGGACTTAAAACCACGTCCATCTAATTCCAGAGGGAAAGTATTTTCACATCGAGAACCTTGATATTGGAAGGTCTCCGTCAAGTGCATATTGGAGTACCACATATTGCAAACAGGAGGATGCCTACTTATCCATGCACTTATTCATCCAGCACATACCTACCAGAATTCCTGTTCTCGTAGGGCACTGCATGGGGCTGGGGAAAGTGCAAGGACTACAACAGGTTTTTGGCTTCATAGAGTCCATCATTTAGGTCTCTTGTTTTTCTCTTAAGAAGTGAAATGATTTAATTCATCATTCAGTCATTGGTGCATTAACCCATCCCTCCCTCCATCCTCCATAAAGTCAGTTAATTCACACATTTATGCATTACTTATTTTTTTAAGATTTATTTATTTATTTATATAAGCACTGGGTACAGTCAGAAGTACGGCAGGGTGAGAGAACTCACAAGAGCCAGAGCGGGGAACAGAACAGGCAGACTGACGAAGTACACTGCCGAGGGGAGCAGCGGGGGTCAGGAGAGGTCTGCGCGCCATGTGGGACCCTCGCCCAGCGGCCCGGGATCGAACTGGCATTGCAGAGGCTGCGGGCAGCTTCGCAACCCAGCACTCAACCGCTGCACCACTGGGGAGGCCCTATGCATTCCTTTTTTTCATGTACTCCATCAGTACCATTTTAATTTTTAATCAGCACCATTTTACATTTTGATACTCTATCCTTTCCTTTATTCATCTAATAAGTTAGAAGTTTATTCTTTTATTCCCTCACTCATTTATTCATTCTGATTCATTTTTTAACTTATTCCCTTCATTGATGCATTTATTAATTTATTATCCCCTCCACTAAGCCACTCCACACCCTATCTGCCTCCACTCCCCAGCCAGTCCCCCCTTTTCTTTATTCCCTCTAGTGACCATTATTTTCTTTCTGCAGAGTTCAAGCTGTAGTCCTTCAATCTTACTTCATTTATCCATTTAATCATATGCTAATTCCTTTACTCATGCTCACATTCATTTATTTTTTTCAATTGTTTAGTCATCAAACATCTGTTAGGTCTGTTCTGTGCTCCAGGGGACCCAGACATAGTTGCCTATGAGTTCCAGAAAACAGTTCTTGCTGTCCTTGTCTGCTTTCCACGCTAGTCAAGAAGAATTCTCTGGGGTATCTTTGCAACAGAAGCACCCTGGGAGCCGTGGAGGACCAGGGCAGACTCTGCAGCCTACCAGGATGGTTTCCTAATCTGGGGAGCCTCTCAGGTGAGGCAACAATCTTCCCACAGTGTCACTTGTTGCCACCTCCTAAGAAGGGATCAGCTGGGAGAAGCTGCCAGCTTTTAGCTTTCTGTCTGTCCTCCCTTCCCCTTGGAGAAGACTCCCCTAAAGCTATTGGTCTTCCATGACTGGGCAGGGGCTGACGAGTGACAGTCTGCTTGGAGGCAACACCCAGGGAGATAGGAAGCCTGTTCTGTGAGGCTTATCTCAGGCCGGTGTGGTAACTGAAGACAGAAGCCCCAAGAGGAGGAGAAGCTTGGCATCTTGTCAGCAGCTGTTGTTTTCATCCTTATCTGGGGATGGGGATGAAGTAGAGGGTGGGAATGGGATTGAATTGCAGCAGAAGCAATTTAGATTAGACACCTGGAAGAACTTCCCAGCATCGTTGCTGCAAGGTCTAAGGGAGACACCATGGCTGTCCTTGATCCTGAACCCACAGTATGGTACTCATTGTGCACAGGTGTTCAGTTGATGCTTACACATAGGACAAGGAGCCTGGAAACTTGGGACAGAAGCTCCTCTGTCGTTCATTCTCACTGGGACCATTTCTTCTCTGTATTTCACTCCTTTGAGCTGCTGTCAGACAGGTAGGATGGTGGCAAGGTTTAAATGCCACAATAGGTCCTCCCTGGTTGCTCAGTGGTTAAAGTCTCAGCATATGAAGCTATTGGCAGTCACTGCTGCATTAGTTCAATCCCCGGCCAAGGAACTGCCCCACATGGCACAGCAGACCTCTCCTGTCTTGCCCGCTGCTCCCCTCAGCAGTGTATTTCAGTAGATCTGCTTGTTCTGTTCCCCACTTTGTCTCTGGTGAATCCTCTTACTCTTGGACCTCTGGCCTACACCCCAGTTTTTGTATGCATAAATAAATAAAAATAAAACTTAAAAAAAAGAAATGCCACAATAAGTGACTAATCCCTTCAATACCTGGCACATAGTGCATGCCTGAGAAATACCTGTGGCATCTCAATTCTGGAAGTTCTGTACCCCCCTGGTAGTCTAGTAAAAATAGATCCAAGAATTCAAAAACATGCTTGAATTTATGGGCACAAGAATGTCTCTTCTCGCTGGTTAATAGCCAGCAGATCTGGGAGTGAGACAGACCTGGGAAATATTTATAGCTGAGTGTGGGGTGGGGAGTAGATCAGGGTGAAGGAAGGGAGAATGGGCTGGAAGAAACCAGGAGGACCCGTAACCCACTTCCTGGTTTGTGGGAGAAGTGAGGAAGAAAAAAAACGCTGGTGGATTTTAAGCAGGAAACACATGGTCAGATTTTGCTTTTTGCAAAGAACAATCTGACTACAAAGTGGGGCTACGTTGGAGGGGTCAGGAGTGGGTGCAGAAAGTTCAACCTGGAGGCTCTTGCAGGGGTTCAGGAGAGGTGACTAAAACAAGGTGCTGTGATCAAGGGTGAGCTCAAGGTGAGCTGCGTCTTCCTGCCTTATCTTTTTGTGAAGGACAAGTGGAGGAGGTATTGGCATGAACATTCAAGATCATTCTAGACCTTCTCCTACAATACCCTGACCAGAATGAACTCTGTACCCCCTTTAAAGGAGAATTTGGTATCACACATGCAGGGCCTTACCTGTTTTTACTCTATTTGATCTAGTAATTTCATTGGTAGACAGTGCAGGGAGATTATATGAACTATGGAGAAAGATTTTGTAACCAGGGATTCTTATGTAGCATGTACTGTGTGAAGGCACCAGGGAATAATCAGGGAGAAACATACCAGGGAGAGATTTCAAAGGGCTACTGAGGTCTTTTGTTTACTCATTCAATCAAAAACGTATTTTCTGACACCTGATATGTGTCTGGCATCCTTTAAGGCTCTGGGTTTTACAGCAAGGATTAAGAAAGTCAAGGAGCTTGTGTTCTTGGAGCTTGGAGTTCTGACAAGCATTAGCAGATCAGCGAAGTTTGAGTATAAATGTGGCAGCCCTCCCTTACCGGCCCTGCCCCCCAGTTTAGTTAGACTCTTCTCTTAAATGCTTTCCCACCCCCATACTCAATTCCTACTAAAAGTCATTACAAAAGCTTTTGAATGTGTAGCCAAGTTTACTGAAGCTTTGGGGAGGTGGAGGGAGTTACGTCACAAGAGGGCAAATATATTCATTTTGAATTAATTAGCCACCACTGTTCTTTCGGTTTCTTTATGTCAGGAACTGGCAGCAAAGTCTTCCCATGGATGTGTCATTGTCTGGGACAGGCCGCCATGTTTTCCCTCAGCTGCTAAACTGACCTGCTCTGTCTTTTCCCGGGTGGCCTGGTCTTGGCTTATGTCAAGTGGCTTGGCCGCCATCTTTCCCTCGCTCTCTGTGTCTCTGGACCATCCTCTCCAGTGGCAGAAGAAGTTCCAGTTGTCAACAGCCCTCCCCTTCTTGGCCACACTTTTAATCACATGTACAGAGTCTGCTATTCCTGCTACACTGTAAACTCCTGGGACACTATAGCTCAGACCTTGCCCGTCACAGACATTTCAACAATAATTATTTAGTGACTAAATGAATGAATGAATGAGTGAGACCTTCTTCAGATCACTGTAAGGATATTGTACTACCTGCATCTTTGAAAGAAAAGAAATCCAGCTGAATTTTATCAAAATGATGTCACATGGGTGCTGCACCCCCCCCTGCAGTGACCTTCAGGGCTAATGGCTGTTGCCATGGTCCCTGAGGTCCGGCGTGGGCAAGGAACCATGCGCGCAGGGGGAGAACAGCAAACTCCCTAAGATGCAGAGAAGCGGCACATGGGGTTCTGAATTTACAAGATGAAATCTAAATATCTGGACTTTGTATTCTATAACAGGATAGTGAAATGATGAGCAGCATGGACTGCGGATTGGAATCTCAGCCCTTGTACTGTTTAGCTTTGGGGAAGGTATTTATCTCTTCTAAGCTTCAGTTCCCTTATCCGTACACTGGGAACATTCCAGAACTATATTTAGTGGAGAGGGTGAGTGTAGACTCTAGAATGGGACTTCCATATTCAAATCCTAGCTTTCCCATGTGTAAACAGTATAACTTTGTGCAAGTAACTTACTCACATCATCGTCATGTGCAAAATGGAGCAATAAAGGTATTTACCTCATAGGCTATTGGGAGGATTAAATGAGTGAATATATAGAAGCTCCTAGCTGGTGGCTGGCACACAGCCAGCATGGTGAGAAGCTAGCTCATATTGTTACCTCCTTTACATGCAAGGCGTATGCTTAACACAGTCCTGGAATATTCTGTTAAACACCTGTAGCTCTGTCATTGTTACTCAATATTTTATCCATTTCTTTCAATCATCCCTGAAAATGGGGCTCATATCTCAATCTCTTTTGGGTCAGAGACATTCATGGTATAGTTTTCATTGCCTGCACTTCAAATCTTGTAGATGATGTTGGCACTTTAAAAGAAGACCTGGAGATGATAGGGGGACATTCTTGAAGAAGTTCTGTCTCATTCCTGTGATCTTCCTTGTGCCCCGTGTGGAACAGAGGGTGACATTGTGGGGAAAATCATGGGCATTGATAACTCCAAGTTGAAAAGCATTTTAGAGGATCTGGATTCTGAATGTGATCCAATTTTAGGATTCCCTTAGCAATTTACTTCACTCATATTTGCTTTCCATGCATGCATGAGATTGCTATATGGTAAAAATCTACTCTAAATGCATCTAAAATAACTTCCAGTGTGTACACAATATACATTCTCAGTAATGAAGATCCAGTGTGTCATAACTTAGTAGATTGCACAGCTTCCTTAGAGGTAGAACAGCGCACCTCCTGGTCACCGGCACCTTAGATGTCTGCATCATGGTGCTGTGGAGTCTGAGAGCTAGTGCATTCTAGCAAGTGCTGTGAGGTGAGAAGAGCACCAGGAGGAGAAATAGATGCTACGGTCCCTGTCTGGAGCTGGCAGCAAAGTCTTCCCATGGATGTGTCATTGTCTGGGACAGGCTGCCATATTTTCCCTCAGCTGCTAAACTCACCTGCTCTGGCTTTTCCCGGGTGGCCTGGTCTTGGCTTATGCCAGCTCTCAGGCAAGTCAGTTCATTTCGCCTAAGCAAGTTGCAACTGTCTGGGCTGAGCCTCGCCCATGATGACAAGGACAGGTCTGGGTCGGGCAGGCAAGTAGGCCTGATAAGGAGGATGGGGCAATTTCTGGCGGGCACCACCTTGAAGGGAGTCTGGGCTTTCCCTCCAGGGCTTAGAGCTTGGGCCAATCAAAGGAGGGTGGGGACTTGTACCCAGTGAAAGTAACTGCCCTCTGTGAGTATCAGCAGAGAGGACAGCTTGTCCAAAGCACACATGAGCCCTTCTCTGCAAGTGCCCAGGGCTCATGAGAAATCAGGCAGTGACCCCCGCTTCCTGCCTCCCCAGTACAAAGCTCTCCAGGCTTTCCCCTGGGGTTTTTAAAGCATTCTGTGGGAAGAAGAAATTCTGTTTGTCGGGATCCAGTGATGATCACTTAGTTTGGTGACACTGGGTACAGGTGGTGACACAAGGCAGTCAGGGAGGGAAGGACCCAGGATGGGGTAAGAGGGCGAATGAGTTGGCTAATTGTAGCTGATGCCCACGTTACATGTGGGGGAGAATTATCTGTACCCACTCCTCTGCAAATCACTCCCAGGGTGTGAATGCACATATGTGTTTTTATACCCAAGTTCAAGTTCTCTTGCTTGTAGGTGATATTTTGAATGCACCATGCACTGTGAATTCAACATGAATCGATTTGGCCATTTGTAACTTGAACATGATTAAAAGTAAAAGACAAGAGAGGAAAAGAAAGGAAAAAAAGAGAGAAAATTCCATACAGATGATTTCTTTCTGTGTTACAACTGTAAGTGATCACTATGCTTATGTATCTGTTGATATTTTTTTGATTGGTGGATCAATCTTAGCAAACTGAGCAAACACTTACTGAATGTCTACAATGAGTCAGTTGCTGTGCTAAGAACAAAAGCAGATAGAATTGAAAACAGAGGATCCCTGACTTCAAGAAACTGCCAATGTCGTTAACAAGCAAATGCTTTGGACATGAAGCCTTTGCTTGAGTCACTCGATCGTCACAGCCTCCCTTTGAAGTAGCCATTGTTATCTCTTTTACAGATAATGAAACTGAGGATCCACAATGTGGAGCAACAAGGATAAGGGACTATGGAAACTGACACTGGTGAGAAATGATTTCCACTTGGGAGTAGTCTGGAAAAGCTCTGCAGCACGGAGATGAGGCAGAGTTGGCCCAGGGCAGGTGGAGGGCAGGAACATCCAACTCCAGGCCTGGGGGCACAGCCAGAGCCCTGGGGGAGGGCAGTTTAGTGGCTCAGAGCAGCCAGTGAGGCTGTTGGCTAAGTCCGAACCCCTTGGGACCTTCCAACAAGGGGTGGGGGGAAGTTTATTTCCATGAAAACAAGTCAACACCTGGTTAGACAAGGAATAGTCTTGCCAGCCCACATCCCCTGAGCTGCACCACTCCAATGCAATGAGCAGCTGCGTTTGCAGGGACTGCTCAGTGCTGGAAAGAGCAGAGGCCAGTCTCCTTTCCCATGGGATGATGTCCCAGCAAATCAGGGCCGCCATAAGGGCCCTGACCCTGAAAAACCACAGCGGGCTCCAGAGAAGGCCAACTGTGGGGAGAGGGCTTGACAGCGGCTGTGGCCTCTATTGCTCCTTCATTCACTCTGCAAACATTTACTGAGCACCTACTATGTACCAGATGGTGTGCTGAGAGATAGTTAAGACACCATCTTACAATCAAACTCATTCTAGTGAAGGGATGAACCAGAGATGGTTGACTCCTGTAATCATATGTAACAGTTGCTGTGCTCCTGGCATTGTTTTAAGTGTCTTCTTGCTTGTTTTAACTCTTGGACTGGTCATAGCATTACAGGCTGGATAGATTATTGCTCTTGTTTTTCTGAGGGAGAGACAGAGGCACAGAGAAATGAAGCGGCTTGCTCTGGGTCTCAGAGCTGTTAAGAGACAGAGTGAGACTTAAACTCTGGCCTGCTGCTCTCCAGCACCCAAGCCTTGGGCCCTGTGATAACATAGCACATCTCTGGTTCCTAGAGGCAGATCAGTGGTTTGCTTGGTGCAGGTGGCTGGAGGCAGCGCAGGATGCTTCGGGATCCCAAGTCTTCCCCAGCCCAGCAGGTGAAAAGGGGCGGAGAGGACTGCCTGGAGGAACTGCCTAGAGGAAGTGGGGTCTGAGGGATGGATGAGTGATGACCAGCCAGGCCGAGGGGAGGTTGGGAGAATATTCTAATCAATGCTATAGAGCAGAAAGATCTGAAGGTAACAGAAGGCACAGACTTGAAGGAACTGTGAGGAGCCATTATGGCTACAGGAGAGGCAGGAGGTGGGGCTCAGGTGGGCTGGAGGGGGAAAGTCCAGGGTAGAGGGGATGATCAGCAGCGCTCATCTTTGGGAGGAGCTGGAAGTGGTTGCTCTGCCCGGGTGTTACCTGGGTTCCTAAGAACTCGAGGGCCTGTAAGCATGCCAGTCATACACAGGCCCACGGAGAGGGCTGGTCGCCTGGGGGTGAATAAACAATCCCTTGCATCAATCCCTGTACACTGGGTGACAAAGGTACCTACTGAGGCCATTCCCCGAGGGTGACTTGGGAAACAAGAGGTGCGATGACTTGGTCTTTCCGAACTTCTATTTCATCATCTATAAAATGGGGTTTTGCAACAATCCCAGCCAAGGTGGAGCCTGATAGGACATTGGTGGGGGCCCATGATTCCGGAATCTTGTTTTCAGCAGATGTCCCTATAAGGGGACCTTCATCCAGCAAGTGAGGGAGATGTTGGATGATTTTAGAGCCAGACCTTTCAAATAAGGTTTTCTAAAATCTTGGAAAAGGCAGAATATGCTAATAAAAACGACATGATTATTTTTATTAAATCCCTTCCTCTACCAGGAACAATGTCCAAGTGCTTTTAAGAGGGTGGCAGCTCTTAAAATTGGATGTCAGCTATGACGATACCACCTGGAAGGGGTAGATCTGAGAGTGAGACTGTGCCAGGAGGACACCATCTGCCTCTCATTTTCATGGTCACTTTCACGAAACACCTCCTTCCTTTGAGGTCCATTAGTTTGATTATCAAATTATTCCTAATGACCACCAGGGGCCAAGTGCATTTCAGAGGATGCTTTAAAACACTGTGAGGTGAGGGCCTCCCCAGTGGCGCAGCAGTTGAGCGCTGGGTTGCGAAGCTGCCCGCAGCATCTGCAGCACTGGTTGGATCCCCGGTGAGGGTCCCACATGGCACACAGATCTCTCCTGCCACGCCCGCTGCTACCCTCAGCAGTGTACTTCATCAGTCCTCCTGTTCTGCTCCCTGCTCTGGCTCTGGTGGATTCTCTCACCCTCCCGCGCTTCTGACTGTACTCAATGCTTATATAAATAAATAAATAAATCTTTAAAAATAAAAGAAAACAACACTGTGAGGTGAGCATAAGCATTGTGGCTGGGCAAGCAGTAAACAAAATTGAAGCACAGCACAGTGGCTTGAGTGAGACATCAGCAGCATTCTTACGGAGATGCTGTGGCTAAGCCTGTTGATTGCATTGATGCAGTCACAGGAAATCAAACTTTTTGATTTCATTCAAAGGCAAATGAAGTTGCAGGACAATCTGCACATCATCTGTTACCTGTAGTCTTAGTATTTTTGTTTGTGTAATGCGTGGTTTATTCCACATCTGTCATTAGTTTTATTTGTCTATCTTATCAATCCAATCAATCAGCCAATCATCTATCTTACCATCAGCAAAATCTTAAAAAAAATTTCATGCTATGTTCTCAAAATGCAGATTTAAATTTAGTAACTGAAAATCCAATCTTTCCTGACAAACACCACTGTTACGTTGTTTTCTGAAAGAAAAGAGATTTCCAAGTTTTTCTTTCATCCATTTGTTTAAAAGGATGATTTCTTAACTACAAAAACTTCCATGAATATTTTTTGGCATCATTCTTCAACTCTGTCCAAAATAGTTTTGAAATGTTTATCACTTTACTCAGCTGATAAATAATAAAAGAAAAAAAAGAAGTGATTATAGTTTCATTTTTCAGCCTGTTGGATGAATTCCTGAAATATTTAACATGTGATGCATTTCAAACAAAAGATAAATTCAGATTTGGAAATTAATTTCACTACCCCAGTTGATTTTCCAGACACTCGAACTTGTAAGCTTCATTTTATAAAATGTCCTAAATTCTGTGGTCCCTGAAGGTGGTAAACTCAAATGAACACAATATACCACAATGCATATTTCGGAGGCATTTTCAAGGAATACAGCTTTCTGCACGCTCCACCTTCCCTCTGCTTGGAAATGTCTTCTGCTACATTGTCAGCTTTCCCCCAGAGGCATTAATGGAGTTCTTTGATTTCTTTGCTCACAGATCAAAACCTCAGTGTAACCATGTGTGCATGAAACTGCTTAGCTCGCTTTCCATCCGCGTTGCTGCAGATCCATTCTCTAGATGATCGGAGTTTATTCAGATCAGCCCTATGCTGCAAATCCCTTTTAGCGACCATGTGCAAATTGGTTCCAGTTTTCTCTTCAACCTCATTGAGCCGTCACAGCCTTTCTTTGTTTACATTGGGCCTCGAGGTCTTCCTGGATCTCCTTCACGCAAGTTGACAAGTGTTCTTTCATTCCACTGTCAGCTGGTTCATTACACATTATTGACCTAGCTGAAGAAACACTGATCTCTTTCTTAACACCCCGAAACATTTCATTCTTTATTGTCCTTTTAAAGATTTCTTTTAAAAATATGTGTACTTTTATAGTGGTGAGCCAAGGAGCGCTAACCTCCCCAGTTGAGGTAAGTTCTCTGAGGGCAGGGGCTTTTGTCTGTTTTTAGTGTTAGTTTTGCCTGGCTGGCCAGGGTCTGGGGCACAATAGGTACTTGAATATTTGTGAAATGAACAAATGAAGACTTTCTTTTCTTTCATTGTTCACACTAATTTTAAGCATATTCCTAAACCCTGTCTTTGCGTTTTAGAGACTGTAGATTCACGTTTTCAACCAGGGGTTGGTAAAGTTTTCTATTAAATGCTGGAGAGAAAATATTTTGAGCTTGTGGGCTCTAAAGTCTCCCCATTTTTCTGCTCCTGTGGCACAAGGACAGTCAGACAATATCAAAGGCATGGGTATGGCTGGGTGGCAAGGGAAGGCTATTTACAAAAAGGTAGAGGGCTGACCCTTGTTTTAAGTTATTGATTTTTAAAAACCAGTTCTTTTTGCTATATCATATTTGGGTTAACAGGTGATACTTTTCCCCTAAGGGAAAATCATTATTAACCAATCAATACCAACTCTAATTGCAATATTATTTCTCTTATATTTTCTGAAAATTTTCAGATTTTTGCCTAGTAGAACTAAACGTCTGCTTTCCCACTGCTTGAGTTCCTGGCAACACACTCACTCTGGGAAATAGAATGCTATTGAATGCCATTCTTCATAAACCTGTTTTCCAGAATCTTTGCACTTGGTAATTCACCCTGAACTTGCTGTACTTTGAAGGCACATGTTGGCTGATGCAGTGCAGCTGTGTCTTCGGTTATACATTTCAAGTCGTGAGCAGGCTGTCAACCTGAGTCAGCGCTGTATCCTCTTCATGCCGGCCCCAGCTGTCCTCTGCTGCATTAACATCAGTGGCAGTGACATTTGTTGCTAGTCAACACTGCTCTCTCTGCCCTATCATTTGATTTGCCTGAAAGCTCTTAGCAAGTGAAGAATGATTACATCGGCTTACAAATAATTGCAGGTGCCAGGGAAGAAACCGTCATTTATGCCACCTAAAATATCAAAGGTCTATAGAGAGTAAGTTTTTAATTAAAAAAAAAATTTGCTAAGAGAGACAGAACGCTGACAGGAATTAAAGACACAGTGGGACCCCTGGCAGGACATCCCCAGCTGAAATGTCATCAATTGACTTTATGTTCAATTGATGTTTGTTGCTTTTATTTGCTATGGTGATGAAAATTAGGTTATTGCTGTCATGGGTCAAATAAAACTGGAATATACTTATCCCAGTTTGGAACTGATTTCATATGACAACAAAATAGTTATGTTTACTAAGCACTTACTAAGTACCAGGAACAGTACTAGACACTTTGTACTGATTATTCAATTTAAATCTCACTTAATTTCTACTACAGACCTTCTGAATTTTAATTTTAATTCCTACTAGGCACTTTGATTGTCCCCAGTTAGCTGTGCTACTAGAGACATTATGTCTCTTGCCCAAGGTCACAAATTAGCACAGATGGAGCTGGCATGTCTGTTGCTGATGGAGACAATTTTCTCTTTTCCTTTGAAAAATGTGCTTGTGGGAGAGGGTAGGGTGAAAAACAGGGGCCTTCCAACTCTAAAGGGAGTTTCCCCCACACTCTGTGATACAGTCCCTTGTTAGGCTCAGAACCTGGCTCTTTTTCTGCAAAGATTGAAAAACCAGAAGAGAAGTTTCCAAGTTGACTTTGGAGGTGAAAGTATGAGCAAGACTGGAGTTAACAGGTTACAAATTACAACCAGGGTAGACTCGACAGCATGAAGCAAGGGGTCATGGAGGGGGAGGAAGCCCCTGGAAGAGATGTAGGGAATGTTCGTCAGGACTTGGGTAAACTGAGAGATTCAGAAAGTTGACGTATTTAAGATTATCAATAGAATGTTCACCCAAGTTCTGGGAATGTCCATCTACCATAGGGAGGACCATTCAGGGAAGATGCTCTAGGGGTATTTTAGTCAAGTTCTCCAGAGAAACAGAACCATGGAGAAACATACATGAATACATACATATAAAGATATTTATTATGAGGGATTGGCTCGTGATTATGGGGTTCCAGAAGTCCCACAGCCTGCAGGCTGGAGCCCCGGAATGCTGTAGTAGCTCCTCCCCAAACGCAAAGGTCTGCAAACCAGAGAAGTCCACAGAGTGATGCTTGAGTCTCTAGGGCTTGAGAAATTGGATCTTTTTATTTTATTTTATTTTTAAATTCCCCATACAATTGCAACCCCCTTATTTTGACCTTAATCCCTCCTTTCCCCACCCTTCCCCCATAGTGTGTCTCTGGTTCATAGTTGTTTGTTGATTTTGATTTTTTCTTTCTTATAGCTATTCTTTTTCCTGGTCCTTTATTTAAGTTTTCTAGATTCCTGCTATGAGTGCGACCATCCAGTATTTTTCTTTTTCTTTCTGGCTTATTTGGCTGAGCATGATCCCTTTCAGCTCCATCCATGTTGCTGCAAATTGCATGTGTTTATCTTTTTTGAATGCTGAGTAATATTCCATGGTGTCTATGGACCACATCTTCTTGATCCAGTCATCTATTTTTGGGCATTTGGGTTGTTTCCAAAGCTTAGCTATTGTAAACAGTGCTGCTGTAAACATAGGGGTGCAGGTGCTCTTTGAATGTCCTTTGGGTAAATACCTAGGAGTGGAATTGCTGGATCATATGGAAGCTCTGTCTTTAGTAGGTTGAGGAATCTCCACACAGCTCTCCATAGTGGCTGGACCAGTTTGCACTCCCACCAACAGTGCAGGAGAGTTCCTTTTTCTCCACATCCTCGCCAACATTTGTTGTTGCTAGTTTTTTTTAATATGTGCCATTGAGGAACTGGATCTTTGATGTTCATGTGCGAGGACAGGACAAGGCAGATGTCCTAGCTAAAGCAGAGAGAACAAATTTGTCTGCCCTTCACCTTTCTGTTCTCAGGATGTCCAACAGATTGGATGGTGCCCGCCTGCTTTGGTGAGAGTAATCTTCACTCAGTCTACCAATTCGAATGCTAATCTGAGAAACATCCTCACAGACATACCCAAAACAATGTTTTACCAACTCTCTGCACCTTGTAACCAGTTAACATGGCACACACAAAA
Source organism: Talpa occidentalis (assembly GCF_014898055.3). Taxonomy (NCBI): domain Eukaryota; kingdom Metazoa; phylum Chordata; class Mammalia; order Eulipotyphla; family Talpidae; genus Talpa; species Talpa occidentalis. The sequence goes on along the minus strand of NW_026555331.1, from coordinate 12,976,909 downwards.
AATAACTATCACAAAGAGCAAGAGGCTGAGGTGCTGCTGTTGCTTTGCAGGGAATCTTGTGTCTTTGAGGGCTTTTCTAAGACCCGTTTCAACCCACCTGTGACTACTGTGCTAGGTATCCACAGCCACACTGCAACCCAACTGTCACCATCAACCCCACTTTGCAGATGAGAAACCCGATACTCAGAGAGTAAAGTCACTTGCCCCAGGTTATACCAAGAAGCAGCATAAACAGGATTTGAGACAATTAGGAGAAATCCTGACTGTTTAAGGGGATGCAGTTTGTTCAATTCTTTATGAACTGGCCAGGGTGTGGCTGGCTTTGGATCAGAATGAAGTGAGGGGGAAGGGACCTAATGACCTTTGTTCCTTTGCACCAGATTTAACAAGCCTTAGTTTCATCACCTGTAATTAATAGAAATAACTGCTTATTCCTGTGGATTGTTAAAAAGCACTTGGACGTCGTCATTACGTTTAACCCAGGCAGATCTGCGAGGTGGGTCTAATTTATTGCTCCCATTTTACAGATGGAGAAACTGAGGCTAAAGGTCCTTCCAGGTCCTTCCATGCTTCCGTGAGTTGGGGCGCCTGAGTCAGGCCCTCACAAGGAGAGCGATTGCATCCAATGTGGTCAGCAGTAATCTCAGGTTGCTGGCCTGGGTTGGACTTCTGGTTCTCCCACTTCCCAGCTGCATGACTGGAGGAGAAGCACGAGGAGAAGGCAGGATTTGAAGAGAAGGGAGAGGGCTTTCCAGGTGGAGAGAAAGAGGTCCTGCTTTAAACAGTGCGGGGGCAGTAGGGGCCATGGGTTCAGAGCAAGGGTCTTGAATCATTTCCTCCATTTGATCTTGCCTCTTTTTAACTTGGAATCTGAGATGCCTAATATGGGGCTGATAAAGTATATTTTACAGGGTGGAAATGGGCATCCAATGAAAGTATAGAGTGTGGCCTGGCACCCTGGCACCCTGCCTGCAGCCAAGCACATGAAGGTGTTTTCAGAAATTCAGTGGGGAAGGCCAAAGAAGAAGCTGGCCTGGGTGACTGTTAGAGGCTGTTGGAGTCTGGGTCCTGCGTGTCTCCGGGGCAGCTCTTGGGGAGGGGTGATGAGATTTCCAGTGACCTTTCAGGAGCCAGGCCTAACCTGAATTGCTGAGACTGGGATTTGCCATCTGAATGTTTGCATGGCCAAGACTTTCCTAGGTGGGGGACGCAGAGCTGCCAGAGTCCGTCTCCTCTCCAGCTGGCACCTTCATGGACTGTTGTCCACTCTTGTGGGAAGGGCTACAGCATTTGTAGGGCCCAATGCAAAAAAAAAAAAAAACCCAGTGCCCCTTGTTCAAAAATCATTAAGAATTCTAAGATGGTGTCAACAGAACATCAAATTGAGGTGTGTGAGTAGTTAGGGGACACTTCAGGCACAGAATCCAGTGTAACTACTCAGGTCTCACAGCCACGGAGCTGGCCCTGACTCTTCCTGGACATCTCACTAAACTCTGTAACCCTCTGTCAACTGTCCAGAGGGTTTGGATCACACACCAAACACGGGGCATTTGGGAACCTTTGCTGTAATACGTTTTCTCTTTAACTGTTTATTGAGTGAATTGGGGAGCATTGGCATCCACGATACCTTCTTTGAGAAAGCCAATGTTTAGAGGGAGAGAAAAACGCACCTCGCAAGGAAGAAATTCATTATTCCTTGAGCTGACACTCAGTCGTGGCTGCCGACTGTGGACCTTCACTGTGCTGCGCATCAGGGGTATAGAAATGAATCAAATGCCACCAAGAGCACAGGATTTGCAGACACCCTGCTGGGATTAGAAACTGGATGTACCACTTCAGCGGCTGTGTGACCTCAGGCTAGTTTCTTAACCTCTCTGAACCTCAGGCTCCTAACCTGTCAAGTGAGGACAATCATAGCTCTTTCCTCAGAGGGCTGTTAGGAGGATTAAAGGAGTTAATCCTCCTATTAAGTGTACTAATAGGAGAGGATTTTTGAACAGTGCATGGCATAAAGGGTGTGCTATATAAATTATTATTTTCTCAGGAAATTTAAAGTCTAGTAGCAGAGATTCTCATGCACACACACACAGTGTACAAAGTACACACAGTAATTAATCTATTTAACAAGTAGTTAATCACATCTATCCCATCCCCGCTTTCTGTGTGGCACTGGGGGGATATAAAAAAAAGCGAGCTGTGGTCTCTTCATTTTCCGCCTCCCCCAAGCCCCAGTTCTGTGGGTGTGTGACAGCACAGCAGGACCCTGAAATGACAAAACCACTGTTTTAGAAAGTGCTATTATTACTTCTCTATTTTACGCAACGTAGAACGATGTGGGGAGAACAGATGCCCGGGAGAGACCCGCAAGGTGCTGGGTGAGCACGCAGCCAAGTGCCACCCGCTGGCCCCGAGGAGGTGAGGGGTCAGCAGAGAGTGGAATCATTTCCCTCTTCACCACGGACCTTGCTGGCATGTGGAGCAGACACAGCCTTCGGCCTCTGGCTGCGTGAATGGCAAGACAGAGCAAGGCAGAGCCCCATATTTGGCCAAGGAGAGCTGCACTGCACTACACACCCTGTGAGTCACCCTCCCAGCCCAGCAGCCCCGGGCTGAGCTCACAGGCCTTCTGACTCAGGCACTGTGGGGTGTCCTCATCTGGGCCGGGGGAAGGCTGTCCTGTGTCTCTGAGCCGGGGTCCCGCAGTCAGCATCCCCTGCACCTCCTGCTGTCAGCCTCTCTCAGCTGTGTGCATGCTGCATGATCCTCTGACCTGAGGCCCTGTGTGCAGATGCCTGCCACCAGCCCCCGTCCAGAAGCAGATTCTGAAGTGTTGACTTCTCCATGGGGAATTTCACTCCAGCCTCTTTGCACAAAGTGGGCTAGGAGCTGGGGTGATTCAGATGGGTGAGTGAAGCTGCCCGTGGGGGGAGGCACTATTATGGGATGGCAAACCACAGAGACCTGGCTGCTTGTGCCGCCCTGTGTGACCTGGGGCTGCTCACTGCCCCACTCTGGGCTGTGCTGCAGGGAACATTGATGAGTGTCCAGCGAGACAGGGCCTGTGGAGATCAGCCAGCTCAGTAAGGAGAAAATACAGGGACGAGGCGCCGTCTTTTGGCCCCTGGCCTCTCCCTGTGTGGTCCTGGAAACACAGCATCAGCCTCACCGCAGAGTTTGTTAGAAATGCAGACTCTCAGGCCTCCCGTTCCCACTGATTGAGAGCCTGCCTCACGTCCTGATAATTAACACACACACTCATGGATCGCATCCTCAGATTCGAGGACTGCTCCAACTTGGCTCATGTGGAATCTGGGAGGTTTAAACTCTCTGCTGCCCTGAGACACCCCCCCACTCCCAGTGATTCTGGTTCTGTCAGGCTGAGGTGTGTCATGCCCCTTTGGAGGCTCCCCAGGTGATTCAAAGGTGCAGGAGTCCCACTCGAGTGCACAGGATGATGCTGTGAAGTCGGGTCCCACATCTGATAAATGTGACGACACAACACTCAGCAGGCACAGACAGGAGCCCAGCAGACTGGGGTCAGCACCTATGACCAGGTGTATGTGGGGGATCTGCAGGGGATGGGGAGCCATCGCCAGGACAACAGGGCCCACCAGTTCTTGAGCCAACAGTGACGGCCACTGTGCCTGTATACATACCACATGGGGCCAGATCACCCAAGTTTTCAACAGACACCAAAAATACATCTCTAATTGGGATTAAATATTGCTTCAATTTTATTGTGAAGTACTGTGTGGTCCAAAAAGAATGGGCTGGATGTGGCCTGAAATGTGGTGGTTTGCAACTTCTATCCAAGCTAGGTTGACAAACTCTCCTGGTTTGACAGAATGTTCTGGCTTAAGCACTGGACATCCCAGACCAACCAAGATGGTGGGTCTTGATCTGCAATGTAGCTTACTGGTTCAGGAACATCGAGTTTGGAATTTATCTTTCTCAGGTCTTGATCCTGGCTCTGTCACTTACTTGCTGTGCAGTCGTGGTCATAACACTTGATCTCCGTACATGTAGTTCTTTCATTGGTAAAAGGAGGTGGGGGTGGGGGAGAGTAAGCACCTGTGCACATAGGCTTGTTGTGAGCATGAAATGAAGCCATTTACAGAAAGTGCTCTGAACAGTACCTGGCATTCAGGGAACGCTATGTGAATATAGCCACAATAGTGGCTATATGAATGTCAGCCACTATTATTCCCTACTGGATGATCAGGGAAGCCTGCCTAACTTTACCAACTTTAGAAGCATCTCAGGGCCTCCTTGGTGGCATAGGTGTTAAGTCTCAGCACTCTCATCACTGCAGCCTGGGTTTGATCCCCAGCTGGGGAGCTGGAACACATGGCACAGCAGACCTCTTCTGTCTCGCCCTCTGCTCCCCTCAGCAGTGGATTTCAGTGGATCCACCTGTTCTGCACCCCACTGTATCTCTGGTGAATCCTCTCACCCCCTGCACCTCTGATCTATATCCCAGTTCTCCTATGCAAAAATTTAAAAAAAGAAACATCAATCTCCTCTATTAAAAAAGATAAAAAATAAAAGTATCTCAGATCATGTACAGTGAAGTGATAAAAATGAAAGCTCTGATGGGGAAGACCTGACCTTGAGGACCACCTGCCGCCACCTTTGAGCTGGGTGACCCTGGACAGGTTGCTTAACTTCTCTGTGCCCCATTACCTCAATGATAAAGTTGGAGTCATCACACCCATCTTCAGGAATGCTGTGAGGGAACGCGAGCCTCACCTGGGAGAGATGTGTTCTTATCAGGCATTGTTCCTGCCTCTTCATGCTCAGGGATGTCCAAAAAGAGTCAGGTAATTTTTAAAGAAATGGCTATAGTGTAATGATATATAAATGCTTCAGAAACCTAATCAATCACTTAATATTACACATTGTGTCATCTCAAAAGGAAGTAAAATTTATATTAGACCAGGCTGAACTTCAGCTATACCTGTGCTTAGAAAACTAGAGGCCTTTTTTATTATAATTTATAATTATAATTATATTTATAATTATAATTTATATTATAATTCTTATATTTTATATAAGAATATTATATATCACACATATATATTATATGTATTACATATTATATAATATTGTTATATATTACATATATAATATTATATGTATTACATATATATGTAATATTCTTTTGAGTATCTATTGCCCTTCTCCAAAAGAAGACTGAATTTCCTGTACTTTTCTGAACAAAAAGCCTTTTGCAAATAATTGGTGTGATTTTGCTGCAGGATCTTTACTTTTTATTTTCCTTTGAAAAATCACATGCAATTGAGCAGTTAGGTTGGGAGCCATGTGACTAAAATGATTTGCATCAGTTACCTATTGTTGCAGCATGATTCATAAACCACCCTAAAACTTAGTGGCCTGAAATAACAACTCTCTATTTAGCTAATGATCCCGCCACATGTTCTATCGTCTAGGTCAGGCTTGGACGATCCTGGCTGTGCTCACTCATGTGTCTGCTGGGCTGTCTGGGCTCAGCGGGTCTTACTCACATGTCTGATGGTGGGTGGTTATTGACTTGGGGGGGGGGTGTCATCTGTCAGCGGGCTGGCCTGGGCTTCTCCACACGCTGGCAGGGCTCTGAGACCCTAAGTGGGCAAGTGCTCTCCAGACCCTAGGTTGGCTCCTGTTTGTCACTTTCCCATTTACCAAGACACGACCCACCATCTATTCCAGAGACAGAGAGGGAAGGATACTGCCCAGAGCTTGGATTTGAGGAGCAGTGAAGAAATTGGGGCAGTGACTGGGGTCAGTCTATTGCATCACCTTTAATTAAGAACAGATTGAGTCATATAGTCAGTGATCTTGTTTTCTTTCTCAGAAAAATGGGGAATAAAATCTAAAAATGACCCCTCAACTGACTACGAGTGTGCCAGCAAACCATTAAATGTTTTCTTTTTTCTTATTTTGCATTTGAATTTTATTGCTTTTCCCTGATTTTTCAGGTACTGGACTTCTGTAAAATATCTGTTAAAGAAAGTATGATTTAAGTTAGGGGAATCCTTCATAATTCTGCCACTCCGGAGATAACACCTGTTATCAATTTGGTATGTATCACTTCAGTTTTTTTTTCTATATATGTATTAACAAATGTCACACATAATGTTCCTTTATAGGAATTAATGCGTTCAATTCATTGGATGCATATGAGAAAACTAAACAGCAAAGTCCCTGCTCACATGAAATAGTATCATAAAGATTAAAAGCAATTTGTCCTCTTTCCCCTTAATATAGCTCGGCTTTATTACTTACACTTATTAAATTTGTATATTGTGGCAGGCACTGGAATAAGGGCATTGTACACATTATTCCATTCTAATTAATAGTCACTAGAACTCAATGAAGAATGTATAATCATTATTTTCTTTTATGGGGAGGAGATTAGACAGAGAAGTCAGGGAGTGTGACAAAGCTAGTAAGTGGGGGAATTAGAATCTGAACCAGATCTAACATCTGGCTACAAAGCCCACACGCCTAACCATTTGTCAAACTAACTCTTAATTCCAGTAGAGCTACCTCCTTTTTTTTAGCAGTTGTATTCTACTATGAGAGCATTTGTAAGTCATACGTATTCAAGGGAAAGAATAAGAATTAAGAATTAACCACTATTCAAAGTGTAATTAAAATACCTGCCTCTCCATTTTCCCCCATGTGTTTTGTTTTTATTCTTTATTCCTGAAAAGATCCCCGCTACTGTCTTTCTTGTAACTAACTTCTATTCACCCCTCAAAACCCTCTGCAGATGGCATCTCCTCCAGAAAGTCTTTTTCAACCCATCATCTATGTTAGGTGTTACCCTCCATGATCTGACAGTTTTTAGAACTTTTCTCAATCATGACACTGATTTTTCCTTGTTGTAGACTTTTATTTGGCTGCCTCATCAATTTGATAATGACCTGCTAGAAGGCAGATTCTCAAAGTTTCTTTCCTTTGTGGATATATATAATCTTAGCAGCTAGCATTTGGTTAAACCTAGCATAAATGCTTATTCAATTTAACTGAATGAATTCATAGAAGGGCTTTGTGTCTCTGGCACCTTTTTTTTTGTTTATAAAATTTTTATTGATTTACCATTGGTTTACAATACTATATAATTTTGGGGAGTATAGCTTCACACCTCAGTATGTATACATACTACACCGCACACACCACCATATTCTTAGAATGGCACATAGCCTATTAAAATTAGTTAATAGAGCTCATTTTATAGGTGAGTAAGCTGCAAATTAATTTTTATTCTGGAAATAACATAGGCACATTGTAAAAATTCAGAAGCAAAAGATATACCAAAGAAAAATGCGGTTCTCTCATTTTAGACCCCTAATTCCGCTTCCCAGAGGTAATCACCTTCTGTGGTTTTGTATGCATCGTCATTCAAGTTTTTCTGTGCATCTAATCCATATATGCACAGTCTTAAAAATACCACAAATAGTAGCATATGGTAACCTTGTTCTGAACCTTGACTTTCACATTTAATTTCATGTGAACGCCTTTCCATATTAACAAAACGGACCTTCTTTTTAAAAGTAGCCACCCAGTATCAGTTGTAGAAATTAAACCATACTTGGTTGAGCTGACCCTTACAAATGAACTTTTAATTTGTTAACTCTTGTTGTTGAATTTTTACTAGTGCACTATTTCTATAATGAATATTCTTGTATGTCATTTTTGCTTTCCTATTTGAGTTTCTCTGCAGGGTAAATTCCTAGAAATGGAGTCATTTAAAAGCTTTTTTGTGTTTTTTCAAATAACCCTGCACAGAATATAGGCCTATAGGAGAGGAATTGCACCAAGGGCCGGGACTCACTTGCTTTGCTAAACTTTCCACTTCAGAGGACATAAAACCATCCGAAGTCCTTCTCAATTTGGGGGATCACGTGGTATTTGGTGGGCATCAGGCCATCCATAGAAAGGTGAAAGGGTTGGTTTTCCTCTCCTGTCACCTTATGGTACTACTGTTGAACCCTGGAGTTTGGGGTCTGAAGCTTAAGAAATAAAGACGTTGGACGATGGGAAGGTATTCTGGGGATCAAGCATTACTTAGAACTCTGATCTCCAGTTCATCAGAACCCCTTTGATGTCCCTAAACCTTCCAGGGTCCTGCCTTTGCTCTGTCTCTGCCTGAATGGTAGGTCCACCCTTCCCACCCCAGGGGGCTCCTACCCAGCTTTCTTGACTTACTTGAGATATCACCTCCTCCATGAAGCCTTCCTTACTTCCACTTAGAATCATTCATTCCTACATTTATGAGTTCAACATAGAGGATTCTTTTTTTTTAACAACTGCTGGATCCCGAGTACCATTGAGACCCCTTGGCTATCCCTTCATACTGTTACAGGGTTCCACAGCACAGAACTGGGATAGAGTCTGAAGGCCTGAACCAGATCACCTGAGTTCAAATCCCTGATCTATCACTGGCTCCAGAGATTTCACAGCCAAGGCGGAGCTGCTCAGTAGACAGAGGGCTGGGTTCTGCCAGCATGGCTGTCTCTCCGTGGGCACCGGGTGATTGATCTGCTTCATTCCCTTAACATGTCCAGGCAAGGAGTGTGTGATCAGTGGAGGTTTCAGGGCCTTCCTGAGGTCACACAACAAAGGCCCAGCAGGACCATAAATGCTGGGTCTCCTCATGTCCAGTGGAGTATGGATTCCAGAGGATCATGATCATCCCTGGAACAAAGTGGGAGAGGTGTTGGGGAAGGTTGAATGATGCTCTAGTGAATGAGCAGAGTTCATGTCATCATTCACTCATGCATTTACTTGTCGCCTAGATGTAACACTCCCGAGATCCAGGCACTGTACTAGGCACTGTGTCTGTAGTGGTGACAGTGGATGCGGTGCTTGCTGACAGTCTAGAGGGGAGGCAGAAAAGAAATGATCATCCACACATGGAAATGTGTTTCCAGAAGGAGGTAAGTTAGGATGCGGGGTGAGGATGTCTGCCATGGCCCTGCCCTCCTGGTCTCCCTGCTGTGGGAATGCTACGTTCTCAGTGGCCCTGGGTATCAAACTGGGGGTGCGGGAAGTTTGGGGACCACTCACTGTTAATCTAGAACCTGAGTACCAGGCAGGCAAGAGGCCACAGCTCATGCCTGTTCAGAGTTCAGAGTCAGGATGGAACAAGGCGGAGGATAAAAAAACAAACAGGATAAATTTAGGGACACACTGACAGCTGTTTTGAAGTTCTATTTTAGGAATTTCATGAGCTCTGAAGTGATGGAGCGATTTCAGGCATGCCCTCGATTCATTATTCCACATGCAGGGCAGTGCTGAGAATTTGGGCCAGGCCTAGAAATAAGCTAGGAGGGTGTGAGCACTGGCAGGAAGGGAGGGAGGGAGCTGGCACAGGCAGTGGGGCTGGAGAAGGAAGCTGAGACAAAGTCCTCTGTTCTCTTCTCGGCCCCTGGATGATATTCTGTCTCTACAGAGAGGAGGGAAGAGAGTTACTGCCCTCCAGGAAGCTCACTTTAGTGGTAACAGGGCCAGGACATTTTGTTGGGGAGTGTAAGACCCCCCCCCATAGTTGACCTATGACCTCACCGTTAGCATCAAACCGGTCAAGTTCAAGAGGACTGTTTTCTTCTGATCTGCCAACCTTGCCTTAAAGTTAAAAATGAGGTGCTTCATGTTTATCCATTAGGTCTTATTTTTTTTTCAAAACATGTTTATTGACATAAAGTGTTTAGATCCTCGTAGCTGCTTTGCGGGTTATAAGCTTTATTTCTCATGGATTATTGTTGAACAACTGTCTGGCACAGGGCAAGGCAGTGGGGGTACTGAGACAGTGTCTCTGTCCTTGAGAAGCTTTCTTTCACAGTATGGGGACAGAAGGCACCCCAACATTTTCCAGCAGCGGTGGGGAACAGAGGATTGGAATGAAGCAGCAAGTGAGTCTTTTAAAGTCCTGCATAGTTCTGTGGTCTGGGTGTGTTTTTGAATAGTCTCTTTTAAAATTGTTAATTTATCTCATGATTAATGAAACTTGGAGTCTTTGCTTTGGCTGGAATGAAGTTGGTGCAGGATGTGAGATCCTGATCAGAACCTTTGATTGGCCTCTGATGACATCCTAGGCATTTCTAGAATGTGACCAGCAGATCAAAACCATGGTGCCCAATGTGAACACATCAGTCATTGATATACCACGCACACACACACACACACACACACACACACACACTCTCACCCCACAACCTTGATTAGTAAGAAATGAGGAAATGTATTTGTTATTACTCAATAAGCGCAGTTTGTTTGTTAGACAAAATCTTTCAAAACATGAAGTCCAAAGGGAAAAATTATGAAAGGGGCCCTTGAGAATGAAAAGTGTGGGAACGGCTGATGTCGTCCACTTGTCTGATGGAAAACTTGATCCTTTTTACCTCCACCAATGCAGGGGCCTCTTTGCCTTCTTCCAGCAGTGGGATCTCTCTTCTCTGGGAGGGGAGTGGTGCCTCATCTGGGCTCCATTTACACCTGTCCCCATCCCTACCACCATTTAATTTCTCTAAAGTGCCATTTTCTACCCACTCTTTTGATAAATGAGCATGTCCTTTGGGCAACTTGGTTGCACACTTTGATTTTCAAAATTGTCATTTTCGTGATGAAGGGAGCAGGCTGCGTTGGAGCATTGGAGAGAACGTGAAAGTTCACCGGCACCTGGTTCTCTCCTCTCTGGACACAGGGATCAGCCACATGTCCCAGCCTCCTTTGAGGCAACTGAGAGCTGCCAGGTGAGTCACGTTGTCCACTGGAGAGTGGCATAAGTGACCTACGGCGTCTCCTGGCCTGGCTGTGCACATTAAAATACCCTGCGATCTGCTCTTCCAGGCGTTCCCCGTCTCTCATAGCTGGACGTGTCCAATCTGACCGGAAGCCGCATGTAACGGTGGACATGCCCTGTAAGAGCAAACTGAGCCCCTCTTGACTGCAGACACCATCCTTGGACTTGGTGAGTTGAGAAATTCACTTTTTTAGTGTGAGGACCCTGCGATTTGGGGACTGTTTATAACAGTTGCCAACATTGACTCTCCCGAGGGGCCAAAAAATAATTTCACTTCTTCTTTTCTTGAATTCAGAACTAAAACAAAGATGGAGATGAAATATAGACTCTTGTGCTGCTAAAATTCCATGGAAAGGTGGGGCACAGTGTGTGATCACAACCAGGAGGCTTCATAGTGCTGTTTTCTAGCATTGGACAGACTTGACCACCCCATGAGTGGAAACTCCGATGATTCCCAGAGCTCCCTGACATGGATCTGACCCTACAGGCAGATCCTAAAGAGAGAGAACCCAGAAGCGATTATCTGTTTCTTCCCTTTATTTCACTGGTCCAGTAAGCACCTCTCATGAGGAGTGAGCCCAGAGGGGGAAATCAGGCGGGAAGTGTTACCCTGGGCAAATTCCTTCCCTATGGCAACATGAGAGCAGGAAACCAAGGTTTCACCCAGGATCTTCTCAGACATAAATGTTCATGACTCCCTGTGGGTGTAAGTTCCCTGAGGACAGGAGCCATATATTCTCTTCCTACTGCCTCCCCACAGTACCTAGAGCAGCACTAGGCACAGAGCTGGTGCTGAGTTAACACTTACCGACTGACCGGTCACACCTCATGAGCTTATGTGACATTTCCCCCACTGGTCACTCCAGAAGGAGCAGAAATTGCTGTGGTTTGACCCCTCACACCGCCAGTCCTTGCCTAACCCAACAATTTGGGAGTGTGAAAGGCCACGCTGATGACCCAATCCTTCCTTGGGGAGCTACGAGTGCTCTCCTTCTGCCCACCAAGTCCCATGCCGGGCAAGACACTTGACCCTGCTAAGTTCCTGGCCAGACCATTGCCCTGGGGTCACTGGGTATGTCTGAACCCCACTGTAGTTGTCACTTCCTCAAGTCAGGGGCTGAGTCTTGCTTGGAATGTGAGTTGAGAAGGTTCTTCACCAGGTATTGCCTCAAATAGACAGGGGTTCATTTTTCTCTCTGCTCACAGAGATTTTTCTCTGTTTCTTCTGGGCAAGAAGGCAGACCTGGAGCAACAACTATGTGATATCATTTATGTCCCAGGCTCCTTTGAACTGTCTGTTTCACCCTCACTCATGGCTGCCCTCCTCAACATAGACTTACCGGTGTAAGATGGCCACGGCAGCCCCAGCTCCTAGATCCACATTCCAGGTAAAAAGAAAGGTGAGGGAGATCACAACTCAAAGTCTCCAAGTCAAGTCCACTCACCTTCTTTAGAAATTTTTCTGGAAATGCCGCACAACAAAGATTTCCTAGTCTATACAGGCCAGAGTACTGCAAATAGTCACATATTTCTATGAAGGTGCCTGGGAAATAGAAATTTCCAGCTAGTTCCATTGCTTCCCCTACAAAATCAGGATTTGATATTAAGAGAGAAAGGTAGGATGGGTAGTGGCAGGCAACTTGGAGTACGCACCTCACCCATCTCTGCAGCACTGACCACATAGTAGGTACATCTTTGCTTCCCTCATTCATTCATTCTTTCAAAAAATGTTCACCAGTATCTACTCAAGGCCAGGCATATGTCTGCATGTTGGGGAGGGAAACAATATAAAATAAACAGAAGTCTAATATATCAGGCAATGTAGGTACTCAGGAGCAAAATAAGTAGGGAGCAGCAGTGGTGAGGACAATGCTAGCTTGTGTGGTCAAGGCCTTTGAGAGAAGGTCATGGGTGCGGGAATCTGAATGAACTGAGGAAGTAAGACTAACAGGCACTTGGGGAAGAATTTTATCTGCAGAAGCCCTGGTGTGGGAGTATGTTGGAATGTTCCAGAAAAGACAGCCACCATGAAGAACCAGTTAGGAACCAGCCTATGTTTAACTTTGTAGGCCATGACAAAGTCTGAAATTTCCTCAAAGAGTGAGTGACTTGGAGAGAGAGCAGGTGATGGCTATGTTCAAATCCAGCTGCTTCCTTCTTCCTCTCTTTTCTGCCCACCGAGTTAGACATTTGTCAGACATTTCCATCCTATTCGCTATGTGTTTTACCGTCTCTGGAGAGTGTTCTCGCTGGAGAAAAATACTCTCTCTAGAGAGCATTTTCTTTAGGTTTTGTTTTCGTTAATTTTCCCTTCAGATGTGTCACTATTTTGTGTAAGCAATCCGTTGGGGTTTTCATTTTAATAATTATACTTCCTCATTTCTAGGGCTTCTATTTGGTTCTATTTCAAATCTGCCTGGTTGTTTTTTTTTTATTCCTTTGCCATGCATTCTGTTCTTTTTTATTTCAGTAGATTCATTAAGCACAATTGCTTTATATGTTGTATCTGTTCATTCCAACATCTGCAGTCTTAGTGGGGCTGATCCCTAGCTTGTTGATTCTGCCCATTAACTTTTGAGACTTTATTTATTGGGGTGTTGATGATTTCTTTCTGTGAGCTCGGCTCCTTGGAACACTATCTGTGGTGATTCTTTGAGGCTTAGCTTTAAAGTGTACACCTCCAGGGAATATTTGTGGTTTGTTTACGCTAGGTACTGGGTCTATCTGGTTGTTTGGGGCTACACAGTCGATGTGACTAATGGTTCCAAACACTGAATTTGGGCTTGTGGTTAGGAATTCTCAAGGGAAAGCAATTTCCTTTGTTTCCTTGTTTCTGCATCACCCAGAGCGAAAGCCTAGCCCAGTACCATCCAGTGAATTTTTATTCTTTGTTCATCTACTGAGATTGCCGTTTTTAGGGATTCTGACTTTTTATGGGACTCTCCAGTCTGACCTCCCACCTTGCTCCCATGCTCCCCACCTGCCTCCCCCCAACAAGCTACCTTAAGTCAGTAGGGATCACTCAAACCCTGGGCATATGTCATCTCCACTGTTAGCTTCCACCGACAGCTTCAAGCTGTGTCACTGCTTCTGACCTTTAAGGGATTTCTTTTCTGTTGTGCGAGCTCAGCCATTTATTAAGGGATATGTTTTTCAAAAAAGTTGTCCATTATTTTGTTGTGCTAACCTGGGTGGATTTCTATAGTATTTTAGGAAAATCACATTTTGGCAGGACAGTCTGGCTATTGGGGTGGGGGAGAGGTGATAAGGAGGACCATCTCACATGGGGAGACCATACTGCCATCACCCAGGGACCAGATATGGTGGACTCCAGATATGGTGGGACAGGGAAAAATGGGGGGTTAAAAGGTGGGGGTTAGAGTCATCGTTTTCAGTTGGTTAGGACAAGATTTACTGAGGGTTTAGATATGGACTGTGAGAAAAAGGGAGGAGTTGAAGTTGATGCCAAAGATTTTGGGCTGAGTACCTGAGTTTAGGGTACAAATTGCAGGAATGAACAAATTGCAGGAATGAACAAATAAGGTAGCTGTGGATGGAGAGGGTTGGAGTTCTTTTTCTGATCATTCTTGGGTTAATTTAGCAGCAAATTTCTAGACCCTCAGAGATGAGAATCAGATGTTGAAGGGAGGCTTGCAGGAGACTGCCCAGGTCTGACAAGCACTCCCCCTGTCCTACCTTGACCCTTCCCAGTAAGCCGGCTGCCCCCTTACTATCCAGGTTTAAATATAAATCACAACAAGCCATCCTGGGTCATGGGGAGTGAGTACCCCAGCCCTACATATGTGCCCACACTCCATCAGTGGTTCCCAGGCCTTTAGATTGTGGTGACTTCAAAATTAAACCAATACCAGTCATGGACGAAGGGACACACACGATGTGGTTTATACACACAGCGGGGTATTATTCAGCCTCATAGGACAGGAAATTCTGACACGTGCTACAAAATGAATGAAACTTGAGGGATTATTTCGAGTAAAACAGACCAGCTATACAGAATGAATGCTGCACGGGCTCCACTGTCCCTGGGGCAGTCGAAGTCATAGAGTAAAACAGAGGTGTGGGTGGGGGCCGTGGTGGGGGGGGTGTAGGGGGAGGGGAAAAAGAGGGATTATTGTTAAATAGGCATAGAGTTTTCACTTAGGAGAATGAAAAAGGTCTGGAGATGGATGCTGGCGATGACTGTGGAAGTGTGGATGCGCTTTATGCCGCTGACCTTCATGCCCCACTTCAAAATGGTGGGGGAAACCAAAACCAGCAAACCGACATCATAAAACTGTCAACTTTTAATTTGTCTATTGAAGGCATTAAAAACCAAACTGCCATTTGTTGTAATCATGTCACCCAGAGAAAGGAACATTGTAAACCTCAGGAAATCAAGAAAGATGTGTTCTTGGGAACGGGACAGGAATAGCTTTAATAAAACACACTGCTCCGATTTCCTTCAGTTGCTCGTGGACCGGTGGGCCAGCGGCAGCAGATTCCTGGGGTGTGCATGACTCCCCGATGGGGAGGATGAAGAGGGCCTCAAGGGCCCTTCGGGAGAGTTCGATTCAAGCCCCTTCCAACCCGTTTGTTCGGGGGGGAAAGATGGGCGATTAGAAGGTGGACTAGGACACGGAGGAACACCACACGGTGTGGTCGTTCTTGCTGCCATCACAACTAGGGTCCCTTCTCCTGGCCGTGCTCACAGCTGCCCTGGTTTGGATGCTGCGTGGTGAGGACACCCTGGCTGTTGCCTGCTGTGCCGGAGAAGCCCTGGAAGGAACTGCTTTGCCAGGACAATCTGCCTGGCCGGCGTCTGGGTGACTGTGATTGTAACGGGCCTGCCTAGGACTTGGCAAGGGGCAACTTTTTGATAAATGGCAGTTGTTATTAACCAGGACTCCTCGAGAAAGCGCTGTCATCTAAACCTTCAGATTTTGGATTGACTGTTTACTGGAGTCTTGACCTTTGGTTAGGTACTTATATTTTCTGAGTCTCAGTTTCTTATCTGGAAAGTTGAGTCAGTGAAACTTCTCTTGAGTTGTTTGGCAGCAGAAATGAAAAATAACTGTTCTTAATAATATAAAGAACTTAGTTTGCAGCCAGGCGAACCACTGGTGCTTAGGAGATAATCACACCACCGCCTTTCTCTCCTCCTTCTGGCTTCTTCCTTTCCAGCTGGCCTGCCTTCTAAGGGTGGACGGCTCATCTAGCCTCCTAATCCCAATCCCTCGGAAGCCTCCTCATGCCCAGCTGGAGGGAAGGAGATTGGGAAGGAGAGAGTCGGTTCTGTTGAGGCAGTCTACCTTTTCTATTCAGAGTGGCTTGTTTGAGTCCATCTCAGTGTGTTTGGACAGCTATAAAAAACGCCACAGATTTGGTAGTCTGTAAACAACAGAAACTATCTCTCACAGTTCTAGGGCCTGGGAGGTCCTTGGTGCTGGCAGATTCTGAGGGGCCTGGTGAGGACTCACTCTTGTTTCATGTGGGGAGCTTTTCTCGCTGTGTCCTCACATGGTAGAAGGGACCAGGGATTTCTCTGGAGCCTCTTACATGAGGCCCTAATCCACTCATGAAGGCCCACCCTGGTGACCTACGCATCTCTCAGAGCCCTACCTCCCAGCACCATCATCTCTGGGAGTTAGGATTTCAACATATGAATTTTTTTTTTGGGGGGGAGGCACAAATATTCAGACCATGGTTAGGTATAATGTGCACTGAAACTGTAGGTCTCCCTGCTGAGAAGTTAAGGTGGGGGTGGGGAAGGAGAGAGGTGTGGACACAGCAAGCACACAATTCTCTTCTCAAGCTGCTGCCACTTTTCCGGGTCACACACCTGCCCACACCTGAAGCAGTCCAAGAACCTTATCACTGACATTGTCGCGAAGGATAAATACGCTCCTGATCCCCAATTTTATCCCTCATTTTCTGTGGGCTTCTAAATAGGACCATTCAGTCTGGCACTTAGTCGAGGACAGGGGTACCGGTTCTCTTCTTAGAGCTTTGCACAAACTGGGGAGTGTGCTAGGGCTCTTAGCTCTTCTAAACCTCTCTTTGCACCTCTGGAAATGTCTTTTGGTTGCTTTGTGAAGAGGTTGAACTAAGTTTGTGGGTTGAGAGGAGCTGTTTACTTAGATGGTGGTTGAAACCAGAATGACTCCTGCTGGGGGCACTGCTTTGAGCAGGTGGGGGAGAGCGAGGAGGGCAGTGGGCGTGGCTGGAGTCCCCTGTATTCGCTCGCTCTCCTTGGCCAACCTTGGCTTTCTGCCTGGCACCCAAGGGATGCTTCACAAACGCTAGCTGAACAGAGCTGACCCTTCAAGACTGACTCACAAGTCACCTCTCCTGTGTCCTCCTGGGATTGCCCAGACAGGAGCAGTCACTCCCTTCTGGAACCATACAGTGCCTATGGCAGCATCCGGCATCCTGTTATAATTATCGTGGGTTCCAGACAGAGAAGTCCTGGAGGGCAGAGGTCCCCACTCTTGCCTATGTTAGGTACTGAGCACATGCAGAGTGACTGGGAATTGCAGGTCAGCTTGTCTGGCACTGGTTGTGGCCAGGGGGCTCCTGAGGAATTAGGGGTGGGCAGAATTCTGGGGGCCACTGAATATCAGGCTCCAGGGCTCTGATCTGATGGCTTGGCAGTAACTCCATAACATATTTCCCAGAGATGGTTCTCGTAATCCATGGGCAGCATGCCCAAGCCAGGCTCTGACTAGTTCCTGAAACAAGTTAAATCTTTCCTTTTGGGACAAGTCCACCTGTGAGTCGGATGAGCTTGGTTCTCTGAAGACTGGCTTTCATGATCCCGACTGCTGAGCCATCTCTGCTTGCTTCCTGCTGGTCCTAGCAGCAGCCCTGTTATGCTTGGCTGGCTACTGGCGGGTGAGGAGACAGCTCTGTCTTCCCAGATCTTGAGGTGGAAGAGAGTTACATCCACACCCCCACCCACAGCCGCCTGTGCGTGGCGCTGATGGAAACTGGCTCCTCTTCCAACAGATCTCGGCGGAGATTGGAAAGTGCTTGTTGTGTCATTGTTGCTGCGTGGACGGAAGCCAGGTTGCAAATGAGACTAGTCTTCCCATCACCCTGACTTTCCACCCCATGGAAGGACAATAGAGCTGCACTATCAGTCTCGAATGAATGGACTTTTATCAGATATAGGTGGACCCTCACATGGCCAGGCAGTAGAAGGTGGGAATGTCTGTGAAGTCACAGTCCTCGGCATCCCTATCCGCAGGATGGCGCGTTTTAACCCTTCAAATCCTACTTAACACACTCAGGGTGTGAACATGATTTCTGGCACATGTATTTGTAAGTTAGCTTCAACCTGACTCATCTCAGCCATCTCCACCCTGCACATGATTCATGGGGAGCCTGAGATTTGGACGTTGGGAGTCCTTTCTGATGAATTCTTTAAGTAGGGGCTGCACAAGGATCTCTCTGTGATTTGTACAGCTGGAAGGGCGCACAGGTGACTAAACCTCACACTGAAAAACGGAAGCATAAATTTAGTCGAAAATAGGATGATACAGAAAGAGCACTAAATCAGGGATCAAGTCCAAATGTGATGCTCACCCGTTGTGAATTTTGGCTGATTTTGCCATTTTTCTTTGCTGTGTTTCTAAAATTCATTTGACAAAGAATGGATACAGTATTTAAATGAGTGTCATGGACTATTTTATGTGCTTTACAAATACTAACACATTTACTCTCCATCATCATCCATGATGGTAGGTATAGTTATTAAGCTTGTTTTATAGATGAGGAAAGCACAGGGATGTTAAGTAATTTGCCCAAGGTCCCACAGCTAGTGAGCAATGGAAGAAGTCTGATTTCTCATGCTTCTCAGAATCCTCATATGTAAAATGGGGGGAAAACCCTGTTACTCTGCCCATCTTGCATTTAGTTTCTTTGTGCTCCCACCGAGCTTTACTTGCACCTCTGTTATTGGACTGAAATTCCATTAGTATATAAGCTGGGTGAAGGCTTCGCTCTTTGCTTTTTATCACCAGCACAAGTGAATAAGAATCCCTGACAGGTAGTAGACACTCAGTAAATGTTGAACAAATGAATGAATGGAGCCCATCACTGTGTGTGTGGGTGTGTTTTTCAATTCATTTATTTATTTATACAAGAACTGGGGTACAGGCCAGAGATGCAGGAGGGTGAGAGGATTCACCAGAGACAGAGTGGGGAGCAGAACAGGCAGATGGACAGAAAACAATGCTGAGGGGAACAGTGGGTGAGACAGGAGAGGTCTACTGCGCCATGTGGGTATCTCTCTGGCCGGCTGGAATCAAACCTGTGCTGGAATCCACCTGTGCTGGAATCAAACCTGTGGCGGACATCTTCACAGAGCTGCACTCAACCCACTCTGCCCCCAGGGAGGCCTACTGTGTGTTTTGATGAAAGAGAACTGGCTCTTCCCCACCCATGGCTTCCTGAAGGCATGGACTGTGTCTTATTTGTCTCTGGGTCCCCGACCCCAGCATATCCTTGGCACAGGTAGATGCAAATACTAAATGAATGAAGTCACATTATTGCCCTTTACCTGGGGTCAGAACTCACCTGTTAGTCATGAAGCACTTAAATGCCATAACTCAATGGACATTGACACTTGTGAGCAATGGAGTAATCTTTTGTGGTGAAAAAAGATAAGGGTTAGGGTTCTTTCAATTGCTGTGTAGCAGACCACTCCAAAGTATAGGGGCTTAAGGCAATGATACATTGTTTCTCAAACTTGTTGGGCGATTTTCTGTTCTGCCTGTTGTCTCCAAGGTCGGGAAAGTGGTTGCACTCAGTTGCACTCCGGAGCTTGCATCCATGGTGTCTCACCCTTGGGTGCTCTCTTTTCCTTGTCTTTCTTATCATCTGTGCTCTAGCTTGAGCCGCTCTGCAGCCCAGCAACTGACTTCTAAGTAGTAGGAGACTGAAAGTCTCCAAAGTCCAAGCTCAGGAGTGCCAGGACCTCACATCTACCGCATTTGTTTGGACAAAGCAAATCATAAGGCCAAACCAGATTCAAGGGAAGGAAAACAGACCACTCCTCTTGCTGGAGCAGAAGCACAGAGATGGGAGAAGTTATTGGGAGCCACCTTGGAGACTCTACCATGGGGGTGGGTGAGGAGTGGTGACAGCAACCCTGAATTATCCTCATGCAAATAACAGCTGTGAAGGGTTAGACTTTGGTTTGCCGGCCAGAAATCAGGCCATTTTCCAATCAGGCACTACCCCAGAATGTTAAAATTTCCCACCCTGTCCCGGGAGGTCTGAGCTGACAAGACTCTTGGAAAATATCAAGTGCTTTCTTCTCCTTTTCCAGGTGCTGAAACTGAGGCTTGGAGAGAAGGCTAGCACAGCATGCTACAGGCCAACAATGGGACAAGGGCCACTATTGCCAAGTGGCTGTTGGATGGTTTACATAATCTTGCTGGACCTCCAGCTCCTCATTGATTTAACATGGCAGGCAATGACTGCTTTATAAGGCAGAATAGAGAGCAGTGAATAGTATGAATTCTGGAGCCAAATTACATGAGTTCAAATCCTGGTTCTTCCATTGATCATCTGTATTACCTTGGGATAGACAGTTAATTGCCCTATGCCTCAGTTTTCTTTTCTGTAAAGGATGCAATATATTTATTTACCTAGAATAACTCATAGCATGGGGTTTATGATCCATGGATATTATTTGTAACTATTAGAACAGGAGATATAGACATGCCTTGCCCATGGTAATGATAGTCATTATTGGTGGGAAGATGAGACTTTTAGTTCTTTTCCCCTCTAGCCATGCTCTCATTTGGGGGGCTTTGGGTAAACAATTCCAATTTCTTTCTTCAATTGTTTTTCTGTAAGCCATGAGTGTTTCATCAAATTGGTTAGAGCTACGCACTTTGCTGCTACTTACTAGGGAGGAGGGATACTGTGTGTCTGAAGCAGGAGTGGGTTTTACCTGCCACCCCTCACTGCATGCACCCACTGCCTGCCTACATATGGGGAGTCCATTCCAGAGGCGTCCTCCCCTGGCACTGCTGAGCCTGGACTTTGGAGAACTCAGTCTCCTGCTTCTTAGAATATACCTTTTTCTCTCTGTTCTGCTCTCACCTCTGACTAGGTAATTAAGCTGGGATTCACTTTCTGCTTTGACTTTACTGCTTTGACATACTGGTTTGCCATTACTATATCTCAGTGTCCTCATCTGTATAATGGCAATAATAACTGGCGATAACAACTGTTCCCACCATGTAGATTTATTGGAAGAATTAAATGAGGCAATATGTGTGTGTGTGTGTGTGTGTGTGTGTATGAGAATGGCTTGTATGTGCCTCAAACATAGCAAGTGGTCGACAGTAATTAATGGATGATCATTGCTGCTAAAATGCTCCGTTGTCCAGGAAGCCTTCCTGAGCTTCTCCAGATGGAAGTTAGCATTTTCTCCCCCTGGCTTTGCTTCGCATCCTTTGTCTAGTTTTTTGAGATCATGTTTCTCTTCTTATATTGGGTTAGAATCATGGAGAAGTGATTCTCCTTCGTGGTAAGCTCAGAGATGCCTTTTCATGTTGAAATCAACTCTTGTGCCGTGCTGGTTCATGCCAGCTCTGGACAGAGAGCAGGTGCTCTCCATAAAGCAGCGTTTATGGCAAGTGTCCTTTATATTCGTTATATTAATAGAGCAACTACTGTGTGCTAGGTTGGGTTCTCGAAGCTAAAATGGACCCACTTTTCCCCATCTCCCACCAAGGTAACAACGCCCCCTTTGCCTCACAGAACACTTTTGACTGCCCTGTTATGATTCCTCTAACTCCTTCTGGTGGCTTAGGCTGTTTCTCTCAATTTAACCTGGGGGTGAGGATGGATAAGCAGTTCCTGACTCCAGGGCAGGAGGGTGGGCTCAGTCCTCTTGTAGTGATTGGGCCCCTCAGCACCCTGCATTTTCCTTCTCTGTAAAACGCAGCTTGTACTACTTTGCTCTCCACCTTTTGGTTGGGATTAAACAGGATCATCTGTGTCAAAGTGCCTGGCGGACAGCAGGCCCTTCCCAATAGAATCACTATCCTCTGGCTATGCCTGGGACCAGCTCTGTGGCCCTGACATGTACTGCAAGGCGCGGGTGTCTTAACAGGAGGTGGTGCCCTGCGCATGACTTAACGCGAGCTCCTGTTTTCTTTTGGGAGGAAGCTGCCAGTTACATTTGGGTGCAGACCAGAGAAGAAAGGCACCAAGGCCGGGCCCCTGAGAAGTCCAGGTGCACAGAAAATAGCCCTCGTGTGAGAGAGATAGACAGACAGACACACGCGCGCACACACACACCCTTTCTGGGTATGAGTGAAGGTGCTCGTGAGACGGGGGACAGGGGTTTGTAGGAAGCCAAGTCAGTGCTGCCTTAGTTTCCTGCTGTCTCCCTGGACCCTGGAAAGTAGCTGAGGGTGAAAAAAGGAATTAGGAGATTAGGCTTTAAGGGCTCTGCATGGGGCCCTGGACTGTGGGTCAGGGACTTGGTTTTGGCATTTTTTTGTGTGTGTGTCCAAGAAATTGTTGGGCATGAGTTTCAACAGTGACATGATGCGGTAGTGAGAATCCGTGGCAGGGAGGCTCCGTGGCAGCTGTTGACTGGACAGACTCCAGCTTCTCTGCGGCTGGGATGTGCAAGGACTCATTTTTGTTTTAACTTGGCCTGCCCCCAGGGCTTTGGGACAATTTGTCGGGGAAGGAGGGAACCTCCAGAGGGAGATGCTGGCTTCTGGCTCTTCATTTAGGTGGGTGCTTAAGAGATTAATTGGAAAAATAAGTGGAATGTGACCGTATTTGTATTCTGAGTTTATGAAGCAGTTCATACCAGTTATACTAATTACCCCAGAGGGCATTGTGAAATGTTAAGAGAGATTTGGTCTTAATTAACTTTTGTTTTTAGGATTGCAGGATGAATAGTTCTTTTGAGGGCAGGGGATAGTCTGTTTCCTGAGCATGGAGGCGGTGGAGAAAAGGTATGAGTCTGTCAGAGGGAGTAGCTGGAGAAGAAAATACAGGTCACTTGTGGACCATGGAAGGCCCTGGATACCTCACTAAGGGGTCTAGGGTAGCTCTTGATACCTGGGGACGAGTGAGTCTCTCTGCTTGTAACTGTGAGAGGCTCAAGAGCTTTGCCTCCTGAGGGCTGACGCAGTCACCAAGATGGCTGCCTGCCTAGGCGTCTCTGCGCGCCCAGCCTCAAACTCCTTATCCACGGTCCGTTCTCAAAAAACAGCCAACGCGGCAGCTCCGGGTGGCCAGGATTGCGACACCAAATGTGTTTGTTCCCTGTGTTTGTGAAATACCTCAGAGGCACTGTTCCAGTCCCACCTGACTAGTTTTCTGATTGCCACACGGCCCTGGCTCTAACTGCCAATACTCAACCAGGGCTGACTGGTCAGAGATTTTGAGATGTTCATGGGTTCGGAACTTGAGACTTTGTTTCTGTGGCCAAGTGAGGAGATTTTACCTTCCTGGGACTTCTGAATATGGCTTGTTGGGCTGGGAGGCAGTGCTGGTAACCTGGGGTGTGACCTTGGGCCAACCTCTTGAACTCCCTGAGCTTTCATGCCTTCCACTGCGTGATGAGGATAATAATTGTTTCCAGGGATTGTGACCCACCAACTATACCACCAGACAGAAGGTCAGGGTACTAGCTGACTTGCCAGGTTTCCCGCCCCAATAGGTCACTGAAAGCAAAGTTGACCTCAGGTTTCTGAGTTGTTAAAATTCAATCTTACATTTAATTCTTGCAAGTGAATTACTGTCAATCTTTGACCGAGAGCAGGAAGAAGGGGCCTGGCTAATGTATAACATAATGGGCACTCAGAGCCCCAAAAATTTGCTTAAGAATGTGGTCAGTGGTACTTCCTCAGTCCAAGGAAGGGGGCTTCAAGGGCCACATGACCTTGTGCATCATTTCCTTCATGGCCTTCCCTCCTTCCAGGGTAGGGGGGACTGAGTTGGGGGCTAGAGTTACTGGATTTCTATTATGTGACACACACTAAGACAGCAGTTTTGCAAATATTTTCTCATTTTTCATCTCCTTGACCCCTAGAACTAGGCAGTGTTACCCAGAAACAACAATGGCTCATTTAATAAATATCTACTGAGTGATAATTATGTTCTAGGCATTGTTCTAGGACCTAGAAAATGCAAGTAAACTGAGGCTCAGAGTGTGACATGATTTGTTCAAGGTCACACGGCCTATGTGACTCTCAGGATAAGATCCCACCTATTCTGGGCCTTATCCCAGGGTTGTTTTCATTCTGGAGTGTTGCACACACACACAAACATGCACATGCATGTTTACACACAGCACACCCACACTCACATGTACATACCTGTACACGGGCACACACACATCATCAGTGCAGCAATACTCACGCTCACATACACACTTACACACACGCCACACCCATACACACACTTGCATGTTATTCACACCCACCTTTCCATTGACTGGCAAGAATTTTATCAAAATTCAAAATTTCAGTGATATGTAGATACAATCTCAAAAAATTTTCATCTTATTCCTTCCCTCGTTCCGTCTCTCTCTCCCTTCTCTCCCTCCCTCTCCCCCCATTCTGTGACCAGACCCATCTTCCTGCTTTTTTCTAGCCATGAAGTCTTAGGGAATTATTAGGACAACCAGGCTCAGCTTGGAGTACCAAGCCCGAAGCAAAGACACTCTCAAAGACGCGTTGAATCTATTTGCCACTTTCTGCCTTGGTCGGGCTTCCCCCAGGCTGCGGGACTCACCCTCGGATGCCCCCTCCCCAGCCTACCCACTGCCCTGCCACCAGGCGTGGCACGCTCAAGTTCAAGTCAAGACCTTGCAGCTGGGTGTCCCCAGCCCAGCACCCTCCCTCTGCTCTCTCAGGCATGTGCCAAGCGCCTCTGAAGGCCTCTTCCAAGTGTTTCATCACGCCTCGGGGTGGGGATGCATCTATTTTTGTTTCAACACTTTGCTTCCACCTGGCATTTAATTCGCCAGCTAATCGGTGAAGTAACTCATCTGATGCTGGCAGCCCTGAAGGAGGGGGCTAGGCCTGATCTGTGGAATGTTGGGGGGTGGGGGGCCAGAGAAGTCCCACTGGGAGTCCTTAGTGGTCACTGAGGAGGAAGGCTGAGAAGCTGGGTTTTTGCTTGGCTCCTAGTATAGGTTTTTCACACTCTGTAGAATATTTCATCATCCAGGCAACTCAAGGTGGGGGTGGTAGAATTTGAGAAACGTTGGCAACTCCTGTTTCTTAGTCCGCACAGACTGCCAATAGTCACCTTACCCAATGCGCCTATTTTCCAGCGGTATCAGGGCTCGCTCTGTATATATCTCAGACACCCTTGCCTTTACCGCGAAAGGATCTTGAAGTGTGCTTTGGCATCCAAGTCCTCACCAAGACCTTTGCACTGCAGGGTCTGTCATTTACCTTCTCCGTGGCTGTTTGGCCACATTGCCCAATGGGGTGAGTTTGCTCGAGGCAGGCTATTGAGTTCAAGCACTCATAAACAATCCCTAGCAGCGGGGGACTGCAAGATCTGCAGATAGCCCGGCAGTGGTTTCAGCAATATGCACTTTGTCTGGGGGCAAGCTCTTGTGTGTGTGAGCGCACGCACCCACCCACTCACCCACCCACCCATCCACCCACCCACACACACACACACACACACACACCACTAAAGGAGATAAAAGGAGAAGATGGAAATAGGAGATCCAGAGGTATGGTGTTGTGGAAGGGAGCGTGCCCAGAGAGAAGATGGACCTGGGCACCCAGGTGCCTCCCAGGCATGGGGCCAGGCTTTGGCATTGTTCAGTGATAAAGATGTGGCATTCCTGAGCTGGGGTTCTCTTGGGCACTTGGCTGATGGTCCTATGTGATGACTACTTGTGATCAGGTCTTTCATCGTGCTAGACTATACACCCTTCGGGCACAGTGATCAGGGCTTGAGTTTACTCCCCCTCTCTTGTACCCTTGAACTCAGAACCTTATGTACAAGTGTTCAGACAATGCAGCAGAGGAAAGGCAAGGCTGTATGTATGCCACTAGGTTTTGTACAGAACCTTCTATAAGAATCAACCCTTCTGGTGCTCGCTTCGGCAGCACATATACTAAAATTGGAATGATACAGAGAAGATTAGCATGGCCCCTGCTCAAGGATGACACGCAAATTTGTGAAGCATTCCATGTTTTTAAACACAATGGAGTATTACTCAGCAATCAACAAAGATAAACTCATGCAATTTGCAGCAACATGGATGGAGATGGAAGGGATCATGCTCAGTGAAATAAGCCAGAAAGAAAAAGAAAAATACCGGATGGTCTCACTCATAGCAGGAATCTAGAAAACTTAAATAAGGGACCAGGAAAAAGACTAATTATAGTAAAGTAAAAGTCAAAATCAACAACTATAAACCAGAAACACACCATGGGGGGGCGGGCAGGAGAGAGGGGTTAGGGTCAAAATAAGGGGGGGTGGGAATTGTATGGGGAATATAACCAAGATCAAAATGCATACATTGTGCAAAAATGAAAAATGTTGTAAATATGAATATATATATAAATAATAGTAGGAAAAAAAAAAAAGAATCAACCGTTCTGGTGGCTGAGCTCACTTTCAGGCATGTGGCTTCCTCCACTGCCCTGGCTGGGGTGTGTGTTCGTGGGTAACAGTATCAGGCCCTGGTGACTGTCTTCTAGCTGGGGAGTCAAGAAGACACCTGCAGAGCAGAGTGTAACCCTGGGCTGCAGAGTTTACTTAAACATCATGATGTCAGGACCACACGCTCAAGGGGTGTCCCCTTGTATTACAGACACCAAGGAGTCCTTCTCAGAGCATGTGGGAGAAAAGGGGACTTGTGGGGAAGCAGAGAGGAGGCTGGTGTGGGTAGGAGGCATGGTGCCAGTCAACTAGGGGGCAAGCCTTGCACCCACATCCATTTGCTCATTATTTTTCTTTTCTCATTCATTCACCCCCAAATACCTCACAACTCCTGCTCTCTGCACTCGTCCAGCCTTGGGGAGCAGAGCAGGGAACAGGTCCAATTCGTAAAGTTATGGGGAGCCAGATAGTGAACAAATATAACGAGCAAGAAAAGCATTTACTGGAAAAGAATGAGTGTGACGGGGGAGTGGACTGGGCGCAGGCGGACATGGTTAGTGAGGGCTGAGCCTTGCAAGATAAGGGGCGAGGCTGGAGGGGGACATGGAAAGACAAGAGGAACGGCAAGAAGTTTTCCAGCCTTGAGGTTCAGGGACACAAAGAACCGGTCTCTTGCAAGATGCTTGAAGCAGTCCTCTGCGGCTGGGTGTGGGAAGCCCAGGGTGGGTGGAGGGAGGGGTGAGTAAGCGAGACACGTGATGAGGGTGGGGAGGTGCGGGGCAGGGGGTGGGTCTGGCTGGGTGGGGGGAGGTCACACAGACCCTTCAGGGACAGGAGAGGATTTTGAGTTTTAGCTCTGAAGCGGTCTAAGCAAGAGAGGCTGTGGCTCTGGCTAGGGTCCAGGTAGTGCAGAGATGTGGTAACCTGGCAGATTATTCAGGAGGGCAATGAGGTAAGGGCGGGGACAGAAGCAGAAGAAAACACCAGGACGTCCCTTGGATGTCTTGCTTAAGTCACAAGTCGAAGGGGAGGGGGCTTCGATTCCCCAGGGGGCACTTGGGAGGAAGGGAGCTTTGCGGAGGACATAGGACTGGAGGAGGGTGACATGGTTTGGGAAAGCAGGTGTGAGCATTCCATGAGCTCCCACCTGCTGGCTAGATCACCCTTTAACCCCTGTTTAGAAAAGCACCTTCGTTGTGATCTAAATTTGATGTGCACATGGATTTGCTATCTGGGGATCTGGGATCTGGGTGCCTATTCCAGTTCCAAGGCCACCGTGTTTTAGTTCAGCATCATGGTTTGTTTTTGACATAGGGCAGAGCGAGACATCTTTATGATCAACTTTCAAAACTGACTTGGCCCATCTCATTCCGTTTTTTCTTTTGTGTAAGCCTTAGATTCAAGTTGTCAGGTTTAATTTTTAAAAATCCACTGGGGAGTTTGGATTTGGAAAATTAAACTGAAGGGTCAGACGGATACCCTCAGCGCTGAGGCTGCATCTAAGGAATACGGAACAGATCTTTTTATTTATTGGCATTTCAGCGCCCCTACAGGGGATGGTAAGGATCTTAGAGCACCCCTGGCAGAGAGATCTCCCTCCTTTTCTTTCTGCTTCTCCTTCATAGACCAACACCACGAGGTGCTCCCCAGAGAAGGAGAGTTTGAGGGACATTGTGTTTGGAGACAGAGAAAGAGGGGTCAGGGCCCCACCCCGGGAAGGGGTTTGTCTTCCACGCTCATTGAGCCTGGGTGGCTCATGGGGTCAGTGGGAAAATCACCTGTTGTCTGCGTGGTTTTAGCAAATTATTTATAGTCTGGATTCCAGTCAGCCCATGTGGGACATAAAGTGTTAGGGCCAAGATAGGTCAGCATTATACTGGTTTCAAGAGCCAGAACTCAAATTAGCTTTTCATGGAGGAAGTTTATTGGTTCTTGTAACTGTGTAGTTCATGGAAAGGCCATTTTAATTGGGCTGGACTCGGGGATTTTAATGGCATCCTCTCTCACTTGTCCAGTTTCCTGTTAGCTTGTTCTCAGACTAGCTTTCTCCAAGAAGGGCCCCTGGAAGCTCTGGGCTTATATTTGCCTCAAAGCTCATATTATGGGGGAAAAAGGATTTCTCTTCCTTAAAGTTTTGACTAATGTCCCCAAGTTGAGTCTGGTAGGTTCCAGGTAGATGGAAGGTTCTGATTGGACAGGCCTTGGTCATGTGCCCATGTGAATGGAAGGTAGCAATGAGGTAGAGCATGGGGTGAGTTCCTTTAAACCCTGTGGGTTAAAGTGGGGCAATGGGAGGGTGGTGCTCTCCATGGAGAACACTGTGCCGATATCAGATGAAGGGACGGCTGTCGAGGCAAGAGGTGTCCTACTCGCAGGAAGGTTTTCTGAGAGATTGTTTCCAGCTCTGCCCCTCGGACGCACTGTGCTGACCCAGGTGCTGGTGGAGGAGGCCAAGCTTCCCCCAGGAGGCCTCCCTGCTCCCTGCTGCCTCCACCATCAACTGCATCCTCTTCTCTCATAACTCTCTTTAGTGTCCACGCTCTTATCCTGCACGCCCCCCCACAAGCCAGGAAATTTCTGTGCCCCTTCCTTAGAGCCCCCACTTCCAATCTCCACCAAACCCTTTATTTTGTGTTAAGCATAAGCCCCCTGCTACTCCTCTCACCAACTGGGAACAGGGAGCCTTAAACCTCAGTTCTATCCGTGGAGAAGGACTAATAGGAGCCTTCCTAGGGCTGCACTGAGGGCTTCTAAGTTACTCTAAGCAAAGCACCAAGCCCTGGCCTGGCTGCACCAGGCCTCATGCACACCAGCCCTTCACACTTCACCCCTCACCCTGTACCAACCCCCCTTCCAACACCCCAACTCCCAGCCATATTGGACTCCTCCCCATGCCCCAAGTAAACTGATTTCCTGTGGTTTGGGGGGTCAGTCTCCCCTCACAGGTGTGTTTCCTGGGAGTGGGGCTGTGTGTTATTCACCTCGCAGCTCTGAGTCCTTGGCACAGAGCCCAGAACATGGCACAATGCTCAGAGCTAGTCGGATGGTTGAAAGACATGGGTTTATCTGCTTGAAGCCAGGACAGTGTCTAACAAGCCTTTGTTTCCCCAATACTGGCACCCAGTTGGAGTTCACCAACCCCCCAGCCCATAGCTGAAGGCTGCAGGAGGCAGGTGTGGTTAGCCATGGGGGGGGGGGGCAGGCAAGGGATGAAGGGCTGGAGGGCAGGGGGATTTGGGTGATGGGATAAAAGTGATTCCGGGTGAATCCAGACCTCTGTGAGAGGACTTGGGCCGGGACACCAGGCCACAGAGGCTCAGCCTCCGTTCCCTGGTCTTCCCTTTTCTTGCCATGTGGGCGGGAGGCGAGCCTGCCCTTCCCCAGGAGCTGTGAGCTCGGCA
Organism: Talpa occidentalis; assembly: GCF_014898055.3. NCBI lineage: Eukaryota > Metazoa > Chordata > Mammalia > Eulipotyphla > Talpidae > Talpa > Talpa occidentalis. The sequence continues at coordinate 12,947,080 of NW_026555331.1, read as the reverse complement.
CAATGACTCGCGGAGTGTTTCACGGGCTTATCTGTCAATAATAAAAATGAAATTATATTAAAAATACAACAATGTGTGGGTTGCAGGACAAGTTAATGATTCCTCATGTAGTCAGATGCATGTCCCTTTAATTGAGGCAGGTAATGACCTTGCTAATAACAGCCTGGGTGTGTTTATGGTTTCTTTCTTCCAAGGAGCTCAAAGCACTTTCTCTTCCTATCTCATCTCTCCCCTGAACTTCCCAGGGAAGTGGGTCTTATTATCTCCTTTCTCAGGTGTCTGTGACTCACGAGCTCGGCTCCTTGTCCCCTGGCCTGGGTGGGGTCTGTGTGCCTCTCGCTTTTCGGGGCTCTGGGCCCAGAGCACCCCCCATCTCCTGGACCCTAGAAGGCCTGGATCACTGCAAAGGGTACTCTGACGTGTACACGCAAAGGGAGCTAGTGCACCGCAATGCTCGCAATGCTCGAAGCAAAGGGATAAGGGCAGATGAAGAGGGGGCGGCCTCGAGGGGAGACCTGCAGAGAATTGGAGGCACAGAGACAGCAGAACACTAGGCTCCCAGCATTCTGAGGGCAGGGACATGTCCTATTCTTCTTTCTGTCCCCAAGACCAACAGTGCTTGGTGCAGTGTGTGACAGATTCCTATAGCCAAGGTATGGTTCCAGCCCCTGCTGAAATCTCACCTTCTCCTAAGAAGATTTCTTTGGTCTGTCCCTGGTGTCCCCAAGATGCTAAGGCTGGTCTCCCATGGCCCCCTAGAGATGTATTTATTGCCCCTCAGAGCCCCAGCCTCTTCCCAGGCAGCTTTTTGTTCAAGTTCACGGTTGACTCATGTGTCAGCCTCTGGCTCAGATGCATGTCAGACTCATCCCATCCCTCGGGGCCTGCTAGCACAGGGTGCTCGCACAGTAGGGCTGCACACAGGGGCTTTGAAATCAGACCACCCAGATTCAAACCCTGCTTGGCCTTCAGCAGCTGTGGCATGGGAAGCCCCCTCCTTATCACCGACTGTGGCCAAGGTGAACCACAGAGCTATTGCTTGGCGCCTAATAGGAACTCGGCATTCACTTCCTGTGAATAATTTTAGATCGGGTGGTTCCAAGCCCTGGCTCCACATCCACATCAGAGCAGGCTTTCTTAGAAACAGATGTGCTTGGAACACCCCCATCTCCCCTACCCTGGCCCGGGAAATTCTGAGCCTATAGGTCAGGGGTGGGGTCAAGGGCACCACCATTTACCACTTACCTCTGGTTCTTGTGATGTTGAGGGTCTTGTGGCTTGTTGATGGAACATATGATTGGACATAAAACAGTACAAAAGTCATCGATTCCTGTGGTTTCTAAGGTCTACAGAAGGGATAGTTAAAGCTCATGAGTAAAATGGAAACCCAGGGGGTCCCCTGTGGAGGCAGATGGTATGGCAAGGAATTCACCTTGACTGCTTCATGCTGGCTCTGTGACCCCAGTCAGCTGATCACCCTCTCTGAACTCCATCCCGCTGCTTTCTCTGGGGTAGAGGCCCAAGTCTTCCGGGTCTTCAGTTTTTCTCGAGACCCCTGTATACTCCAGGGCCACCAGTCAGCGGGGCCACGAGTTACCGCTTGGCCTTCGGGAAAATTTCCCAAGTTTATGAAGAATTAGAGCTGGGGAAAAATGTTCACAGACATTTATAGCTCCCACTGGCATTTGAGAGAGAGCTAAGTCTGCAGACTGGGCTGCCGGCTGAACATCTTTCTGAACAGCACCTGGAACTCTCCCAGTTCTGGGAGGGGATGACCCTGGAGAGGTTAAAGGTGGGCACCATAGAAGGAGTCCAGGTTGTGAGGCCAGGCTCTCCCTCCCACTGGCTATGTGGCTGTGTGTGGGCCAAGAAACCTTGAGATATAAGTTGACATTCTGATAAAAGAACGTGATGCAGAGGAGAAGAGACATTTGTCCCAGGGAGGAGAGCAGCCAATGACCAAGAGTAGAAGATCACAAAGCCCCCTGGCCATAGTGCTGGGCAGGGTAGGGAGCAGCGTCTGGAGGGGGGAGGGGAGAAGGGAGTTCTGGGACCCTGGGGAGGCTGAGTCTGGCACCAGCTCATGGGAGGTGCTTTAGGGTCATAAAACTAGAGGCAGCAGCCCAGGAGGGAGAGTGGAACTGAGCGCTGCTGGACATTTTCTTACAGGCTCAACCCAGAGACATTACCGCATCATGATTCAACATTGGTGATAACCAACTCCGCTTTACAGAAAACTGAGGGTCAGAGAGGTGAAGGTCCCCAAAGTCACACAGCTCTTGGATGGTCCCAGAATTCAAACCCACACGGGTCTGACTAGGATAGTTGTCCTTTTTCTCCACTAGAGTTTACTGTCAAGGTGTCGGCCCCAAAGCACTTGGCTTTCTCAGCATCTGTCTGCAGGGCTTCTTCAGATGTTGCCCCCAGGAGAGGCAGACACTCTCCTTTCCTGGGAGCAGGTGACCCTCAGTGTTCGGAAGGTAGGGAAGTGTATGGAGGGGTCAAGGCCATCAAGATGGTGCTTTCTGTCACTGGGGGAGGCAGGGAGGAGGTGGAGGCCTGTCCCTGCAGCTGGGCCTGGGTGGTAGCCCTGAAGGGGTGATTGTTAAACTGCTCAGCAGGGAGGCACTGATCTGCAGACTAAGCATTACCCGGGAGGCTCAAAGGGTAGGATTGCGTAAGGACAACCTCTACTTGGGCCCAGAAATCTGAGAAAGTCTGCCCCTTTTTGTGAAAGGTAAATGAAAAACACTTCCAAGAAGCCAAGCCATTCTTTGCAGCTCCCCTCCACACCTCCCCTCCCCCAACTGCTTCCAGCTCAGAGCTGCAGCCCTACCAGGGCAGAACGGACCAGGGGCGAGGGCAAGATGTTGCTGTTACGTGTCTTTCTCCCTTTCTCCATAGGGAGCTTGGGGCTCAGATTGGATGGGAATGGCCTTTCAAATAGGTTGGACCTTCTGCCCCTGACTATTTTGTATGTCACTCTGTGGGGCCACGGCTAGATATCCAGCTGGTGTGGGGAGGCTCACTGTGTCTAAGGCGCAGAAATGGGAGGTATAAAGGCCAAAGAGACTGTGGTGCAACCTGAGGGACAGAGTAAAGCCTTGTGTTCCTTAGTCTGTCTTCCTTCCCTGCTGGCTTCTGAGTCAGGAATCTGTTTTCAAGTCCTTGCTCCTTATGGTCCCTCCTCCACGAGCTACCCTCTAGCCCTCAGATCTCACAATTACACAGCAACCTTGAGCAAGGCACTCCAACCTACCCAGCCTCAGTTTTTCTTCATCCAGATAGTGGAGATAGCATTGCCTGCCTCTCAAAGTTGAGAATCAGCAAGCCGATTCTGCAGAAGAGGTGGCCTGGCTTTCGATCTATCCCCTTGCTCCATCCCTAACTCACAGGGCAACCTTCTCCTCTCTGAGCCTCAGTCTGCTCATCCTACACTGACCCACTTCATGGAAATATAAGGACCAAAGAAGATGATGCTCCTGGCATCTATAACATGCCCAGCAAAATTGTTAATTGCCTTCTGCTCCCACGCTCACTCCCTCATGATTTAGCTGAGAAAGTTGGATCTGTATATGTCAAGTTACTCCAGGGACTGATTTCTCTGGGTTCCTGATTCATAAAATGAGGCAGGGCTAGTGTGTATCTGGAGAGTTGTTGTGAGGTTAAGTGAGTTGCTGGAAGAGTGCTAGGCCATGCTGGGATAGTGCCCAATACATAGGAAATGCCCCACGAAGGTCAGCTTTGTGGCTGCTAAAAATAGTTCTTTCTGCTGGTGATGAAGCCTTGACTGGTGCCCTGGCTCGAGTGGTCAGGGCTGACCAGACTGACAGGCCTAGGCAGACAGCCCAGGGAGGTTTGCCAGGAGCAGCTGTCTCCTTACTGTCCCCCAGAAGCAGCTTGAACATTGTCTTGTAACAGAGATTGCCCTTGCCCTTGACCAGTAAGAGATAGTGGAAAGAGGAATGTCCATGATCATTGGATGCATCTACACTTTTTTCCTGGTTAAGAAAGCAGATGAGGGTGATGGCAGGACAGATTGTGGTCCTTTACTGGATGCTGATCAGCACAGAGGCCATAGCTAGACAGCAACTGGAGGCCTCCTACCATGGTGGGGAGCAGTGGGCACTGGGTAGAGCCATTTTGGCCAAGTCTGACAGGACGTGCTTCCTTTGTAGGAGCTTGGAGTGATGGGCTAGATGAATTTTCAGGGGTTGAGCCTGTGTTTCCTGACTCCAAGTCCAGTGATCTTTCCATGACACTGCAAATGCCCAGAGTCACCCTGGTTGCTCAGTCACTGATTTGATGGCCAACTGGATGCTCAGGGAGCACAGGGAAGAAGTGCAATTGGAGAAAGCTTGTGGAGGAGGTGACCACTGAGCCAGGCTCTGTAGGTTGAGAGGAAGGAGACAGCAGTTGTCTGTACTTCCTCATCTCCTCCTCATTCCTCTGCCTCCACCCGCTGCGATCTGGCTTCTCCCACATCATGGAACTGCTCTTATTGAGGTCATCAGCCACTTTCTTGTGGCAAATCCAATGGGTGCGTCACAGCTCTCCTCTTAACTGCTGTGTGGGGTCACACTTGACACTGAGCTCACTTTTCCCTTGAATCCTGGCTCTCCTCTTGCCTCCCCCGTTGTCCCTTTCAATTTCTCTCGTGCTCTTGTTACTGGGTAAAAGGGTCTAAAAACAGCCACCAGGTCAGAACCTCTCTTAGCAATTCTGGGTCTGGCCACCTGCCACCACAAATGCAAACAAAAGGGCCTTTGGTACAGCAAAAAAGAAAAAATAAACCACTTTATTTGAAACAAGAGGATAGAGGCAAAGGGAGGATTAACAGGGTAGATGGCGAGGAGGAAGGCTCAGTTACAGATCCGTGTGCATCAGTGGTGCAAGGGGGAGTTGCAGCCACAGCCGCTGGCAAGGTATGGCAGCTGAGGCCTGAGGACCCCCAATCCTGGGTGTGGGGTGTGTGTGTGTGAAGGCCCACTGCCCCACAGCTGCCTTCTACAGCATCTCCAGCAAAAAAAAAAAAAAAAAAAAAGAGAGAGCCATGCCCCTTACTTCTTTTTAAAGATTCCCTCAAAAATGGCCACTTAGCTCTACCCCCTCCTATGACTCCATCCTCAGAATGTCAGGGGCAGAGTTCAGACCAAGGCACTGAGCGGAAATGGTTCCAACCAGCATGGCAGTGCCACACACCAGGGGGTGGAGCATGGCCCCTCAACTGCTCCAACAATTTCATCATTCCCTGCTACCTGTGTATCATCCATCCATCCACCTACCCACCCCCTGCTTACCTACCTACCCTTTTGTCCTTCTCTCTCTCTTTGCAATTAAGGAGTTTAATGAAGGCATTATTTATACAACTAGGGAAAGATTAAGGATACTGGTGGGAAATAGTATCATACTCTTGGACAAAAATATCATGGAGCCATTATTAGCCCTAGGCCTGGAGGGAAGGTCAAGTGGTTGTCAGAGCCCAGAGAGTGCAGCTGTAAGCGGGGGCTTCCTATTAATAGCTTCCATAGAAGGACAGCCAGCCAGAGGCATCAGTGCCCTCCTAGGGTCTTCACTGTCCTTGATGCTGCCCACAGAACTCAGCCTCCTGTGCCCCTTACTCTAATGTGGGCCCCCTGTGCTGGCAGTCTCCTCTCCCTCCTGCTACTCTCACACCCTGAGGATGCTTCTCTGCTCCATGGCTGACACCCCAAAATTGATATCCTGGGATAAACTTCTCTTCTGACCACTTGAACACCCAGCGGCATACTCACTGGCCACCTCTGGCTGCTCTACAGGCATAAACTCAGCATGTCCCCAGTGGGACTCCTGGCTTTCCCCAAAAAGGCTTATCTTCCTGTATTTCCTGTCTGCATAAAAGGCATTCTCGAATCCTGCCCCTCCTTTCCTCTCCATATCTCTCCCCAGTCCTGTCACATCCACCCCCAGATAGCTGACATAGTCCCGCTCCCATTCCCTGAGCCCTCATCTCTCCCTGGATTGCAGTAATTGCTTCGCAACTAACTTTGCAGCAAGGGCTGCTAGTTGCTTCTAAAGGTCCATTGATTCTTTCTTCCTTAGTTAAAGAGTTCCAGTTTTCAGTTACATGGCCAATGATCTAAAAGACGACATTTACCAGCCTCCCTTGCAGCTAGAAATAACTATGTGCCTAAATTCTGGCAGACAGGTATAAGTAAAAATTTCATGTGGAAATGCTGAGGTTTCTTTAAATTATGTGTGTTGGGCGGGGCACAATCTTCTCTTTCCTGGCTCTATCCTGCTGTGTGGAACATGGATATGATGGCAGCTACCTTGGGCGATTTGGAGAATGGTTTTCTACAGTTGGACAGTGTTTTTCAAGAACTTTATCATCCATTAGCCACTTTCTGGACTTAAATACAAGTGTGAAATAAGCCACTATTATTTTATGTTTGTTTGTCTGTCATTTGCATGGGTGAGAACAGATTTCTTACCAGTGCATTTTGTACCCAGGGGAATTGTCGCAGATGTTTTTGTGCTGCACATCCCACCATGGACCACCTGATTTCAGCACAGCTGTGTGAACAGTTTCATGCATGATGTCAGTGTCCTATTTAAAATATGCAGGGTTTGTTCAAAACCACAGAAACCAGTCAGCCCCTGCCCAGGGAACAATCTGGAAGAATGTTGGGTGGGGTGAGAGGCAGTGCCTCCTGGAGGCAGTCCTCAAGCACTGACCACATGAAGTTCATTAATGGATTCTCAGAGGGTCTCCAGTAGGACAGAGTTCATGCTGCTCACAGAGGTAACCAGTTCAATAATGCAGCCCTAGATATTTATGCCTGCCAGTCTCTAGCTCAAGCTCCTTTCTCTGTCTCTGCTGTTTCCTGGGGTCACCTTTCAAATAAAGCACCTCCACCTGTGTTCTTTCTCAGGTTCTGCAACTGAATGGGAACAACAGGGTTTTCTGTAATATGAGCTCTATTTATGCTTCTCTTGCCCAAAGCCCATCTCTGGAACCCCATTCATTCCTGGATGGTGGTACAATTCTTTGTCCTCGCCCCGTGGCCCCCCATCTGGTTACCTCTGATAGGGTAAAAAGGAAATAATCCCATACCCTCTGGGTTCTTCTCAGCTGTCAAATAATCAAACAAGTATCATATCAATAAGAGAAAAGTAAAAAAAAAAACCACATCTAAATAATAATAGCACATATACCTTCTATTTAGATGGAGAGACCCAGCAAGACTGAGTAAGTGTAATTTATCTAAGTCCAGAGAGGTTGGGGGGAGGGAAAAAGGGAAGGTATTTAAGGAGGTTATCAGATTGGGCACAGCCAACTGAAAGATATGAAGATTAAGCTGTGACTTCTTTAATTATAATAAAGTAAAAATCAAAATCAACAAGCAACTATAAACCAGAGACCCACTACGGGGGTGGGGTATGGAGAGGAAGGACTAGGGTCAAAATAAGGGGGTGGGAATTGTATGGGGAATATAACCAAGATGAAAATGCATACATTGTGCAAAAATAAAAAATGATGTAAAATATATATATTAAAAAAAAGAGATAAGGAGATTAGATCTTCCTGGAAGAGACCCTTTTAGAGAGAGATTTACTTAAAAATATCAAAAACAACCTCCACCCAGGCTTTATTTATTTATTTTCTTACATTGTTGTTTATTTTTGTACAATAATTGATTTCTCTGCTTGTGTGTTGTCTCCATAAATTTCCCGTGACAACATCACCCGTGAACCATCTCCATAGTCCCTTGTGCTCTTCCCTTCCCTTCTTTGACCCCCCCCCTCCCCTGCTGTGCCTCAGATCTATCATTTACTGGCAAGTTTTGTCTCTTTTTTTGACCCATTGTTTGGTTCCCCTATATTCCTCTGTAAGTGAAACCATCCAATATTTTTCTTTTACCTTCTGACTTATTTCACTGAGCATAATCCTTCTAGTTCCATCCATATTGTTGTGAACAGCACGAGTTTTTCTGTTTTGATTGCTGTATAGTATTCCATTGTGTATCTATACCACATCTTCTTGATCTAGTAGCTTGTTTTTGGACATTCAGGTTGTTTCCATGTCTTGGCTAGTGTAAACAGTGCTGCAATAAACATAAACATGCAAGTTTCCTTTCAAATTAATGTTTTTGTGTCCTTTTGGTAGATTCCTAGGAGTAGAATCACTCACCCAGGCTTTAGAACCTCCCCTCCGCTCCCCCATGAAATAACCTCTTGCTGAAAATACATCACCTCCTTCACTGAAGATCTGGCCCTTGCCTGTGGCCCACTATGTGCCCTTTGCTCTGGCTGTGCTAGGGCATACACAGTTTCCTGCTCTGGTGTCTTCTCTCACACTGGAACATTCCTTACCTTCCCCACTCAAAGGTTCAGGTGCCCTTCACCATGCTGCTCATGCTTCCATCTTCTGGAAAGCCACATTCACCCTACACGCAGGGTGGAGCTGCTTCTTGTCCAGCCTCATTCTCTCTTCACACCCTTCTCCAACCATCTGCCTAGTTGCCCTGATTTCTCTTGACTCTGTGCTTCTTCCTTAGGCAGAGACATCACACTCTCTCCTCACAGAGCTGAGACAGAGCTGGAACTCAGTGTTTGTGGAGTGGCAGTGTGAGCAAGTCAGCACTGGAGCAAGGAAAGCCCGGACGGGCATAGGTGTGCTGCATTCCTGGATTCATCAGTGGTTCCCCCCAAAGGCCCTTTACTGCAGCATCGAATTTCTCCAGAATTAGGTCTCTCTTGTGCTTTAAAGCTCAGAACCTACAACCTCTCCCCCAGCTTAGCTTGAGCTCTAAACACGCCCATTTCCCCCCAGACATTGGCTTTTAGGCCATCTGACTTCTCATGGATTGTCCCCCCTACCTCCACCCAGGGAAATTCTCTCTGTCCTTCAAAGTATCAACTATACCTTTGATATCCATAAGCCGATTTTTGCCAGGAATTGTGCATTTCAGGTTGCAGTTTCTTAGAAAAGCTTGTTGCGTTGGGAGGGGGAAAGCTTGCTGTGTTGGGAGGGTTGGAAGTGTGTGAAGGGATGTATTTAACAAACATTTACATGGGGCTTAATAGCTTCCAGGCCCCATTCTACATGTTGTACACATACATATCAATTAATTTAATATGCATAACAATCTTATAAGGAATCTGCAAAGGGTCCATCATGGTATCAGAGAATGGAGGGACAAGCATCCCAGGCAGACGACCAGCAGAAGTACACATGGTTTTAGGGAGGAATGTGAATTGATGTTGGGGAATGGGCATCAATGGGTTGGGTTGGGCAGACCTGTCCGTGGAGGTAGTACTGGCTCTTGACTCTTCTGGGATGCGTGGAGGCCTAGGAGGAGTCTGTGCATGTTGGCTGATGAGCAAGGGGCTCTGATGCTGTGCCACCTGGGTCTCAGCAGTGCCACTTGCTAGCTGGGTCACTGGGGCAGATAACAGGACCTCTTGGTACCTCGCTGTTCTCATCTATAGAATGATGATGATAAGCGTAACTGCCTTGTGGGAGACCATGGAGAGCAAACCTGCAAATGCCTACAACCCGCTTTGAATGGCACCTGGCACGCGATGGCTCTTCTCATGCTGGCTGTCGGCTCAGCCTTGGTTTCCAGTCCTGCCGCCCCGTGTGCTGGTGGATGATGATTTCATCAGCTGGTTGTGGGGAGGGCGCAGTGAGCAGTGAGGTCAGGGTAGGAATCAGTCGTCACAACCTGAAACTGGGAACTGAGAGGTATAGGGCTCCTGGAAATGCAAGAAGAACTTGCCAGCAAGCATTTCTGTGAGGTTCAGGGAGGCCCCGCTCTCCACAGGGCACCCTCCGCAGCCTCATAGGTTTGTGACGCACGTGTGGGAAGGAACCGAAAAGGGGACCTGAAAGATGTGTTTTCTCAGAAACAGGCAAAGGGGGCAGCAGGGGTGGAGGGGCAGAGTTTCGAGCGCCTCCGAGGACCATCAGGGCTGAAAGGTTGTGGCTTTAGAGGCCAAGATAGCAGCCACTGAAGAGCGCTGGCTTGAAGACCTGCTTTGCTTGATCTGGTAGCGATTGATAAGATTAAAAGATGATTCTAGTCACCTTTATATATAATGCAAGATTTTTAAAAAAATCCCAGATGTCCAGCTTCTGGTGAAAATCAGAGAACCTGGGGCCTGCAGGCTGGCACGCCCATGCAGCAGTCATCAGGGGGCGTTGAAAGGTCCCTTCCATTCTTGTTCCTTTGAGGGAGGCATTTGCATGTAAGGATGTTGAGTTGAAGCCAAAAACCCTCATTTTAGAGATGGAGAAACTGAGACCGAGTTGGAGATGGGACTCATCCAATGTTCTACAAGCGAGAGATCAGGTTCAGACGGGACCCCAGGTCTCCAGCATGCTCAGCTGCACACCCCAGCCCTCTGGTTTTCTTCCCTCTCTAAGTCCCTGCTGGGAAAGACAGAGGCGTCCAGGACACGGTCTACTGTTAGCTTAATGGATGATCACTTTGGATGATAATAGGAGTCGTTGATTAAATACCTATAAAGGCTGAGGAGCTTCACATATTTAATCCTCAAAACAACTTTGGGAAGCAAATATTTTTATTCCAACTTTTCACATGAGGGAACTGAAGCTTAGAAAAGCCAGCCCGCAGTCCATAGTTGCTATGTGGCAACTGGGTCTTGAACATTGGTCTAGGTGCCTCTAAAGCTCCACAGCTTTCTTTTAAAAAAAAAAAAGATTTATTTTTATTTATTCAAGAGCTGGGGACAGGCCAGAGTCATGGGAGGGTGAGAGAATTCACCAGAGACAGAGCAAGGAGCAGAACAGGCAGACAGACTGAAAGCACTGCTGAGGGGAGCAGCGGATGAGACAGGAGAGGTCTGCCGCACCATGTGGGTTGCTCCCTGGCCAGCCAGGAATTGAACTGGCACTGCAGAGGCTGCAGACAGCTCCACAGTGCTGCGCTCAAGCCTCTGCGCCACCTGGGACGCCCTCCACAGCTTTCTTGCGGTCCTGATATGAATGGAATGTCAGGTTAGGCTCTGGAAGATGCCAAATTTAGAAAGTTCTGGAAGCCACAGAGTGGTTTACCAGTGGCTAGTTTGGGTGGTTGAGGACATGTCGGGGCTAGGGTTTGAATGATTGAGTATCTCCCAAGCTTCATGGGAGACTTGACCTCTTTTCCTGGACTGCCCACCCCTTCCTTCTCAGGCAGTCCTCATCGAGGGAGAGGGGCATCTAGAGAGGAGAGCTGGGGTCAGGCCTCAGGAAGGACAAAAGGTCTGTGAACCAGAGACATCCTACACGTCTTTAAGAGACCTACACCCAACTTCCCAATATCCCTGTGCTGGGTTAATGGCCCCGGGTGAAAGCTCCTGGCACCATGAGCTGGCCTTGAACATGGTGGTTGTCACTTGGTGGTGAGGTTTCCTTTAATCCAGTCTCCCTGCCCCAGGCCAGGGCCCTGCCCCATTTATTTCACCGACTGTGGTGTTTTACCCACAAGGGTTTTTTGAATGAACAAGTGATTGTCCAGTGTGGGAGCCATTTCTTCTTTCTGGGGTTAGTCTTCTAGGATTTAAATCTAGGCTCCATACTTATTGAGTGACTTGGAAAAATCATTTCAGCTCTGAGAGTTTCAGTTTTTTTATGTCTATAAAATGGAGGTGATAACCTTGCTTTACCTCACTGCCTATTGTTAGGATTAATATATACCCCATGAAGTACTTCGCACAAGGTCTTCTATAGTGCTGTGCAATACAGTAGCCACTAGTCACAGGGGGTGGCTATTTAAATTAGCTGAAACTAGACATTCAGTTCATCAATTGCACATTTCTAGTGCACAAAGGACACATGTGGCTGGTGGCTACTATACTGGACTGCACATAAAGAACATTCCATTGTGACAGAAAGTTCTGTTGGACACAACTGGCCTAAAACATAGTATGTTACTATAATTCTCACTGTTATTGTTGTAGTAACAACAGAGTGGTGCATGATACCAGGGCTCAGCTGTAAGGTAGAAATTTGCCCTCATGACAGGCCAAGCTGAGCTCATTCCCAGGAATCCCTTTCCTCTGAACTCAACCTGGGGGCACCCCACTTGTGTCCGTTCCTGGGCTCAGGTTTTAATGAGCCTCCAAGAGGAAGATCCCAGTTCAGAGCCCTCACCTCCCCGATGAGGCTAGACCCTCCTCAAGAGTCGGGGTTGGGTTTTCTTTACCCCCATGGCCCCAGTGCCTGGCCTTTGGCAAGCCCAAAATAAATTTGTTGGAGAATGAGTAGCTATGTTTAAAGATTTCCAAGGATCTGAGACAGCATATTTGCTCAGTTTGTGGCCACATCAAAGGGAAGAGAGAGCCACAAGGAAGTTGGTCTTGTTGGTGGTCAGCAGGCCCGAGCACGGAAACGTGGGCCAGATGAGCAGACTTCATGGCTGATAGCGACCACCAGGGAAGCACAAGGTGGGTGGCCAAGGGAGGTGGATTACAGAGAAAACTGTTTTATGCCAGGGGGCCCCCCAAAGTCTTCCTGAATCTGAAAGGAAGGGCTGAGTTTTCAGAGCATGCCTGCTGGGGGAGGGACAAGCCACAGGCTACATTTCTTTCCTCCCATCGAGTCCCCATTTGTCTTCATTTTTGCCCTAATGAGGCCTGGGGAAATGAAAGTTAACCAGAAAGAAATCTTTGTGTCTGTAACCTTCAAGACTCTTGCGTTTGGCTTCCTCAGCACTAGAGGCTATTTCTTTGTGGGTGTGACTTCTCTGCCAAGTCTGCATTGTTTCAAGGAAAAGTAGGTCTGGACATCCGAGGTAAACTGTTATGTTTAACTTGAGTTCATTGGTCCCAGTCTCCTTTAATCAAGCCCCAGATCTCGAGGCCGTTCCAGGAGAGAGATTGCCTTTGTTCCCTTTGGCCATTGAAAGCCACCTCTGCCTCCAGGTCTTCTGCTCGGATCTCTACCTAGCCCTGCCCCCACCCACTCCCCTTTGACCTTGGGGTAAGCCCAACCTCCACATCGGGGTTCATGTGGACTTGTGTTGTCACCCCTATGATGGGTTCACCTGCAGCTCTCACTGCTCACCTCCACACACTGTCCCATCGGCCTCTCGGCTTTCTGCTTTCCTGATCACTCAGCTCGTCATTACCCTGGGGCTTTGCTCCTGCCCTTTCTACTTCCTTGTCCACGCTGCCCTCTGCCTTGTCATCTGGCCAACTCCTACTCCTCTGAAATGCCTCTGCTTAGATGTCACTTCTCTAAACCTGTCACCGTCCCCACCCAGGACTTGGCAGTGAGCTGGCCCACACCTGCCACCTCTATTGCAACTATCAGCTGAGGCCCCAATTGCTGTCCAGACTCTAGTTTGAGGCAGGCAGGGCTGCGACTGTCTTGCTGATGATTGTACACTCAGTGTCGGGCCCGAGGCACAGAGGGCACTTGGTAATGCTTGTAGAATGAGTCAAAAAGGTGAATTAATGAATGTCATCATTAAGTTCATGAGGCAGGCTTCAATTACTGGTTCCGACAGTCTCCATAATGCTTTTTAAGTTAAATGTTGAAATGACTTACCGTAAGTGATGAGTTTATTCATTTACTTGTTCCAAAGGGATAAAATTATACCAGTGATTCTGTGTTCTTTTACTTTTACAGCATGAACTTTAGAGCCAGATTGTCTAGATTCAAATTCCTGTCCCATCATTCAGCAGCTATGTGATGTTGGGCAATTTACTCAGTTCTTCTGTACCTTCGTCTCTTCAGCCAAAGGATGGAATTGCTAACACTATTTATCTAGGGAGGCTGTCATGAGGATTAAATTAGTTTATATTTGCAAAGAGCTTAAAACAGCCCCAAACACTCTGATGCATTATGTAAAATTTGTTAAAGTAAACAAAGGAAAACTATGGGGCTCTCTCAGATGGTAGCAGCCTTTTAGAGTAAAGCTTTACTATAGTGTGAGTGTTAGCTCAAAACCATCCCAGAAGTAAAGTTCAATTTCAGCATGGGGCAATCCTCTGCTCCTACCCTTTTCTCACCCTCTGTGGCCTGTTTGTAACTCCCAGGAGCCTCATCTTTTCTACTATCTCCATCAAAGCATGGCTTGGCAATACTTGCTTTCAGAATGGTGGAAAGGTAATTCATGCTCTGGTGTAAATGACTACCCACTTTTTATAGGACTCCTCTCCAAAATCACCACCTTAGCATGAAAGTCCTACTTCCAGGAATCCAGGAGGACAAAAATGCACTTTATGCTCATTCTACCTGTCTAAGTGCAGCTGACCTTGGCAGACTTTATTTATCATGCCTCTTGGAATAAGGGGTCAAGAGTGGAAGGGCGAAACCTATGGTGCTTAATGTTGAGAACCCTGGAGACACATTGGAGGAGAGAGGAAGACACACCACTGAACATTTAATAACAGCAGATGGGGCCCAACTTCTAGGTATCTACTCCAAAAATGCAAAATCACTGATTCAAAGGGATATCTGCACCTTTATGTTCATTGCAGCATTATTTTATTTTATGTATATTTTACATCATTTTTCCTTTTTGTACAATGTATGCTTTCTCATCTCAGGTATAGTCCCCATAGAATTCCCACCACCAATTCACCTGTGCACTGTCACCATAGTCCTTTGTGCTCTTCCCCCGCTGTTTTGATCCCTCTCTCTCTCCCTCCCCTGCAGAATGTCTCTGATTTATTGTTGCCTGTTAATTTTGTTTCTTAATTTATTACAATTATTTTTTTTCCTGATCCCTTATTTTTCCCCTACATTCCTCCTGTGAGTGAAACCACCCAATATTTTCCTTTTTCCTTCTGGCTTATTTCACTGAGCATAATCCCTTCCAGCTCCATCCATGTTGCTGCGAATGGTGTGAGTTTATCTCTTTGATTGATGAGTAATATTTCATTGTGTATATATGCCACATCTTTTTGATCCATCCATTTTTTTGGCATTTAGGTTGTTTTTATATCTTATGGGCCTTTTGGAGCCCAAATTCTTCAATTCTGGAAGTGCCCCGTCTGGTGGCCACTTCAGTTTGGATGCTGGTAACTTACAAAATGAGGTCACATTGGTCTTAGTTATTCCTCAGGATGACCCTGCCTGGGTGGTTTGGATTATTAGACGCATTTTATTGAAAGGGAAACACCAACTGACAGAAATGTAACCTTCCTTGCTCGAGGTCATGGAATGAGGAAATGGCGGAGGCAAATGCAGGACACAGGGCTCTGTTTGGCCATTTGACCTGGGAAAGAAGACAGAAAGGAGAGAGGAAGGCATTCCTGACCTTGGGGAGGGCTGAGAGCCTTTCTTATAATGTCACCTGGAGTTTGTTGAATGTGTCAAGAGAAAACAAGTAGAGCATCTGGAACAAAAGAGTATGAATTCTAATTCCAGATCCTTGTCTCCCTAACAGTGTGACCTTCAGCAAGTTACCAAACACTTCTGAGCCTCTCCTTCCTTATCTGTAAAATGGGGATAATGCAGTGTCAGGTTGTGGTGGGAAATAAATCAGTTAAAGCATGTAAACTATGCAGAGCCATCTGGCACATCTTGAGTGTTAGCTCTATAGCATCCTTTGACCTACACTCTTTTGTTTTGGGCTTTCCATTTATAATCACAGGGAATTATTTATGTTTATTCCAGTCTAACAGATGATGAAAGGAGGCATGGAGAGATTAAGTTATTTGTAAAGTAAAGCAACACACCTGGGGTTGGTCTATCCAGGGCTTTCAGTGTGAAACCTGTGTGGCTCCCACTTGCCATGCTGATTCTCCGCTCCAGAGTTCTGGGACTTTCCTGACTTTACTGACCTCAGGTGCCTTACTAGGAACTGTATAGCACCAACACTGAGCGGAATAATGACAGGAGCATCATTGTCCCCAGATTTCACTTACAGCCCAATTCCCTGTGATGGTGGAAGCCTCCACCTCCCTGCCAGATGCTCTGTGTTCTCCTGCCCCAATGGGTGTGAACTCATCCACAATGTCTCCTAGATCTCAACCATCCCCCAGCAGTCAGGATCCTATGGCAGTGGGCCCAGTGAGAACTGACACTACCTTAGATCAGGTGGAGGTGGTGGTGATAGAGATGGATGGATTTGAGGACTCTGTAGGAGGTGAAATAGCCTGTTCTAGGCATTGTTACAGGCACTGGAGATAATAAAGATGAATAAGACATAGAAACCCATCTTAAAGGAGTTTACAGTCTAAAAAGAGGGAGGCACCCATGTATCAAATTTGTATACACAGGTGTAACTGGCTGTGGTGGAATGAGTGTGGAAGTAGTTCTTTGTCCTGTGCTATTGCCACACCCTTTGTGGTGTGACTTGCTGACTTTTCCTATCAAGCTGAGGCTATTTCCACACTCCCTTGGATCTGGGCTGATGTGATGTGGAAGTGACAGTGAGCCCAGTTGTAAGCCTAAGCTTCCACTACTCCTGGGAATCTTGCAAAACTTCTAGGAAATCAAACTCGGGCTAGCTCCCTTGATGAGAGACACAGGGCCCAGCCATCCCTGTCACCTTTGCTGATAGCAGGCCAATTACCAAGAATACAAATAAGCATCTTTGACCAGCTAACACCAGGGTATCTGACCAGTTGACCATAGACGTATGAGTGAGCTCAGCCAAGATCAGTAGAGCCAAGCCCAGACAAGCAGATTGGCTCAGTCAACTCACAGACTCGTGAACCATAACTGCTTATTGCTCAAAGCAGGGATTGGCAAACTAGGGTGTGTGGACCAGCAAGCAACCTCTTTTTTAAATACGGTTGCATTAGAATATAGTCATTCTGATTTATTTATGTGGTTATAGTTTCTTTTGAGCTGCAAAGATATGACTGAGTAGTTGCAACAGAAACCATATGATATGTAAATCCTAAGATATTTACTATCTGACCCTTTAAGAAATGTTTGGAGACTGCTGGTTTGAAGCCACTAAGTTTGGGAATCGTTTGTTACACAGCATTGACTAATTCGTAGGTACTGGCACAAAAAGGCCCATGGGAACACAAAGGAAGGATTACTTAGTTCTCCACTGAGCAGGACATGGAGTAGTTGGGAGAGGCTCTGTAGAGGAAGTTGGCTAAGTATATTTTGAGCCAAGTGTAGACTTGGGCTTTGAAGGAAATGATGAGGAAATCAAGGGTCAGAATGATTGTGACCAGGCCAAAGTCACATGGCAGAGCTCCTGGTTCCTGTTCAGGGAGTTTTCATCTTGTCCAAGTAGGCAATTTAAACTTTTGGGTAGAGAAAGGGTCATGGGTCCAGACAGAATTGGGCTGGGATTCCAGGTCTACCATTTCTGAGATGTATGACTTTGGGTGACTGAATTTCTTTGTACTGGTGTCCTTAATCATGAAATGGGGAAACTAATACTAGTCTCATAGAATTGTTATGAAATTAAATGAGATGATGGACACAGGTTGTAGTTTATGATTTATGGTTATGAAGGAAGCTGTAGAGATAAAGGCAGCTTAGAAATGCTTACAATGGGGATTTCCATTTTAACCAGAATGAGGGATTTTGGCTAAAGGAAATTTTCTGTGCTGCTGGAATTTTTGGTGGGATGGATGGCCTTGGACCCATGAAAGATATACCAAGTGGAACCACCTGCTCCCCTGCTGAAATCCCCTCATCCTGGGGACTCCCAGTACCAACACCTTGTTGGGGACCCCACTCCAAGTTGCTTGCTTTCTGTTTTACAACCCCACCTCATGATAGGGGAGCCTGTGGACTTCGGGACTTTGATCACCTGCATTTACCTCTAAGTTCCTATTTCTCTGGGCCCAGGCTGAGCCCTTTCACAAGGCTATTTAAAGAAGAAGGGTAAAAGAAGGTGTGGAACAACACTTGAGAAGGGGTTCTTCCAAGAACCCACTATACATAGGCCCCGTGTTGAGTTCTCAGAATCAGAAACAGCCCAGAGTGGTGTCTCATCATCCTAGAACTCAGAAGCCACTGGGGAGGTAGACCAGATGTTCACAAAACAGTGTGGTGAATTTTGAGGCAGAGGAAAACATGGGACTCCAAGGGGGTGCAGTATAGCTTGGGGCTCTGGAAATGATGCCCAAAATGAATCTGATTGAGTCTTCCAGTCACAGGAGTTTTCTGGATAACAGCTGAGTAGAAACACATCCCAGCCAGGGGAATCAGCATGAGTGATGTAGCCAAATGGCATAGCCTAACCTGTGCAGGACATAACAGGAGCCTAGTGTTGTCCAGCATGGGTTTGAGTCAAGAAAAATGAGGAAAAAGTGAGAGTAGCAGAGGTGGCAGGAGCTGACACCCCACAGTCTTCAAAAGGATTGAAGCACAGAAAGTTTTGGTGAGTAGGTGCTAGGGACCCTGCCCATGAGCCACCATCCTGGCAATGGTTTCTTTTTTTCTGGATCCCAGAAAGGGCAGGGGTAAAGAACTTTCCAGTATCATCAATGACCCACCCAACTCTGAAGCCCACTGTGGTTTCCCCACAGGGTTACATTCTATTTCTTACCCAACCTAACAGAATTTATCATGTTACGTTATTACATATGGTGGGACACAGGGTGCTGAGATACTGCTGAGTGCTTGAGTAGGGGGTGGGCAGAGGGAAAATTGGTGGAGACATCCCACCCTGTGCCTCCTGGTTCTGAGAGGTATCAGTCAAATTCTTGGGACAGGGTCAGTCTTCAGTGCCCCTAGAAGACTTTGACTTTGGTATTTGGAAATCCTTTCTGCTCTTCCACAGGAATGAAGAAGTGAATCCAAACCTGGAAGTGGAAATAAAAAAAAAAAAAGTCCCATCATCACTTTGGGATGTCCAAGTGTAACAAAAGAAAATTTCTCAATGAGGAACTGTCCGGCAAAGGCGAAAAATACCCTTTAAAAATACTTCCTGCTAGAAGTCAAATAGTAGGC
This sequence comes from Talpa occidentalis, assembly GCF_014898055.3. Classification (NCBI taxonomy): domain Eukaryota; kingdom Metazoa; phylum Chordata; class Mammalia; order Eulipotyphla; family Talpidae; genus Talpa; species Talpa occidentalis. The sequence continues at coordinate 12,928,212 of NW_026555331.1, read as the reverse complement.
AAACAAGAGTTGCACCATCCCAGCAGTGTTCTTTCTGGGTTCATTTTCTGAGCTTTGAGTTGGCTGATTTCTACTAATCCAGCATTTTGACCTTCCTCCGCCCCAATTGCCAACCCCCAAACTCCAGCCACAGCAGCTTGAACTTGGAGCTGACACGCTTGGGTAGGTTATGGTTGGCATTGACATGGTCCTTGATGATCCATCTGTAGGGAGGGAGGAGAGAGACAAGCGCTTCCCTGGTTATCCTGGAATCAGAGGGACCTGGGTGTCGGAAGATCTGTGCTCTGTCCTGCGCAGTCTTGTGGGGACCACCTCAAATCAGCCAAGAGCAATTCCTTTCTGCACCCAGTAATTTTGGGTTGGAGACAGTCAATGAGCATAACCAGGTTTGCAATCTTTCACTCATAGGGGATGGTTGGGAAAACTTCCCTTTGCCGCTGTTTGTTAACCTCCTACTGCCTGGCAGGTGCTGTGTGAGGTTGAGAGATGGACAACATGGTTGTTGAGGGCATGCACCTTTGGGGTGACTCACTGGGGGTGGAGCCCTGGCTCTGCCCTTCACTAGTTGAGTCACTTTGATAAAACCATGAAGTCAAGGGAGCCTCGATTTCCATATCTGAATTATAGGGACACCAATATTCACCTTAGAGGGACTAAATGAAACCAGAATGTATAGGACCAAAGACATGATCGACGTGGAATAGGGGCTCAATCATAGTGCATAGGTGCATGTCAAGACTTTTAGGCCCCTTTAGTGTTTGTGCCAAGTACTGAGGACAAAACAATTTATAGAAGACACTGGGGGTAGGGACTGGGGTACTGGTCGAGTCTCTGTGGGGCTCTCCATCGGGCAGTGAGCAAAGCATCGGCTGGTTATTAAACTGTTACCTGGTTCAAGGTCTGCCCACATCTATTTCCTGCCCTGCTCTGTACCCTGGAGACAGACCCTGCCAGCGGTCTTCCCAGGCTCCCTTGCTACGTGTTTTTGGGCTGAGCTTGGCCGTGGAGGAAGCTGGCTGGAGACCAGAGGGCAGAGACAGCCGTGCTCTCCACCATGGCATTTCCCATCAACTTTCTTTTCTCTTGCTCCATCCTTCAGGGGGGAAATGGCATCTCCCTGCAGCTGCCTCAGAGCCTCAGCCTCCGCCCACCTCCGTAAATGCTCCCTACATCAAGCACTCTGCATTTGTACCCCCTGGGGTGACTTCTGTTTTCTGCAGGGTTCTTTATGGATATAGATTTATCTGCTGTTCTCGTTGTCTTGATATTATCTTGATATTATCAATACTTTGTAAGACTTGCGTCTCCATTGTCTGGGATGAGCTCCCAGCCCCTCCTTTATTTCATCTATGTCATAAACAAAGAGAGTCTCAGAGGTTTGCTCTCCAGATTCTAGGTTTGATTTTCAGTTCTCTTGACTGCTGCGGGGCAGGGCTCAGCTCTGGGTGGTTCCTGGGTGCTAGCTCTGCTTCGGGGAGCAAAGGGGGAGGATCAGCATCTGCACCCAGCTGTGCCCGGTCAGGGGCACCCATGGGCAGCTGTCAGCAGCTCCTCCAGTTCCTCCTTTAGAAAGGCTCTGCCCTCCCCTCCACTCCCCTTCCTACTTGACCCTGTCTGCTCTTTTCTGAGTTCTCCCTTCCCTTTCCCAGGATGCCCAGAGGAGCCTGACAGCTCATTGTCTTGTGCAACAAATATGCATCACTTGGCTCTTGTCCAAGTGATGAGGACACAGCACTCAACGGGACAGGTAAGGCCCCTGCCCTCCTGGAGCTTATATTCTAGTGGGATACGGGGTAAAGAAAAGAATGTCCCATCCTAATTTGACAAATACTGAAAATGGGACAGGAGCTAAAGGGTAGGGGGTGGGCCGTGGGGCCTGTTTTATGAAGGTCATGGAGGGCGTGGCTGAGCAGGTGACGTCTGAGTCTGGGAGGCAGTGAGGTCGGGGCCCTACAGAAGGGAGGGGAGGGTACACGGGGCAGAGGGGACAGCAAAGGCAAGTGGAGGGAGCGTGTGATTGTGCTCCAGGAAGAGTGGCTGGAGTGAGAAAGTGAGTGACAGAGGAGAGGAGGGATGAGGGCTTGATAGGGCTCAAAGGCCAGGGAAGGGGCTTTGGATTTATTGGAGTGACTGGGAAGCCCTTGGGGCAACAGAGGAGTGACAAAGATTGAAGGATAACTCTGGCTTTGTGTGGAGAGTGTGGGAGGCAAGAGAGGCACAGGAAGTCTCGGAAGGACCTTCACCCACTGCCACCACCGCCCTGTGTCCAGAAGCACAGCGCAGCCTCCACTGTTGGCCCACGGGAGGTGTCAGGTTCCTCTTCTCTGCATCGGCATCCTCATCATCACCCCACGGTTGTGTGAACCTCTGCAAGTTCATTTTTTCTGTCTGAGATTCGGTTTCTTCATCTGCAATATGGTGATAATAATATCTACAGTCCTCCCTGCTCATCCACGGGGAAGACATTCCGAGTTTCCACTGGATGCGTGAGGTGGTGGGTAGTGCTGAGCCCTATTGAGATTGTTTTTTCCTATACGCTCATGCCTGTGCTAAATCTTAAGGTATAAACTTACAGTTTATAAATTAGATATAGCTATTAATTTATAAATTAGACACAATAAAATGATAATGAAAGTTCTAACTAGAACAATGACAGCAATACATTGTAATAAAAGTCCTGTGACTGTGGTTTCACATTGTCTCTCTGAAAATATCTTATTGGATATTTTGGATTAAACAAGTATTGATAATTGGATTATCAATTATTAGAATATTTGCCAGTTGCTGCTGACTACGGGGAACTGAGGCAGCAGAAGCAAAAACGAGGCCAAGGGGGTCTATTGTACCTTGTGGACATTTCTATCACTTAAGTATATAAATGCTGTAGGAAGCGCAAGAGATAACTGTTACTCCCATTTTCAGGACCAGGAAATGGAAATGCCTTTACTTAACTGAGGCTGTAACTTGCCTACCCGATTCTAAGCATACAGCTCCAAAAGGAACAGCCCCAAATCTGGGTCTTCATAGATATGCCCCAAGTCTGTATCTCTGCTCCCTTGGCCAAGGTGACTCCATGACATTATTTTCCTGGTCCAACAAGAGTCCAGGCTTATTCCACCATGGATGATGGAAACTAAGGTCCAACTGTCTTTGACCATCATGAGTACGTAATTCCTCCTTCTTGGCTCTGAAATAATGCTCATCATACTGGAGGGGCAATCCATCGTCTGTGCTTCGTGCCTTGCCTGGGCATCCCGAGAGGAGTAGCTTCTAGAATAGTAGTTATGTTGTAGTCTGTATTTCCCAGTGTCAGGCACTGTGCAAAGCATCTCATTCATGCTGTCTCATTTAGTCCACCCCAGAACCACCTGTACAAGGTTGTTATTCCCATCTGTGTGTTCCAGAGGAGGACTCGAGATTTAGAAGGGTTAAGTAATTTGCCCAAGATGGTGTCCTTATGGCAGAAGCAAGACTTGATTCCAAGACTTTGTAACTTTCCTCTAATCTCCTCTTTTTATTATTCTGTTGAGTACATGGCTTAGTCAGAATATTCAGTCATGGGTTAGTTAGATAATTAGTACCTTAATGAGTTTGCTTGATTAAAGAAAGTTTGCAGATTAGGTGCTCTGGGGAGGGGGGAACGGAGAGAGAAAGGACAATGGATGGGAGTGCGATGAGTAATTGAGGACCCGGGCTCCTGCCCTTGTCAGCAGTGTGGTCCCAGGAACATGTGGCTGTAAGGACAGAGGCCCACCAACGTGCTCACGCTTGCATTCCTGGAGTCTGGAAAATGTTACCTTATGTAGAAGAAGGGACTTTGTGAAGGTGAATCAGGTTATGGACCTAGAGATGAGGATTTGTCTTGATGGCCCATTTTAAATATGATTCTTTAAAAATGAGGAAACTTCTGGCTGTGTTTGGAGGGAGAGATGTCAAGAGTGAAGAAAGGTCAGGGAGACGCAATAGGAGAAGAACCGCACCTGCTGCCTTTGGCTTTGAACATGAAGGAAGAGAACCATGAGCCAAGGAATGTGGATGACCTCTGGACTTTGGAAAAGGCAAGGGAATAGACACTTCCCTAGAGCTTCCAGAAAGGTACACAACCCTTCTGACATCTCAAATGTCACCCCATGACATTTGAGTTAGACTTCTGATCCACAAAATTGTAAGATAATAAATTTGGGCTATGTAAGCCTCTAAATTTGTGGTAGTTTCTTATGGACACAACAGAATGAGAACAACTAAATTTCAGGCCTGGTGGCTTGTGTTCTCTCCTTGGCAAAATGGGTATCACAACCCCTGTATCCTTGGGTGACTGTAAGAATGAAATGGGACTAAGGCTGATAGTAAACCAATATGGAGCCTGTCACATAGTAGGTGCGCAGGGATTATTGGCTAAACTGGAATTTGAAAGATGAGATGTTGAACCCTTCTCTGAAACCAGGCTGTTAGTGACATGTGTCCATCAGGGCATAACATCAAGCCCTAGGGTGGGAGGTTCAGGGGAGCAGGCAGTGGACTGAACTGGTCAGAGAGGTTTTCTCAGAGGAAGTGAGGAGACATCGAGGGAGATAACAGAACTACTTTGCACATGTAAGAAACTAAGGTCAATGTGAGATCCAAGTTATTTGTTACCATCCGATGTGCGTGGGGTGATGGCTCCAGGTCAGGTGCTTGCTGAAGCAGGGGTTTGGGTTGGGAAACACTGACTTTTGGGTTGGGAAACACTGACTTGCGGTCCTCACTGAGAAACTTGCCAGCTTAATATTGTAAGAATAACAACACCTATCCTATGCATTTGACAGGAGGATGAGATTGTGAGAAGTTGAACACACGTGTTCGTCAAAGGCTGCACAGCGACGTACAAAACAAAATCATGGTTTTTCTTTCCATTACCCACTGTCACGTTTTCTTGCACTGCCCTGAGGAAAACCAAAGGTGCATTCTGTAGCAAATGGCCCAGCAGAACATGGTTTGATTTTTGGACCATTCTCTTCAACAGCTTCCAGAACACACGCCCACTTCCTGCCATTCCCCTGCTCTGGGAGCCTGATAGCAGGACAAGGTCACCCATGTTCTCTGCGTGTCGCCACAGGAAGGCTGTTCCTTCCCTCACCTCCCACTTGCCAGGTGACTAGGGAAATGGTGTCTCTTTCTGGGCCTTCTTTCCTTGTCAGCAAAATTGAAATGTTGCTCAGATACCCCTAGCTATAAAATCTCTGAGTCTGTGTGTTTCAAAGATAAAGCAAACCAAACTAAAAGCGAGATCATTGCTTCACCACTTGAAGCCTAAAATAATCAGGGTTAAGCTTTACTTGTCAGGAACCTGACACTGAGAGCTGCTTTTTCTCCCTTCTTATTGTATTGAGGTAACATTGGTTTATAACATTATATAAGCGTGCAGCCTTTTAAATCAACCTCTGACTATAATGTATTCTGCTCACCACCAGAATCCTAATGTTCACCCATCAACATACAGCTGGCGCCTTCGACCTAACTCACACCCCCTCTTTCCTTCTGTTAAGCATTATCTTGTTCTTAAAGTCTAAAAGTTTGTTTTTACTTTACTTAATTCATTTGTTTTGTCTCTTCATAGACCACATGTGAGTGAAATCGGATGGTGTTTGTCTTTCTCTAACTGACTTATTTCACTAAGCATAATATACTCTGGGTATATTCACATTGCTGAAAATGGTAGTATTTCATTTTTTTTTTTTTAAAGTTAACTACTTTTTTTTAAAGATTTATTTATTTTTATACAAGAGCTGGGGTACAGGCCAGAAGTTCTGGAGGGTGAGAGGATTCACCAGAGACAGAGCAAGGAGCAGAACAGGCAGGAGGACTGAAGACACTGCTGAGGGGAGCAGTAGGCGTGACAGGAGAGATCTGCCACGCCACGTGGGACTCTCTCTGGCCGGTCGGGAATCGAACCCGTGCTGCAGAGGCAGCAGACAGCTTCATAGCGCTGCACTCACCCACTGCCCCACTGGGGAAGCTCTCATCTTTTTTTTAAGAACTGCATAATACTGCATTGTCTACATCAATGTAAACCACATCGTCTTTATCCAGTCACCTGTTGAATAAAGACTTAGGTTGTTTTCAACTCTTCTCTACTGTAAATAGTACTGTGATGAACATGGGGGGTGCAACTATTTCTTTGAATTAGTGGTTTTGTATTGGATACTCAGAATTGGATAAATACCCAGAATTGGGTTTTTTGGGTCATGTGGTATTTCTGTTAATTTTTGAGGAACCTCCATATTGTTTTCCCTAAATTTTGAGGAACCTCCATACCAGTTTATGTTCCCACCAACAGCAGACATTGCTCATTTAATCCTGACGAGAACTCCTAAAGGTCAGTGCTATGCTTATTCTCGGGCATGGAAGTTAGACTCTGGCTTTGGATGTATGTGGTATGACTGGGCTTCAGCCTCAGCAGTATCCTCTTCAGACCATGCTAGGAACCCAGAGTCTTGCAACCTTTTCATTCTCTCCTCCATTTGAGAGTCATTTTGAATCACCAGCAATAGCCCGTCATGTCATCCTTATACTCCATCTCTTGACTTTAACTCTATTTTCCAATATTGTCACATTACATTTTACTGTTTCCCAGAAATTTGGGGCTGAACTGGAAAGAGATTCTGAGATATTTAATACCCATGTCTTCTTAAGACTAAATGATCTACGAACCCCCCGTTAGAAATAGTTGTATTGATACCTATTAAAAAAATAGTTGTAGTCATAGCTGACATTTATTGAGCACTTACTATACGTAGGATTCATTTCAGAGAATTTAACATGTGTTAAAAACCTTTAATTCTCACATCCACCCTTTCTGATAAGGTCTGTTGTCTTACTGTCTGCATATTGAAGATGAAGAATTGAAAGCACAGACATGGGTAGAACTGGGTGCCCATATCACATAGAAAGTGAGTGCCATTGCTAGAATTCAAACCTTGGTTGTCTGGCCACAGACACAAGACTCTTACCCACTTCACCTTACTACTTTTCTCAAGAGGGCCTCTCTGGGTAGGAAGTCCATGGAGTGTTTTGGACATTTTGTAACAAAAGTATTCTGTGGTCAGATATGTCTATAAAAGTTGCATTAAATAAAGCTAAACAAGTTCCTTTACTCCTGGATTCCTCAGAGTCCTAAATAACTAAATGATGATCAGGGTCTTTAAGAGCAGAATAAACCAGGCATGCTTGTTAAACTCATTGGATCATGGGACTCTTTTGGCAGATCAGCTCAAAGGGACATATTTTGTGAAAATCAACTGTAGAGGCATTGCAGGGTGGGAAAGTTTCAGGAGGAAGAAGTTCCAGATTCTCACTGACCCTCTCTCATTCTAGTTCTGCTCCAAATAGCCCACCATCACTCCATCCCCAACTCCGCTCACCCTGCTCCTGGCATTTTCTCAAAGAAAAACCAAACAGATACTGAGTCACTGAAGATTAAAGTCACCTTCAGTGCATCAAATCAGTCATTTGCCATCTAGAAAATCTTTTTTTTTTCTCCTCTAGTAAATGATTTCTGGTAAAATGATCATGACTGCTAATTGATTTTTACATTTGGCAAATATGGAATTTCATGAATGAGGCTTTTAAAGAGAGGCACAGTTGAGATTTTCTTGTGGGTGGGAGGAGAAAGTTGGAAGGCAATGGAATGGCAGAACAGGGTGTGAAGCCACAGGGGTACAATTTGTGGTTTTCTCCCAAAGTCGTACAAAATAATAACATGACTTCTGCTTTTCATCTGCTATGGGTGGCAATTGGGGAATCTGGCAACTTGCTTGAAAGGACAGTTTGTTGAGTTGGAGGGCAATTTAATGGTTAAATCTTAGAGACTCTAACCTGTTGGCCTTTCTTTGCTCACAGCACCAGCTGGCATTTCTACAACATGCTGTAACTCTGGGATGCAAGAATTCCTTCTTGCAGAGTTTCATGTAGTCGATGTCCACATTCTGTCCTGTATGGGTTTGCCAAGCACCTTCCCTGGGCTTGCTATAGGCCAGGCACTGTAGGTTTAGTACCTGCTTAATCAGTCATACTGTAGTCCTAGAGCTAGAGGGTTGACTGAAACATATTTTATGATTTGGGGGGCAACTCGTTTAATAGAGATATAAGTCAAATACACAGCTGATCAAAACATTCAGTAGAATGTAAGGGTTAATTGCAGAGGTTTGAGAGATCACACCCAGGGGGTGGGGTGTAGGGGAACATGGTTCTGCAACATTTTCTTGATAGGGGCAGCAGTGGATTTGAACTTGACAACACGAGTAGAAGGTAGCTACACAGAGGAGTTGGTGGGAGAGGACTTGGAGGGAAGGGTACAACCCGAGCATGCAGAAGACCTGAGAAAGTTTAGAGGGTGTTCTTAGTTTGCCAGCAAAGTGGCAAGAGCTTTCAGTTCTTTTTGCTAGTTCTGAAAACAAGTGACCTCTCCTATGTTAGCTGCCTCCCAACACTGGGGGCAAATCTTCCCAGGTAGAGCTTCTAAAGAGCCCAGGTAAATAAGTTAACCTCTTGGAACTTCAGTGTTTTCATCAGTAAAAGGGATAAAGTACTTATCTCATGTGATTAAGATAAGGATTGAGGGTGAATGATGCATGTACCGCTTTGGGACTGTAGATGGCACCTAAGAAATGTTCAGTAAATACTGTCGCTATGGAATGTGCAAAGATTTCGGGAAATGACTGAGATGAGCTCCCTAGGGGCGGGCACATGTAATTACTTCTGCGATCACCAGTTTCTGAGCTGGTAGTTTTGGTCAACTTTTCGGATGACGCAAATGGCTGAATGGATAAATAGGAGAAAAGTATCCCTGCTCTTCAGAAGGCACATCTGCCTGTTGCCTCTCATTCACCCCGAGTCCGCAGACCCCAGCCTGAGTGGGGAGAACCCACAGTCCTTGGTCAGCTCTTTATCTTCAAGTACATCTTCTGTGAGTTACTCCTTGGTGAAGAAGAACATTTGACCCCGCTTCAGAAAGCTTGCCTTTCACAATCTCCCAGTTCCCTAGAAGGGACTTGCTGAGCTGACAAGTGCAGAGGAGAGCTCACTATTTTTAGGATGAACTAGAAAGATTAGAACTTTGTTCTCTTCTCAAATATCAAACCTGCGACTTGTAGAAATCCAAACAGGAATTAGTGGGGAACTGGCTGGAAGGAGGTGTTTGTTGTACTCTTCTTGCTTAAAATTCAGACATAAAAATAACAGATGATGATTAAAAAACCAAACAGATTGGTACGAGAGTATCTACTATGTGCTAGGCCCGGTGCTAAGTGCTTTGGTTGTACAAATTGTTTAATTCTTAGAGCAACCTCACAAGACGGGTTGAATTCCTCCTCCTTGACACATAGGAAAACTGAAGCATAGAGGAGTGAAGTCTCTTGACTGAAGCCACACAGGATACAGTGAAGCCGAAATCCTACCCTGGGTCTGTCTGACTTCAAGATCCAGGCCTTCTGTGAGGGTGAAAATGACACTAATCAAAACAAGGGGGAGAAAACAACACAGGCCTCTGGCTGCAGGAGGAAGTCATTGAGTCCCATGGACTTGCTGAGCTCATTAGTTTGCTGGGAAATGAGGGCGATTCACGGATGAGAAAGTCAGGGATTCTGTCTGGGGACCTCACATGCTAACAAGTGAGATGGAAGGCCCTTCCTTGTTTCATGCACCCAGCGCTCTCATTTTCTTTCTGGGATCGCTTGCCCTCCTTGGGGGCTGGTCACGCTACGTCCTGCACCCCTCAGTCAAGGGTTGGGCACTTGCCCCCAACTGGAAAATCAGACTATGGGCACACAGACTGGGGCCCAAGAACTGGAAATGATGAGAGATGAGTAATCTCCAGCCCCTCTTGGTTTCCGCCACCTGCCTCTTCTGCGTTTCCTTCTTCCGGAGAGTTTCTGTGCGACAACTCTTTCACTCAGCTCATACTCCGAGTCCCTCAAGCTCTGGTTTCTCTAGAGTGGATGACTTTACACTCATTTCCCCAAGCTCCTTGCTGCTAGAGGTGGCCATGGGACTTAGCCAAGGAGGTGCAGTTTCCATCTGCTGGGGGTGTCTCTCTCCTTCTCCTTCTACCTACTGGGATGTGAATGTGATGGTCGGAGCTGTGGCAGCCACCTGATGAACATGAAGGGTGGGTTAAGAGAATTTCGGGAACATCAGGCAGCATCTTCCCTCTGGGCTTCTTGCTGAGAACTCCTTACAGTTTTAAATGCTGTGTTAGCAGGGACAGTTACTTGCAAGCAGATACACCTCTGATACACAATCTGTCATCTTGTGTGTGTGTGATTTTTAATAAGGAGGGTATTTCAGGCAGGGAGAGTTTCAGTAGGCAACCAAGACACCTGACTGATACAAGGAAGAGAGGAAAGTTCATAGCAAACCACAACAGCAACCAGACTGAAATACACTCTCTCAGAGGGCAGAACTGTAACAGTACATATCCACGTTGTGGAATCTGTCACATTTTTTTAAAGAGCTTACTCACATCTCATTTTACATAATTTCCTTTGACTTTCCCAGACAGTCTATAAAGTACGAATTATTATCTCTATCTTATATATAAGTGAAAAAAAAAAAAAAAGAAAAAGAAACCTCAGACTTTGAGTGGAAGTGAAGAAAAGGAAGTGATTAATTCTAGCTGGAGAAACTGGCAGCTTCATGAAAGGGGTGGCTTTGTACTGAGTTTTGAAGGATGAACATACTTTCTATAAATGGAAGATGTGGTGGGGTGGGCATTCCTGGCTAAAGCAAGGACCACAGAGAGGCATGGAGGGGCTGGGTTTGTTTGGCAAATGTGTTTGGTGTTTTGGGCCTGGGGGGACTCTATAAGTATTTAGAGGAAGTAGGGCTGGAAAAATCAACAGGGGCTAGATCATAAAGACCCAGTGTGTTGGCAGCCTCTTTGGGCTGCAGAGGTATTCAGGTAACTTCAACTAGTGGGGTGCTTGTGAGAACAAATACAGAAATGAAGGAGCTCCAGAATTAGGATTAGCCATGGGCATACCACAAGTGGTGTCACAGGATGAGCAAGATCTTTGGGGTAAGCAGATTTTATGGGGTTTGGAAGGCACTTTGGTAACATAACATTGTTCAGGATTGAACCTGCTTCTCTAAAGTGAGTTGTCTCATCTTCCACTCTGTCACAGAAACACACTAGTTCTTACTGTAGAGCTTTGACATTAACCTGAAACCTCATTTTGTCCAGTACTCTAGGTAGCTTTAATTCAAATTCTCAGGTGCACACTACTTAGATTAACCTCCCCAAGTCTCATAGATTTACACAGTTACACAAAGTGTTACCTGGACCACATGGCCTCCAAAGTTGCTCATGGTGAGAGAAGAGAGGCAGGCACACCAGTTCTTAACATCTTTCATTCTTATCTACTACATTGGCCAGAAGTAGCTGCAAATTCATATACAGCTTGGTAATCAGTTGTCTCAAAAAAAGATTAAATTAATAAAAAGCAGCTAGGTGACCCCTCCTAACTGTAAGATGGTCTGGGAAAGCCAGGGGAGCACCTTGCATGGTGATAAGCAGAACCTCCCTCCACATGTGCGGATCTGGTCGCTCCCCCTCAAGCTGCTGGCACAGCACACAGGCAGGTGCAGCAGTCAGTTTGGGCTGCGTAACAAAAACACAGATTGGGCAGCTTAAACAAGCCATTATTTATCTATCCATGTGTTTATATTCACTCATTCATTTATTCATTCACTTTTTTTTTCTTACAGTTCTAGATGTGGGAAGTTCAAGATCAAACACCAGCAGATTCAGTGTCCAATGAAGGGCTTTCTGGTCCACAGATGGCAGTTTTCTTCTTGTGTCCTGCCCTGGCAGAGAGGGTAAGAAAGGGCCTCTTTTGTAAGGGCATTGGGGTACCCTAATCAGAACGCCCCAAGATTCTCAGAACCAGTCTGGCAGGCAGAGTATTTTGAGCTAAGAGCAATGAATCCTGTGAAGCAGAGGAGAAACTTCTGTCCTTGCCTGCATTCTTTGTCCCTCCTTTGACAAAGAAGAGATGACGTCCAGGTCTGCCTTTCTCCTAATAGGAGAAGAAATCACTGCTCCCCTTTTATGATGTAGAAGTATGTAGTTGTGGGGGGCGGGATCTCATCCAGTTGTAGATTTATCAGTGAACATGTCCTCACTGCCTAAGAATCTCATCTTCATTCTCAGAATAAGGCTGAAGTCACCTCTCCAATCTGTCATGTGAAGTCTCTCACTTTGTCCTTGATGCCCAAGTCCCCCAACACAGGCTAAATATTCCCAGTCCACTCCATTATTCTTTAGGGTTATAACTATATAGATTCTCCATGTGCATGTTATTAAATTGGGTTTCTCCTTTGTTGAGCTGTCTGATGCTGTTTTGGTGACTCGTCCATCCAAGAGGAGCTCAGAGGGGTGGGGGATGGTTCCTTTGTGCCCTGACAGCACTAACCCCATTCATGAGGACTCTGCCCTTGAGACTGAGTTACCTCCTAGAGGCCCATCTCCTAATAGTCCCACTACCATAGCTCTGGTGGTTGGGAATTCAACATATCCTCTCCACTGCCCCCCCAGGGGGTTGCAAACATTGAATCCATCATGACCACGTGGTAGACCCCCTCCCAGTGGTAAATTGGCCAGCCCTTCATCAAGTAGCTTCCCCTGACACAATGAGCAGGCCTGGGGAGCAGAGGCTGTGGTCCCTCTGACGTTGGCAGGACAACTTCCATGTGAAGACCCAGTGGAGCCTCTATGTTACATGAGGACTGAGAGTTTATTTACCCGCACTGGGAAGCCATTGAGGGTGCTAGCAGGGCAGGGGCGGGGTTTTCACTCCGCACAGGTCACTCTGAGGTTGGGCCAAGCATGCAGGATAGGAGGCGTGGGGATGGTTTGGAGGTAGAGAGACTGGCTGTGATGCAGCTGCTCTTGTCTGAAGAAGACACTGGACAGGAGCAATGTGTCAAGCCAAAGTTGGACTTGAAGACTCTGCAGAGGTGACACAGGCAGGAAGTCAAAACACAAGGACAAGGCACACACCTCACAGGTGATTTTGGTGAGATGCAACTGAGACCAATTTATAGAGCAGGCTTAGAGTCCTTCCAGAGGAGAGCAAAGATCAAGCTTTCACATTTCCTCTCCAACCCCCAACTGAGATCCCTCATTATTAAAATGAAAGGGAATAGAGGAGACAAAAAGACGATGGAATTGTGGGCAATTGTGCTGCCCTCCCTCCCACCTCCCGTACTCTTTCCGGTGCTCTTTGCATGCTGGTTTCCATCAATGGACTTCTGGGAAAGTGGACACCAGCTATTGATCCAGAAGATGGCTTTGCCTGAGCACTTCCTGGCTCTGTGCCTCTTTATTTGTATCTAGACAGAGGCAGAAAAAGATTTTTCCTCTTGGATTTCAGCAAATGCCCTGAAATACACACTCACAGGGCCCGTGTCTACCTGTGGCCCAATCACTGAGGCACACAGGTAGATTGAACTCAATGATTAGCTTGGACAGACTCTGAAGAATTGTTCCTTCGGGAGCACTGCCCTCTGCTCCTGACACTGTTCACTCTAAGAGGCTGAGGTCGGAGTTATACTTCATAGAAGCAGATTGACTTAAAGGTCGCACCTAGAGGTGCCATTGTCCTAGAGTGAAAACCGAGCTGAGAGGAGAATCCACGTTCCTGCATCAGACGTGCAGAGCCCAGGTTCCTCCCATACACTCACTGACATCTCCGACTAGAAACTTCTCTCGGGGACTCAGTTTCCCTCTCTGTAAAATGAAACGCCTTCTTTGACTCTGGGTCCTGGTGAAGGAAGTGCATGTTAGCTGAAGAGCTTGTTCAGAACACACCTCCCTGCTCACCAATTGTGACAGAGCGGGAAGAAAGCCTGTGGGTGCATCTCAGCAAGCTCCCCAGGCAACGTTGCATCATTGCCTCAAACACCTTGAAGTCATTGCCCTGGACCCTTCCGTTCTGGCTCGAGGACCTCTGCACCTCACCTGTCTGTGGGCTCCAGGACTGAGACAGGAAAGGCAACGGATGCCCCAGGGGAACCTGCCTCCTTCCTCCTGTGACCCAACCACAGAAGGAAGACGAGAGACCTAGGTTCCTGGCGGGGGCCCAGAGCACCAGGCCAAGACCCGATAGGGACTGCTGCCGGCCTGGCTGCTCTGACACCCTGGGTGATGCCGGGTGCCACACCCCCTCGGTGCCAGGAGAGCCCTTTGGCTGCCCATGGGTGTCTGCGAGGCAAAAGCATTGCATGCCTGCCCTCTACCACCCCCCTCTCTCCCAGGGCTCAGGTTACTGGATGTTTCTGGAAGGACAGGGCTTTAGAAGGAGAACTGGAGCTGGAGTGAAGACTCCAAGTTGGATTCCACGTGCTACTGTAGATGTGCTGGGTGACCCCAGACATGATGCGCCTCTGTTCCTCCCATGCGAGGGCAGGCGTGACCGTGCCCAGCCTGCTTTGTCTACAGACGTGGGGATTTAAGATGGTGAAGCAATGTGTAGAAGGACTGGGTCACCAGGCGTGTTCGAGGATTATTATTATTGTTAAAAATAATAAACGGCTTCGAAGTTGGAACCCCGAGGCTCCTGCGAAACGAAGCCACTGCCAGCCAGCTGCCGCCTTCCAGATCGAGATGAAGATAGAGGCAGAGGAAAAGCTGCTCCTGAAGGCTTCTTCCTGAGACCTCTTTGTCTCTGTTTTCCCTTCAAAGCCTGCGGGAATCTGGGAGGCTTCCAACTTCCACCACACTACCTGATAGGAGAATCTGTACTGCTCGCACCTGTCATCACCTCCAGAGACAGCCATGGAGGTGGGGAGACAGCACACAGGGTGGCTGTCCACCCGCACCCCCTTCACCTGCTTCCTCCCTGCCGCCTGGCAGGTCCATGCTCTGCTCCCAGCACTCCTGCTCCCCAGCACCAGGTCATTCAAAAGTTCATGCCCCAGGTGGGTGGCACCTGTGCCCCACCTGTAACATTGTTTCCTTGACAGTTGACATGAAGTCAACACACTTTCTTATTTTCGCATCAATGACTTCAACACAAACATGGCCATCCTACATGTCAACCCAACTCACTTGTGAAATGAGGCAAGTCTCTGTGACTATGCACAATTATTGCAATGAAAGTGTGCATCCTGGGCCTCCCCGGTGGCGCAGCGGTTAAGCGCTGGGTTGCGAAGCTGCCCGCAGCCTCTGCGGCGCCAGTTCGATCCCCAGCTGCTCCCCGGCCACCGGAGGAGGGTCCCGCATGGCGCGCAGACCTCTCCTGCCGCCCGCTGCTCCCCTCAGCAGTGTACTTCGGTCCTTCTGCCTGCTCTGCTCCCCGCTCTGGCTCTGGTGAATTCTCTCACCCCCTCGCGCTTCTGACTGTACCCAGTGCTTGTATAAATAAATAAATAAATAAATAAATAAATCTTACAAAAAAAAAAAAAAAAGACTGCTACACTCTTAAAAAAAAAACGAATTAAAAAAAAAAAAAGAAAGTGTGCATCCTGATAAAAGTGATCTCTGGCGCTTCCATGGTTTCACCCAGCACTTGGGAGAAAGTACCCGATACAGCGGAGCCCGTCAGCTCTCTGGGGGCGCTGGCCGATGGCAGGACCCTGCCCGGAGGTGACGCTTGTGATGTAAGGGCTGAGTCCATCCGACCTTGGAGACATGTGGCAGACAGCCAGCCAAGGTTCAGGGGCAGATGAAGTGACCTCCCCAAGGTTCCCAGCTTGGAGTGGGTAGGATTGGGGTCCACCGCAGATAGTGGGCCCCAGACTGATCTGCACTCAGGGGTGGCCAAGTAGGGGTTTTTGAACGAGCAAGGCCGCCTCAGGGAAGCAGATGCACAGGTTCAGGATACCAACACGGTTGTAGAATGCGGGGCCAGGGGCTTTCCAGTGTTCTGAGGGTTGGCTGAGGGACGGAAATGATGGACCCTCATTTTTTTCTACTTTTCCTTTATCAAGAATGGGTCCCCCTCAACCTTCTAAAATGATGGTTTTGAGTGCCGTTTCATGGGGAAAAGAAGAAAAAAAGGTTCATCGACCGAAACCAGGTTTCAAGAACCCTATCTCAGGTTTCTGATTTGAGTGTGGCCACCCCCCTTCCTGGCTGTGTGGGGTGGGATGAGTCAGTCAGCACCCACAGAAGTCACATAGAAGTGGAGTGCCTTCCTCTGTGCAGTGGGCCCCAGAAGCCCTCTGTTGCTGTGTCCAGGGTTATCCAGTGGGGGAGGCCTGCAGGTGTCCCCTGGGAAGAGAGGGGCTCAGGGGCTAGGAGGGCTGATTCCATGCACTCATCACAGTCCCGAGTCCCAGCTTGGGCTGCGTCTGACTCCAGGGCCCTGGCACAGAGTCTTAGGAAACAGAAATAAACAGGAGCACGCAGGCCCCTGAGAACAAGAGAAACAAGAGGCAGTTTCCATGCCAGAGTGACGTGTGCCGCAGCCTAAGCAGCAAACAGCCTGAGGATGGGGGCGCAGGCAGGGGGTGGGAAAGTGACATCTAGCACGAATCTTAAAATGGAAGCAAAAAACAACAGTGACGCTGGGTCCTCGGTGTCTGTTCCATTCAGCCCGGGTTTTAGCCCCGTAGACGCCAGGCTTCTGTGGCTGGGCATCTCCTGTGGAGCAAGGGTCTGGCGGGGACTAAAGAAAGTGCCGAGAATTACAGTGGGGTCAGCATCACGAACTCTCGCAATGAGTTTTACTCTCCCCCTTTTTGTGAACAAATATTATCCAACAACAACCAACGGCTGGGCAGGGCCCTGTCCTCCGGGGAAACTCCCGCATGTTCAGAACCGTTGTCTGTGAGCTCGGAGGGTGCTCCGGATGGCGGGGTCCGACATGCCTGCACAAATGAGCAAGCCGGGGCCCGGAGAGGCGAGGTGTCTTCACCAGGGCAGGAAGTACAGGACTCACGTTCACATCTGGGGGTTCCCGGGTACCGCAGGCTCCCCGGGCTCTGAAGGTGAGTACGAGGGAACAAGTCCAGGTCTGCAGGCTGAGGGCCAGGCCCGAGTCCCTCACTGTTTTACCCACAGTGATGGGTGTGTCTCATGCACAGGTGAGCTGTGTGCTGTGCATACAGAGGTCAATACAGCCCTTTCCGTGCTCTCAGTGCGGGGACGTGAGAGCATGAAGTGCGTGTGATGGGCTGGAAAAGCACCTGGGTTTCCAGCTCTTCCACTCCCTGTGCCATCTGGAGCAAGTTATTTAATCTGAGTCTCAGTTTGTCTATCCAGAAGATGGGCAGGACGATGCTCTTTGTCGGCACTGGCGGGTGATGTCTAGACCACTGCGACACTGCGGGTAAGGGCCTGACTCACAATCACATGGTCATTCCTCAACTGTAAGCACTCGGGCGCGATCAGCAGCTTCTCCCCGCCTGCAGGAACGCTGGGTGTTCTCATCTGGACTGGGAGGTGATGGACAGGTTTAACAAATGTCAGTTATCACACTTAGGATGCTGAGCCAGCCCTAATCAGGGTAGGGAAGGTAGCAGGGTGGTTTGTCAAAGACTGGGAGCTGCTGGTTGCAATCAGGACAACCTCTAGATCCCCTGCTGCCTCCTGGGCCTCTAACTTTCCCTCCACCATCGAACATTTCCCTCCACCATGCCTCCTGCCCTGGAACCTGCATCTCCTAAGCTTTGTCCTTCAGCTGGGAGGAGACTTGCCATCAGGGCTGAGAAAGAAGGCAGGCGTGCCTGGAATGCAATTGCAAAAGAGGTTACAAGAGCCTGGCGAGAATGCTGAAATCAAGCGATGTCGAGAGGTTTTTGTTATTTTTGAAAAAATGACTCATTCTGAGAAACCCTAACGGCCTTACAGAGGTTCACCTAGTGGCCTGTGTGTGCTGCAGAACCCACTGCAGAGAAACAGATTCTGCTGCCACAGCTAGAGGAGGGGGTGGGGCAGGGGGCTGGGACAGGAGCAGGGGCAATAATTTGTTGGAGGGAGAGTTTCAAGATGACACGTGCCCTCTGAGGGTCTGTTTTCATTCCCCAAGTCATTTGTCCCATTCAGAACTTCACAAAAACACCCTCAGGAGGTCCCCTGTGTCCTTTGGAATGATCAAGCTGGCCAGGGTAGCCCGAGTCTCCCCATTTGACAGGCAAAGAAAGAGGTGCCCAGAGTGCTTCTGCTACTCCCACAGGAGGCTGGGGGCGGGGGTGGAGGGCAAGGGTGAGAGGGAGAAAGAAGAGAAAGGAGGAGAAAAAGCAGGAAGCAGGAAGAGGCCAGGAGGGAACCCTGGCGACTAGAACCAAAATGAGGGCCACTCGTGTCCGGTGGAGACACCCAGAGGATGCTTCAGTGAGGGCACCTCGGGGTCCTCCCTCCGCGCTCAGAGTGAGGGGGGGGCTCTTGTTCCCCCTGGCTCTTAGCCAAAGGGGTGACTTTGGAGAAATAGGTCCCTTCACCAAGTTCCCATCTTTAAAGGGCTAGAGGTGGAGGGAGCAGACCTAAGAATATTCTGGAAAACTTGTTACAATACCGATCGCTGGTCTCCACTCCAGGAATTCTGATTCAGAAGGTCCAGGAGGGCCAGGCAATCTGCATTCCTGACAGCTCGATGAGTGAGTTGCTAGGGGCTGGATGACCTTGACTGTCCTTCCTGTTTCCAGCCTTCCGTCAAATGTCCCACACTCAGCTATCCCCCTTGACCTCGTTTCTGCCTTCAATGATGTGGAAAACTCAGCAATTCTTGGTCATCAAAGGCTGTGCAAGGTGCTGGGAATACAAAAATGAGCAAGATGTGGCTTCTGGCTCTTGGACCTAACAGTCTAAGTCAGGAAACAGAATAGCCACTGCCACACCTGGTGCCTTGAGGGTGAGCAGAGGTGGGGTGCGCAGCTGCCCCATGGCAGTCACAGGAGGGGACTTCGCAGGGAGGCTGCTGGGGAGCTGGTGCGTCTAGGCTGCCACTAGCCAGCGGACATGCCAGGGGCCAGCTTACGTGCACAGGGCAGTGTAGGCTGATTTGACTGGCCAAGGGAAAGCCTTGGCTCCCTGCTCAGTAATGGATGAGATGCGGCCTTGATGCTGCTTAGAGTGACCTTCAGTTCTGCCCTCCAGCAGCACCAGCTCAGATACAGCTGTACCCCATCTCTCTGGAGGGCCTGGGCCAGCATCCCTAGGGACCACAGTCAAGTATAATATATAAATAAGAATGAATGCTACGTGAATATATAACATGTCATTCATCCACGTATGTGCATCTATGTAACAATGTATGTGCACATATAAGCACACAATACACACATATAATACGTATAACATATATGCATTCAATATACACACATGCATACACATAGAATTGATCCTGGCGATCTGTGTCATGGTATCATTGTTGGGGGGAAAGGATGTCCTGAACGAACCCCACAAACACAGGTTTTATGGACCCAGACCAGAGAGAGCACAGACACCAAGGACTACAAATCCCATAATGTCATCGCCACCCAAGGGAGGATTGCTGGGAACTGAGTCAAGTTAGCAGCCAGGCTTGGTATATAACCAGACATGTGGGCTGTGGGGGGTCCTTGATTTTTTTATGGGTTTTCCGCATGCTATTGGGGTTCCAGCTCAGCAAAACTGGTAAGACACACTTACCAATTTTTCTCTCTTTCTCCCTGAGCCCTTCATTTCTTCATTTCCCCCTTTTTGTAAATAAACCCTTTATTAACCTTTCTGTGTGTGCCTCATTATAAGTTGAGCCCCCTTTTAAGCACGTGGGTGAGGACCAGTCAGGCCAACCCATGTCACATTGGCGCTGCCCTGTCACATCATTACTAAATTTAAAAACTAAGCCCCCATTCCTTGATCTGTGAATCCCATATTTGTGGATTTGCCTACTTGCTAATATATTCGCTCTTAAATTCCACATCAGCCAGGAGTCTTATGAGTGAACTCAGTTCTGATACTAATACTGATGCCAGGTGCCCCAGACTAAGGGCTCAGACCCAGGACTGCCCCAGTTCACACATCCATGCCGTCAGCAGTGATTAGGGCTCTGTGGAGGCTTCACCTCCGGGGCATGACTGACCAAGTCACTGCCATTGGTGTGGACCTCAATCTCTCCCCTCAGGGGTGGGAGGGTGGATTGAAAAGAGCCAACTCTTTAGTCACGTGGTAGGTTCCCTGGCAGCCAGTGCCCAGCCTTAGGCAACCAGGGGCTTTCCAAGTTATCGCATTAATATAACAAAGGTACCTGGATTGCCTCCTCAGCTTAGGAAATTCCAAGGGCTTGGTTTTGGGATGGAGACCAAATATATACATTTCTGTTAGAAAAAGAAATGACAGGTCCCAACGGAGTCCTTCGTGCTTGACCCACCGAGTAATACTTCACCTAATTGCAGTTTCAGTTTCTCCCCAAAGTAGAATTTTAAACCAATCAATCTGGGGATTCCTTATCAGCACTAGTGAGGTCATCAGGCAGATAAGACCCCATCCCCTTAAAGGAAGGTGGCCTTGCTGAGGGATCCTCCTTTTCTTTTGCTAATGACCTTGTCCCCAGCTCTTTCTGACTATATAAACCTTCTATTTTATACAATTTCTGGTGGAGCCTTCCTACTCATGGTGTAGGGTGTTGTGGATTTCAGGAATAAAGCCTTTTAGATCTTCAAAAATCGATACAGTTGGATTCTTGTTATTTAACGTGTCTTGTTATAAATGATAATCTCACAACACATTTGCAGAAATTAACTCCTGCATTTGGTTGACTGATTTAGTGTTTGCTGTCAAGCAAGAGATGGTACCTAGGCTCGAGGAGGCTTCCTTTGGGCCCCTACTGTGGACAGGGAAACTGAGGCACAGAGACAGCTGGAGCCAGAATGTGGCTGAACTCAGTCGAGAGCCTCTGCAGGCTGGGACAGAGACTCCGCGCCTGGCCGTTCCCGTTCTGTGCCCAGTTCTCGACCATGTTCCCAGGCTACATTAGACCTTTCTGGCTTGTTTCTGAGAAATGTGCGGAGAACACGAAAGGCCCCTTCAGGCCCTCACAGGGTTGGAAGTGGATGTGATTCCGGGGCCACCACGGCTGAGGGCCCACAGCCTTCCTGGCTGTGACATCCCTGCCTCCCACTAGGACAGGTCATGCTGGAGGGAGTCTTG
The DNA here is from genome assembly GCF_014898055.3 of Talpa occidentalis. Taxonomy (NCBI): domain Eukaryota; kingdom Metazoa; phylum Chordata; class Mammalia; order Eulipotyphla; family Talpidae; genus Talpa; species Talpa occidentalis. The sequence goes on along the minus strand of NW_026555331.1, from coordinate 12,907,103 downwards.
GGGGCTCCTGGGCTTCCGTGTCCTCCTGTGGGTCTGTGGGGACCTTGTTGGCCAGCCGAGCGGGAGGACGCTGAAGAAGCAGGCGGCTGGCTGCCATCCCACATAAACACGCTCTGTCACTGTAAATTATTTACGCACCATGCGGAGGCCGGACAGGCTTCTTGATGGGGCTCGTTAATTAGAAGCCTGCGGATCCTGCCTGGGTCCAGATTCCTGGGGGCAGGGGCGGTGGGGAGGAGTAGCGGCCTCGATTTCTCTTCACTCAGCATCCCCTAGTGGGAAACCTTCTCCGGGATATGCGGGAGTGATGGCTCCCCTCTCGAGGCTCAGGCAGGACAACTTTTCATCCTTCTCTGCAAACGATGACATCATTCGCCACCCCCAGCCCTTTGCATCCTGGGCTGGCCTGCCCCCCTCCTCTTCCCTTCCTGGAATCCCTTCTCTTTCTCAGCATCTTTGAAGGCACAGCTCAAACGTCACCCCCTCTGTGAGGTCGCCTCTTCTGCTCCTTGCTCCTGTGCCCCCACAGCTCTGCCTCTCTTACTCAGTGGTCTCCATTCTGAAGCCAGACACCAGCCACACCCCAGTGTGCAATCCTGGGTGTCTGGAGTAGGACTTAGACCCAGTGATGGTGTCTCCCTGGGGCAAGTGAAACGTCCCACAGTGTCTGGTGCCCGGGAACTACACCACAGGCACTAGCGCTTCTGGATGATGACGATGAATAGAGCACTAATTTCCCTCTGGTGTGATCACTTTTTCATCAGCTCCTCCTAACAGATGCTGACCTACTGGAGTGCTTGTGCCCTGGTCTTCCTCATCTCTGCACCTTCTGCTGCCAACCCAGCGCCTGGCACTTAGCAGGTGTCCAATAAAGAGTGAATACTCAACAGTAGCACCCAAGCACAGTAGCCAGCATTTACTGAGTGCTGATGTTCTGCGCAGCTGTGTTCTAAGCCCTTGACGTGAGTGACCTCATCTAATATGATGGTCTGCCAGGACAGCTACCATCACTGCTCCCATTTAACAGATGAGACCGAGGCTCAGAGGGGAGAGCTACCTTCTGTGGAGTCACGTATCTGGTGAGGACCTGAGCTGACAGCCAAACCCAGACAGGTTCGACCTCCATTGTTCCACGGCCTCTGACATTTCAACGCTCACGGCACAGCATGGGTGTTCATGGGTGACTGCCTGGTACACAGTAGGTGTTTAGTGAATGTTGAGTAAACGTTTAGGGTTTCTGTCTGTCTGATGGCCCAGACTAAAGGCAGGCCAGTCACACAGATCAGCCACTAAAATGGATGAATGTTTCTATTTGTTAACTGCCCTCTAGAAAATGTTTTCTAGAATTTCTGGTCCTGGGCCTTTTCCTGAGCTGACCTCCTGCAGACCCAGCATGTGCCGAAGGGAGGAGCAGCCTGTGTCTCCCAGGCAGGCTCTGAGTCCAGGCGTGTGGCAGCCTCACTGCCATCGAGATCCTTTCTGGAACATTCAGTCCCTCAAGACCCAACTCACACTGACTCCTCTGGTCACTTTTTCCCAGCTCCCATCCTGTTCCTCAGCCCCAAACCCTGCACACAAGGCTGAATGATTTGTATATGCTTGCCACAGAGGTGGACAGTAAGGGCTTTGTGCCTGACACCTGGCTTCAGTCTTGTTCTGTCACCGGGACAAGACTCCCCATCTGTGAAATGGTGCTAATCATAGCGTCTGCCTCAGAGGCTCACTGGGGTTCAGTGGAGGAGCACACAGAGAGCACCTAGACTTGAGTTGTGAGCATAGCCATGCACCGGTGCTCCTGAACTTCCACTCATGTAGAACGAGCCCTCCGGGTCTTGCATGGCTCCCTGGCGTCTGTGTCTTTGTCATCCAGTGCTCAGGAGAGTGCCTGGCAGGCTGCATGTGCTCAACAAAAGAAAACACAATTCAATTTAAACAAAGGACACATGCACCAAGCACCAAGGCTAGGTATGCAGGGATGGGTGGCAGCTAGAGGATGCTTGCATACACAGGTAGCCAGTGCCAGGCAGAATGGATGCCAGTGGGGAAATTTTGTTGGCTCATTTAGTCATGAAGGCTTATGTTGTGCCAGGCTCTGAGGACACAGAGAGGAATAAAATGCTCCCCATATCCAGTTTACCTTATAGGTTAAGATCCTAGAGACACGCCTGGCACATAAGGTTCCAAGAAGGTGGACAAGACCACTGGACGGCTAAGTCTGCAAGGGCCTGGGCAGGGGTCTGGACGAGGTGGGCTACACCTTTGCGCTTGCCAGCTTTTTTGTTTGGGATACTTCTTCCTGTCTCAGATGACAGTGAAACCCACCTCTCTGTGGCTTGCCCTGTTGATTTCATCACAAGCACTCACCAGGGTCGTAGAGAACGGAAGCAGGGGAGGAACGGAAACTAACGTTTCCCAGAGACCTACTGCGTGCCAGGCTCCCTGCACTTCGGTGGAGGGACGCTAATTAATTAATTTTCCCTATGCTCCAGGGGCATAGGTGTGATTACCCTCAGTTGGCAGACTATAAAAGAGGCCCAGAGAGGGCACATGCCTTTGTCCAAGGTCACCAGCTGGGCAGTGGTGGAACTGGACTTGAAATCCAGGGCCAGCTGCCTCCCACACCCATGGCGCTTTCAGAGATGGGGAGAGGCCAAGGAGGCAGGAAAGGAAATGGAATGACTCGTCGACTGCCCCAGGCATTTTCAGCAACAAGTAAGTGATTTCCCCTAATTCCCGGCTGCTGCTAATGCAGCTGGGGCCAGGCAGCAGAAAAACAGGTTTCCTTCCCAACTCAGCAGCACCACCTGCAGGATCTGCGGGGACAGGCTGATTGATCGGGAGCTGGAGTTCTGGAGGGGATTCTGAGGAAGGGAACCGGGTCATCATCTCTTGACCTTTCATCTTACAAAGGAGCAACGTGAGACTGAGAAAGGAACCCACAGTCACCACGTGAGTGATGGCAGTTTTGACGCTGTTTCTCTTCTGACTCCCAGTTCAGTAGAGTTCTCCACTCTCCCTTCTTCTGCCCCCTCCCCCATCCTCTCTCGTGCCTCTCATTTAATTAAGCACTTACTATGCCTTGGCATATCCCTACTTGTGGGTTATAAATACTGAGGGCTAACATTCACCTTTTAGGATTAGTGCTGCACTGATTGATGGCCATTAACTGCTACTTGCTCTACTGCTAAGATGCATTGAGCGTTTGTATCCTGCATGCACTAAGTCATTCGCTCAGCGGGCCCCACAGGTGAGGAAACTAAGACTTAGAGAGGGTTTTTGGGTTTTTTTTAAGATTTATTTTTATTTATTTATCTGTACAAGATCTGGGGTGTAGGCTAGAGGTGTGGATGGGGAGAGGATATACCAGAGACAGAGTGGGGAGCAGAATAGGCAGATCTACTGAAATACACTGCTGAGGGGAGCAGTGTGAGACAGGAGAGGTCTGCTGCACCATGTGGGTCAGCTCCCTGGCCAGGGATCAAACTTAGGCTGCAGTGGATGTTGATAGCACTGAGAATTTAACCCCTGCACCACCAGGGATGACATAGAGGGATTTTGAACATGCCCAGCATGGCCCTGGAAGTGGCAGGGCTGGGATTCAAACACAGGCAGAAGCAGAGATTTTAACACCTAGATGTTATATTTACTACTTAAGCATCAAAGGTTAATTCAAGAAGTATCCACACTCTAATTAGGATTTTGCTCCTATTTCAAATAATTGCCTATTTCTTAAGAGTGGCATTGACTCTTCCCAAATTCATGCTTCAATCCCTAGAGGTTTATATTGAGGTTCTGCATGTACCAGGCACGGTGCTAGGTGACAGGGACATGGAAGTGACGGCAACTCGGGGCGGAGCCCATGGCCTTGTAAGGTGGCAGCCTAAACACAGGGCCTCAGAACACAGGTTCGGATAGAGCACCATACAACTCCAGGGGTGCCATTCACACTGCAGCTGATGGAAGTGGCACCTCCTGGGGTAGTGCCTTATGGCGGTATATGGTGGCTCAGTGGCATGGGGACATGGGGCAGGGCTAAGGGGTGAGGTGGGGAATATTCAGCTGCACTCTGCAGCATAGGGATGTTCTCCAGCAAAGGAGACTGGAGTGTGAATGCCGGGGAAGCTGCGGACATTGCTTTCCCGTCCTCATCAGCCCGGGGGGAGAGTTAAGGTTTGAAGGAACTTGTCTCTGTGTTGTGATCATCAGAGCATAAAATATATTTCAGTTTCCATTTCAGCTATAGTCACCAAGTGGCATGTCATTTTGAAATCCCAGTAATTTTGCCCTTATTCTCACTTGGCAGGGGCACTGGTTTCTCTTTTGGGGTTGGCTCTTGACCTTGGAGCTCCCCCAGAAGATCAAGAGTGGCCAGCCTTGACCTGTTGAAGGAATTGTCTGCCAAACCTAGAGGGGAAGCCACTGCAGCTCGGAGAAGAGGCTGCTCCTCTCACAGATGGCAACCCCCTCCTCCAGCTTACCCGAGTCTCACCATCGAAGGGCCCTTGGTGTGTGTGCATGTGTACAATTTTTACTTTGCTTAACTTAAAGTAGGAAAACCAAAGGATATTTTTCATTTTCTGAATATAAAATTCTCTAATAATGATGCTATTTTATACCCCCAACCCCCAAAGCAAAACAAAACAAAAACCCAGAATCCAGCTGGCCCTGTGGCCATAGCATAACCCCTGTGGGAAGAGGCAGTGGTGGCCAAAGAGAATCTCCTCACCCGATGGAGAGCAAGGGCCTACCCCGTCCCCTCCTGCTCACTAATGCCTCGGCCAGCGTGGCAGAGAGGCAAGATGGGAGAGAATTCTCTTCCGGTCTGCCCGGGGAGAAAGATGCCACTCGGCCTCTTGATTTCTCATTAATTCAGTGTAGGAAGTTTCCTTTCCTTTCCCAGTTGTGGGATAAGTAGCCATTCAGTAGCCAGCCTGGGACTCCATCAGCCAAGGTGACCTTGTTTCTATGCGATTTTGAGTTCTAAGGTCCAAACAACTCTTATAAATCAGCTATCAGAACACAGTCTTCTGTTCGATGGAAGAGCCCTTGCTATTCACTGTTGTGAAGCTGATGCCGTGGTGAGAAACTCAGGTGCCCATGTTCTGGGCTTCCCCTTGGCACGTGTGCCTCTTGCCACCTGACCTTGGGTGAATTATATTTTCCTCTGGGGCCTTCTCTGTAGAACTAGGGCTGGACCAAAAGAATTCCCAGGAACTCTTGGCGTCTGAGTCTTTGGGGCGTTGAATCTTTTTGTTGTTACTTTCATTTCTAGCAAATAACTGCATTTTTTGCCAAATAGCTCACGCCTTTGGTCCAGGCTTGCCAGTTCCAGACCTGTGTCACTTCTGTGTCAGCTGGTTTCTGGCTGGGTGCAGCCAGCGAGGGGCATGGGGCTGTGATTGAAGGGTGTCAGGAGAAGAGAAACCGGGTGCTTCTCCTACCCTCTGCCTTCAGAGGTGTCCCTGGCTGAGGGGAAAGTTCTTCCTTGGCTCCAGCTTCTAGTGTGCTTCTAGAATCTTAAAGCCTTGAGTGTCCAGGATCCTGCCTCTCCCTTCTTTGTCCCTCCAGCCAAGGGGTGATTGTGACTTCCTGCTATTGTTAATCTCTGGGCTGCCTCATTATTTCCTCGTTGACTCTTCAGCCTGCCCATCGTCTGGGTCACCCACTCCCTGTATTAATTTCCCCATTCCAGATACGTGGAGTGGTTTCTGTTTGCTTGGTCGATCTTTGATACATTCAAACTTTTGTTGATTTTACCTTGTAACAGCCAGCAATGAAGATGATGATGATAATGTTGATGATTATAACCCCTCACTCGGTATATAACCTCATATATTACAAAGCTTTCACTTGGGTTCTGTAATTTGAGTCCCATAATCACAGTATGACGTAAGAAGGGCATTTATCATTAATTCCACTTTACAGAAGAGGAAATGATCTCACCGAGTTCACACAGCTGCTGGGTCTCCATAGAGTTGGAACCAGGACCCAAAGCTTTTTTTTCATCTAGTTTCCCCCCTTCCTACTTGTTCTACTTCTCATCCTCATCCTACCTACCCTGTTAGGATGGTGCCTCAGTGCTGTTCCTTAAAGATGGTGTTTACTAAGAGCAGCACACATCAAATCTGCAAAGTTCTTAATGATCACTTACTGACGTGGGTCTGCAGTTTGCTTTTTCAATGTTTATGGATTTTGACATTTCCATAATATTTTACTAAGGCTGATGAGTCTCCTGTCTCCTACTAGAAAAATCCAGATAAGGAGCCGCTGAATCTACCAAGAAAAATTTTAATCATGTAGGAATCATTTTCTCACATTCCCTACAGCGAACCCGCCTTAAAGAGGACTGTATTCCTCATGGGAAAGTTTCATTTATCATGAAAACTGCAGGATTGGAATGATATTCTTTTTCAACTTTCTTACCAAGGCTTGTCGTTATTATCATTAAAAACATTTAAGTGAAGAAAAAAAGAAAGCGCAGAGCAGAAACCATCTTTTGGAGGGTGCATTAATTATCGACTGCTGTGTAACAAATTGCCCCAGTGGTTGGTGGCTTAAAACAGTATCTTTTATGATTTTGGAAATGGTCTGAGGTGCGTTGAAGCTCTCTCCTACCCACATTTTCTGTTCACCTTGAGTGTGAGAAGTGAGCTTTGCAGTTGGACTTTCCAAAAATTTGAGAAGAGGCCTGCTGTGGTGTGATGAGGAGGGAGGCAGTAACTGATATTCGCCCTGCACAGCCCTGAACACACAGGCTTCTACACTCAGTAGACCCTGCAAAAAAGCAGCCTCTAGCCAATGGACAAGAGGGCAGAGCTTGAAACTTACTTGTGTTGGAATCATTAAACAGGAAACACCACGGTGTCTTTCCCTGCATCCTTGAATTGTAGGAACTTCCACAACCATTGAAAAGAAAAATATTTTATATTCGATCTGCTTTCTAGCTCTCTTGTACAGTTGCTGGCAGGATCGGCTTTCTTGCTGGCTGTAGTGTTGAGGGCCTCAGTGCCTCAGGAGCTGTTCGCTGGAGGCCTTCTTCCATTCATTGCCATGGGCCCTGGTTTTGGGGGAGGATCAGGGTCACCATATTCATCACACCCTCCACTTGATTGAGCATCAATACATATTTGTATTTCTCTTATCTACCCTCGTACCAGTCACTTATCCCATTGCCTGGGATTCACTGCCAAGGATCGTACTTCAGTTATTTCTGAAGTTTTGGGGGGATGGTTCCTGTGTACATGTGAACTCTGTCCTGCTGGCTCCCACTTAGTGTTTACTCTTCTCTCAGTTGTAGCTTTCAACTCCGATGTTTACAGCCAAGTTTTGGAAGCCCTTGCTGACACTGGTGTGGCTGGTGGCTGGCATCTGTGTTGAGGTTTCAGTGTCCATTTTGTATTCCAGGTTGACCAGAAGAAAATGCTGTGTTTGTGTCTGCTGCTTACCTGTGCTCCAAAGCAAGGTCACCCTGCCTCTCAGTAGCTCATGGAGATTTTAATAAACTAATTCTATTTGATTTCTCTTGTTTCAGCTTCTAACCTCATAGATTCTGATATAAGCTGCCCAATGGGTGCAAAGTGCTAGATCAGGAAACTTCTGAGCCATTACACCCAAGTTGTTCCAACTTCTCACAATGGGTATAGTGCCTTCACACTGATCCTTCAGGCTGGGACTTCTACAGTGTCAGGCACAAACAACTGGTGGAGGGTGTATTAGCTACCTATTTCCTCCTTGCTGTGTAACAAATTACACCAACACTACGTGACTTAAAACAGTGTTACCCAGTATCTCACAGTTTTTCTGGATCAGCAGTCTGGGAGAAGTTTAATTAGGTCCTTTGGTTCTAGGTCTCCCACACAGCTAAGGTCATTTGAAAGCCCAACCAGGAAGGATCTGCTTTCTAGCTCTCTTGTACAGTTGCTGGCAGGATCGGCTTTCTTGCTGGCTGTAGTGTTGAGGGCCTCAGTGCCTCAAGAGCTGTTGGCTGGAGGCCTTCTTCCATTCCTTGCCATGGGAGCCCCTCCACAGCTTATCTCACAACATAATATAGGCTTCATCATGATGAGCAAGTGAGAGGGCAAGAGAGAATGCAAATAAGACATAAGTCATGGTCTTTTGTAACCTTGTCTTGGAAGTAACATCCCGCCTCTTTTGCCAAATTCTAGTAATCAGAAACAAGTAACTAGGTTCAGCCCTTGCTCAGGAGGTGATTACATAAAGGATGAATAACAGGAGATGAGCGGGCCCATCTTAGAGGCTTCCTCCCATGGGTAGGAGGGGAGGGTGAAGTAAATTTTGATATTAGGAAATACTTAGTCATTAGCCATTTATTTAAAATGCAACTGGATGTTATTACTGAAGAAGAGGCTAAGTTAAAAAAAAAAAGGGAGCCAATTTAAAGGAAAATAAGAAGTATAGCTTCATGAATGTGGTAAATATCAAGAATGTGTGGCAAAGATGAGCAAAGTTTAGGCAACTTTTGCTTGGAATGAATTCCTTCCAGGAGGCTCTTTGATGGTTTGTGCAAGTAGATTCTTGGGGAGCCCATCCTATAAACCCTCCAGGCAAACATTAAGGGATCGGAAAACTAGGATGAATACAGTCTGAATTATTCTTCTCAAAGACAGTTACATATTTCCGTATGAGAAAACATGGCACATCTCCCTAGTGCTGGTTTCATTGGAAGACATCATGGGGGAAAATTAGGACATCTAACCAACAAATATTAAATACACACACATGTCTTTTTTTAATTGAGTAAACATTGGTTCACAGCAGTGTATGATTCAGGAGAACAGGCTCAGACCTCCCCACATATATTTCCCCACACCCTACGACTAACAAGACATCCATCTCCCTTTGCCTTAGACCACTGTGCTCCCTCTCACCTTTGTCCCTACCCACCCCCTGTAGTAGCCTCAGTTCTATAGTCTGTTGTCTAGGGTTTGTTCTGGTTTAGTTTTTTTCACTTCCTTTGTTTTGTTTCTCTATCTTCCACATATGAGTGAAATCATTTGGTTTTTGTCTTTTGCCTTCTGACTTATTTCACCTGGCATTATCCATCGATGTTGTTGCAAATGGCAAGAGTTCATCTTTGTATCTATATAGATATATAGATATAGATACATGTATATCTGAGTAGTATTTCATCATGTCCAGTCACCAAATCTTGTTTATACAAGAATTTACATTACGAGTTGAATGTGAACGGCACAAGAATTTCAAAGACAGGGACACATGATTGCAAAGGCATGAAGTGCTTGGTGGTGGTGACGGGTGTGTGTGCTTGGGATGGTTCCCCTGCTGGTGATGGGATGGAGAGTGTGAGGTCATCGTCATCTGCTGGCTGGGGCATCCTGCTGGCAAATGTGAGTCATGGTTGCTCAAGCTCAAGCAGAGATCCCCACTGTAGTGGGCCTATGGTAGGGCGATCGCCATGATCCTTACCTCTTAGTGTTCATGCCTTTGTAAAATCCCCTCCTTTTTGCCTGCTGGAACTGTGAATTGCTCCTAACCAATAGACTTTGACAACAGTGATGGGATGTCACTTCCATGATTCAGTTATATCATATAAGATTATCATAGCAGAGATTCTTCATGAGGGCTCCAAGAAATAAGTAACCATAAGTCCACATGGCAAGGAACTGTGGCTGGCTTCTCTGAACTGAGAACAGTCTCTAACCAAGAGCCCTGAAAGAGCCTCCTCCCATATTGCAAACACCTAAAGGAAATGGATAGCCTGAATGAGCTTGGACATCTATTCTCTCCCAGTTGAGTCTCCAGATGAGACTCCAGCCTGACCAGCACCTGGATTGCAGGCAGGTGAGACTCTAAGCAGAGAACGTGGTTAAGCTCTCCCTAAACTCTTGATCCGCAGAAACTTTGAGAATAATAACTGTGTTGTTTAAGCCTCTTGTGTTTGTGGCAATGTGTTGCATGGCAATAGAAAAAATGACTGCATCTTCTTTAAGACACATGAACATCTGAAAAGCACTTCAGGGCACAGCACATTTGAATATAATTTTGTTTAAAAATTCTCATTAGATTCCAAGTATTTATAAAAGCTTCACAAGGACAAAGACCCTGGAAGCTGAATTTAACAAGCTTTGGTGGAAAATAGGTCTGTCAGAGAAAGCTTAGATGCATCCTCAGAGCTGGGTAGGGTGCTTTTTGTGATGGAAAGGGTCAGCAATCTGGGAGAAGCTTAACTGGGGCCTTTGGTGCTCGGTCTCCCTCACAGCTGAGGTCATTTGAAAGCTCAACCAGGAAGGATCTGCTTTCTAGCTCACTTACGCAGTTGCTGCCAGGATATGCTTTCTTGTGATGTGTGTATCTGGGGGAGGGAGGCTAAAAATCAAATAAGTCATTGAGAAGATGCCTTGCCTCAGCTAAGTGAAGACTTCCTGAGACTCACGCAGGTAAAGAACTAGAGAGTGCACTGATTTTTAACTTTAAAGTTTGTGAACTGGAAGGAAAAGGGTGAACAAAAATGGCAGAAGTTGGCATTGAGTGAGCTGATGAGCAGCAAACTGTCTCAGTCCTGGAGAGTCTAGTTAATTTATTTCTAACAGCTTAGCACTCCCTGGTGACCGGCTCAGGAGGACTTGCTTCATAGTCATGACTGAGACCAGAGTGACAAGTGAGTAAGGCCCTGACCTTGAGCTAACTGGGTAGTTGGTATTAGAGGAGTCTACCGAGAGCACTGCATTGTCCTCAAGGGTTTTATCCTCTTAAACTTACTCCCTGTCATAGTCCATGTTTATCTAATACAGTAGTAAGAGAAATGATTTGTAATCCTTTAATATGAAAACTTTTTGTTGAAGAATTGGTCTTTGTGTTCCCTCAAAGCAGTCCCAGGTAGGGACTTGGGGTACAAGATTAATTTGGAGATGGTCCAAGGAAGCACCTTTAGGGCAGTGAGGCAGTGGGCCAGCGAAGATTCATGAATGAGCTGGTTGCTACTGTGGGCACCTGGTACTCTGTTGTGCTGGGGACCCTTTAGGGTCTTGGTTTATCTTTGAATTACCCCATGAAGGATGAGGCAACTGGGGTATTTGAGTACTAATTCTTGTCATGTATTAGTGGAGGGTCACTCATGGAAGCACCACCTCCCTAGCTTACCCTGAAGAGGGCTGCATGTGCTCCTGGGTCACAGCAAATCTCAGAAATGTAGGGGTATGGAGTAAGAAGAGAGTAGACCAATGGGATGTGCTGACAGGCTGGGGCACGACATTGGTGTGTATGATGTGAAGCCAGAATCCAAAGGGAACAGCAGCCTCTCTAGGATTGGCCTTTTCAAGCACACTGAATGATTAGGGAAGCACATTGAATGGAGAGGAAGTCTTCAAGGTCAAGATCCAAACAAGAGCAGAGTAAGGTCCACAGGTGCACATGCCTCCTGCATCACACAACCCACTCTCTTGTTATCTGCTTGTGATTGGGTGCCCTTCTGGACACACTGGTGACCAGGCAGCTGTGGCATGACTAGGGAGGGACGTGGTAGGGTCCCAGGTTGAATTTTAAAGCCGTGACAAGTCGGACCTGTCTCTGATTCTACAAGTTTTCTTGCTGTAACAAGTATCCTTTACATTAAGAGTAATACATCAACTCCCATTTAAAACACGGTGTGCCGAGGAGGAACTTGGTTGTATTGTTAGTGGCAATCTTGGGCTTCAGAACAAGCTAACGTGAGAAGACTCTGGAAATATCTGATGTTGCATAGGGCAGATGTGTGCACTACGAGGTTGGAGAAAACTTGTGGACCACTTCACTTCATGCCCTAAAATTCCAAATGTGTGTCCACACTGCCCAGAAACAGTCCATCGTCCATGGAACGGGAGGCTTTGAGTGACTGTGTCCTGGGAGCTGGGTGACCAAGACGCTTATTTTGGGTTCCACCCTTTGCTGGCTGTTTGACTTCAGGCAAGGGACTTAGTCACCAGGGAACCTACTTTTCTCATCTGCAAAATGAGGATAATGAGACCTGACTCCTGCCTTCCTCACAGGGAGGGCAGGAGGCTTCCTGAGATCACCTCCCCAGAGCCTTTTGATCTGCTTGAAAGAATCCTCCTTAATTGCCCAGCCAGGCACTCGAGCAGCTGGGCGAAAGTTTTATGACCTGAGATTCCCACAGCCCATAATCCACATGGTCCCAGAAGCCCTCTGAGGTTTTCAACGACAGATTTGGCTGGCGAACGTTCTGCTGGGCCATCAGCGCTGATTTCTCAGAGCCTTAGTCATGTAATAGGCGGTTTCCCAGGGCGCTCTTGCCAATGCCTCCACATATTCATGTAGTATTTCTTAAGAGTTCCTATGCACACACGGACATTTCTCACCCCTCCCCAGACTTGTCCACAGCAGTCATTTCTGGCATCATGGAATGCTGCGAACCCTCAAGGCCACTTGGCTACTTTAGCTGGAGCTTGGATGTGCTCTCTGCCTCCGGTTCCAGCTTTTGAAAGGATTCTTTGAGTAGTGTGTCTGTTTGCTCATTTCTGGCCTGGACCATCTCAAAAGTTCCCTAGAGACTCCCCCTGCCTCCAGCTCTGTGTTCTCTCTCCCCCCCCACCCCACACACACACACTCTGCAAGTTGACAAACAAGACATCTTGTTTTCCTTCCCAGAAGCCTTCAGTGCTTCCCCGTCAGCCACACAATACTCACAGAACCCACTGACCTGGCTTGAAAGCTCTGCCCTGGGCCTCCTAATGCAAAGTCTGGCCCCTGATTGCCTTTCTTCTTAATTTCTCCTCTCTTCCCAAGGTGGGCTCATTTATTCAGTCAACCTCTCCACTTGGCCTCTTGCAGACCAGGTGCTACACTCCGGGCAACTAAACAAGCCCCCGCTGTCCCGCAGCTCCCAGCCTCCGGGCAGACCCAGACACACACCGGTGAATGCGTGCGGTTTGATAAGCACCGTGATATGGGAATGGGGGTTCCCACCAGAGCTCGTGGAGGGGAGCCTAACTCTGCTTGGGGTGGTGGTAGGATGCTTGGAACTCAAGGATGACAAGGAGACGGCCCGATGAGGAGGCAGGAGTGGACCTTGGGAGGCGAAAACGTGGCCGGGTGTCCCAGCGGGAATGATTCAGATGTGGAAGAGGGTGCAGGGAGTGGGGAGATTGACATGATGAGGGCAATTTATGGCTTGGCAAGATTCCCAGTTCCTGAAGGCCCCTGTGAGCCTTGTTCACAGGCTTGGGCCTCACTTTGGAAGGACAGGAACCGAAGCAGGGAGGTGACGTAGCCAATGCCCTTCTGACTTGGCCGCCTGGCAGTTGCCCACAGGTGCCCTCACCACGCTAGTCTTTCCTCCCGAATACCCTTCTCTCCTTCCCTCACACCTTGCCCCACAGTTCTCCAGCTTCATCCTGCCTATTTCCTTCCAGTGCCCTCTGCTCCTTGAAGACTTCCCTGATCTCGGTCAAGAGTCATTGTTCCCTCCCCTGGCCACCCAGGTCCATCAGTTGTAGCCACTGTGGGTCACTCTTCCCCATGCAGCTCCCGTCTCCCTCACGGAGGGCCCCTTCTCGGGCATATTTACCCTGGAATCTTTATCTTTGCATTTCCCACAGCACTTGGCATCCAGAGATTTGAGCCAGGCCTCCCTTCAAGCTCCACTTCCATCGCTTATTAGCAACTCTGTGATCTTGGACAAGTCACTTTATCTCTTGCACCTTGAGTTGTCTCATCTATAAAATGGGGATAATGATTTTTATTGCACAGGATAATTGTGAGGATTAAGTGAAGTACCTAGTTAGCACTCAATAAACATTAGTTGCCTTCCTTCTTGCCCTGGACTCTGGCTCAGAAAGATTGCAGCAACATCTTGGGAGAACATCCCCGAGGGAGGGGCACCCCTTTTTCCCATGGGTCCAGAGGAAGTGCGGGTGCACGTACACGATTCCCTCAGCGCTGGCTCATGGGGTGCCCGCTGGGCACAGCAGGGAGCCTCGGCTGTCAGTGGGTCTTGCCACCCATTCTAGTCTTTGACACCCTCCTGGGACACTGAATGTACACAGAAAGAGAACAGTAGAAATGATTTGCAAAAACTGATAAGGTGAGTCTCCTGGTTGAGGATTGTGCCCTCACCCAGGTATGCTCCTGGGGAGGAGAAAGAGCTCCCTGCCAGCCCGTCTGGCCCTTTTGTATTGGCCACTGCTCAGCTGTTGAGAGAATCCGGCTGTGGTGGTCTTGTTACCACCAGCAGCAGCGTCCCCACTCCCCACCATTACTGCCATTTGTATGGGGTACGGGGCTCACCACACCATTCCATACAGCCCCCCAAGTGTGTGCCTAGCGTTGTAGGCCGCTACCTTGCTTTTACACATACTCGATTCTTACATCTGCCTGCAAGGCAGGCAGAACAACCTCCTGAATCACCAAGGATTCGAGGAGCAGAGATGTGGGGAGACTTGCAGCATAGGCTGGGAGTGGAGTGAGGGCCAGCTGGGCTGGGGCTGGGGCTCAAGTCCTCGCTGGGAGCCTGACGCTTTGGGAGAGAAGCAGCATTGTTCTGGGCCTGACGCTTTGGGAGAGAAGCAGCATTGTTCTGGGCGAGGCTTTGGGAGAGAAGCAGCATTGTTCTGGGTGGCAAGCCCTGGTTCCTGCGGCTTGAATGTCACCGCGATGGCTGCAGAGCTTTCTATGTCCTTGTGGAAGCCAATTCCTCTTTCTGTCTCTTTTCGGCTCTTGGTACTGCTGCTGTGAGCCTGGGCCAGGGACGCGCTGGAGGCTTGGATAAGGGTTCAGGAGCACATGCTCTTGGGTTTATGGAGCTGATGTAATATCTGGATGAATCTACAAATGCTCCCCAATTCCTGCCTTGGCTCATAAACAAGTGAAATCGTATGGATGCATTTGTCCTGCATGGAAGTGCTGGGAACAGACCTTCTCTCTGCTCCATCCCTGGGGCGGCAGCAAGGTCTGGAGCAGCCAGGAAAGACCGAGGTCCACTGAGTCATGCTGGTCTCTTGAGTAGGGTTAATATTTTTTCGTTTTTTAAATTAAAATCTAAAGTTTTATTTTATTTTTGAAATGTTTCTCTGGAGGTAACCTTGGTTTATAAGATTACAGGGGTTTCAGATGTACCGTTATAAACCAGCATGGGTATTTCCCACCTTGTGCTCACACCTGCAAGCCCAGTCCTCTCCATCACACAACTGGCTCCTTTCGCCCGACTGCCCCCTCGTTCCCCTTCCCTCTGGTGGCCGCTCTTTTTTTTTTTTTTTTTGATTTATTTATTTTTATACACGATCTGGGGTACAGGCCAGAGGCGCGGGAGGGTGAGAGGATTCACCAGAGACAGAGTGGGCAACAGAACAGGCAGACTGATGAAATACATTGCTGAGGGGAGCAGCGGGTGAGTCAGGAGAGGTCTGCTGCGCCATGTGGGTATCTCACTCGCTGGCTGGGATCGAACCTGTGCTGCAGAGGCTGCGGACAGCTTCATAGTTTTGTGCTCAACCCGCTGCACCACCGGGGAGGCCCAGCCACTCTTTTTAATTTACATTTTTGGTTACATTTTGGCTCTGCCGTATGTGGTCATGTCGCCCTCACCCTCCACCAAGCCGCCCTTGCAACACCCCTATGCCTCCCTCTCCTGCTGCTCCTCCTCCCCCCCCTTTCTTCTCTGGTAACCATTAAACTCTTTCACGAAGCCCAAGATGTATTCTTGCTGCATTTTGCTTATGTATTTTTGTTGCTGTTTTTGTTATTTATATTTTTTTGTCTATAAACTGAAGTTTGTTTTGCTTTATTTTGCTTCTTCCTTTTTTTTTTTTTATTTTTCTTTATCTTCCAAATACGAGTGAGAGCATACAGTGCTTGTCTGCCTCTGCTGCCTTTCTTCACCAAGCACAATACCCTCAAGGTCCCTCTGTGCTGTTGCAAATGACAGGATTTTAGCTTTTTTTAAATAGCCAAGTAGTGTCCATCATGTATCTATCACATGCTCTTACTTCACTCACCCACCGGTGGACACTTAGGTTGTTTCTGACTCTCAGCTACTGTGAATAATCGAAAAGGATGAATACCCTAAGCCTGCAGGTCCCATCCTTCTGGGCCTGCCTGGATTCTGATCCGTCCCTTGTACTTCTCCTTTTTGTGCTTCAAACTGCCCTCCCTCTCCCTGTAGATGTTTTAGGAATAAAGGTGATTCTTGCCAACCCCAATCTTTTAATTAATTTAATGACAGCGTGTGAAAGGGGTAGAATTCCAAGACATACCAGTGAATGGATTTTTCAACAGACACTTTGCATTTTCTCCTGAAGATAATAATTGAGTCGGTGTCACCGTCATTGTCTTCTAAGTCCTCTGAGAAGGGCTCCATCCTGGTCAGGGTCCTGGGACACAACCTGGTGCCTGTTTACCTCGGGGGCAAAGTGAACCCGCCTCCGTCTTTCATATTTGAGATAATTGACAACAATGACATCCAATTGCTATTTTCTTCTTTCTTCTTTGGGGCTTTGGAAGCTTGGTTTCCTCTAATCTCTAATAGGTTTATTACAAAGTAGCAAGCATGGAAAAAGTCTCATGATTCACAGCAAGATAGGAAGACTTTGAAGAACACCTCATCTTTCATTTCCTTCTCTTTGTTGTGACATCCCCAAATTATCTCTTGGGAAAGTAGGAGCCGCAGGCTTGACATACTCCGTTCTCCTAGATAGAGATTGTCAAGTCCATGTTCTTTTCAAGTGAAGGAAGGAAAGTCACATGGCAGTGAGCCAAGATGCTTGACTTCAAGGCTGGGGCTTCCAAGTCCGGGTGTGTGTGGGTGGGGGAGGTTGATCGACCTCTAGCACCTTGACCTGTGAGTGCTTTGTGGGCGGGCACCCTTTGGTGGGAGAAGGAGGTGCCCAGCAGCGGTTCTCAGCCCAGCTGCACGTGAGAGTCGCCCAGACCACTTTGAATCAGAATGCCCGCAGGTGTGCCAGGCCCTGGGCCTTTAAAAAAAGTTTCCTTGTCTCCAGAATATAGATATGGATTGCATAATCAGCTCTAATATGCAGTGTGAACCTCTATTCCCAGGCTTGCTCCAATTCTAAAGATTATAGAACATTGAAATCAATATTTTCATCTCTATAGCCAGTTCCTGCTAGCTGTTATCTCCCCATCAGCCCTCTGGCAGCCCCCTTGGTAGCAGTGTAGAAGCTTCTGGATGACAAAATTTGTGATGGTAACCACAAGGCCAAAAGTCCTTTTCTCTTGACCTAAAGTTGCGCCTGGTCTATTTCTAAAATATCAGTATCCAAATCAATCCCCTCAGCCTGCCCTGCACAAAAATGGCATAACATTTTCAATCTGATCTGTATCCTGATTTAAGCTTGGAAGTAGCACTCCTGTGCCTGTAGCCCCAACTGACCTCTCGTTTCTGAGAATCCCTTTAGGAACTGGGGACTGTCATATGCAAGAAACAGAGTTGTGGACACTGCGCCACTTACTGTCTGTTCCTTCCTATTTGCTGTGTTCTCTTCGGCAGGGAAATAGTTGAGAGGCCAGCATGGCAGCTGATGAGATGTCACAAAACCTGTTGGTCTCCACTGAAAGACAATTAGACAAAAAAAAGTACAAGAAGATGGGCTTAGCAGAGGTACAGTGCTATACATTTCGGATTTCGATTCACAGAAAACTCCATGTACACCAGCAATATGGCCTGGCCTTCCTCCGCCACACACCGGATGTCCTAGGTGATTCCTGTAAGTGTCTTCTGCTCTTGAAAGTCAAGCTTCTCTGGGTCCTGGTCAGTTGCGGGCATTGGCTGAGAGAAAAACATAGATAAGAAGTGCTTAGCAGGTGGCAGCTGGCAGGTTAGAGGGATTGTGTAGATCATGCAAAGAGCGATGGATGTCTTCTTTCTGGCCTCAAGGACTGTTCATGTGTGTCAGGCTAGATCAGGCTGCAGTAACAAAATAAGCCACAAACATGGCTTCATACAATAGTGGCCCATCTCTCGCCCTGCAAACATACAGGGTAGAGTGTGGGTTCTCTTTCATTTTGTAGTATCGCCATCTGCAGCATTCCACCTCTGGGGCAGCTGCTGCAGGGACGAGAGGGCTGGAAGAGGTGTGTTAGCTTCAAGTGGTCTCAGCCTGAATGTGACAAGCCACATGACCAGTGCCCAAAATATTTATTCTCTGATATTTTGCAGAAATTGTTTGCCAGCCCCAGCCCTGACACATAGAATCGGCTGATTTTTGAAGTCTTCCCTTTGTGTTATTTAACATTACTTCTGTGGCAACGTCTGACAAAAAAAGGCTTAATTATTTTACAGATCCAAGTCAGTGAACCCTATAACAACGCCATTAGGTGGGTATAGCTACCCCTATTTTTCAGATCAGGAAACTGACATCTAGAGAAGATAAATGAGCTGTCCCAAGTCATGTGTGGCCAGAGCCAGGCCTGGGGTTCCGGAATCCTTGGTCTGACTACTTGTTCTAATCCTTGCTGTAGATAACTGCTATAAACAGGCTGGAGAGGTCTGGGGTGCTGAGAGGTGGGTATCTATGAAATCATCTGCTCACGGGGAAGCAGAACTGGAAAGAGCTTGGAGATGACGGGAATCCATGCCCCCGTGTTAGGAGATGGCAGCTTCTGGGGAAACTGAAGCCCAAGGGGCTTAGGAGGGGTTTCAGCTGAGCCAGCAAGATCTGTGTCGTCTAGGAGGTTAAAGGCTAGTGAGAGCTGACTGAACTAAAGCTCTTAAAAATGACAGCAAAGGTATTTTATTATGGAAATTAAAAAATGTTCATAAAAGTAGAACGGATGTGTTCATGGACTTGGGTCTCCTTCACTCCAGCTTAACAATCACCAACATTTTGACAATCTCACTTCCTCAATCACCTCCCAGTAATTTTAGAGCAGAGAGCAGAATTTTAAAAATAAATCTCAGACATCCTGTTATTTTTCACATAAATATCCTGGTGTCTGCATTCACTGAGATGGGGGCTTGGGGGAGAAAATGAGGCAGAGCCCATTTGCAGGACAGAAGCGGCAGCTGTGGTGGGGCAGAGGCTGGTGCTCTCTTGACCCTCAGAGGATGGTTTGCTCACACCCCTCCGTCCCCAGCCTTGATGCCAGGCTCAGGCCTCCCTCCCCTGTGAGTAATGCCAGGGCCTGTCAGACGCAGGCACCTCCTGGTAGAAACAAAACAAAACAAACCTGCTTCTGAAATGCTGTGCACAACCAGGCCGAGGAAAACACTACACCTAGTGAGGCATTGTTCACATTTCTCCCCTTGTCCCCGTGAGGCCTGCCGGGTGCGGGGCCTCTGGGCCCTTCCGGCTGGGTGTCGATGTCAGCTGAGTCACCCTGCTCGTCCTCTCATCTTATTTACCTGTGTTTGTCATATTTTAGTCGCATGACTCACCCGACCTCCCTGAGAAGGAGGAAAGCCTGGAGAAATGAGTCTTATCAGAGCGTCAGAGCCCTCCCCTTGGAAGAGAAATCCTTTGCCTTTGAACGAGTCTCACCTGAGCATACACCGAAGGAGCATGAGGGGCCCAAGGGGTGTTCGGGCATTTTGGAAGGGCAGTTGGAACAATGAAGTGGGATTCTGGAATCTGGTCTCACTCTGTGACCTGCCTGCTCAGTCTTTCCAGAGGGTTTATTCCCCTCAGGGCCTGTCTGAGCCCTTCAATGGCAGAGGAGAGAAACATCTCTCCTGGGCACCCAGGAAGCATCCTGGTCCTGAGGTGGCCCCTTGAGGAGAGGAGACGGGGCCCCTGGGGCATGTCCACCCTTGCCCATGCTCAAGCTGAAAGATAACAATGACTTCTTGACCCTGTTGGCCTCCTAGGTTGGGCGTGGGCCCCGTGCAAGGGTTCCTGGCACCCATTCCTGCTTGGAAGAGGCCTGGGAGTCCTGTTATGTTGTCTCTGGGCTGGGCAGACATCAAGTCTCCCACTTTCTGGGTGGCGCCCCATTCCCTGTCACCCAGGGCTTTGTTCATAACACAACAGCTGGGTGATCCTCATCTCAACACTCCCCTGTTTAAAAGCCCCCGCAGGCTTCCCTAATACTTAAAGTCCAGATCACCACCGAGACCTACGGCCTTGATATTCAAGGTGTGGACCACCAGCCTTGCGGTGGAGGGATGGGGAGAAATGCCTTGTTAAAATGCAGGGTCTCAGGCCCTACTCTAGACTTGTGAGTCGCAGCTGAGGTTTAATGAGATTCCCAGTGATCTCTCTCACATCAAAGTGTGAGGTACCCCCATGGTCTTCAAGGGCCCTTGTTTTCATTACCTTGTGAAATTGGACATGAACACCTACCTCCAGAATCGTGGTGACTCTAGGAGATGATGCTGGCATAAGGCCTGATCACACTGAGCCTTGTGTGTGCTGACATGAGCCATGTGTGTGCTGATTCTATTAGAATACCAGTCATGGCCACCATCAAATCATGTCCTTGAAATTTTACCCTATGTGTAGCAATAACCTTGAGAAACAATCCTCTCCCCCTGCCCCCACCTCCAAGGGCAAGGTAGACCCACTCTTCTGGTGTTGAGGACATTGAGTAACTGAAGGTAAATACAATGGGCCACCAGACAAGGGACACCCCAGCCCCCATCTGAAAGGACGAGGGTGGGTTCTGGAATCCCACTGTGTGGTGCACGTAGGTTCTACCCCTACTAGCTGTGTGACTCTAGGCAACTGATTTATCCTCTTTGTTCTTCATTTTCCTCACTGTAAATTGGAGAGAAACATGTAAAGATGGACTGAGTGAATATATAAAGGTGTTAGGAGTTGTGCTCAGCATAGAGCAAGGGCTCCATATTATTCACTCTCCCCCACACCCCCAAGGTAGCTGAGCTGTCTCCTTTGTGCCCCCACCTAAAAAGTTTGTAATGTTCTGTTTGTTAATCTTGTTTCCCCATGAGATCATCTCTGTGTTTCTGATGCTTAGCAGCACAGAGCCTGACACATACTCGGTCATGACTGTTATTATTATTATTATTATTATTATTGTTATTATTAGTCAGAAGGAATCAGAGAACCCACTGATCACCTGACATAAGCTTGAGGCTGCAGACTAGTATTACAGGAATTGGCCCAGGGGTGCCTACTTCCAGCTTAGAGTAACTCTAATAGCTTAATGGGGAACACTGGGACACAGCAAGGGAATCACTCTACCCCTGTTCTGTACCGGAGGCTGGACACACGCACACCCCTCACTTAGGCCCATGATGCTGGAGAGGTGGGCAGGTCGTAATTCATCACCAGAGAATGCTCTGACTGCAGCCAATGGTGGAGGCCTTTGGCTCTGCTTTTTTCATCAAACTGTCCATGCTGAGTCAGGCAGAGGGGGAGCTTTTAGCCTCTTAGACTCTCCAGAGTGGAGTATCAGAAAAACAAACTTTTCTCTGTTAAAAAGGATTGATGTCTCTCGTGCAATCATATTCTTTTTACAAAATCATAAATCTCTTGAGAGTCCCTTCCTATTAGGTGAGAGTCTCCCTTCCTCATATTAATTTTAATTTAACAAATAATCATATAGAATTATTCTACCAGATGAAGTTTAAGTACTTTATAAATATTAAGTTATTTCAAAGTTCATAATGACCTTTGGAACATTATCCCCATTTTATAGATGAGGAAACTGAGGCACAGAGAATTAAACTAAACTGTCCAAGGTACACAGCCGGTGCTATAGAAGAGAGAGATTACTAGTGTGGCTGCAGGATCAGAGTCAGATCCCTGGGCTATCATCTCATTTAAATCCCACCACCATCCCACCAGGTAGGAATCATTCCCACTGATTCAGAAGGAGCTGATGTTCAAGAAGTTGACGTTGCTCAAGGTCACACAGTTATAGGTGACAGGGCTGCAGTCAGATCTCATTGTTGTCTAACTCCCAAGTGCCAGCAAGCTGAGCTCACTGCTCTGTCTACGGAGGAAGGGTGTTCTAGCTTTACTGGTGTAGATGCCGTGAGTGCTTTCCTCAGGTCTCCTGTAGACATTCAGGAGCTCTGACCCCTTGAGGTCCCCTTCTCTCTCCTTTTCTACTCTATATCGTTCACTGTAGTTATCAGTGTTGGAGCCTCTAGATGAAGGTTGAATGGCGTGGCTGATCATCAGGGGCATCTTTGCCTTGCCTTCCACTCTCTTGGTCTTCCTCTTCTTTGCTTATCTCTCCCTCTTCTTTTCCAAAGACATTGATTTACCAAAGGCTTCTTGGTGCAAAGGTAGGGGATGTGTGGATGGTGGCTCTGCTTCTTGTTTGCAAGAGAAGGTGGACAAGTGATGGAGCTTTTCTGATTTTCAGTGTTAACCTTCAGAGTTGGGTAAAATTTAGGGTGGGTGAGTATATTATTTATTTCACATTTTTAAGCTGCAGAATAGTTAAATTTTAAGAAGTTTTGAAGTGCTTCCAAATACAAAAGTCATACCATACTTGTTATTGTATCGGGGCTGCAGAGGATTCCACAGAGCTTAAGGTTAGAAATCACTAGACTTGATAATAAGTCTTATATGATCATGTGAAATTGACAGGGTCAGCATATTAGTTTCCAAAGCTGACATAACAAATTACCACAGATTTGGTGGCTTCAAATAGCAGAAAGTCATTTGTGTTTTGGAGGCCAGAAGTTTGCCATCAGAGTGTCATTATGCTTGCACTCTCTCCCCGGGCTCTAGGGGAGATGCTTGCCTTGTCTCTCCCAAAGCCCCCTGTGGCCCCAGCACTCTCTGGCATTCCTTGCCTTGACGCTGCTTCACTCCAATCTCTGCCTCTGTCTTCATGTGACATTCTCCTGTGTGTTCTGTGGCTTTGTTTCTTACAAGGACACTTGTCATTGGATTTAGGGTCCACCTGGATGGTCCAGAATGTTCTCAACTCAGACAATTTCCACACAAATAAGGTCATATTCAGTTTTCAGGGATTTGGATGTGGACATTTCTTTTGGGGGCCACCATTTAACCCATTCCAAACAGTGATAACTATTAAACATCTACTATGTTCTTGGCACTGTGCCAAGCATTCCAGAGAGACAAAGTCAAGAGGAGGTGGTTAGTCCCTGGGAACCTCCAAGCTCATTTGCAAATCTCTACTTAATCTCAGGCCTCAGCATTGAGGTTTGTTGGGCTACCCTCTTGCCTCCCACTCTTCCTTCCTCCTTTTGAAAGATGGTTTCATTGAGATATAATTAACATACAGTAATATTTACCCTGTTTATCTATCCAGCTGAGGAAATAGATCTAGAGAGGTAAACTAACTTGCTCTAGCACACACAGAGAGGAAGTGGCAGAGGCTGGGACTTGAACATCTGTCCTCAATCATCAGGGCCTGCATACTAAATCATCGGTCTCCAGGGCTGCCAGCTCCTCCAGCTTCTCGTCTACCAAATGAGGAGGCTGACAAGAAGCATTCTAGAATCCTTAGAGTGCTGACATTCAAGATTGTTCAAGAGTCCCAGGGTGAAGCACTGCGGAGCACTCCTTATGCAGTAGGTCCCTTCAGTGTGAGGAGAATGTCTCCACGTGGAAATTTGTACGCCTCCCACAAGCATTTAGCCTACTTGTGTAGGTGTGCTCAGTTAAGTGGATTTATGGCTCATGATATCTCATTTCAATTTAACTAATCCTTGTAAGATGGACAAGTTATTTAAATGATTCCTGTGAAGAAACTGCAGGCTGGAGAGAATATTAATGATGCCAGCCCCAGGGAA
Organism: Talpa occidentalis; assembly: GCF_014898055.3. NCBI lineage: Eukaryota > Metazoa > Chordata > Mammalia > Eulipotyphla > Talpidae > Talpa > Talpa occidentalis. The sequence continues at coordinate 12,883,438 of NW_026555331.1, read as the reverse complement.
CGGCAGGAGAGGGGCTGCCTTCATGCTTTTGCCATGCCTGCAGCTTGCTGCTTTTCACTAATGACAGGATAGAAATAATGACAGTCTAATTCCATCAATTGCAAAATTGGTCAAAATGCTTCAAAAATATCAAGATGATTATTTGAAATATGGTCTTTCATCCACTATCATTAAGGATGACTCTCTCCTTGAGTGAATTTTGTATCTTGACATAGCTAATGAGAGTGGAAAGCTGTTCCGACTGGTTCAATCCTGCTATATTCAACCCCACTCTTTACCCAATTTGATTGCATTTGATAATTTTGAATTTATTACTTTACTGTGAAAGTGAAATTCTGTAATTCATTAGTCAAACACTTGATCTTTTTGTTATGGTAGAAATGACTGAAGAGATATCTGAAGCTATAGAGTGACACATTAAAATGAGCTCCTTTGTCAGTGAACCCTCTTGGAAGTTATCTACAACTTGTCGGAAGATATCTAGAACTTGTCGGTAAAGAAATACTTTTTCTACAATGCTGGAAAATACAGGTGTTTCCAACATATTTAGTTTAATCTTTAGTAGATTCTTCATTTCAATACTGAATTATGTTGGGAGAACCTGTCTTGTGAGCTCTTACAGGAAAGACACACCATAAAAAAGAACATTTTTCATAGTAAATGAATTGCCTAACAAAAGGAATGTTTTGGCATTTTGTTGACTGGGATGAAAAACAATGGGTAAATTAAATGAGCTAGTACCTCATGCAAAATTTACTTACTGCATTTTTGGTAGTAAGTTATTGGAGTTAAGAAGTTAAAATCACAGAGTATAACATGTGGTAGATCATTGGGGTGGATTCTCGAGACAAGCAGAAAGTTAAAATGCTGCAGACTCTTCACAATACTTTGTAACAAGGGAAGGGAGTGCACCTGAAAATATTTTGTGCAAGCAAAGCTCCTTTATTCTCTTTTGAAAAAGTATTTAAAAAGTAAATTGAACTTTAAATCAAGGATTCCAAATTATTTGCTCTTTTTGAGGTTGACAAGTGATTGTTGGTAATCAATCACAGCAAATACATTTGAAAAACACAAACACATGCTTGAATGATCCTTCTGGGAAGAAGTCAAGACTTGATAATGAGTGAGACCATCATTGCTTTTCAAAAGAAATTTGTAAACCTCAGTAGGCTATCATGATGAGCACCCCAAAATAGCTAAAATGAAGCAGACAGATAATAGCAAGAGGAGGCAGAAATGTGGCTCACCCAGATCTCCCATGAGTGCGGACACGTAAATTGGTAATATCGGCTCAGGCAATTGTTTGGTGATATCCACCAAAGCAGAACATAAGCAAACACAATGAACCCTGCAGTTCCTCTCTGGGGTATCATGCCCAACACAAATGCAAATATGTATTCACTTATAACTAGTCACTGACATGAGCACAGAAGCACTGATCCTAATACTCGATCACTGGAAATTACCCAAATGCCCACCAGAATGAAAAGGATCAATTTGTGTGTTCACCTATAATGAGAATGAATGTCCTTGACAACCTCAGAGACATGGCTGAAACTCACAAAGGAACTTTTTTTTTAAAGATTTATTTATTTATTTATTTATACAAGCACTGGGTACAGTCAGAAGCGCGGGAGGGTGAGAGAATTCACCAGAGCCAGAGCAGGGAGCAGAGCAGGCAGAAGGACCGAAGCACACTGCTGAGGGGAACAGCGGGCGGCAGGAGAGGTCTGCGCGCCATGTGGGACCCCCCTCCGGTGGCCGGCGAGCAGCCGGGGATCGAACCGGCGCTGCAGAGGCTGCGGGCTGTTTCGCAACCCAGCGCTCAACCGCTGCGCCACCGGGGAGGCCCACAAAGGAACTTTCAAACAAAAGGAGCCACATGCTAAAAGGATGCCTCCTGTGTGATCTCAGTCATATGAGATTAAAAAAATTAAAACAGGCAACACTAGTCTGAAAGTTAGGCTATTGGTTACCCTTGGGGGGAAAATAACTGGAAAGGACACAAAGAGGCTTTTGAGTCACAGATATTATTCTGTCTTCTGACCTGTGTTTTGAACAGGGTGTGTTCACTTTGTGAAAATATGTTGATATGTAAAACTTCCCACATGGTATTATTCCTGAATCATATGAATCATATGCAACTCTCCCCTCCCAACATTTTTGGAAGGTAGTTTTTGACCACCCATCATTGGAAATACTTCCAGCATTGACATTGCTAAAAATGACATATATGTCTAACTTATGTCTCTTCACATAGTCTAACCTGTTGCAAATTTCAAAAGGAAATGTTCTAGTGGATATGGGGTTAGTTTTTTTTTTTTTAATTCCAAGAAATTGTGTGCAAGACAGATTGTCATCAGTAAATTTGGGAACTTACTAGCCACATTTTCACCAAAATTCTTAACATAACAGGTAGAGAAAGTTGAAAAGAGAGAATAATGACTGAAAAAGGTAATCATGCTGCACTTCTTTTATTTGCAGTGCTGTATCCCTGATGCCTCTATTCCAGCAATGACAGCTATTAAAAGCAAATATCCGAATAAACTAAATTTAGGACTAAACCATCAATCATTATGTCAAAAGCTTAAATTAAGATCGGAAAAAAAATTAAGGAAGCATGTTCAAAATCATGTTGCTTTCACTAAAAAAATTTTATCCTTAATAATTTTTCAGGAAAGCAAAAACATTCTTAGGTATTGCTAATTAAAAGTAAAAAAATATTAACATGGTTTAAATCATCTTGATCTCTATCTTTTAAATTGACATTTTAATGTATATTTTATGATATCAGTGACAGATTTGAATAAAAGTATGCATATAGAAATTAGAAATACTTATGCATCCATTGGAGGTGCACGCTTACAATTTTGATATTGGTATGGTGCTAGCCTGAAAAAGAGTTCAGAGATCACAGGCCTACACCAGCACTTAGTCTTTAGGAACAGTTTATTTTAATTGATGTGGGTGAGGAGCCAGGGAGATGAAGTCTTGAGTCTTGCATAATTTTTAGTAATTTAGTCAATTTGGGGCCTCCCTGGTGGTGCAAGGGGTTAAGCACCGTGCTATGAAGCAATCCACAGCCTCTGCAGCACGAGTTCGATCCTCGGCCCACCAGGGAGCAACCCACATGGCGAAGCAGACCTCTCCTGTCTCGCCCGCTGCTCCCCTCAGCAATGTATTTCAGTCAGTCTGCCTGTTCTGCTCCCCACTCTGTCTCTGGTGAGTCCCCTCACTTCCCCGCACCTCTGGCCTGTACCCCAGCTCTTGTATGCATAAATAAATCTTTAAAAAAAATTTAGTCAATTTATGTGGAGCTTGATTTTTTCATTAGTTGAATGGGAAATCAACACCTATCTATAAAAGTTCATTGAGATGACTAAATGAGTCAACATGTATACATTTCTTAGTACCTTCACTGGATTATGGAAGTTTAATCACTAGTCACTACTCCTATCATATAGTCACTTCCTAGTATTTTCTAAATTTGCCTCATAATGAGATCTCCTCGGCGCTTGTTAAAACTATTTAGGTCTTATCTTGAGTTTTCAGCATTGGAATTTTTGAGGATGGGGTCTTGGAAGTTGTATCTTTAGAAGGTGATTCTTAGGATCAATCAAGTTGGGGAAAGTTTGATGTTTAAGTGTGACATTCTCTTTCCTTTTGTGATAATCCTCCACATAAAGTCATGTCTCCTAATTGCCACGGACTCCCAGAGGGCTGTCTCTGTCCTGCATGGCTCTAGCAGGCTGTCCCATTAACCATTGGGTGGTGAAGGCCTCCATAACTAAGATGATAAGGGAAAGATGGATTCCAGCAGACAGAACTAGTGACAAGGACACAGGCTGAGACTGCCGCAGGAGAGAGGCAGTGTGAAGAAGCAGGTGAAACTTCCTCCTTGGACTTGGGACTCAGAAGTAGAACTAGGTCCTTGGGGGCACAGGCTGGGGGGGTATTGGAAGCAAAGCATGCCCCTCAGGGACACAAGTCCTTAAGGTCTAGGTCTCAGGTGGGAATGAGCGGAACTGAGCAGACCTGAACAATAAAGTCAGATAGCTCCAGGCATTGGAGAGACTTAGCATTTTATCCTTTGATCTTCATGGGGATACATCCATTCCATTTCCGCTGGCTTAGGAGAGACTGCTGCCTGAGTTGTGTGCTTGTCCTATACAAGTTGTGTGCTTGTCCTATACAAGTGGTACAAAAGCATGGGAGATTATTCATACTGGTGCTTAATAAATGCACATGTTCATACAAACTAGGTGCTTAAGAGGTACATGAGCATTTCAACATGCAAGCAGGTAATGACACATGCCAAATCTTCCTGCCAAGTCGTCTTCTGCATCTTCTTATTTTCCTCATCTCTCACCTGGTCTCCGGGGACTACCATCCCAATAGCGCAGCACTGAGAAAGCACTAGTCTCCAGCACAGGCTCCCTGCTGTGTCCTGACAGCTCCTGGTTGCCTTCCTCAAGCTCAAGGTGCGGATAATTAAGCTAATGAATGCTTTTCCACTTGCCGCTGAAAGCCTCATTAATCTACACACATGTTGCCACAGGCAAATTATGGCGTCAAGCATGGCAGGATCAACAAAAATATCTTCAGAAATTCATTAATCAGACTTAGTCAAGCATGCTGTTCGGAACTGAGAGTTCTTACCCTGCAGTGGCCAGAGGATTAGATGTGTTTTGTTGGTTTTTTTTTTTTTTCAATGACATGAAAGGGACTTCTTAAGCAATATTTCGAAACATCTAGATTATTGTACTGGCATTTATGACTCTTGCAGTTGATGTTAATGGAATCTGTCCAAGGACTTCAGTGTGGAAGATTCTAGAAATTTTAACTATGCTAAAGTGGATGATCAAGTTTCCAAGCACAGAAGAGGGAAAACATGACCACAGATCACACACAGAAACACACTCAGCTATGGCAGAGAATGACTACACCAAAGAGTCATTTCTCCCCATGTCACAGGTGCCTTTGAGTCAGGTTGGAGCTATGTGACTATTTCCTACTGATGGGTGGTGAGCAGTGTTGGCTTGCCTCCTCTGGCCCTCATTTTTTTCTGCTGTGGCAGTCACAGAGGCCACATTTCCAGACAGCAAAATAATAAGAGGGGGGAGAACTGGTTGACCCATACTGAAATTCACATTCATGAAGAACAAAGTATTATATTAAGCTACTGAAATTTCCTGACTTAACTCCAACTGCAACAGATTCTACTCCAGACTGACCCATGGGGCAAATACTTAAGGCTAGGGACATGCCTCCTCAGCCACCCAGTCAGGGGGGTTAGACTGCTTGTGCTGTGACACCCTCAGAGCACGTGGCTGGGTTTCAGACTGAGATATGTTGGAGGTCTTTTTCAGACAAGTTGGAGCCATAGGTGCTGGGTGAATAAGCTGTTGTGTGGACTCAGATTTACTTGTACAGCCACTGACCCTAATCATGCTCATCAGCAAATCAACATGGGCCTTAGGAGGGCATTTCAAGAGCATCAACCCGCTCTGTGTTGTTCTACAGCTTCATCAATGGCCTGGGTGAAGCTAGAGTGAGACCTTCCTTTTTTTGTTTGCTTGGGTGACAGAGAAGGGACACACACGAGTGTCTTCCCTGACAGATTTAGAACACAGACCTGACAGGTTACAATGGTCCCAGGGATGAGACAGGAAAGAAGCAGCACATAGGAATATGGGACATGCACATCTGAACTGCAGAGAGGAGGGGGCGGGTTCAAGAGCATTTTGAAAATAGCTGTAAGTAGGCTGATTTATTTATTATATTATTGTTATCAATTATTATTACTGAAAATAAGTGCAAGCAGACCATTATTATTATCATTGTTGTTGATTATAGTTGTAAGTAGGCCAGTAACCAGGATCAGGTCTAAGTGTTCTCTGGAACCCTCCAATAATACATCCACCTAAAGACCTACTTATGAGGCTGGGGTAGAGGTGGGATGGGAAAGCTTAGGTGGTCTGGGATTCAGTTGAAATGGTTTCAAATTTTTTAATGGAGTTGAACTCAGGTCCTTCAAAGTTGGCTATGAAGGGAGAATCTTCCTAAAGTCAGAGTGCTGGTTATAAGAACAGCTAGGAATTAAATTATATTCCTTACTCAATATGGAATAAAAGAGAGATATAGAGTGGTGAAGAGTAAGGAAGAAGGTGATCTGGGGTTAAAAGTTGGAAAGTCCTAAATGCCAGGGATTTCAGGCCTTGGGAGCCATGGACAATGAGAGAGGGAGTGATTTGATCCAGTTAAGTTTCATTTTTCTTTCCATTGCCAATGTCCAGTCTCTCCTTTCTGTGAAGGATATGGTCAATTTGTTATATTTCAGTCACTGTTACATGTATTGATACATTTCATCCTCACAACAATTATGAGGTAGGTTTGTGTATAATCATTTTGCAGATTAACAAACTGAGGCTCAGAGAAGTAAAATTTGTCATAGTCACTCAGCCTCTCTCTAAATAGTATAATATGTGCATGGGAAGCCTCAAAGATACAATGACTCTTGTACCACCTTGCAGGAAGCCATATAGAGGAGGATAAATCTGGGGGAATTATAGGGAAGGGGAACCAGAGGCCTAATCAAGACCTTCCTGAAGGCCATGCTACATTTTTTTTTTTTTTTAAATTGTGTGTAACTGAGCTTCTGAGTGATAGTTTGAGTTGAGATATCGAGACAAGCTTACTGATTGGAGCAAGTCCTCTGAAACTCTGCATTACTGGGTGCTGTCAGTCACTCCTAGAAACTTTCTTCCTTACTGGTTTCTGATCTACCACACAACTGCTGTCTTTGCTTTTTTAGTTTCCTTTGCTGGAGCTTCCCTTTTAGATTTTCTCCTTAGTCTCTACTGGTTCTCAAGAATATGGCTTTAGCTTTCTCTCTGCTCATTCCACCAGACATATTAGATCTACTTCCTGAACAAAAGCCTGTCCTCCAATGGCTTTAAGACTGTGATTGCCAAATCAATAGCGCAAGATCATAATCCGCTATTGAGTGCCATGCCTACACATCTAAGTACTGACTGGACCTTTCCTCCTCAAACATAACTCACAGAAGTCTGAACTTATCACCTCTCCTTCGTGTACACTGGCCAACTCTGTGAATGGAGCCAATATCTAAGAAAAACTACGTGTAGGAAGCCTGACTTACACCCTTTATTCTCCCTGCACCACCCCCACCCCAAGTCCTGCTGATCCCATCCCTTTATTTATGTTTTGAATTTTCTTCTTTCCTTCCTGCCTTTGGTCACTCTTGGGTTCCAGGTCCCCATCACTGTTTTCTGGGTTGTCTCCATAGCCTCCCCAATGTTTTCTTTTTTTTTTTTTTGCCTCTAGTTGTAATTCTTCACATTCTAAAGCCTAACTCCTATTACGTCCCTCTTGATTTATAGTCGTTTTTATATTTATATCGTCCCTATGTTGAGTAAGCCCAGGCTGCTGAGGAATACCTGTGCTTGTAGCTTCTGCAACAGCACCCCCTCTGCTCCAAGGCTTCACCTTTCCAGTGTCCTTCCCACTGCCACCCCATGTTGCCTGTATCTTTGGCAGCCTGAATCTTGGCAATTTTCTGCATGTACCAGCACTTTCTATTTGCATATATTTCTCTCTCTTTTTTTAAAGATTTATTTATTTATTTATACAAGCACTGGGTATAGTCAGAAGCGTGGGAGGGTGAGAGAATTCACCAGAGCCAGAGCGGGGAGCAGAGCAGGCAGAAGGACCGAAGTACACTGCTGAGGGGAGCAGCGGGCGGCAGGAGAGGTCTGCGCTCCATGTGGGACCCTCCTCCGGTGGCCTGGGAGCAGCCAGGGATCGAACCGGTGCTGCAGAGGCCGCGGGCAGATTCGCTACCCAGCACTCAACCGCTGCGCCACCGGGGAGGCCCCATACATTTCTCTTTCTGTTCCCTTAACTCCATTTTTTTTAAGCAACCCTTATTTCCAGTATCTCCTCCTCCTGGAAGCATTGCATGACCTATCCTGTTTGGACTAGGTGCCTCTTCTTTGCTTCCCTAACACCCTATGTTTATTTATACCATACCTCTTACTACTTGCTTTTTTAAATTAATTACTACTTTGTCCTTTCTGAAACTTTACTGTTAGTTCTCAAAAGACTAGGTCTTAATCTTTGTAGCTCCGATGCCTACTACATGGTGAGTATTTACTAATAGGTCAGGAGCAATTAAGCATGGCGCTTAAGAGTGTTTACTAAGAGAGATTGCCTGGGTTTAAACGCTAACTCTAATGCTCTACACCATATGACCTTGACACATTATTAATTTGTGCCTCAATTTCTTTATCTCTGAAAAACAGAGATCATACAGAAATAGCATCATGGAGTTTGGTGAAAGTGAAGTGAGTTAATATTCACCAAGCTCTTCTGTTTGTAGCCCAGCACACAATGGATGCCAAGCTGTTAGCTTTGATGACTTGCTGACTGATTGAAGGATGCCAAGGGCAAGAGGCTAGTGTTTTACATGCAGAATTTATTTTTACTTGTCCTTTGGGTAGGTGTTCATACCTCATGTTGCCGATGAAGACATCCAGGCTAGGCAGTCAATTTAAGCCCTCAGTCATCCTGTAACTGGTGGGTTTTACTGCAGGGCTTGGACCCAGATCTGCCTAACCCTAAAACTCCCTTTGCAATCCACTAGTTTCGAAGGTCATTCTCCATTAAGGTTATTCTCCATTAATGTCCCCACCTAAGGATTTATTAGGGAAGCTGGGGATTAAGTGGTATGAGGAGAGAAAAGGAAAAGAAATAGAAACTCTGGGATTCAGTTGAGGAGGCTCCAAATCTTTAATAAAGTTGAACCTAGGTCTTTCAACATCGGCAATGCAAGAAAAATCTCCATAAAGAAGGAGGTAGTGGTTCTTCCAAGTTCTAATGTCAACGTTCAGAGACTGACTTCCTTCCATGACTGATGACAGAGATATGGTTTGTTTAACTAAGATGGTGGAACCTCCCTCCATTGGTGGGGTAACCGAAGACCCCAAGTCCAAAGTTACTTGGTGGGAGTTAAGAGCTCCCCACTGTACATAAAGGTTAAACCAGCTCAGAGGTGCTACAAACATGCTGTGGCTCTGAACTTGGTGGAGCTCCAGGTTCGGGATGAAGTTTCTGGTTTTTCTTAGACACAGACACCTTACTTGGTGAAACTCCATCTTGCAAAAAGGCAATAATAGTAATAATAATTGTAAAATAGAAACTCAGACTTTTTCCCCTGAAGTTTGAAAGGCCCCGTTCTCCTTCATCCACTCGGTATTTGGCGCTGTAGTGGAGGTGCCTGCTCAGAGATCACTTCTTAGATATGGAGTTAAGAACCAGAATCAAAGCATAGCCTCTCAACCGTCCCTGGGGTGTGTCTCTGACTCTCTGGTTTCCAGGAACTGGGGCCAGCGGCTGACTAAGTGTACGCGTGTGTTTAAACAGTGAGCTCAGCGGTGGAGTGAGCAATTCTAGTGCACACATGGGCCAACCCATACCTTACCAGACAACCCTCTAAAAATCATCAGCCCGCAACACAGCAGAAAAAACCTCTAAGTCAGAAGAGTAGAGTGACAGGTTATCATTTAAACTACTTTTTCAGTGAAATTTAGGAACAGGGAGTGAATCCCTGTAAAAGCAATATGTGTTTAAAGACTATGGATCACCACTGGGTCTCATTCTTGCCCACCTGATGGACACTCACAGAGAAAAAGATGTTTCCCTTTTTAATGGTGAGCCTGGAAAATCCTCTAATGGGATCCAAGATCCCTGGGAATGCGTTGGAAGGGTTGGAACAGATGAGCTGTATCCCTTAGCCAGGGACCCATGAACACCCACAAGGAACCCTTGCTTTTGGCCCTTGTGTGTAGGAGTCTGTTTGCTCACTATTTTTAACATGTACCTCAGTTTCTCCACCTGTAAATGGGATATCACAAAGAATGTGAAACTATTCCCCATCATACTGTATTTGAGGCATGTGGCACAGCTGGTACAGGGTGGATACCCCTATCCTTTTCAGCCTGAGGATTTGTTTTATCCTGCTCAGTGAAAATTGTGTAGAGTTGAAGTCTGGGGAAGGTTGAGGAAAGTTAAGGAAAGTTAAGGAAGTCCAGCCTCTTCTTGTTATAAATGAGGAAACTGAGAGAAGAGAAGTGAAACCATTTCTCTGATGGCACAGAGGTCTTGCCATTCTATCCAGTGATGATTTCATGGCCGGAGGCTTCTGCTGAGATTGTGCAAGCCATTGATGCCAGGGTTTCTGCGAGCAAGACAAAGGTGCGAAGTAGGAAAAGACCAATCAAAGGTATTTGTTCCTGAACAGGCATAGTATTGTGCATGGTGGGGCCGAGGGTGAGTCCTTTGTGCATTAATTACCAAAGGTGATTCAGGAGCTTGGCTTCCTGGGGACAGCTAGATAGGGAATCCCATGGGTATCCTCTAGGGCTTGACCATGTCTTTGTTTAATGCAGAATATTTTATTTATTTGTTTATTTATTTTAATTCAGGTAAATTTGAAAGGGAACTTGCACTCGTATGTTTATTGCAGCACTATTTATGGTAGCTGAACTATGGAAACAACCTAATTGTCCCAAAAGACATGAGTGGATCAAGAAGATGTGGTACATATACACAGTGGAATATTACACAGTGATCAAAACAGATAAACTCATGCGTTTGTAATACATAGATGGAGCTGGAAAGGGTAATGCTTAGTGAAATAATTCAGAAGGAGAAAGAGATAAATCCGGATGGTATAAATTATATGTGGAATATAGAGAAATGCAGAGCATTTTGTAACATCTCCTTCAAGACTATTTACTAGGCAGGTAGGAGTTAAACAGGTGCTTTCTGAGGACAAAGCTACCTCAGGCACCATTAAGCTTCACAGGGCCTCAAAACAGTGTTGACCAAAGATATTCTCCAGATCACTGATCCCACAAGATTGGCCATGAAAGAAGTTTCCAGGGTCATCACAGTGATCTCTAGGAAATTTATAATTGTGTGTTGCCTGTTAAAGTTTTTTATTTCCCAAAGTGATTTGAGGAAACGCTCTCTTGTAATTATCATTCTTTGTAGCTTGTGCCCCACTGTTATTTTTAAGAGCTGTTCGCCCAGCGTTGGGTAGGCTAAAAGGCAACTCTGATACATTAGCGTGTATGCTATGAAGTCAGAAAGGTGCTGGTCACTTTATGAGAAGAAACCACATATTATAAAATGCTAAGGCAAGTGGAAGTCCTCAGAAGGAGGGCTCCGCAGGACACCGAAGCTCCTGGTTCTGCACAAACATGTACTAGCAGTGGAATGTGAGTCGTGTTCTTCAAAGTAACCATACACTCTCCACCTGCTGCTGATGCGCTCCATATTAATCCAGTTGAGTCTGGGATGGGATATTTCAGCTCATTAAAACATCTGAGTCATTGAGAGTCACCATGGTGAACATGGGTGTTTGTAAATTTCCAAGGATTCCACTCTTGATTCAGCTTTTCTTGGATGATTCAGCAGGTCTTCTAGGAGCTGATGGTGCCTCAAGGTCACAACTGTGAACACTAGTTCTCAGTGGGTGGCCAATAGAGGAAAGGGTGCCTGTAGTTGGGCAGATCTGCCCAGGTGGGCCCTGAAGTTGGTCTTTGGATCAAGATCTATGGATGCTGTTGATCACATTGCTGTTGGGATGGCAATTCCCACTTGAGCATGCTCTTTGCTAATCTTGCTACTGTGTGATTGAGGGACTGCACCCTTGTTCCCATTAAATGGGGGATCTCTGCTCAAAGTCATGGCAGTGGCTCATCTGGGACTACCAGTGGGATCTCTTGAGTCTTAAAGTAGAGGTATTCTCATGCCCTGTAATGCCCTTCATCTTGGCCACTTGGTCCCCATGAAGTTCCAGAAAACAGATATAATCTACTTCTTTAAGTCTGTGGTCTGTGTAGAGTCCTATCTCCTAGGAGAGTTGAGTCTCTACTAAAGACTGAGCAATACTAACAGTAAAAGGTAAAAAAAGGCAACATTTTAAAATTATACTGATACATATTTATTGTTGAATCTTTAGAATGCGCAGAAATACGTATACAAAATTCAAATCACACTCAGTTCCACCACTCAGACTAACTTCCTACATTTACTGTATTTTCTTCTCTTTTTTCCTCAAGCACAGATTCTGTTTCCTTTGGTATCTTTGTGATTGTGCTTGTTATTTTGCATCCTGAAGTTTCATTTACTCACAATGACTTTCTCTTCATACAATTAAATATCCTTCAACATATTCTTAATGACTGCATAGTATAAAGTATAGGTGTACTACAACCTTTTAAAGTGAGTTCCTAATTTTGGATCTTTAGATTATTTACAATTTTTGTTAAATAAATGAGACCATTGCAAACAATGTCATTTATAGACCTCCTATATAATTATATAAAAATCCTTATAGAATTGTCTTATTACTTCCTTTGGAATTCCCAGAAATTTGTTGAGTTTAGGGAAATGAGAGGGTTTGTTTGTTTTTTTTTTAATTCAAATAACATTGGTTTATAAGACTCTATCATTGTATGTGATTCAGAGGTATAAGGCCACGTCTCTTCACATGTGTGTCACCACACCACACCCACCACCAGTGCACTCATAGTCCTTTATCGTAGACCATTGGGTCCCCTCTCCCTTTTACCCCCCTCTTTCCTCTTCCCCTCCAGTAGTCTCAATTTTACAGTCGTATTTCTAGGGTTTTGGTTTAGTTCCGTCTGTTGCTTTGTTGTGTTTCTTTATATTCTACATACGAATGAAATCATCCAGTATTTGCGTTTCTCCTTCTCACTTATTTCGCTTAGCTAATCCTCTCTAGTTCCATTCATGTTGCTGCAAATGGCAAGATTTCAACTCCCTTTTCAGAGCTGAGTAGTACTCCACTGTGCATATCCACTACATCATTAAAAGAAATGAGGATTCTGAAGATCCATCTCATGGTAAGTTTTGAACCTTGTCTGTAGCTACAGCTTTGCACGGGGGCTTCTTATCACCCGGGCCTGCTGCCTCCTTGGCCTTGGCCTCCTACATATCTCTGTCATGTTGCCTCATAAATTTCTCCATCAAATCCCCCCCACCCACCCCATGCTATGGACCCTGCTGAATTTATCTTCACTCAGGAAGGAGAAATTGGATCCCCTTGAAAATCCCCCTTTGCCCTTAATCCAAGACAACTTCTTAAAATGCCCACTGTGTTGCTGACTCTTGTCATGCCCTTCAGAGACACTTTCCTGTCCCCTCCCTGTCATGGGGACCACAGAGGGAACGATGTGTGTGTCCAGTCCCAGGACCGGGCGTGCAGGTTGGCGCTGCCGGCCAACCTCAGACTCATCACTTTCCTTCTTGCTGCAGCTCCTTGTTTGCTCAACAGGACTTAATAGCCCCGTCACTTAAGAGCACAGTCACTTAATAGCCCTTCCTATCAGTTTTCCCATCTGCAGAATGGGGACTGTGGTTCCGGCTGACAGGCTGTTGTTGTGAGCACTAATGACTGTTTGGAGGCACGTTGAGATCTGCAGATAACCGAGCCTCCAGGAGCAGAGCACTAATGAGCCTGCTATTGAGCAACCTGCTTCAGAGGCGGCTTTGTTTCCCACAGAGCAGGGATCCTTCTACTCCCCAGCACACAGGTGTATTCCTGCTGCTTCTGGAACTGAAACTGGGTTCCAAGGGAACGTTTTCTTTTCAAAATTATTGTGTTTTTTAAAAAAATATTTAAGGATTCACCAGAGAGAGAGTGGGGAGCAGGACAGGCAGATCCACTGAAATCCACTGCCGAGGGGAGCAGCAGGTGAGACAGGAGAGGTCTGCTGCGCCATGTGGGACCCCTCCCTGGCCCGGGATCTCCCGCTGTGGCTGGTGATAGCTTGATAGTGCTGAGACTTAATCCCTTGAGCCACCAGGGAGGCCCCTAAAAACTGTTGTATTTTTTCCTTGAGGTAATATTGGTTTAGAGGCCCTGTGATGCAGAGGAACAGGCTCACCCTCTTCAGATGTACAGCACACCCACCACAGAAGCTGCCCTAGTGCCCGCTGCAGCCCACCCCTCCTGCTCCCTCCTCTTTGCTCCAAAGGAAACGCTTCCTAGACAAATGCAATTCTTAGGTTAACTGGAAACTCAAAGTAAAGCAGCATTGAGAGAGCTCCCAGGAGCCTGTGAGGTGACACTGCCTACGGGCCGTGACCCATGGGTTCCTGGGTCTCTTCTGGAGCACAGCTTGCCCAGACGCCGTGTGCAGCCGGCTAGTGACACATGGTGCAGCTCAGGAGTGGGTGAACTTTGAATCACTTTCCATGTATTCATGTATTTTTGTGTTTTTCCCCTCTCTGTAGCAAGTGATGGGTGGGTTTTCATTCGTCATATAAGAATACCCACCTGGGGTGGTCTGTGGGTGCTTGGGTGGTGTGCATGCCACGGTAACCCCTGGAGGGGGATCCTGTACCTCTAAAATACAACCAGCAATGTAAACCAATGTTATCTCAATGAAAAAAAAGTATAAGGAATACCTATATTTGCTGAGTATTGTTGCAACAGCAACTTTGTTGCCACTTTGCTGCAGGAACTTGAGGAGGGAAACAGCAGTCGTGGAAAGGGTTTGCAAGACAAGACTCTGCTACTTGAGCAGAAGTTCTTGAACCGTTTATGGAAAGCACACAGGCTAGTCCAGGCTGATCATACGACAATGGTATGAGGAATAAGGTACAGAGGGTGGGATAGGAATGGGGGACAAAGTTTTACGAGGGACGGCGAAGGGGACATCGTGACCACACGTCAAGAGACATATGCGTCAGCAAAGTATTTGATGCTATCACAGGCAGAGTAATCCAAAGACCACCACACAGTCAGTCACGTAATCAGGTCAACAGCGGCCTGGGCGTCCCCGGGCCTGCCTTGTGAAATGAGCTATACTCCGCAGGTAGTCAAGGAACGCTCTGCTGTGATTTGCAGATAGCAAATAGGCCACAGTGGCCCATGAGTGGCCAGCTAGTAGCAGCTCATAGGAACGCACAGTTAATGCTGTTGTAAGTGGTTTATGGTGAAGCACTTTATCTGTGGCAGTTCTATGATGTAGTTCCCCGTGGCTGGCTCCCTTTGGATGCTCTGTACACAGAGACACACAGACTTTAAGGAACATGCGGTGAGCAGCTGGGATGGAGTTCCAACCCGCCAAGCTCAGCCCTGCCCCATGCTCTACCCAGGTCTGGGGAATAAACAGTAACAACAGCAGCAACTACAGTTGATTAACTGGAAGCCCGCCTGGATTGTCACTCTTAGCGCCCAGTGTCAAGGAAAGGGATAAGCAAAGTGAGGGAGGCTGCTGCTTGGGAAGGGCCCAACATGCCGACTTTACAGAGAAGGAAACTGAGGCTGGAGGAGGCTAAGTGACTTGATAAATGGTGGGGCCAACAATCAGATCTGGGCATGTGAATGTTTTGACTCGGCCATTCCCGCTGCCCTGGTGTATCAGAACCTTGGGTCAGTGCATCCCCAGGCAAGCCCAAAGGTGCCCACGTCAGGGACATGAGCTTGCATCTGGGTGGGCACTCGCTGGCATACATAATGATATGTAGCTAGCATTCAAAGTGAAAAGAGGGAGCATTCCAGTCAAAGAAATATGTCGTCTTCTAAGGGTACCCATGTTGAGGGGAAAAGCTCATGGGTATGGGCCTCTCCTGGTGGCACAGCGGTTGAGCGCTGGGCTGCGAGGCTGCCCGTAGCCTCTGCAGTGCCGGTTCATTCCCCGGCCGCTGGCGAGGATCCCACCAAAAAAAAAAAAAAAAAAAAAGCTCATGGGTATAGGAAAGGGGGGAGTCGCTCATACTTATTCATTGTTGATTTTAAACAAGATCCTTTAACTCTAAACCTCCTTGTCCTCATCTGTCAAAGGATTATCATGACATGTTAGATCAATCTCTGATTATTTTTGACATTAAATGAGAAAGTTCATGCCAAGCCCTCTTACTCGATACATGCTGCTATTTCTCAAGGGTGAAAATGTGCTGGTTGTCCTACAAGTAGGTGTCACCTGGCTAAGACCCTCTGGAATCTACAAATCAATAGAACATACGCAGCAAGGACTCTTTTTGCTCAAACAAACGTTTACTTGCAGGGATTGTTGCTATTTTCCTTTCCTGGGGTAAACCCACCCCACCAACTGCAAGCCAAGGGGGTTAAACACCCAGAGGCACTGCTGGCCACGCCCCACACATCCACACCAGCGTGCTCAGGCCCCTATGAAGGCAACAAGCCCAGCTAGGAAGGAAACAAGCCAGAATCCCTCAATTGAGAAAAGAGGCCTTATTACTGCTAAGACTTAATCGATGCTTAAGTAGCTGCGATATCTGTATAAAAATGGACCAAGCAGGGCCTCCCCTGGTGGCGCAGTAGGTTGAGCGCAGCGCTGTGAAGCTGTCCGCAGCCTCGGCACCACAGGTTCGATTCCCGGCCGGCCAGGGAGATTCCCACATGGCGCGGCAGACCTCTCGTGTCGCGCCCGTGGCTCCCGTTAGCAGTGTCTTTGGTCCGTCTGCCTGTTCTGTTCCCCGCTCCATCTCTGGTGAATCCTCTCACCCTCCCACGCCTCTGGCCTATACCCCAGCTATTGTAGAAATTAAAAAATAAATCTTTAAAAAAATGGACCAAGCAGAAAATAGGAACATCTGTGGAACTAAATATCCTTGAGGCTTTTACTTCCTTGTAAAATTTAAGTGTAAATTAACTGAATTCCTGATAATATTGAACATTACATTTTCCAATAATTTCTCTGTGCTGGGGACTCTAACTATGGTGTCCATATATTTTCTCTCTTCATTCCCCAAAATAATGGCTTTTAGTGAAGTTTTTAGTTTTTAGGAAAACAAGTCCTCAGTGTCCCCCCACTTAGCAGGAGGAAGAGAAGACTCAGGAGCAGACTCTTGGCTCCCACAGCTGGGAGGAGGAGCTGGGGCTTGAATCCGGGTCTGTCTCACTTGGGGACGAACTTCACCCCCATGTTCTCCTCCTCTGAGGACATGCTCTAAATTTAGCCTTTACTGCATAGACAAACCACATTCCCTCTGAGTTATCTCAGCCACTGAGCTCTTCAGCACTTAGTATCATTTGTGGGGTCTCACAGGAACTCAGGAACTCATTGGTGATGATATAAAAACAACACAATTTTCCAGCAGTAAAGTACCTGTTGAAGAGCTATTATATTAACAAGACACGCATTTCCCATGGCAAGTCCAATGAGGATGAAGATCGAAGTAATATTATTCCCAGACTCGACACCACCGGCGGCGTCTTGGTGTTATGTGAAAGCCAAAGGGCAGCAAAGTGCCTCTGGCAACACTAGGCACAGTAGGTGCTCAATAAATGACAGCCATGTAGAAAGGGTGCAGTAGGGGTCCATGTCTTCAAGGAACTTATTCTTTACCTGCATGGAGTTGGGGTGGGAATAGAGTCCAGGGTATGGCTTTGGTTCCATATCCAGACTCCCCTTGCAAGCCCTATGTTCTTGGACAAGCATGTAATTTAATTTCATTAAGCCTCAGTCTCTTTTTCTGTAAAATGGGCAGAAGAGAAGCTTCTCATTCCATAGCCCTAAGCCACATAAAGGGCTGGGCATGCTGAGCACAATGCCTGGCACTGAGTCTAAGGGGCCATGAATATTACTCCTGTGGAGCTGAGTCCTGAGCAATGAATACACAAAACCTACCTCATCACAGTTATTGTGAAGATAAAATGAGACAATTTATGTTTGGCACCCAGCAGAGACTCTGTATACAGCAGGCGTTGCTTAAATGCCCTCATCCTGGACAGGAAGGGAAGTGCCTTATATTTCCTTGTATCTCCATGGGCCTCAGCACAGTGCCTGGCCTGAAGTTAGAGTGGGTTGACATCAGTGTAAGAGGAAGTCATTCTAAGCTTAAGAATAGCAAGAAGGAGAACAAAGCAGGTGGAAAAGCCCAAATCCCCCAGGAACTTGGGTTCAGGAAAACCTTCCACGCCATGTGAGGGCCATGGAGGCCTCTTTTTCTCCCCCTGGTGGCCTCACCCGGAAGCATACAGCTCCCTTCTTAGGAGAGAGCCTGCGGAAAAAGTACTAAGCCCCGGGCTCCTCATCTAAGGATCCGGCCGTGGGGGGCTGTGATTCATCCTTGCTGATGACTCATGAACTGTCTCCACTGCGGTGACTTGCCTGGGTGACATTTCCTGAGAAATAGCAAACGGTGACAGATGAAGCAGTCTGGAAACGGAAGAAAGAGCCGTGCTTTCGTTCATTTTCTCCTGCTCTGTCCAAGTCCTTGGGAGCTCTGCCCTCTGTCCTTCGGGAAGCCGGCATCATCTGTGCTGGTGACGTGCAGGGCAGTGGATCCTGCCGCGTGATGATGACATTTTGGGAGCTTACTCTGGGACAGGCACAGTGTGAGACTTGCTACACTTCTCCATCTCTCAACCCCTGACCACCTTATAGGTCCATATTATTTTGGCCCCAATGATTCAAATGAGGAAACTGAGGCACAGGGAGGAATGTGATGTGTCCAAGTGACACGTCACATTTCTCTGGAGCCACAGAGACCCTGTCCCTGCCGGGTGCCATCAGGCTGTCCCATCACTTGTGTCCCTGGGGAAAATCCTGCCCCATGGTCTGGACTTGCTGGATCTTTGAGCATTAGGCCTCGCCCCGACCTGGCCCGGCATGTAGAGGACTATGTTCCTACGCTTTACCGATCATAAAATCACAAGGAGAAATGCTGTGAAAAGCGCACTGCTGGCGTCCCCCTTGGGGACCCCAATTCAGCCAATCTGGGGTGGGCGCCTAGGGGGTCTGCATTGCTCACTATGGTGCCCTCTGCTAAGGGTGACCTCCTGTTTCTTGGTCTCCCGGCGGCCCCCAGCTCAGGGCGAGCAGGGATGCTGGCCGCCAGTGTCCACAGTCATACTTGCCAAGCCCAAGCAGGCCTTTTGGTGGAGGATGGACTGCTCCTCCCGAGAGTACCAGGGGCACGGTGACAAGAGTGACAGCACCATTAGCTCAAACCTCAATTTCTCATCTGAGCGGGGTGGATAAAATGCATCACCCTGCCTGTGATCTTGGCTATCGCTCCCCAGAGCTCTGCTGAGTTCGTCCAGCCCAGGGGCCGAGTGGGTGAGCAGATCTGAGAAGACATGAGTTGGGTCCTGGATTTCTGGGAGGCGGGTCCCAGGGTGGCAGGACAGGGAACAGCTCTCCCCTGAGCCGTGTCTCAACCCTCTGTAGGAGGGGATGCTTCAGTTTTGATCTAAAAGCCAGGAACATCTGGAGAAGCTCTGTGAGCACCCAACTTGGCCTGACACCTCACTCTGGGATGGACACGGCTGTGGGAGTGCCACTTGCTCCTGGCTGGGGCCAGGCAGGAGGCGGCCGCCTGGCCCTTGCGTTGCCCTCCACATGTGGAATCCACCACGCTCGTTTCCCTTCTGCTCGATCCACCTCCCTCCTCCTGCTTTGGGCACTTTGATATTTGACATTTTCACATTTTCCATCTATAATGTCTGTCTGTTTCATTATTCACCAGAAATGACTCCAAATGCAGAAGCTGTCCCTGTGAAAAACTACTGGGGAGCCCACAGCAGTTTGCGTCATCCTCTGAGTCACCCCGGAAAGTGAAGCCTGGGGGTGCGTCCATGTCCTTAGGCTATAGGGCTTCCCGGGGGGTGGCTGCTTTTTTACTGGTGTCGCTGGTGGACCCTGTTGGCCCCCTCTGCGGGCTCCCCATCAAGCATCTTGGCCTCGCTCTTGGTGTTCTGTCAGAGATGTTTTCTCCACTCTTCTTTTTCTGTAAAAATCCATTTATCCATTAAGACCAAGTTGATGGACTGTGGAAAATGGTACACAGATACTTAAAAAAAACAAAACAAAATGGAAATACCGTCTGATCGAGCAATACCGCTGCTAGGTATTTACCCAAAGAATATGAAAACTCTAATACAAAATATTTATGCGCCCCAATGTTCATCATTCACAATAGCCAAGTCATGGGGTCAACCTCTGTGCCCATCCCCAGATGACTGAATAAAGAAATGATGGAATATACACTCAGTGGAGTACTATGCAGCTGTTTAAAAGACGAAATAGTGTTTTTTGGGACAAAAAGAAACTTCTCTGAAGAGGAAATGCAAATGGCCAACAGGCATATGAAAAAATGTTCAACATCACTTGTCATCAGGGAAATGCAAATCAAAACTACCATGAGATACCATCTTACACCAGTGAGAATGGCACATATTAAAAAAAACTAGCAACAACAAATGTTGGCGAGGGTGTGGAGAAAAAGGAACTCTCCTGCACTGTTGGTGGGAGTGCAAACTGGTCCAACCACTATGGAGAGCTGTGTGGAGATTTCTGGACCTACTAAACATAGAGCTTCCATATGATCCAGCAATTCCACTCCTAGGTATTTACCCAAAGGACACAGAAACATCCATTCCAAAGAACACCTGCACCCCTATGTTTATAGCAGCACTGTTTACAATAGCTAAGCTTTGGAAACAACCCAAATGCCCCAAAATAGATGACTGGATCAAGAAGATGTGGTACATATACACCATGGAATATTACTCAGCATTCAAAAAAGATAAACACATGCAATTTGCAGCAACATGGATGGCGCTAGAAGGGATCATGCTCAGTGAAATAAGCCAAAAAGAAAAAGAAAAATACCGGATGGTCTCACTCATAGCAGGAATCTAGAAAACTTAAATAAGGGACCAGGAAAATGAATAACTATAAGAAAGTGAAAATCAAAATCAATAAAAATCTATGAACCAGAGACACTTTTGGGGGGGTGGGTGGCGGGAGGGGAGGGATTGGGGTCAAAATGGGGGGGTTGAAATTGTATGGGGAATATAAAAATAAAATTTATTATTAAAAAAATGCATCTTGAGGTGATGATATTAAGTGAAATAAGTCAGAAAGGAGAGACAGTTACCAGATGGTTTCACCAATTTGTGAAATATAAATAACCAAGGCAAACAGACTGGCAAGTGCAACAAAGATAATGTTGATTGAGATAAAGCTGATTCCCATCATTGTTTTAGAATTTATAGGTTCAAATGTCTACGAAAGTGTGTTTCCACACCATCACCAAAGCCCATCACCAAAGCCCCAGCAGTCACCCACCATGCTCTGGTGGACCCCTCCCTTCCTTCACCCCCTCGTTGCCACCCTCCCCTTCTGGTCGCCTCAGTCAGCAAAAATAATTCTTAGACTGAAAAAATACTGGTGACCAGAGTGCGGCTGATGGAAGAGGGGAGAAGGGCAGGACGTTGGCTCAGGGGTTTGGGTGGCGGGGGAGTGAAGTATGTTTACATATGGAGATGTGAAAATGTACCCTCAAAATTAAATTTTTATGAAAATGACTGACAATAAAATTGTCAGGTTAAGATTCTCCTCTAAGAAATCTCTGATTCTCCCTTTGGTTTTTTGACCAGAATGCCCATGTCTCTCTTCTCTTGTGAATCCAGGGAACCAGACATGCCCGTTACAGCACATTTCCCAGGTTGTGGTCACGACTTGTCTCCCATCAGCCTCTTGAGGACAGGGACACCTTAGCTCCCTGTGAAGCTGTCCCTATGAAAAACCACGGGGGAACCCACAGCAGTTTTGCGTCATCCTCTGAGTCACCCTGGAAAGTGAAGCCTGTAGCTTGAGCACCTGGCGCGGGGTAGGTGCTCTGGGGACACAGCTTGCATGGATTATTTGTGACATGGTTGATTTCTGTCATGGTTCCTACTGGGCACAGGAGTCTCATGCCCACTGGGTTCCGGGCTTGGAATCCAGCTGATGGAAGACTCTGTTCTAGATGAATCTTGACAGAAGTTTGCACAGCACTAGCTCGAGTGTTGTTTGCAGTGAGAGTTGACTTATCCATCCCTGTCTATTGTACAATACCCATCATCTGGCACATCAAGTAAGGATAGCAAACTATATTTGCATCAGAATGATGTCTGGTGAGGGGATGTACCCAGGGCTGCATGGTGGGACTAGCCTGGCTCGCATCCTGTTTCTTTGAGTGGGACGTTTGCACAGCACTACCTTGAGTGTTGTTTGTGTTGGGAGTTGACTCTCCACTGAGTGGGGCATCGGGCTGGGTATCTTAACTCTCTGTTTCCTAGTTGGCAACACGGGATACTGCTTCCCTGATACTGCCTCCTCTGTGAGAGACAGAAAACTCCAACAAAGGATTAGATGTTGATTTCTCTCTCATGTAAACATCCCCAGACAATCCTCCCCAGGACGTGGAGTGACTGCTCCACACTCTGTGGTCCTGGGCCATCCTGACTATCCACGCCACAGGTCCTGGAGTTTAGCCACTGTTCTCAAGGCCCAAGATGGCGCTTCTGTAGTCACATCTACTTTCCAAACACAGTGTGGGGGAAGGTGGGGAGCAGGGGGCAGAGTGGATGGGCCAACAGTCTCAAGGAAGGTCCCCAGAATCTACCCATGACCCTGTGTTTCCATCCCATTGTCAGAACTTAGTCACATGACCACACCTACCTGCAAGGAAGTCTGGGAAATGTAGTTGTCATTCTGACAGCCATGCTCCCAGCTCTGAAGAAAGGGCAAATGATATGGAAGCAAAATAGGGGCCTCTGCCACAATATTTGGAACTTCACATTTATATGATTTTTATACCCATTACCGGTACCTAAAGGTAGAGAGGATACATAACTTGTTCAAGGGCACATGACATTTAAGTGGCAGAGAGAGGAACTGAGAACTGTTTTGATGCTACACCCTTATGATGCACCCAGCTGCTTCCCATCCTGAGCAAGGGGCTGGGCTCTCTGCAGCTCTTTGTTGGTCCCGGTTGTGTCAACTTGAAGGGAAGGAAGGAGTGGGCTTCCCCGTGGTGGTGAAACCCTTAAGCTCAGGGTCACGGCTTCTTCCTAATACCCTCTCCTCCCCCAGCGTGGAGCCTGGAACATAGAAGCACTGAACACAACTGGAGCCGACAAGTCCTCATGGACCTCCGAATTCTCTGGTCTAATAAAGGAAACTTCACCCACTTTTAAGCACACTACAGTTAGTCTCCGCATCTCTGCAGCCTCCCAGTTTATGTACCACAAGGTTCACAAAGCCAGCTGTTCAGGAAGGGCTTTCCATGTCCCTTTAATCCTTACTGGAATTTCCAGAATGTGGGAGTATTATCCTCACATTAGAGACAAGAAAACTGAAGTTTAAAGAGGGTTCACAGCTTTCTGTAAAGGATAGACTGGTGCCCTGTGCCTCCCTGCCCGATGCTGAATGACTGGTCTTGGGGTTCCTCCCTCTGCCACTCCTTTGACATCGCTGAGTCACCAACACTGTGTGCAAAGTGCCGTTTGGGGGGCACCAGGAAGGGCTGGCAATGTGACACCTGCTGTCCTCGGAGACTCGGAAAGAGCTAGTGATGAGCCAGCCAGTGACAAGGAGTGTGTGTGTGTGTGTGTGTGTGTGTGTGTGTGTGAGAGAGAGAGAGAGAGAGAGAGAGAGAGAGAGAAGATAAAGGAGGCCCATGGGTTGAGGGTCTGAAAAGCCCCACACCCACTGGGGGTGTGGGAACCAGGAGGCACCAGTGTGGAAGTCCCACAGGGAGCGCAGGAGTAGAGGGAAGGAGCCGCTCTCAGGAGGTCAGGTCCAGTTGTTGGATTTCCTGTCCCAGGAGTCTTCAGAAAGCAAAGCATCTTCGACTCTGTCCTCTGAGCTGCTGGTCCTGCTAGACCCTGAGGAAGGGAGGAGTAGTAGTCCGGTTGAGTTGCCCTCCTCTCCCTCACTGGTGAGGGGATGCACCCAGGGCTGCGTGGTGGGAATAGCCTGGCTCACATCCTGTTTCTTTGAGTGAGACCTTTGCACAGCACTACCTTGAGTGTTGTTTGTGATGGGAGTTGACTCTCCACTGAGTGGGGCATCGGGCTGGGTATCTTAACTCTCTGTTTCCTAGTTGGCAACACGGGACACTGCTTCCCTGATGAGGTGGTTGAGGGGACTGGGCAGGTTGGCCTACTGGTGTGAGTCTTGCAGCCTGGGTACCTTTGGCTGAGCTTATTATACAACACCCTTGCAGAACTAGAAGGCAGGCCCTTGGGAGTTCAAATCTTGGCTGTCACCTACTTCCTGGGAAAGTCACGTCCATTTCCTAATTTAAAAAATGCAGATAGCAGCAGAACCCAGCAACTGTGGTTGTTGTGAAGATTTAATGAGATTATACACACACACACACACACACAAACACACAATATATTCTTCCTCATTTTTAACCCTGATATTCATGATACATATTTTAGAGCAATTAATTATTCTATGAAGGTAATCCTACTTGCAAGAGCAAGGTGCCTAAATTTTATTTAAAATTATTATTTGGAAGCATATCATTATTTTCCTTTGATGACCATTCCCATTAGCGCCCTGAGAGTCAGTCGAAACGGGAGGAACGCATGCGTGGTTCTCATTTGACCAGCAGATGGCGCTCGTGTTGTTTAAATTCTGAAATAGCTTAAAAATACCTACATATTCATATTTTCTACTTTTGCCAGAAGAGTAAGAAAAAAAAAAATCTCAAAAAAGGCCATTGTCTGTGCCATGGGGAGATAATTACGGTATGTAAAACAGCTGATACAGTAATTAATAAGAGCAGTGACTTGAGAGTCTCGAGCAGCTTTGCTGCAAACTGCGGGAGAGTAATTGACCTCCCTGACATAAGAAAAAAATCCCCAACTCACGCGCTGCGGGGAATGGCTGTGTTCTTACCTCTGAGAATTTAGAACCGAGCCAGGGAATCCCTGGAGCTGCACTTCTCAGCCACCCTGGCAAGACTTGGAAGCATTAAGTCCAAAAGGACGGTGTCCAGCGCCTGTTCTACTCTGCAGGTTCTGGGAGTGAGCTGCGCATAGTAGGTGCTCAATAAACAGGAACAGCACAAGCAGGGCCTGCAAATCAAGTCCTCAGTTTCCTCCAGGAATCCTGGAGACCTGTGGAAGCTCTGGGGTCTTGTCTCCATTCTATGGTGTGCCGTGAGGTGGTTTTCCCCTGTCTGGGTGTCATTTGCCTTCATGTGAAACAGGAGGTGGGGGGATATTGTGATCCTATAAGGGATTCTTTATGGGTACATCCTCAAGTTGGGGGGAAGTGGGTGAGCATGGGCAAGAGTGGGTTGTTTGTTCCTGGGCTGGAGAACCTGCATAATCTCCCGCAGGTAGTGGTGGGTGAAGGCTCACAGGAGCCTCACCTGAGTCCTGGTCTGCCTGGCCTGTGCATCGCCCTGAGAGAGTGGTGTCACCTTGCAGGCCCTCCTCTCTGATGGAGCAGCAGCCCCCTGATATTTACGTGTCTGGGTAAAGGAGTAACATGGTCCTCAAGCCCTTCGTCGAAATAGAAATATAGCAGGTCCTGAAATAACATTGTTTTGTTCAATGCCATTTCATTATAACCTCCATGGGGGAGAAGGTGGATTTCTGGCCAAGGTCCCTGCCTGTGTGGGGTTGGCAAGGGAACTCCTGTGTCCTCCCCCACCCCAGGGCTGTGCACATGAGGCTGACTGGAATGTCTCAGTTATCCCAGACTGAGTGTGTGTGTGTGTGTGTGTGTGTGTGTGAGAGAGAGAGAGAGAGAGAGAGAGATGCACCCTGCAATGGAAGAGCGTCCTGTCCAGGCTTGAGTCCCACCTTGTGCCCTGTGCTGCTGGAAGATTCCAACCACAGTGACCCTGAATTGGAATAAGTAGGTTGGAACATGAATGAATGAATGAATGAATGATGGTTTCCTATTAGAAATGTTCAGATTTTTATTTAGAAGTTTGACGATGCTTTTGGGACCAGAAATGTGCTGAAGGAACTTAATTCTTGGCTATACTCATTAGCCTGTAGTCAAATTGGTTTCACTATATGTTGTTCTGCTTAAAGTGGCCTTTTCCAAGAAGATAGCAATGACGATGGGGACTTGCACGTCCTAGGTGCTGAGTCTACTAAAGGTGTTAGCATGGCCTGAAGGGCTGTGGGGGGCTTGTCATTTGGATTTTACCTCTGTTGATCCTTCATCAGAGCCCATGCAAAGCCCCGGCTTTCCCTTCTCCCTTTGTTGGCGGGCAGCATGGAGACCACTGCTTGCTCAGACCGCCTCCAGAAGCTCCTGCTTCAGGGTGCTCAGCTGACCGACAGCCTCTAGCTACTGCCCACCCCAGCTATATCAGTCAGTTCCTGCAGGCTGCTCCTACCGGTGACTGTGTCTGGAGATTCCCTTCCTGGGCAGGTCTGGATGTGGAGCTCGGGGGCATCCTGGGGACACTCTCAGACCCAAGCTCTCCCTCGAGCTTTCTCCCCTCCTCCCATAGCCCTGCGGCCCAGGGAGGCTGTCCCTGGCCCCCTCTCCTGGTCCTCCACTGAAAACACAGTTGCAATTCTTGTGCCCCTGATCCCATCCTGGCCTCTGCTTCCTGCAAGGTCGCCTGCCAGGCCACTGCAGGTGTGGGTCCCACACTCTGATCGTGACCAGTTGTGACTGCTCTGACCCAGGCCGAGGGATTGATTTTTCTTCTTTATGAGTTTTCAGCAAGTTTCCTAACCAAGTCATATTTAAACAAAGGAGGATCTATTACTACCTTTAACCAACAGGTGCAGGTGACAGCAAGATAGTGGTTACATCACACGGGGGTTCCTGTTAGTCACTATTTGCTTGTTTAGGCTGTGGCTGCTCTGTTCCGGGAGGCAGCGCCAAAGAATGGCCTCATTTGGGACAAGCTGTTCTGGTGGAAGAGGAGAAAGAGCCAGAAAGTGGGTAAAACCATGAATAGCTCTTAGAGGTTCCTGCATTGGCACATATCACTGCCCCTTGCTTTTCATTGGCAAAGCAAGTCCGGTGACCAGGCCAATGGGTGGGGCTTGGTAAGTTCCAGGAGGTCACAGGGCAGGAGCCAGGGGGATTCCCTTCTCAGGAGAACAAGCAGGAGCAATACTGCCACATACAGCCGACCCTCCTTATTCACAGGTTCTGTATTTGCAAATTCACCTACTTGCTACATTTGGTTTGTAACCCACATCAATACTCCGGCCCTTTTGCAGTCACTTCTGGGCATGCAAGAATAGCAAGGCTTGGAGAAGCCTGGCCCATAAGTTCCCAGCTGAGATGGAACAAGGCAGGGGGCAGCAGAGGAAGGAGGCCGAGGAGGTGGGCAGTGCGAGAAGCCCTGATATGAGTTGTTTGGATCAGGTTTGAATCCCCACTCAGCCCTGCGGTGTGGGGCAGCCTCAGATCAGTCCTTGACACCTCAGAACCTCATACTGGCTTCCAGTCACTTCTCACTTCCTGGCATCAATTAGTTCTTGGAAACTATGCCTTTAAGTGAAATGAGGTGTGATGAAAGCAGGTCCTTGAATAAAGGTATTTAGTTCAACATCAGCTGGGACTGGCCTTTCCTCAGCAACAGGCTGAACAAGATGATGTTATCTGAGGACCTGCTGCACAGCCATATTCCCCCAGGAACCATGGCTCAGCCTTCGCCAATCCAGTGTTCTCAGCAGCTTCTACCAGAATAAAGGGGGTTGACACTGCCTCAGCGTCACTGGAGGTCCAAGCCAGACAATTCTCCTCAATATCCAGGCTCTGAGCCAATAGAGAAATCACACAGAAGACAAGATGTGGAGATGAAGACGCCATCTTTATTGTTGAAGATTAATGACGAGAGCCAACGTGGGCTCACTTGTTCCCTACCCACAGTCTGGGCTCCCCCAGATAAATTGTGCATCCATGGAACAGACGCATTCTCAGTTTGCTGCTTGCCATAGGTCTGGGTGGAGAGAGATGGAGAAAGAGACCATGAGCCTCTCTCAGCCCCATTGATGGATCTGCTCCTCCCTGATGAGAATATGAACCCAGTGGCTGCTAGACTCAGACCAGGAGGTTTATCCCCCCTCTGTGGGGAGAAGCAAGGGCCAAGGAAGGGGTGGAGATGTTTGGGGAAAATTGCTCTGTGTAGACAGCACCTCAGGGAAGGGACATTCCCATCCAATGTGCCAGAGGAAGATGCAAACCCAGCTGAGGACTTCACGGATGACTCGGGGCTTCAGTTCTGTCACTGCTCTGTGCTGAACGTTGTTCAAGTTTCTGATCCCTAAAGTGCATTGAGAAACCAGTCTGGTGTTCAGCTGGGGAAGTGACATGTGGATGCCTTCATCTAAGACATTCTGGCCTCTTCTTCTTATGGATCCTTTGTGTAGAATTCTTGTGGTTTGCCGTGAAGGAGAAGGAAGCCAGCTGTGGGCAACTGGGGAGGCTGGGCCTGGCTGCTGCTGCTGTGTCTTGGTGGGGAGTCCATGCAGGCAGGGGACTGGGGTGCTAGGATGGACAAATATCATCCATGGAGCAGCAGGTCACCAGGACCAATTTATCTTTGTTCTTTATCTATTGCAGAGAGATTGTCCTGGTAGCTTTTTCAGGCCAAGCACTGGGGTTGTTCCCTTGGTTATAGAGGCTCACTAGGGCGACTCTGGGATGCCTGTGCCACCTGTAGGTGCATAACATGGCAAGTCCAAGCACAGGTTCCGAGTGGACGTGGGTTTTGGAAATGACGCATTGCACATTCCACCACTTTCTTCTCATCTGTCACTGCCTTAAAGCAGATAATGTAGCAGGAGGCTGAAGCCAAAGACTGTTACAGGTGGCGCCCCCAGGAGGAGAGTGCAGGTGAGGGTAGATCTCCCCAGGGAAAATGCGAACAAAGTATGGGTGGGGGGTGGAGGCTCTGATAAGAAATACAAAGGGCTGCAGAAGCAGCCCCCGGGGAGGGGATTCAGTGTTCAGGATTCCGCTTCTGGGATTTCAGTGCTTGTGATTCTTCAGGGATTCCAGGGTCAGCGATTTCTGCCCCCTCCATGCCCATCTTCCAGAAGGTTGTTGCGGACCTGTGAAGGCCGTGGAGAGGCTTCCAACAGCGGACCTCAGAGAGGAAAAGTTGGGAGGCTTTACAAGTAGTGGAGCCACTGAAACTGCTCTCAGTTTTGCTGCGCTTACAGCCTGGGGGGGAAGGCGAAGACCCAGAGCAGACGCCTCCCTGAGCTGTGAGTGTGGCCCTTTGTCGGGCCTGTGGGGCTGCTGCAGCTGCTGTCTCTTGAATGTCGCTTGTCTGGTGCTGTGCTGGGGCATCATGGCAGCTCCGGGAGTGTCTCCTGTTGTGTCTTCTGTTGTCTTCGTGAGTTGGAACCGGCCTATAGTCTGGCTGCTGCATGCTCCAGGCCTTCCGTGGCAGGAAGACGCCATCCTGGGAGTGTTTGTGTTTAGGACTTTAAAACAGTGGACACGGCTTCAGGTGAGGGAAGCGGCCATCTTTGGCTTCAGTAACTCAGTTTTCCCTGGTTTGCTAAATAAATCCCATGATTGCTGTTCTCTGAACCTGAGTGGTCTTGCAGTTGAGTGCACAGGTGAAGAACTCAGATGGCGACTGGTAAATTTGGGCAGTGTCCTTGGCCAGTTGCAGGGCCCTGCATCAATTCTATGTCTGCTGTAGTTCCCTGCATCAATACCACGGATTTTCCAGTGGTCTAAGAGCTTATAAGTACTTTCACATTCCTTTATTTCGTTGGATCCTATCAGTGACTCCAAAATTATTTTGCACAGTGAGTCCACAGAAAGGTCTGGAAGGTATAAGAGAGGGATTCAGAAGCTAACTGGGAAGCTACAGGCGTGACTGTCCGGCACCAACACTTGGCCTTCACCTGAGCAGTGGGAGGCAGTTGTGGATGGCTTCGGAGCTTGAGAGCATGGTTAGTTTTGTGTGTGTGTGTG
Source organism: Talpa occidentalis (assembly GCF_014898055.3). NCBI lineage: Eukaryota > Metazoa > Chordata > Mammalia > Eulipotyphla > Talpidae > Talpa > Talpa occidentalis. The sequence goes on along the minus strand of NW_026555331.1, from coordinate 12,853,643 downwards.
TGTGTGTGTGTGTGTGTGTTTTTTAAGGCAAATTAAATTGCATGGTTGCCATGGTGATTTGAAAAAAAATAAAAAGACAAGAATCAGGAGCCTGGATAAGAGGTCGCCCCACTAGTTCAGTTGTATGTAAATGAAGTTGTTGGTGGAGTGGAAAGACTTGTTGGGAGGGAAAAATAACGGAAAATACTGGCTCTAGAGAGGGAGGCCGGCAAAGGATTTAAACAGGATTGCAAGGATGTGAGTTTACAAGGAAATGGGAAAGGCCAGGTGGGTGCATGCATTCAAGAGAGTGAGTCAGGGGCTGCACCTGAGAGTTTCTCCTTCCTCCAGGTCATTTGAGGTGAGAGGAGGGGGAGGCTCCATGGAGGAGAGAATAGAAGGGAGAGAATCGGGTACAAAAATAGTGAATTCTAAAAACTTCCAAAGACTAAGTACAGGTTGAGAACCTCCAAAATAAATCCTCATTGTTTGCAATCTTTAGTTAACAAAATATTGTCATCTTTCTAATCTTTCTCACCCTTCATTTATAGCATTTTATTTATTTATTTGTTTGTTTGTTTATTTAAGATTTATTTATTTATGCATACAAGAACTGAGGCACAGGCCAGAGGTGTGGGGAGGGGGGGTGAGAGGAACAGAGTGGGGAACAGAACAGGCAGATTTACCAAAGTACACTGCTGAGGGGGGCAGCAGGCGAGTCAGGAGAGGTCTGCTGTGCCATGTGGGTTGCTCCCTGGCCAGCCTGGGATTGAACTCGTGCTGCAGAGGCTGCGGGTTGCTTCATAGTGTGGTGCTTAACCCCTTTTACCACCAGGGAGGCCCTATAGCATTTTTAATGTGAAATTTCTTAGTTCTTTTCTATCCTGACTATTTGAAGTGTGGGTGTTAACTGCTCTTCCTGCTGTGTCTTCTTTATTATTCTTTGCAAATAATCAGTTTCTGGTTTTCCTTTCATCTCTTGTATATTTTTGTTTCCAATTTATTACATTTTCTTCTTGTCTCTATTGTATGTTTTCTTTGGATTTATTCTGCTGTGTTTTCTCTAAATCTTGTACGCTTAGCTCATTAATTTCCAATCTCCTTTCTAATACAACATCTAAGATTATTTACCATTTAGGTAAATTCCACAAGTTTGATGTATATAGTGTTTTATTATCATTTAGTTATCTATATAGCATTTAGTTATCAATATATTTTAATTTCCATTTTGATTTTTCCTTTGATCTTTGAGAATTTTCAATGTATATTTTATAATTTTTAACTATAGTTTTGCTATTTTTGCCCAGTTAGTTTCACTGTTCTTGAAAACAATACTTGGTCTCCCTTTTTTATTATGACATTAGACACTAACGATCACCATCCAGGTCAGAGGTGAATCAAACTCCTTTTTTGTAAATAAAGTTTTATTAGAATGTACTCATGCTAATTATTCTACGTCTGCTTTTAGTCACACTAGTAGAGTAACATTCTGACATTCTGTGTTTCCAACATTCTGTGACAAAGGCCAGAAGCTTAAAATGCAAATTAGTTGACCTTCTAAGAAAGAGTCTGCCAATCCTTTCATTAGTTCCATTATGTTAGTAAGATAGCAAAATACATAGTCTACACTAAAAATACTTCTAGTTCTAGAATTCTTTTTCATTTAATAACTGGCATTCTACTATAAAGAGAAACTTAATTATTTGGTTGCCTTATATTAGAAAAGAAGATTTTCCTCCTTTTATTTACTAGTTTTCAAAAGTGAATATATTTCCTTAAATATAGTCATTTAAAAGTTACCGTGATGATATAGTTGATAAGTTTCGGTCCATTGCCATTATTTGCTAAAATATTTACTCTTATATTTTCTGTGTTTTGATATTGCAAATATGTTTTTTGCATTGCAGTTATTGTTCTAAATGATGCCTAAAAAATTGTACCATCTTTGGACAATGGATCCCTCTTAGATTGAGCTATTGAATTTTTTTGATGTGGCTTCTTTATTTTTGTTAACTTCTTTGCTTTCTGGTATGACAGTAAGTTCCAGGCTTATCTTCTCAGACCTAATGATCATTGATGCTTTTATTGAAATACTTAGTTTATATATTTACCTTGGTTACTGATGTATTTGGACTTAGTCCTATTAGTTTGTATTGTGCCTTCTAGTTGACATTTTTTATGCTACTTATATCCTATTTACTAGCTTTTGGTTGTATTTTCTTGAGACTCCCCCATTTTTTGCTAACCATTTGAAAATTGTTATATATTTCTAATCTTTTAATGCTTACCCTTAATTTTAACATTCATTTGACTCAAACAAGTTTCAAAACTCCTCCAAAAAATTGCAGGTATCTTAGATGACTGTAACCCTGGGTCTTTTCATTAATCTGTCATGCTATTGTCCATTATTTGCATATCCCTAATTAATCACCAGGATTTAATTGAATAATTGATTTATTATTGGCTTGCAAATGCTGTTTTATTTTTTTAAAGACAATTTTCTTGTTTACCAGTCTCTAGAAGATTCATTCTGTTTTAGTTTCCTTCTAGAGGAAAAGCTCATATAAATACTTTTTTTTCATTGACAATGTTAGTGATAAAATCTTCTGGATTTGCTTCTTTTTTTCTCAAATGTGTTTGTCTTTGCCTTGGGTGTCTGCCATTCTCAGCTCTCCGCTCCTGGGTTGCTCTGTTCTCAAGTGGGCCCTGTGCTCTCCGCAGCGATGATGAGTCCAGACTTGTGTTTACATCCAGTGATACCGGAAATCCAAGGGCAATTTTTTTCTCTTATCCCCACGGAGCTTTGACTTGCCTGACTAAGATCACAAACTTACTTTTCCAGCTCTCATTGTGTCTGAGGCGGAAATGTCCCGAGGCAGAGGGGACCTTCCTGAAGCTCTGGGGATGGTGCCACCAGAACAGCAGGATTGAGAATGACAGAGAAGTGGCTCTCTTAGGAAGTGCTGGGGTCATCACTGCATCTGTCCATTGCAATTGTTACAACAGATAGACAGAAATTCCCCTGTATGCACAGGAATATGCTCTCACTCTTGCCCCCTCCCTCTGTGGATGCCTGGAATTGCCTGTCAATTCACTGTGCTGATCTATAATTCTAATAGTTTCTTTTTTTTTTTTTAAAAGATTTATTTATACAAGCACTAGGTACAGTCAGAAGCGCGGGAGGGTGAGAGAATTCACCAGAGCTGGAGTGGGGAACAGAACAGGCAGACTGACGAAATACACTGCTAAGGGGAGCAGCTGGCGGCAGGAGAGGTCTGCGCACCATGTGGGACCCTCGCCCAGCAGCCAGGGATTGAACCGGCGCTGCAGACGATGCAGGCAGCTTCACAGCCTAGCGCTCAACCGCTGCGCCACCAGGAGAGGCCCAATTCTAATAGTTTCTTAGGGTAGTCTGTAGGGTTTTCTATGCATATTATCATGTCATCTGCACTTCTAGTACTATGCTGAAGAGTAATGGTGAGAGTGGATATTCTTGTCCTGCACCTGATTATAGAAGAAAAGCTTTGTTACTTAACATTGAATATGGCCTAGCCAAGCCAACATATAAAATTAACTGTCATAAGCTCCATCTTATCCTGCTTTCATATGACCTGGGAGTCAGCTTGTAGGGGAGCAGCTTAATCTACCCTGACCTTTAACCTTAGGTAGCTTATGAGATGTTACCATCCACCAAAAAACACCTAATAGTCATTCATGCACAAATTGTCAGATGAAAATATTTTTGGCCTATTGTGCCTGCGGTCTCTGTTGCAACCACTCAACCCTACCATCATAAATGAAAGCAGTCACAGACTATATGTAGACAGATAAGCGTACTCTATTCCTATAAGACCTTGTTGATGGAAATAGAGATTTAAATTTCTTGTAAATTTCAAGTGTCATGAAATAACATTCTTCTTTTCATTCTTTTCTTTGCCTCCCCTTTCAATCATCTAAAAATGTAAGAATTCTTAGCTCTCAAGTCACATGAACAGGTGGTGGCAAATTGTTGTTAGTCACTGTTTGTCTCTACTGTTACTGTCTCCATGAAAACTCACCCATCCTGTCTCTCATTCTGCCAGGATTATACTTATGTATAAGTATCAATTGCAGTATTGGATAAAACTGTCTGTTATGGTAGCTTAAGATATCAGCTTTTTTGATAATGTGCATTTTAACGGAGATTCCAGAGGAAATTCCTTCCTCAAAAACCAATGTAGTGGTAAAATTTCCTTTTGGGGGCATTGGGAGATTTGAAATTTCTTTTGTCTGGAAGAGGATTTTATGTGTGTGTGTGTGTGTGTGTGTGTGTGTGTGTGATATATATATATATATATATATATATGTGTAACACCGTAGATTATATATACATATATATGTAACACCATAGAAGCACAGACATATAGAATGGTAAAACCATGGGCATGTAGAGTAGTAGAACCAAAACATATAGAGTAGTGGAACCATAGACTTTACTGAGTGTTAGAACCATGGACATATATAGCAGAACCATAGCTATGGAAGCATAGATATAAAAAGTAATAGAATTAGATACCTTAGATGTTCTGTTTTTCTTTAAATCTCTTATGGACAGTGACTTGTGTCCATTGTTGTCCATTCAACATATACTTAAGTCATCTAGGATGTAGATATTTCTGCTCATAATAGAGAGGTTTTAGCAAATGACACTCTTCCTTTGATATTTTCTGAAATAAACCTTCTGTCTGGAGCAACCTTCCCAGCTCCTCTGACCCTTCTAAGCACAAAGCTGATGTCATTGCCCCCAGAAGTGCCACACTTCCCTCTACTCCCCCATGAATGAATTATTCTTCCAGCAAGTTATCCCTGAACCCACCATTCTTCCCTTTTGCCCATGTTTTATTAATGAACTTATTTGTTCCCTAAATGTCTTTCCTACTAGACACTTGGCTCCTGAGGGCATGTCTTATTTATTTCTAGATCCCAGAGCCTGAGACACAGTAGGTGCTCAGTAAACATCTATTGAAATCATTTACTTGTTCAATATATTTATCTGTACTATACTGAACATTGATGAAAACAGACAAAAATCCCTGCCACCTACAGCTTCCATCCTAATAGTAGAAACTGGGGACCAAGCAAACCAAAAAGAGTTTATTCCATGCTATTTTAGAAGGTGGTATGTGCTGTGGAGAAAAATCAAGTAGGAGAAAGGGAGCAGGGAGCAGAAGGCAGTGGGGCAGAGCTGCAATAAACACTGTAATCAATAAAAAACTGAAAGGTGGTGAGAAGATAGTCACATTGCTCTCTGGAAGCTGCAATTTCTGAGAAAAGGAATGTAAGTATAAAAGTCCTGAGGTGGGTGTGTGCCTGGAATGTTCTAGAAACATCACAAAGGTCAGTGTGCTCACAGCTGAGCGAATGAGGGGAAGAAATGGACTTTATTGCATGGAGTTGAAAGGGGGAAGAGAACATAGATGTCTTCTGAAGACTTGGAGATGAAAAGGGAGACTGAGCTCAGTGAGATGAATTATTTTTTTCAGGAGCAGACATTATGCTGTGTTGGATTTGGGACCCTAAGACCAGACCTCCATCGTTACTCCAGGGGATATTGCAGAGCTACCTCCTGGTGGATGCAGGCCCACAGGGAGGACAGCACCCGGGTCAGAGAGAATAAAGGTCTCTTTGTCTTGCAGGCACTATTCCCTTGGTCCTATCCTGAGCAAAAGGAGAATAAGGTTCAGCCAGATATGGCAGTGTCCGGGGAGACAGTGTCAGTTACAGCTTCACCACTGTCAGCATTTTGAAGTGGCTCATATTCTTTTCAGCTGGGGTGTTTTCTTGTTCTGAAACCTTTTAAGAAATGACAAGGTATTGCCCTGGGCATATTCCAGAACACAAGTCTTTGCTAAAGTGGTTAGATAGTCACTTTCCTTCAAAGCCAGCGACACCCCCAGGGATGAAACCATTTGGAAAGCATTTTATATTTGCAAAATGTTTCTCTGACATGTTATCATTTATTTCTCTCTACAGCTCAGTACGACTGGAGAGCTTTCTCAGATGTGCATTTGGGAGAAAGATAAGCATCGAGAGATCTGTTGATTCAGGACGAACTATTCTCATTGTCCATGGAGTTGTCGTGATCATCATCTTCATCACCATTTTGGTTGTGGCCAGGTATGACAAGAATAAGGCACGGCCGCTGCCTTTAAGAAGCTTACAATCTAGCAGGGTAGATGAGCTCACTTATTCATTCAGTCCCATATTCACACAATCACCCCTTCATGCTGCAAGATTTCATTGAACAATTGTTATATTCCTTGATAATTGTTAGAGACCCAAATATATACATCCTGATCCAGGACAGGTGTTAGGAGAAGGCTTCACAGAGAAGAAAAACTTTGTTTAGTCTTAAAAGATGAACAGGTTTGTGTTTGGAAAGCAGAACAGAAAGGGAACATTTAATTCAGGTTGGGGGAGCTACAGGTGCCAAGAGGAAGAAGCAAGGAAGGGCCTGTGAGTCCTGGGAAGGCTGGGGAGCTGGTGTGGCTGGAATGCAGGAGGTGAGGGCAGGGGTGGCTGGAGGTGGGGTTCGAACCTGCCATACCAAGCCAACATGCACTTTTTCCCTTGGGGCAATGAGCAGCAGCAGCGGGTGACGGGATTAGGCATGGTTTTTAGGAAGACAACTTGGGTACAGTGAAAGGATGGGAGGCGGGAGGGGCCAGTCAGAGTAGTTCCCCTGGCAACATGGCAGAGTGAGCTGCGTGGAATGAGCCATGATGGGGGTGGGGACCCAGAGGCACAGCTGGGGAGCAGTGTGGTGGGAGGCAGAGTCGTATGCGGTGTGGAAGGTAATGCTTAATGCTTTTTCCCATGCCTGTGCCACCTGATGTGACTTACAGAAACACCCCTGTGTGCTCCCTTCTCTGCCCCCTGGGGTGCGGCCCTTGGTCCTGTTGAGGTAAATTGACATGCTTGTTGAATTCTGGGCTTCAAAATTAGGAATCCCACTTGCTTAAATTTCTAAGGTGCATTCTCCAGGGTCTGTTTTTATCAGAAAAAGATTATGTGCTGGTTTTCCAGAAGTTGACTCCTTAGTCTTATTTCTCAATTAACTCAGAACTGGACAGGAAAGAGAGTGTTGCTGGACTGTCTCAGAGTCCAGAGAACAGCCTGGGTGCTTGACACGCTGAGGTACTGAATGAAGGACAGCAACCACTTCATTCCAGAAGACTTAGAGGACCATTCCTCCAGGAAGCCTTCTTTGATTCTTCTGTGCTCCCGTAACACCTCATCTCACGACTTCTGCTTCCGTTCACACACGGATGGCTCCCAGGCCCCAGTCCTTAACCCCGCCTCCCTCTAAGTCCCGATTTCACAGTGTCATGTCCCTCCTGTATCAGTTAGGAACATGTTCACTCAATTTAGCAGAAAGCCTGGTGTGCACCCTAAATTAAACAGACAGGGCCTGTCTTGCTCCCTTATCAAGTAATCTAGAGGGAAGTGGTTGCTGGCTTTCATTCAATAACTCAATAATGTCAAGGCCAGCATCAAAGCAGTTCTCTTGATTTTTTTTTTCTCCTGCTTATCGCTTCAAAGTTTCATGGAGCTACTGAATATGAGGCCCTTGGAGGGAGGGACGAGGTGCTGCTGCCATACATTTTCATTTTATCAGGAAAAGCATAATGCTTCCCAAGGCACCCGCCAATGCAGGGCCAGCAGCAGCGCTGCCTTTTACCACAGAGGCACGAACACTGTGGCGGTGCTGTCAGTTTGGAGGATGTGGCTCTGAGCCCCTCAGAGCTGAGCCATCTCTGCACACCAGACTCTCCCCTGAAATCTATAACTCGCCTCAGACCACACCCTCCCATCACCCCTGTGGATTAGCACGCCTGCACTTCCTGCTCAGAAGTTCCTCTCAAATCCGTCCTCTTGTTGTCTCCTCTGTCAGCTGTTGTTCAAGTCTTTATCATTTCTCCTCTGAGTGCCTTAATAGTATTGAAGAGTCTCTTGGGTACCGCCCTGACTTATCTTTGTCTTCGCTGAAACCGTCACTTAGAAGCAGACACACCGAGAAGCGCATCTGCCCTTGGCTTCATGTCTTCACACTTGCTGCCTGTCTGCCCACCGCAGAGGCCGGGGCAGACAGGGCTGGAGTTGAGTGTTGAGTTGGAAGTAGAGGGCGTGGATGGGGTTGAGCGTAGAGTGACGTGTGAGGAGAATCAAAGAATGCCTGGCCTTCAGGAATCTGAAGACACAGGCACTAAGCAAAGCAGCCAGGTGGGCAGCCTGTCTCAGGTGACATGACAGGTGCCAAGATGCTCCTGCCCGGCATCCAGTGCTCTCATCGATCCAGCACTTGGAACTGAGGGGCAGCTCTGCCAGACACAGATCTTGCTTATGGCTTGGGTCAGTGGCAGTTTAGAAAGCAGTGGGGGTTCTCTGATTTCTGGGGTCTCCTCTAGAATCTCCATCAGCGAAGAAGAGGCTCTGTCCCATGACTGAGTGAGCCAAGGGGCAGGGTCCTTGTGGAGACCTACAAGGGTCATACTGTGGGAAAAATGAGATGTAGCTTGGTCCTAAACAACCAGAAATTTGATTGTGTGGCCTCTAGGAGTTTTGGAAAATTCATGAGACTTAGACAAATGTTCTGTCCTTGCCTTCAGAACTGTACTGGCCAGTAGATTGTGGCGGTGCCATTGTCATTTATGGAGCACCTTGGCTCCTGTCCTTCTTGATGCACCACAGGAGTTGGATGACATAATGGAGGGGAGGTGGCTGCAGGAGCATCTCCCAGGCTTGAGCTTGTCAGTTGGGAGGCAGTGCGTGGTGTGGCAGCCACATACCTGAACAGGTGTTCCGGAGCCTGAGCTCAGTGAAGGGCCTCCCTTGAAAAGTGGGGGCAATGGACAGTGACTCAGAATCAGGGGGGCTGTGACATCCATCTCCTATTTCTTGATCACACTGAAACAAGTTTGCCCTCTACAGCTTCATGATGGAGTGAAGTCTTTCAAACACAAGCTTGGTGAGTCAAATTCGGACTTCAGCCTGTGCCAACAATCTGAAGTTGTGCAAGTCTGCTCTCCTCTTGGGGCCTCTGTCCCCCTTTGTCAAGGGGAAAAGTCTTCCAGAGGTCCTCCGGACTTGAACTGCTTCTGTTTTGAATTGCTTCTATTAATGTTGGTCTCAAACTCTGCTGCATACACTTTTTCTTTATGCCAGAAGGTGGTGCTGTTGAGTCCTCTGTGCGAGTATAAGAGTTCTCCATCTGCTCAAGTTGTTGGAGGCCCGTGTTGCCCTCGCTTGGATATTATGGATGTTGTCTGGTTGAAAAGGGTCCTTTGTATGTCCTAGTTTTTCTTTGCTCCGCGGTCTTCCTTCCCCACCCCTCATCCTGCTAACCCAGGATGCAATGTAATTCAGGCCTTTTCTAGTCTCAAAGCACTTGGTTTTTACTGTCCAAGTTCCATTAGCCTCAGCCCAAGGCCACAGAAGGGAGTCTGGGGCCTTCTGAGCACTCTAGGGCAGGGGATGACATGTCTGAGGTGGGAACAGGTTACACCTGAGGCAGGACTGGCTGAGGGTTTTGGTAGAACAGTGTGGGGCTTTGACTTGAGTCCATCAGACCACCCTTCACCCCTCGCTTCAGAACCTGGTGAAACCCAAACCAGCAATCCCCCCAAAATCCTGGCTACAGACTGAAGCCAGATGCTCCCAGTTGGATCTGGAGAGCCAGACATGAGAGTTCAAATAACACGGAGTAGCTCCAGCATGCTGGGGGGTGGAAGAGGCTTGGGGACTTACAATCTTACCCAGAAATCACAGGGTGATCATTTGAATGATGGCAGAATGACTTTGGCTTTGAAGAAGTAATAATTATGATAATGACAAAAATCATAATAGTAACTTTTATATGTGTAATATTTTTGGCTTTTCAAAGTGCTTTCGTATTTTCATGTGCATTGTTTTACTGTGACATTACCAAACTCCAGGAGCATGCATGTTGTATATTATGCATTATTTATCATCATTTCCTGGATGAGAAATAGCCTTGAGAGGTAAGGTAATAATTATAATACCTTGTACATACTAATTTTGCTTTTTGTGAGACCAGGTACCAATCACATGTTTATTTAGTCTTCACATCAACCTTTATGTAGAAGTTATTATTATTCTCATTTTTCAAATGCTGCAATTGAACTGAAAAGGTTGAGTAACTTGCTCAAGATCACACAGCAAATAAGATTAGGACTCAAACCTTAGTCTATAAAATCTCAGTCTATGTTTGTTTCACTCTTACTTGATGTACTTCCCCCTGAGAGTAGGAAAAGGACCTGTTCTGGAGTCAGGAAGCCTCTGGGCCTATTGAGTCTGCCTCCAAGCTGAGGAGTCATCTTGGGCAAGTCACTTCCCTTCCCTTTCCTTTAGCTTACTTTGGTAAAGCATGGTGTGGGGAAATGAGGCACCCTCCTGTTCTAGGGCTCTATGATTAATCTGAATTACTCCCAAGGTTACAGAGTTGAGGATAATTGTAGTAGGCATTGACCCTAGTCCACAGCTCTTGTCCAAGTCTTTCATGTCTGAATGAGAACTTCCTTATCGGCACAGATATTGACTCTGCAGGAAAGAGTACTGGAGAGGAATGGAGGGCCATCTGACTTATTCTACTAAGCATAATTCCCCCAGGGCTCATCTTTGTTTTGCAAATGGCAGGATTTTATTTTTTTTTAAATATCTGAATAGTATTCCACTGTAGATATGCACCACTCTTCTTTATTCATACATCCAGCACTTAGGCTGTTTCTAGTGCCCTCCTATTGTGGTTGGGGACACTTTCTGGCCCCTGCACTCTTCTCATTCTGATGACTTGTTTTGGCCAACGGTGTCTTAGCAATTGAGATACAAATGAAGGCTCAGGATATACTTTCAAGAGGGTTTACCCACTTGAACCTCTGCCATCATCAAGAGAACATACTGTGGTAGCTGCTGACCTCAGGAGGGAAATGAACCCAGAGACAATGTGGAATGGAGCTGAACCACACATCATCTATTAGCTGACCCTCAGCTGACATGAAGATTACAAAAATATGTAAGTCCCTGGGTTTTGGGGTGGTTTATTATACAATGATCTTGTATCAGTAGTTAAATATAACAACCCTGACATACGTAATAATGCTATTTCCTTCTGAGCCTGTAGGTGGCTTTAGAGTTTTCCCTTACACTGTACTCCAGATAGCACTGTTCATCCTTGGGATTGAGCAGACCAGCTCAACTGTGTACTAGACTCCAGGAGGTGGTAGAGACTTCTGAATGCTGCCTTAGTTGTTTGGGTGTGTTTAGGGTGCCACTGGGTGTCCTTTCTTCTTTTCGTTTGTTCTGTCTACGCAGGTCCTCAGAGAGCTGGTGGCCCAGCTGAGAAGAGCTGTTTAGTACCCACACAGCATCTGATATAATCTATTTAGTTCCTTTTCTTAGCATTTCTACTCTGGGCTTTTTACAACTTCAAAGAGCTTCTCACCCATATTCACTAATTAATTCATTACTCCTGTGAGTAAAACCTGAAGCAGTGAGAGGAGAATGTCATTAGCAAGAATACCAGAGGCTCGTTATTTAGAATAGGTTGCCCAGAGCCAGGCTGCCTCCATCAGCACTGTTAACTCTTTTCCTGCTGACAGGGGTTCTGTGGGCAAGTGTGTGAAAATGTAGGGCCCCATTAGTCACTCAACACTCAACATGTTCTCAGCTACACCAGGTACCGTGCCAAAATAAGTTGGAAAACATGATTGCTGACTTCAGAGGCCTTCAGCCTAGGATCATATAAACCTGAATTGGAATGAGCTGTGAAACTTGTCCTAAGCAGTCTCTTTGAGCCTCAGTTTCCTCATCTCTAAAATGGCTTACTACTACCTTTTTAGGGGCAAAGTGAGGATAAGCAACATAATGCAAATAAAAAGTGCAATGACAGAGGGGTAACAGGAAAACCAGAGAATGCAGGCACACGATACAGGCTGAGGGAGAACTGTAAGAATGATGAGGGTGGAGGTAGCAATCAGAGTGCCCTCTGCTGAGGAGAGACGCAGCAAGATGTGAATGAACATGGTCATCCAGTCGACCACTAATAGTTCCTAACTGCCTTGGGTGCCATGTAGCTGCTTCACTCAGCTCTCCTCCTGGGCTGATAGCCCAGCCTCCACCTGCCCCTCTGGATCATCTACACATTGGTGCCAAGGATAGAAGAGAACAGATAAGGCTTTTTGGCAAAAGGCTGATTTAGTGGGAGGGACTCTGAAGGCTGGATGGAGGTTGTTTTTGAAAAAGATATTTACATGTAAACTTCTCTCTGTAAGGGTGTCTTCCTTGAAGACACCTAATCTCCATATCTCTTTCTGTGGAGAAGACAGAATTTAAATCTGTATTTCTTTACCTATTGTGCCTTCCTTGGCAAATTCCCTAACTGACTCCTTGTCTTCCCTAGGCTATTTAGGCTGGTGTCTGAAGTCACATAGGCGAGTCAGTCATTTCTGGTGGGTCTCTTCAACGTACATAGGAGCTGTACATATTATTATTAAATTTCTTTTTGACTTTTTTATCTTTTCAATCTGTCTGATGCTTGTTTGATTATTTGCAACTCCTGGGCTATTCGCAGAAAGTAAATGCAGGTGATGATCTCTTCCTATGGGATGGGATACTCTGTGACCGCAATAGACATCCTGTTGGCCTTGCTAAAACTTCTTAGAATTGCACTGCAGTCTAAGACTCTTTCTATCCAGTTCTTCCTTCCTCCTCCCTCCACAAATGTCAGCCCTACATCATCTGCCCAATCCTTACTTGCTCCCCATCTCCTTAATCTTTCACAATTGGTATCATCCATGTATGTCTAGCTCCATCGTTCTTAGAAGAACAGTAAGGAGCAAACCCTGAGCCAGTGAAAAGCATCCTGAAGGAAAGCCAATCCCAATTCGAGGCCAGTGAGATCTCCAGCATGTTGGGTAACTCCCATTATGCCTTGACCTGGACTTCCGGAGCAGAGGAGCCGCTGGGAACCAGGAGTGATGCCAAGCAGACAGGTGGCCTTTACAGCAGTGGAGGCAGGCACTGGCCTCTTGCTTTCTTGGCTCTAGCTTGTGCCCTGGCACTGCTGGTAGGACAGACTGAATCCAGCCAGGGGCTGACCAATTCTCTCTCTCTTCTGCTCTCTCTCTCCCTGTCTCTGTTCTTCCTCCACTAACTCTTCTTATAAAAAAAGGCTTTTCAAAATTTTCTCTCTGCATGTCTGACTTTGTGTCTCAATCTTAGTTCTTGTGCATGGAAGGTGAGGACTCACAAACTAGGGCACCGTCTTTTTATTTTTTTTTTTTAATTTTCCTAAATATATTTTTTACATCATTGTTCATTTTTAAACAATGTTTACTTCCTTGCACCCCTCAGGTGTAGTCCCCATTGAATTTCCTTCCCCAAGGCACCCGTGCACCATCACCACAGTCCCCTGTGCTCCTCCCTCCCTCCCTCTGATCCCTCTCCCTCCTCCTCCCCTGCAGGAAGACTCCCTCTTTTTTTTTTTTTTTAAAGATTTATTTAGTTATTTATACAAGCACTGGGTACAGTCAGAAGCGCGGGAGGGTGAGAGGATTCACCAGAGCCAGAGCGGGGAACAGAACAGGCAGACTGATGAAGTACACTGCTGAGGGGAGCAGCGGGCCGCAGGAGAGGTCTACGTGCCATGTGGGACCCTCGCTGGCGGCCCGGGATCGAACCTGCGCTGCAGAGACTGTGGGCAGCTTCGCAGCCCAGGGCTCAACTGCTGTGCCACCAGGGGAGACCCAAGACACCCTCTTTCCTCTTTTTAATTTCTGCACTGCCTGCTAGCAATTTGTTGATTTATTGTTGGCTGAAAGATGTAGAAATGTCTATTTTTTTGAGTAATTGCTGTATGCCAGGCTTTCACCTTGGCATTTAAACTAATTTATTATTACTGGCATTCAACAATTTTCATAATTAAAAATATTTTAATAATTATCATTCATTATATTTTACTATATATTGTAATTAATAGCCATCACAATGAAAATAATTATAAAATTTTTTATTTAGTCATCCAGGCAATTCCCTGATAGAGAGATAGTTGTGTTTGTTTTATGGTGAGAAAAAGAGAAAAAGGAGGTGAAGCTATGACTGACACCCAGATCTGGTTCCTGGGTTTACTATATGGTCCTGATCAAGAGGCCCTTTAGGAAAAGCAGTTGGATCCATCTATGTTCTATTCTTTTTTTTTTTTAAAGATGTATTTATTTATGCATACAAGAGCTGGGGTACAGGCTAGAGGTGCGGTGGGGGTTTGGGGGTGAGAGGATTCATCAGAGACAGAGTGGGGAGCAGAACAGGCAGACTGACTGAAATACACTGCTGAGGGGAGCAGCGGGCAAGACAGGAGAGGTCTGCCATGCCATGTGGGTTGCTCCCTGGCCAGCCGGGGATTAAACTCGTGCCTTGCTGCTGCGGTGGCTGCGGATTGCTCCCTCGTGCTGCGACTTAACCCCTTGTGCCACCAGGGAGGCCGGGACCCATCTGTGTTCTTACTGTCAGCTTTCTGACACAGGCCTAAAGAGCTGCTCTCAATACGACTGTGTTTCCTTGCTAAGCCCCCAAGCCAAGCTCGGCCCTGGTTCCAGGTGAGCTTTCTCGTCTGGAGTTTGTCTTTCCCACGCTGGGTGCAGGGTTAAGGTATATTGCCATACCTGTGTCTCTTCATGGATCTTTTCACCGTACATTTAATCGCTGGTAATGACCGTGACCCCAGCAGCACTCATCTAGTGAACTTCAAGTTGGCATTTCAATTAGCTGTACTGATGGCTGGGGTTGGGCATTTCATATATTTGTGAGGAAGCTTAGCCCGAGAGCAGTCAGCTCAGGGACTTATTACCACCGAGCTTCTTGAGGGGAATAAATAACCTCATTACAGCTTCTTTTGCTCTGGTTGAGAGAAAGGAAGAAAAGTCAAATCTCTTCCACGCTGCTTGTGCAGGGCGGGGCCGGGTGCCCACAGGCCCTTGTAACAGGCAGGAGGGCTTTTCCTTCTTCCCTCCATTCCCCTCATGTTCCTTTCTTTCCTCGCCAGCCTTTCCCTCCTCTCCTTTCACCCCCTCCTTCTCCTTCACGCTCTCTCTCTCCTTCCCTTTCATTTCCTTGCCCCACCTCTTCTTTCTTGCATTCGCCATTTCTTCCTTTGCTAAAGTCTTTGTAGGAAATTATGGTCACTGAGGGTCTCCAGTTCTCAGGGACTCATGGATATAGATAGGAACACATTGCAGTTGAACCGGGGTCTACACACACACACACACACACACACACACGCTCATGCACACACATTCTAAGCGCCTTGTCCAAGGAAAGGTGAGTACAAGGGAAATGAGGTAAGGCAGAGGGTAGCAGGGGATGTGGCGCATACACCAGGGGAGGGGTAGGGGCACTGGCTGGAGGGTTTGTGACTTAAGCTGTCATGTTCGCACGGCACTGCTCATATACATGGAAACACTTGTTGCCTATGTATTAGGAATTATTTCATGTATTTCCTTCATAGCATAAGCTTTTTGTGAATCTTGGAGATGGTATAAATCCAAGAGAATCAACAGGGCTCCACATGGATCTTACCTGGGGAAAAAAACCAAAATGTGGTGGCTAATGAGTGTGTGTGTGTGTGTGATTCCTCTGATTTAAAGTATGATCGTTGAATCCAACAATCTTCCTTATCAGATTGGGCTCATTTTTGGGCTCATTTTAAAGCTATCCTTCAGAAAGGATTCCATTTTTCAAATAAAAACTTTGAGAATTTTCTTCCTCATTTCTCAATTCTCAAAGGACTCCATTCATATCTGTCTGTACATTCTCATTTACTTTCCTGGGCACAAGCAGGTCCCTGGAATTGGAGAACTCGCTTTGGAGCATTTTCATTTGGATGATTTGCCTAAGGAAGCAGCTCTTTGCTTCCAGGTTTCATAGCACTGAGTCTCAAGGGAAGAAGCAAGCAGAGACTTCAGGTCCAAGGCCTTGGTCACAGGTTGTAATTAACTCTCCAGTCCAGAGTGAGGGAACGGGATTTGCATCCCAACGACCAGCCTCATTTCTTGCTGACAGATGTTGTAATAGCTTTTTTTGTAATACTTTTACTCAAACCTGGAAAAAAGCTGGACTCAAATTGGTACTTCTTTGTATTTCACAGATCAATCCTTTGCATTGGTCAGAATACCAGATGGGAAAGCCAAAAAATCAAAGAGCAGCTGTGCTTTGCTCAGAGATATGTCCTGGCTTGGTTCACCTCGGACTGGTTTGCTTCCTGGGTGTTTACACTGCAACAGAGGATTCCTTATGTGCTGACCTCAGAAGTCCTAAGATTTTTCTCTTTACTTTCTGAAAATGTCCCTTGACTAAAAGCAATATTTTGATTACATCTTTTCTAGTTACAGTCCTTTTATAGTCTTTCAAAGGCACTTACTACTCTTGTGAAGGGTCCCTCAGGGAGTAAGCTGTGCCCCCTGCGGGGATTCAGCCACAAGGGTCAGAGAGGGTGGTGGGAAGACAGTGGTCCCAGGACAAGAGAAATGATACTGAATGTTTGCTTTGTGCTGGGAATTGTGATAGGGCTTTGCATGCATCTATCTCATCTAATCCAAAGAACCACTCTATGAGAAGGATATATTTTTGTTATTCTTATTTTATGGATGAGCAAGTAGAGCATTAGAGATGTTAAATAATTCAAGGTTACTTGGTCAATAAGGGTTAGAAGTGGAATGCCAAACTAGTTTCGTTTGACAATGATTTGCAAGAGATATTTGCATGGGGTGGGTGGGAAGGTAAAGGCTTCTGAGAAAAAACCTCCCACTTCATGTCTACTTAAATTACTCAGTATTGAAGGAGGTCTGAGAGACATATCTGCTCTGTATTCTCAAGACCAATCAGATCAAATCTAACCTAAATTTATTTATTGAACAAATCTAGTTATCCTAAATACTCTTTAACAATTGATCTTATTTAATTTTTTCAGTATCTTGAGGGATAGAAACCAATATCCCACTTTACAGATGGGATCACTGAGGTTAAGGCTGAAGTAGCCTGCATTGTCTGCTTAGTTCCAGACTTCCTGAAACCAGGTCCACGATTGCTGAGGGTTAATCTCTTCTGAGGTTACCTGTTTCAGCTGTCTATTCCTGTGAACAAACCACTCTAAAACTAAGTGACTTAAAACAACAGTCATTTTATTATGTTCACACATTTGTTGGTTTTAAAATCAGATAACAAATCAATAGTGGGGGGACTTCCTATTGAATGGACCTCAGTTGGGTGATGTCTGCATTGGCTCAACTGGTGATCTATGGGTTGTTTGTTTTTTCTCCATGTTACTTCTGCTGCAAGAGAATGGCCAGGATGGTGTCTTCATGTCAAGTCTGACAACTTAGTTGGTCTGACTAGAGCAGAGAGTAGGATCTATTCAAGCACAGTCACCTTGGGTTCCCTTACAACATGGTGGTTTTCAGGAGAGATGGATTATCTTATAGGACAACTAGTTCCCCAGGGCAGAGTAGCTTGGTCTTTGCAACCTAACAAGTTGGTATGGACACTTTTTTTCTTTAGGGGGGTGTCCTTTGCAGTATGGGATTTTTTTTGAACATTCCTGGATTCTATCCAATACCTGCCAGTAATACACCATGTCCTGTCACCTCTGAGTTACGACAACCAAAAATGTCTCAGGAATTGCCAACATCTGGGATCAATGTTTCCCCCCCTCCTTATGTGGAGAACTGCTTCTTCAGAGCAAATGTTCTAAGGCCCTTATCGAGGCCACACAGCTTCTTATATCCTAGCCTGGGATGTCTCAAAATGTTGCTTCTACCACTTTCTATCAGTTAATAAGGCTGCCCAGTTTCAAAGGGAGGAGAATTATACTCTACTTCTCAATGAGTGAGTGACTAAGTGGGAACCAGAGAGCCCCTGCTAATCTCCAACCTTTCCAGTTCACTGAGCTACAACAGGGAATGACTCGCTGTTGAAAACATGGGCTTGTTCCCAGAGGTCGCTCAGTCTTGCACTACCTCCTAAAGGCTTCCTTTAGTAAGGCAAATGCCTGCTATGTCAGAAATATAACATTTAATAAAGCTGTTGAGGAGAATGTAACAAACCCTTATTTATCTGACCATTCATTAATATGGAAACCTATGCAAATATTTGAATGTGTTTTCATTTAGCATAACATGTAAATACCCATATAGATTCTAAACAGTTTTCTAAATAATCCTGTGAAAGTAATAACCTCATGTTAGAGCTGGCCATGCTGGGCTTCTATAGACCAAGTGACTTGCTTTTCATGGTCAGAGCAGCAAAGACCATGGAGGGATTGGGGCACTAAACATGTCAGTGTCTTGCAAAGTGTGTGGGTTAAGCTTGCAGTAGGTCAAGAACTGTTCTGTTTCCTCCCACTCATGTCTTGATGCGTATTTTATTTTGCCTCTTTGAAAGTTATGCCTCTGTGCGACATTAGCTTCCCTCTCCATCCTACCTAATAACATTTGGGAGCATGGGAAAAGCTTCCTGTACATTTACTGTGCCCATCAGGGTCACAAGGCAATCACGGTGGGTCTCTTTGGAGAGAGTGAACCAAGTTGGCAATTTGGGGGAGTTTGATGCAATATTTTCAGTGCACTTATTTCTGTGCAATTCTTATTTCTTGGTGTTGATCATCATCGTTTGTAAATGGACAGATGCGTGTGAGGTTGGGGCGGATGCTCAGAAAGTGCAGTCTCTGAACCACCAAGTGACAGGTGGTAATTCTTTCCGGCATCTGATAAAGCTTAAGTACAGACATGGTGATAGACTGTCACTGAAGGTTCAGCTCCAGAATGTTTTTATAAAGAAAGGGGAGGAATCCAGGTGAAGGAGTTTGAGTCATAAAGAATGAAAGTTTGATGTTTTGCTATATCTACGGCTAAATAATGCCTTCTGCAGGTCCCTGAAGCCTTTAAATCTTTATGTGAGAACAACATCAATTTATGGTTTACTTGGACTGATTCTGTGAGAATACCAGCATGTTCTAGTATTTCTTCCCTCGGGGATTATAATTCCATAAATCCCTGATACCCAGTAGGTGTTCAAATAATGCTGGATAAGTGAATGAAAGTGCTGTATTTTGCCCTAAGAACTGAAATTGGGCATTACGGGTATCAACAGTGGAGAATACAATATATTATTAATTGTAACCTTCACTGTTTCAGGGACTCATGTGGTCCAGTTTCAGAGAGGACTCAAATCAAAGGATGCACCATCTCAGTAACAAAAACATCCTAAACAAAAATCATGAAAAGGAAACTCATGTTCATTCTTTATTTGACTTCCTCAAATAATATGAGAGGGGGAAGATCTATTTAATTCACTGAAATCCTGTATAATGTCCCTTTTCCATTTCTTTCCAGCACTCTCATACCACCTGGCCACAGAATATCTCTTAATGTACCACCCCCAACAGTATCTCTTCACAGCTAAAAGCTGTGAAGACTTGCATGATAGTTTTTATTTTGTCGTTTCTTTTTAATTTGTTTTTATTAACAAATACTAGGCAGCAACTAGATGTGCAACAATTTAAAAAAGTATTCCTAGACATAAATTTGGTTTGCCTATTTTCAACTTTAATATATACATCAGATTACTTTCCACACAAATTGGAGCAATTCACACAATCATTTTTAAAAGGTTTGTTCCCTGCATTTTTATCAGTTCCAGGATGTTATCGCCTTTTTAATTGTCATCAATCTGTTGAGTTGCTTTGGTTTACTTTCCCCTGATGATTACTGAAGATATCCTAAGAATATTTTCATACGTATTTTATATATATGGATTTTCTCAGTGGAAAATTGACTTTTTTATTAGTTGCCTACTTTTCTGTGATTTGTTTTCTTTTTAGTAATCAATTTATACATGTTCTTTATGTGTTACAGATATTTACCCTTTGTTAAATTTGTTGAATTGGATAATAGCAACTTCTATAGCAAATAAACCTCAAAATTCCAATAACTTAATACAATAGAAAATTACTTCTCGCTCCCCTAGTAATCCAATATGTACATTTCTGGTTTGCAAGCAGGCAGCTCTTTTTCTAATTGGTGTTTCAGGAATTCAGATTCTTACTATCTAATAGCTCTACCCCACAAGGCCTTGCCGTTCTCTGCATACAATTAAAGAAAGGGAACAAAATAGGCTGGAAAATCCCTGTCTTCTTAAATCCTGGTCTAGAAGGGCCATAAATCATCCAATACTGATGCAACATTGACTTAATGGGGTTCTTGCTTGGGCTGTATCTCTGAGTGTAGCACTTTGGCCAATGCTAACCAGCTCTTTGTCACATGTGTCAAAGATTGTTTCTATAAGACTTGTCTTTTGATTTTGCTTATCATATTTTTGTCATAGAATAATAAAATATACAGGATGTAGAAACTCTCTCTTTCTCTATTTGTATTTTATAATTTCTAGTATCCCCTAGCTTGCTTAGGAGGGCTGCCTCCATTTCAGAGTTAGACAAATTTTCTCCTAAATGTCTTAATACATCTGCAATTTATTTTTCAATATAGTGTCAGTTTTTGTAAACCACAGTTTTCCAAAATATATAGTCATAGACTGTTTCCTTATTTATTAACCTCGTTCTAGACTCTACTAATTTCACAGATATATTCGTCTATTGTTATGGTTATTTCAGACTATGTTGAATATAATGGATTCATAGTAAGTTCAAGAATGGCTCTGTCAAGTCTCTTACTACTAGCATCTTGCCTATCAAGTTATGTGGTATTCTTCCTTAAGTAAGTGACTTTCATCTTTCTTAGTCTCAGTTTCTGTCTGAGAAACAGAGACTGGCGCATTAAGCAGGCCACAAATCCTTCGACTCTCTCCCAGTTGAGAAATGGAGTTTATGCCGCATTCCCTTGAATCTGGGGAAACTTTGTTTGCTTGGGACAAGGCCATGTGGCAGAGGCGAGGCTGCAACTGTTCCTGGGCATGAAGGGAATGGTCGCGTCCACTTTCTCTGACTACGAGCATATTTGCTTCTGGAGCTCTCAATTGTGAAATAAGGAATCTGACTGCTCTGGGGCCATTGTGATGCAGAAGTTCAGGGCACTTGGGAGGACTTGGATGATGTTGAGAGAGACTAGGGAGGAGAGAGGGAGGGTGAGAGGAAGAGAAGAGGGAGGGGTGGGGGCAGGAGACCTCAAGGAGCCAGAGATCTGAGTAAAGAATTATTTTTAAGTGAGTCCTTTAGTTCCAGTCACCCCAGTTTGTGGCGCATGGATTAGAGATGAACCTCCCAGCTAAATCCTTCCAAATACCCGATCTACAAAATTATGAAAATATAAAATGACTATTTTAGTTATTAGGTTTTATGATAGTCTGTTATACAGTACTGAATAAGCAGAAAAAATGGAGATAATGATATATGTAAAGTACCTTCATAACTAATATTAATAATAGAATTTATTACTGGCATTAACATAAATTCTCCAGGATGAGATCCCAAGCTAATGGAGGGCAGGTGCTTTCTTTTAGCCCTTTCCAAGTGTGAACTGCAATGTTGGCATGGTTAGGTGTTCAGTACAAGCAAGCTGAGCTGCTGGTCAGATTACCATGGAGACCACAAGGGAGCTTTGGTGTAGCATAAGGTGTGTCTGGGGGCCTCAAACTTCCCTGGGGATGTCCCTGGCTGCTTCCCTGTCCTGACCTCCCTCTTTTTCCTAATGTAATCCTTTCTCCCATTCTAGGTAGATGCTCGTCTTGCGAGTCCAGGACATAATAAGGAGATGCCCATGAGTCTTTTTGATATCGTTCTGTTTCCTTTTTCTTACTTTGCCATTCCTTAAAAAATTTGGAAAGAGGGCCTCCCCGGTGGCGCAGCAGTTGAGGCTGGGTTGCAAAGCTGCCCGCAGCCTCTGCAGCGCTGGTTCGATCCCCGGCTGCCGGGCGAGGGTCCCACATGTCGCACAGACCTCTCCTGCTGCCCGCTGCTCCCCTCAGCAGTGTACTTCATCAGTCTGCCTGTTCTGCTCTCCCCTCTGGCTCTGGTGAATTCTCTCTCCCTTCCGGGCTTCTGACTGTACCCAGTGCTTGTATAAATAATTAAATAAATCTTTAAAAAAAAATTTGGAAAGACCCTCCCATTCTGTCCCCACCTGGCCAATGCCTAGTGACCTCTTCATCCCCATTCCTGTCACCCCATCCCAGAGTTGGATCCTCAGTTCTTTGGCTCTTACACCTCTCTTCCTTCTCTGTATTCCTTTAGCACCTTTCGTTCTATCTAATATGTGAATTAAATACTGGCTGACTGTTCTGTTGCTTGAGCAAGTTATGCCATTCAGTCAAAAAATATTTATTAAGCCCCTTCCACTTGCCAGGCACTGTTCTAGTTGCTGGGGATATAGCAACACAGAAGACAGAAAAAAATCCCGTCTTAGTGGAGCATAAGTTCTTATGTGGAATAACAGATGTTAAACCAATAAATATGTTATAAATACATTAGGTGATGACAAGGATAGTGGAAAATTAAGCAGGAAAAGCAGAGACTTGTGATTTTTTGTAGGTGTTATTATTTTCTTTATTAACTGTTAATTATAAAATAAACCAGAAAGTGGAGTTTTACCAAAAAAATAACACCTCGCATACCAGCCTTGTGACTAGGAATTAATCACCCCAGCTCTCTGAGAGTCTCATGTTACACAGTAGGTGATAAACATTATTTCTCTTCTTCAAGATCTTAAAAACAGCTATGGATAGTGTTTGTGTCTGGAACCACTCCTGCCCCCTGTCCAAATTCATATAGAGTTGTAATTTTACATAAGATGATCATGGAAGTACTTGCAGAAAAGCTGCCATTAGAACAAAAACCTGAAGAAGATGAGGGAAATATCTTGGGCATGAGCTTTTTAAGCAGAAGAGAGAGCAAGTGCAAAGGCCCTGTGGCAGGGATTCGTTATGAAGGAATGATTCAGTATGAAAGAAAAGCAAGAAACTTTTCCTCTCTGGCAGATCCTGGAGGGCTAGGATCGTCTGTTATATTTTCTTATGTCCCTCCCTATAGCACTTAACTCAGGGCTGGGTACTTAATAGACCCCAGTGGAACCAGAGTCTATTAGAACTTGTAAGAAGCTTCTGATATCCTCATTTTGCAAGTGAGGAGTCTAGGATGCCTGCCCAATTGTTGAGGCATCTATTGTTTCTGCTCCTATGGATGCCACTGTTACTGCTTTAACTACTCCTATTATTCAAATACCTCTTTGGTACACTATCACATTCAAGGAAACACTTTTCAACAAGGAAGGGTGTTCACACAACACTGACAAGCTTACCTCTATCCCTTGAAGAACATGAATAAGAATCCATCTCAAAATGCAGAGCCCCATCTTCCTTGCTTTCCCAGTCTCTCATCCTCTCGATCCCCACAGTTCACCTCCAACACCCTCCTCTTCCTCAGCCCTTTCTCTTCCTTCTACCTCCAGTGTTTTTGGTCTTCCTTCCTTCCTCCAGTATTTGTCCGTGCAAGCTGCTGTGGTTTCTTTCATTAACTATTGGCCTGTACTTTTGCTACACACTATAGATACTATGGCCAACCATTATCATTTGTATCCCATTTCTGATTTTACAAAGAGCTTGCACAGTCAAGATTTAATTAGAGTTGGAATTGGATTCCACATATTTCCAAGTCTCCACTCCTTCCATTACACACTGATTGAGTGAATGAGCAAGAAAATGAATGAAATATGACATGCATTTCATGCCTAGTTTATTTAACACTTCCCAATCAAAAGCAAAGAGAAAAGAAACCCAATTTTCTTCCTTCTGCTGTTTCAGTACTATGACTGCTAACATGTTTTTATTGTTTGCTGGCATGAAGGAAGTTCATATCAAAAAGCACAGTAAGAGATCAATTATTTCCATTGAGAAACTGTGATGGTTATTTTCATGTGTCAACTTGACTGGCCACAGGGTGACCAGATATCTGGTGAAATATTCTCGGCATATCTGTGAGAATGTTTCTGGATGAGAATATTTCAATCAGTAGACTGAGTAAAGCTGATGACCCCACCCAAAGTGGGTGGACCACACCCACCTTATGTGGGCCTAAACAGAACAAAAAATAGGGGTAAGGAATAATTTCCTTTTTTTTTTTTGACCATTTTTGAGTTCATAAATCAGATTTTCTCTAGCATTAGAACCAGAACTTCCACCTTCAGTTCTTGTTCTCAGGTCTTTGAACGTAGATTGGAACTGTGCCATTGGTTTTGGGGATCCAGCCTAAAGACAGCAGACTGTGGGACTTCTCAGTCTCACATGAGCCAATTTCTTGTAATAAATCCTTGCCCCACTCCCCATGTTTGTTGTCAGCATCTTTTTCTCGATTTGTCCACCCTATTGGTTTCTCTAGATAACCCTGACTAATATAGAATCTTTCTGATGTTTCTGTACACATAGTGCATCATAGTGCTGATGTGTGGACTCTAGATACAGAACTAAGTTCAGATCCTAGCTCTTTTACATACTAGCTGTGGGACCTCAGGCAAGTTACATCACTATCCCTGACCTTGCTTCTTTGTGTGCTAAGTAGATATAATAAAGATCTCACTCCTAGCTGAAATTGTTGGTCCTGCCCTATGTCCACCTGACCTTTGATGCTTTCTAACCAGGAACTAAATTTGTTAATGAGATTCACCTTCTGCAGTCCTGTTTCTCTACGCTAATTGCCAAGAGTTGGTTTAGGAGACATGGAGATCTTTCTTGTAGATGCTTATATCTGATGTGAGGCTGGAAGCTATGATGACTGTCTTATGACTATAAAGGACCAGGTTGCCTGAAGATGGCAGAGAGGATGATGGGAGAACCTGGGTCCTTTTTAAAATGGTGGTGCTGAATTTACCCATCATGGAGTCACCTCTGATTTCATGCTACTATTAAAACTTTGCTCATGAATTAAGCCTGTGGAGCTGGGATTTCTGTTTTGTGTGGTTGAAGGAATCCTAAATGATATATTCATTGTACTGTGGTGAATACTAAATAAATTAGTCTATATAAAATATTTCACATACGGCTGAGCATTTAGTAAAGAATCAATAAATGCTAGTATGAATAAAAATGACTAAAATCATTACATCTGTCACCAGGAATAGCCTAAAGTATGTAATTCATGTTTTTCTTGATTCTCCAGTTCTTTACAGGACAGAAAAATAAAGGAAATGCAGGCTAGCTGTTATGTAGTGAGAAGTTGAGTTTTTTCTGTATTTATGATAATTTCCTTAGGCTAGATTCCCAGAAGTGATATAACTGGGCACAACATTTTAAATTCCCTTCAAGACATATTACTAAATTGATGTTCTAAAGGTTGAATCATTTTACACTAAAAGTAGCAATATTGACAAATGCTTTTTTTTTAAAAACTCTCCTTGAACAGTATTTGGAATTATTATTTAATATGATTTTCCTGATAAGCAAAATGTGGAATCATTTTAATTTCATTTCTTTGACTAATAGTAGCTTTTAAAATTCTTATGTAGGCATCAAAACTCTTCTGGGGCTTATAGGGACTCAGAAGTGCTCATCAATTGGGCTGTGAGGGCTTGGTGGGAGAGCTGTCCCATAGCCCCAGAATTTACAATGCTTTGCTGGTTTGAGGCAATTAAGGGACTTGGAATTAGTTTGTGTTTGTAATGTTCTGAATCATCTAGAATTTCCTGGCCATTTTTCTTCTGAACTTTTGTTATCCTCTTCTTGCGTGGAAACAGAAAAAGGGTGATCAGTGCTATGGGTAATATCCTATTACCAGGCCTGCTGGTAAGGTATATAGTAGCCCCAGAAATGTTTTTTATAGCCCCCTGATCTCTATCTATATAAACATTTTGAATCATCATAAAATCAACATGTCAGCATCATTTGAGAGCCAAATCTAGCATGATTCCCACAGAAGCAATACCACAATGGTCAGTAGGAGCAATTCCCTTGCCGGGCCACCCACCCTCTTGGAACTGGGACCCAACCATTTGGCTCCCAGACAATTTAATAGACATGTGCCCTGGAGGTTCATGGGGCATCTGCTTTACCCCATATAGAGTGGGAGTAGGAGTAGATAGGCTTGCAGAAGGGAGACATGGAAAGCAGAAGCTATTCCTGATCCTGGCTTGGTATGTCCTGCCGTATGTTATTGCCAGCTAGAGACCCATTGTAGGTAACCAGAAGTGTCTTAAAATCACAGGGAGAGCTCTCTAAATCATGTGGGTCCACTTAATTGGCCCTAAGGGCATACTTACTGTTTTCTCTGTACTAATAGCTAATTACAGTTTTGTGCTTTTCCCATGTACCAGGCCCTCTGCTAAATACTTCACATTATGCTAGATATTACTATCATCCCACTTGACAGATGCAAAAGCAGTGCTTAGAAGCCAACAGACTGGCTTGCTCAGGCAGCTGACATGAAGCCTGTGCCTCAATCAGTCCTGCTATTGTGCTCTCCCCAGAGTGAAGAGCCCCCTGACTCTATATTCCAGGTGCTCCTCCTTCCACTGGGGCCTCAAATCCCTTTTATTTCCAAGGGTTCTCACTTCTTTTCTTTCCCACTAGGTGTCTAACTTGAGTCTGTGTCTAACACTACCTTGCTAATGTCAATAACCCCTCGGGCTGCTTTATTGACAGTATTTCATATTACAAACATCTTCTCACATTCAAAAGGCCTTTTCAGCCCCAGTTAATTATGATGTAGAATGTGTTTCATTTCAGCGGACTGACTCTGAAAATAGTAGCAAACAGTGGGGTCACACTCAGCTACACAGACCTCTCCCCGTGTACAGGCCTGTTGGGCACTTAGGTTTTTGAATAGCTGCCTCCTGAGTTTAGAAATATGTTTCTTCTCTTATTATTTTCCAAGGGAAGTGTCAAATGAACATATAATTTTGAAAGAAGCATCTCTAAATTAAAATACAGTGTAATGGGCGACTGTGGGTCTCTTGGTGCCTCCCAATCTCATTACGACACATTCATTCACTCTTGCACCTGCTGGGATACAAAACGGTGGTGGATACATGGCAACGTGGAAAGGTTTGAGGTCTGCAGTCTTCTCTAAATTGGTACATTTCCCTTTGCGTGTTTAAAATGATGTTAGGGTGTGCTACCTGATTCCCCACCCTCCCCAATATGTACTCGGGAAATAGAGACAGAAAGTGACATCTCAGTATACACATACAAAATGGCATAGTTTTCTGATGTGCAATTTGCAGACATTCAAATAATTGGGCTGTTCGTCCACCACTGGTCAGAGGAGTTTGCATTACATAGAGATTGGTGAGGAGTTTGCATTATATAGATATTGGTAAGAAATTTGGACAGAGACCTGATTTCGTTTGTTTTACATGCTAAAGATGATGCAGAAGAGAACCGAGACCCTGGCATTCAGCCACCGAATCTACGGTTTGAATATGTTACATCTGTCGATGGAATTCCTTTTGGCATTTTATCAGAACACAATGAATTTGATTTTGGAGAGGCGGCAGATCCTACACACCATTTTTCTTATAACAGAAACATTTATATGTGACTCAGTGAGGTGGTTTGAATTCTTCTAGCTATGGTTCTCTCTTCAATTGTCAAACAGTTAGACTTTCTCCCTCTTTTGACATTTCCACTTTATGTGATTCTATTGAAAGGGAATTGTGGTGCCTAAGATTTAATTTAAAGCCTGTTTATTGTAATAAGCAGATACTGTGAGGGCCACAAGTCTGAAACTCTGAGGGCTAAGAAGGTTGAATTTGGAAAAATGCAAGGATTTAGCAGAGAGGCAATAAACCAGGAGAATAAAAAAGCACAGTGAAGAGTGGACAGCGATGAGAAAGGACACTGGTGTATTTTGACAGCCCTGCCTGTGCTAGAGTTATGGGGATGCTGCTTTTTTCTTTCCCTTGTGCAGAGTGCACAGCCAGGACTAAGACACACTGAGTACAGAGGAAACAGATTTCATCTTTATCCACAATGAGTTTCTTCTTAGTTCCATTTGCCCTGTGGTAGATGTGTCGCTTCAAGGAGTTAAGCAGTCAAAGTCTCCACCCATGACAACCTGGATGACAGACAGTGTGGTGGCATCTAGCTGGGAATAACCTGAGACTCAGGGAGGTTAAGCGACTGAGCTGCAGTCACAGAGCTACTAAATGCAGGTCTTAGAATGGGGTTTGTCTGCACCCAAATCTTGTGATTTGTCTCTTGTGCCAACCTATTCCATATGATCACTGCAAAGTCCCCATCATGGATGATCTCTGAGCAGAGGCAGGGGGTAGGCAGGGGAAATGCTAAATGATCTTGCATGTCACTTTTATTCCAGCGCTGGTGATTCTATGACCTTGTGACTCTGGCGCTCTTCAAGATGGAAAAGGGGGAGCTGTATATCAACACCAGCACAGTCTTTAGCCCTTTTCTGATACTCTTCTGAGTTAATTCCTTCTTTCCCACACACCACAGCTACATCACCTTCAGCACTTAATATTGAGGTTATTTACTTTGTCTGCTTCTCCTGCCAGACTCTCAAGGAGGTTAGACGCCATCTCTGGTATCACTTCCTTCTCCCCTGGCAATCTCCCCACGCCCAATGCAGCCCAGGGCCTGACATGTCAATGTTCTAGGAATAAATGAACCAATATGGTGACTTATTATGCTAAAGCACCTTTTGCACCCAAGTTGGGTTGTTGTAAGAAATGGGGAGGAAATGAAGTCATGTCTTCCAGACCAACGACTTCATATAGGTAGGTGGCATCATGGGTGAGGAAATTATCCACAGTGAGGTTTGACTGTACAATTACAAATGATCCTAGTGCAGCAAGCAAGATAGACAACTATAAAATTTATGTCTCAACATTAGAAAGAGTAAACTGAAGCGCCATAGAGGAGCTGAGAAAAACTAAAAATTGAGTTTAGTTCTGTCTGGAATAAGAAAGATAACAAAAAAATCTATTTCTATAGGTTGGGTTCAGCGATGCGGTGAGAACATGACAGAGGGAAAACATGTATTGATGTCTGTTTTGCTTTTTGTCTCCTGTGATGACCAATCCTTGAGTTTTTCTATCTAATTTTCTTTGAGGAATTTGCTATTTCTTTGATTGACATGGGAGTTGTCATAAAAATATGACTTTATTTGGGCTCCTGACCTGGTTGACTGGTTTAGGGGTGGACTGCTTGCTCAAGCTTGACCTTTTAGGCTATCCATCTGCTTCTCCATCTATTTCTTTTTTTTTATGGCTATTGTTACTATGAATATTACATTAGTTAGGATTCTGCAGAGAAACAGAACCGAAGGAGGTATATATACATATATAATATGCACATATATTATTATATTTATTATATATATTATTACTATTATGAGGAATTGAGTCATATAATTATGGAGTGGAGAAGTCCCACAGCCTGCAGGCTGGAGACCCAGGACACTGATGTAGCTGTCTACGTCTGAAGCTTGAGAACCAGGGAGGGGGTAAATCCCAGTTGGGGGTTGGGACAGGAGATGCGATGCCCCAGCTCAGCAGTGAGGCAGGAAAATCGGGGTGAATTCCTCCTTTCTTTCCTTTTTTTGTTCTACTCAGGGCCTCCCTGGCTAGTTGGTGACCACGCAATTGGGGGTGAAGGGAATCTGCTTTACGGAGGCTGCTGATAGAAATACTAATCTCACTCTCTGGTTACAGCCTCACAGACACGTCCAGAGTGACAGCTTCATCTGGCACCGGGGCCAGGCTGGTGCAGTGCATAGCTTATCTTATTTAGCTTATTTGGCCCATGGACAGCTGCCCCGCGCTCCTTCGGCTGGGGTATGTTCCCACCCTTTCCTGTTTGTCCTGCTCTGCACGGGATGGTCCCCTGCAAACTCCACATCCCACACTCCTTGGGTTGCCAGCTGCTGGTTAGACCAGGGAGGCTGTCACCAGGCATGACTGTATCCCCTTGTATTCTGACCCCAGCTCCCCCTGTGGCTCCAGACGCACAAGTGGCCTGTGGCTCGGCTCCTGCCTATGAGACAGGTGTCAGTATTATTCTTACTTGGCATATGAGAGCACCAAGATATGAGAAGTAACTTTCCCACCAGTGGTGGTGCTTGAATGCAAGCCGGGCTATCTGACAAGGAAAATGAGATTCGAGGGGTAAGGAGCAAGTCCAAAGTCCCACTGCTAGGTGTTAGGGCCAGAATTCAAATGCAGCCTGTCTGAAAACAGAGGGGGCCAGGCAGGGAAGCAGAGGGGAGCTGCAGATTCAGGAAGCTCCTTTGTGCTGACTCCACTGCTCTCTGAGCAAGGAGGCCAAGCCAATCCTGCTGCGGGAAGGAGGAGAATGAGGAAGACGAGAAAAGGCAGGAGGGGAAGGTCCAGAGCGTCTGTTCTGACTTGTGTTTGAATGGCCAAATCCACTCAGCAGGCATCAGAAGCTGGACTTTTATACATGGCCCCTTGTCCCCCAGCTGGCCCTGCTTAGCTCCAGGCATCAGCACCCCTCTAAAGCTGCTGCCCATCAGGGGCCGGTGCTCTTGCCCTTTGCCCATGCTTTTGATCAGAGGGTGCCAGGCACTAAAGGCACAGCTAGGAAGCTCTTCCTTAGGGCTGTCTGGGACTTCCTGGGATGGCTTCAAAGGTCGGAAAGCAATTTGCAGCTTTTGTGCTGAAGGCCACAGGGTTTGGGGAGGGAGTGCTCCAGTTGGTGGGGGAGCTAATTAGGCCCAGTAACTGTTTGGCCACCTCACAAGTCACATGAAAGCCCTCTGGGATGATGGGGTTGGGAGGACGGAGACCACTTTGTGCGCAGCAGGCGGCTAGCTGCTGCGATGCCAGCAGCAGGTTGGGAAATGAGGTCTGGGAGACCAGTACTCAATAATCCTCAGATGATTTGCCAAGTGAACTCACCACGAGTACTTGTTCTGTATTTTTGTCCTGCAGCAGGTTGTGCTAAAGTCACAATCCTATAATGCTATACAATTTTTCTGGGGTGCCTTTCTATGCAGAGCTGCTAATTATGGGTCACATAAGCTGTTATATCCTCATTAATAAAAGATCTGTACACTTATCAATGAATTAGCTGTTTCCATAGTGACTAATGCACTTGGCATGAGTGAAATCGGAGTATTCTAAAAGCAGAACCCCTAAGGAAATGCCAGAAAAGTAAGCAAGACCCTTCGATTACTTATAAATCATGATTACTGCCAGGACTGGGGGCAAGAGAGGAACAGAAAGATTTGGTATTAGACCCCTTTTTTGGAGAAGGGATGTACATACAGAGCTACAGGGAATGGCTTCATTTACAATTTTTAAAAATTCTATTTGTCAGTCTATATAACTCAAGGGTTACATTTTCACTCCTCCATATGTGCACATTTTCCCCACACCCTTCCCCCAAACACCTGTGCTAATGTCCTAGTACCTTCCTTCCTCTATACTCTCTTCTCTCCTCCATTCACTCCAGCGTCTTATTAGGAAGATATGTGAGCTATCATATGTAAAGTGTAAGTCAGGTAAAATAAATGCAAATTCTCTTTCCCTCTTTAGAGTTCTGTTGAATAAGTTCTGCAAGTGTTTGAGCCTTTATAATTGTTCTAGGTTTGAATTTTTTCTTCCTTTTCCTTTTCCTACTCTTACCCCAAGAACTCTCTCACATTTCCTGCTTTCTCTACTCTGCCAGAAGCTTACCCCCTTTAGGCTGCTGAAAACTGCAGGAAAGGCACTGTCTATCCTTTCTATGATTTTGCTTCTCAGAACCATGTTTCTGCACTTTTCAGTGTGTTTTAGGAAAAATCCTTTAGTTTAGGTGAAAGAAAGCACTGACTTTCTGGCAAACTGTTCTCGGGCAGACTCAATTGAGCTTCTTGGGTTCATGGATTCAAATTTTGCATAAAATTTAGGATGTTCAGGACCTTATTTTTTTCAAGTACTTTTCCACTCCTTTCCCTCTCTCCTTCCATACTCCCATTCCATGCATACTTGATGGTTTCCCACAGTCCCTATTCATTCTTCTTCATTTTTTTCCCTCATCAGATTGGATAATTTCTATTGACTTGAATTCAAATTCACTGATTCTTTATTCTATTTCAAATTTGCTGTTGAGCCAATATAGTGGATTTTTAATTTGAATGACTACTTTCAAAAAATTCCAGAATTTTTATTTGACCTTTTAAAATATAGTTTCTGTTTCTCAATTGAGAGTCTTAATTTTAAGTCATTGTCATATTTTTCTTTAGGCATAATTTCCTTTAATTATTTCTCTTTTTTTCTTAAAGATTTACTTTATTTATTTATGCATACAAGAACTGGGGTATAGGCCAGAGGTGTGGGAGGGGTAAGAGGATTCATCAGAGACAGAGTGGGGAACAGAACAGGCAGATCCAACTGAAATACACTGCTGAGGGGAGCAGTGGGTGAGACAGGAGAAGTCTGCTGTGCCATGTGGGTCAGCTGCCTGGCCAGAGATTGTATATACTCAGGCAGCAGTGGCTGGTGATAACTTGATAGTGTTGAGACTTTAACCCCTGCGCCACCAGGGAGTCCCCAAGAATTTGTTTTCCTGTGGCATGTGGTTGTTGATGGTTGATGTCAGTATTAAGATTATCCAGAGAAACAGAGCTCATAGAATGTATATATTGTCTAGTCATGTGCCACTTAACAATGTTTTGAGAAATGCATCCATAGGTGTTTTTTTTTTAAAGATTTATTTATTTATTTATACAAGCACTGGGTACAGTCAGAATCACGGGAGGATGAGAGAATCCACCAGAGCCAGAGGGAAGAGCAGAGCAGGCAGACTGATGAAGTACACTGCTGAGGGGAGCAGCGGGGAGGCAGGAGAGGTCTGTGTGCCATGTGGGACCCTCTCCTGATGGCCGGGGATTGAACCAGCACTATAGGCTGCGGGCAGCTTCACAACCCAGCGTTCAACCGCTGCGCCACCGGGGAGGCCCCATCCATAGGTGTTTTCATTGCTGTGTGAACATCATAGAGTGTAATCACACAAATCTTGGCTTCTACACATCTGACCTCTTCACACCACCATAATTGAAAGTACCTAGGTTTTTTTTTTAATTATAGAAGTGACATAAGGACCTTTTGATTATAGTAGATTAAAGAAGAAGAACCAGGAATAGAAAGAAGGAGCCCACTTTGGAGAAGAGTTGGATATTGGGGTAAAGAGAAAGTTCTGGTAATTCACTAGAGGCTGGAAAAGGATGGATTTCAATACAAGGTGCAATCATGGGAGGGGTGTAAGAGACACCTGAGAGGTAGGATCACAGATATTGGAGCTGTTCATTTTCTGATATTCAAAGTGTTTGTGCTTGATAATCATCCTGCCTATAATGCCCTTCTATTTTTTATGCTTAAGTTTCATCTGCACCCTGATTAGAATGTACCAAGGAGATTATTTTCTTTAATACAATATCTTACGCTATTTTTAGATCTGTGATATCAGCTTAATATACAACTGTCAGCTTGATTTAAACAGAATGATAATTCTGAGTCTTGGGATTCTAATTTGACTTCTCAGTTGTACAAAAAGATAAACTAAACAAAACTGAAAAGGGGTTTGAGTACAAACTTTCAGTTATATGATAATTAAGTACAATGGATGTATATGAATATGATGAATAGAGTTAACACTGGCATATTTAAAAAAGTAAGAAAGAACATCCCAAGAGTTTTCATCGTAACACAGAAACATTTTCTCTTTCCTTTTTTTTATATCTATAGGAGATGATGGAAGTTAACTAAATTGATT
Source organism: Talpa occidentalis (assembly GCF_014898055.3). Classification (NCBI taxonomy): domain Eukaryota; kingdom Metazoa; phylum Chordata; class Mammalia; order Eulipotyphla; family Talpidae; genus Talpa; species Talpa occidentalis. The sequence continues at coordinate 12,819,887 of NW_026555331.1, read as the reverse complement.
GTGGCAATTGTGTACGTAGTCACTATCTCTATACTTTACACCTTCAACTTTCACAGTGCTGTGGATCAATTATATAAATAAAACTAGGAAAACAAAGTAGAAAAAATAGTTTATGTAAACAAAAGTCGATTCCCTTTGGTCAGCACCAAACTGGAAGTTGTTATGAGCAATCAATTCATGGACAAGTCAGGGAAAGACTGATATAGAGAGAGTGGCAGCAAAAAAAGAAAATTATTTGATTGGCTCTATAGTTTAAAGCCCAGTTGACTGCAATAGGTTGTCTTTAACATTTTGATTTGTAATCTTGAGGCATTTTTTGACTTAGAGTTTGGTTTGTTTAGGATATGTGACCACATTGTAAAATGTCCTGGGAACATACCTCTTCTTCTTCCCCTCCCCCAAGTTCCTCTGGTCTAGCCAAGGAGATCAAAGCCTTTTACATAGAAATGAAGCCTGTAAAACAGCTCTGCAAAAATCTGCTGCCTGAGGGTAAACCAGCCTTTCACCCCTTCTTGGGCTAATGCCCAAGAAGCCAGATACAGGAGATTTCAACAGCCTTTGCATCTCCACACAGTGTTCTCCACAGGCAAGTGATTAAAAGCCCAGCATTTGCTTTCCTCTGTGCATTGATAACATCATCAAATCTTTAGGTCAGAATAACATAAGACCAGAAGCTTCTGCTGTCAAGAAAGATTACATTTTTGATGCCAAGACTCTCTGTACTTATCTATATAAGTGAAACTCAACCTCATTGTTGGAACAGTTGGTGGCTTAAATAAATTGAGGCAAGCAAAAGTTAATTGAGTTTATTAAAGAATCAAGAATAAGGACTCGAGCCCAGGAATAGCCTCCAGTAGCTCTGGGAAGGTTGCCCAATCTTTGAGCTTTTCAATGAGGATTTTGTACATTCTGCAAGGGAAACATTTCAAGGATCCAGGCAGGTGACTAGTTAATGTGTCTGCTTGACGTCGTATATATATTGAGAAAAACAAGAAGGGATGTTAAAATTTACCCTATCTATTTAGAGCTTTATCTTTTGGGAGCTGGGAACTTTGTTTGCCGAGGGAGAGGTTTTTGTTGTCGGTGATGCAACGTCTTTTTAAGGCCAGTTCTTCTGTTTTTTAGCTCTTTTGCTTGTACCACTTAATTGAGATCAGAGAGAGGGGTACCCTTTTAATTGTTGATTTTAGTTTACAGTTCTCACAGAGTACAATCTTTGGCTATTTCCTCACTTCTAATCCTCACTTATGTTATCTAACCAACTGTCTTACTGTCATTGAGACTTTTATCCCAGTAAGTAGTAACTATTACACTAGGGTTAGCTCTGTCTAATGGCCTCTGTGTTTAATTAATTTAACACTTGCTTGCAACCTAAGGAAAATCAAGAACTTTCTGGACTTTACACTTCTTATTTTGTCAATGGAAGTATAGTCATAGAATAATAACATAAGTGGGAATAAGATCTCATTTTATCTTGGTAATCAAAACCCTCCCCCAAAATAAAAGCCCAGGATCAGATGGATTTACAAATGAATTCTACCAAACATTCAGAAAAGAATTAGTGCCTATCCTTCATAAACTCTTTCAAAAACTTGAGAAGGAAGGGATAATACCAAACACCTTCTATGAAGCCAACATTACACTAATACCAAAACTGAACAAGGACAACAGAAAAAGAAAACTACAGGCCAATATCCCTAATGAAAACTGATGCAAAAATCCTCAATAAATTTTTAGCTATCAGAATCCAACAATGTATCCATAAGATAATTCACCACTACCAAGTAGGATTTATTCCAGGGACACAAGGATGGTTCAACATCCGAAAATCAATTAATGTAATCCAACACATCAGCAAAAAGAAATATAAAAACCATATGATAATATCAATAGATGCTGAGAAAGCTTTTGACAAAGTACAACACCCATTTATGATAAAGGCCCTTGAAATTCTCAGGATACAAGGAACATACCTCAACATCATAAAGGCCATATATGACAAGCCCATAGCCAGTATCATTCTCAATGGTGAAAAGCTGAAAGAATTTCCATTAAAATCTGGAACAAGACAAGCATGTCCACTCTCACTACTGCTTTTCAATATAATACTGGAAGTCCTGGTCAGAGCAATAAGACAAGAGAAAGACATACAAGGAATCCAAACAGGGAAGGAAGAAGTCAAATTATCACTGTTCACAGATGATATGATAATATACATAGAAAACACCAAAAACTCCACAGAAAAACTAATTAAACTAATCAATCAGTTTAATAAAGTAGCAGGATACAAAATCAACACACAAAAAACAGTAGCCTTCCTATACACAAACAAATCTGAAGAAGCAGAAATCAAGAAAACCATCCCTTTTATTATTGAAGCAAAAAAAAAAAATACTTGGGAATAAAACTAGCAAAAGAGGTAAAGGACCTATACAAAGAAAACTATAAAACACTGTTAAAAGAAATAGAAGAAGACACAAAGAAATGGAAAGACATCCCCTGCTCATGGATTGGAAGAATTAATATTATCAAAATGGCCATCCTACCAAAAGCAATTTACAGATTCAGTGCTATTCCAATAAAAATTTCAATGACATTCTTCAAAGAAATAGAACAAATATTGATGAGATTCATATGGAGCCACCCAAAACCCTGAATAGCAAAAGCTCTCCTGAAAAAAAAAAAGAAGGGAATGGAGGCATCACACTCCCAGATTTCAAACTATACTACAAAGCCATAATAATAAAAACTGCACCATATTGGAACAAGAACAGACATGGACCAATGGAACTGAATAGAAATATAGAAATAAACCCACAGATTTATGGTCAAATAATCTTTGAAAAGGAGCAAAGAATATGCAGTGGAGCAAAGAAAGTTTGTTCAATAAATGGTGCTGGGAAAACTGGGTTGCTACATGCAAAAGAAAGGAGTTTGACTACTTCCTCACACCATGCACAAAAACCAACTCAAAATGGATAAAGAACTAGATATAAGACCTGAAACCATAAAACATACAGAAGGATATACAGGCAAAATACTGCATGACATACACCTCAGCCACATCTTTAAAGACTCATCACCCAAAGCAGTGATAGTGAAGGCAAAGATAAACAGCTGGGACTATATCAACTTAAAGAGCTTCTGTACAGCAAAAGAGACAGTAACCAAAACAAAGACACACCCCACTGACTGGGAGAAAATTTTTGCACACAACACTAATGATAAAGGACTGATCACAAAAATCTACAAAGAGCTGAAGAAATGCAACAAAAACAAAGTAAATAACCCAGTCAAAAAATGGGCAGAAGAACTAAAATTTCCTCTTTCTCCAAAGAGGAAATGCAAATGGCCAACAGGCATATGAAAAAATGTTCAGCATCACTTGTAATCAGGGAAATGCAAATCAAAACTACAATGAGATACCACCTTACACCAGTGAGAATAGCACATATTAAAAAACTAGCTACAACATATGTTGGCGAGGACGTGGAAAAAAAGGAACTCTCTTGCACTGCTGGTGGGAGTGCAAACTGGTCCAACAACTATGGAAAGCTGTGTGGCGATTACTCAATCTTCTAAAGATAGAGCTCCCATATGATCCAGCAATTCCACTCCTAGGTATTTACTCAAAGGACACATAATCATTAATTCCAAAGAGCATCTGCACCCCTATATTTATAGCAGCACTGTTTACAATAGCTAAGCTATGGAAACAACCTAAATGCCCAAAAATAGATGACTGGATCAAGAAGATGTGATCCATATACACCATGGAGTATTACTCAGCAATCAAAAAAGATAAACTCATGCCATTTGCAGCAACATGCATGGAGCAGGAAGGGATCATGCTCAGCGAAATAAGCCAGAAAGAAAAAGAAAAATACCAGATGGCCTCACTCACTTAGAAATTTAGAAAACCTAAATAAGGGACCAGGAAAAAGACTAATTATAATAAAGTAAAAATCAAAATCAATAAGCAACTGTAAACCAGAGACACACTACGGGGTGGGGGGAGGGCAGGGGAGGAAGGATTAGGGACAAAATAAGGGGGGTGGGAATTGTATGGGGAATATAACCAAGATGAAAATGCATACATTGTACAAAAATGAAAAATGATGTAAAAAATATATTAAATTAAATTAAAAAAAGAAAGAGTACTATCAATCTACAAAATAAAAGTTATGTGAACTTAAATAGCTAAAAAAAATCTCATTTTATCTGAGGAATGTGATAAAGAATAATAGATTATGAAGGTGATTGGCAAGCCTTAAATTGTACAGTGAGCAACATACCACAAATTTCTCTAAGGACTGACTTACAAAGAGTGTTTGGTGCAGATTTTTTTCCATCTTCACATCACTTGGATGGGATGAGCAGCTGCCTGACCTCCTCATGTTTTCAAAGCTGCCTAATGGTTTTGTGAAAGCTGTGTATGATATGTTGGAATAACCATTTCAAAGAGAAGCAATAAACAACAAGCTGGTCTTCAATATCTCAAAAGAAGCAGGAAGACCTTAGGTTTATACAAAATTAACACCTGCATTGTCTTTCACAGCCAGACCTGAGGAAGTTATTATTCTGTTTTGCTTTGTAGATGTGTTCTTAAAGCACAGAGAAGACTTTCCTTAGAAGCAGGGAAAAGCTAGCCTATAAAGCTGTTCAGATTCTCGGTAGTTTTGTGTCAAAACTTTTCTCCATGTTACAGCTCCTAGCAGTCACAACTTCATAAAACAATCTAGGAAGCTTTCTCACATATCAGTGAAATACACAATTACTTACTTGTCTAAAGCAAGCTCTGGAGGGGCAGGGAGCACTTGGATGTGGTAGAAAACTCCTAAATAGGATCAGTGTCTGTATTAAATCCAAGGTTCTTCCCACCCAAGTGTGCCAATGGCTTGATGTCTCACCAAAAGGTAAAAGCCTAAGGCCTCCCTGGTGGCGCAGTGGGTTGAGCTCAGCGCTGTGAAGTTGTCCGCAGCCTCTGCAGCGCAGGTTCGATTCGCAGCTGGCCAGGGAGATTCCCACATGGCGCAACAGACCTCTCCTGCCTCGCCCGCTGCTCCCCTCAGCAGTGTATTTCAGTCAGTTTGCCTGTTCTGCTCCCCGCTCTGTCTCTGGTGAATCCTCTCACCCTCCACACCTCTCTGGCCTGTACCCCAGCTCTTGTATAAAAATAAATAAATCTTAAAAAAAAAAAAGCTTATTAGCCATTGTGAAAGAAAATCAACAAGATTGGAGCAAAGGAAAGGACTTGTAGAGGCAGAAGTCAGCAGATTAAAGACAACTGCTGTGAAGACATCCAGTGGTCATCTCTGCCCATTGTCACAGATCACAGGAATCTCTGGAACTTACCTGGCACCTTCAACAACAGTGACCCACAGACTTCTGACCAAGCAGGCATTTCCTTAGAATAAAATCTTTTGTCTTTCCTTTCTTAAATACAAGTTACATGTGCTAGACATAATGAATTTAAGGTATGCATATTGCTCTGTTTGGAAATGACTTTTTTTTTGGTCACATGCTTGTCTTTAATGTAACTCCTCCTTTTTCTGAGAAACGGTGCCTCTCTTCAACACTTAAACCAAACCCTACCTGATGAGATGAGGGTCCAAAAAGCATGTGGCTGGGATTCCTTTTCTTTTTTCTTTTTTTTTTTTTTTTTTTAATAGAGGCATGTTCTTTTTCTTTTTTTCTTTCTTTCTTTGTTTGTTTTGTTTGTTTATACAAGCACTGGGTACAGTCAGAAGCGCAGGAGGGTGAGAGAATTCACCAGAGCCAGAGCGGGAGGCAGAGCAGGCAGAAGGACCGAAGTACACTGCTGAGGGGAGCAGCGGGCGGCAGGAGAGGTCTGCGCGCCTGGGATTCCTTTTCTACCCTTCTCTTCTCCCCAGGGTTGTAACCCTCACTGATTATCTAATTAACTCTGTCTATCATTGAGACTTCCATTCCAGTTACTCCATTATTGTTAACACAAATGATAAAGCACATACTAATTTTTAATAACTATTTTTGATATCTTTCAGAACACTACAAAACAGAACAAAATAAATCAAACAAAATTATTTCCTTTGGTCAAAAGTCATACTGGCCAGCCTAGCCCCCAGCAGAAATATTTTAAAGCACAGGCACGCTCTGTCCACCCAAACTATCTTTGGAGCCTAGAGAGGGAAAACAAGCCAAATCACTCCAATTTTCAGCCGCCAAAACCTATAATTGCCTCTGCAAAGCATCTTCTAGTCTTGGTGGGTACTCCAGCTGGAACTGAGATGTTTCCATCTGTACAACCACAGGAGGTTATATAATTAGCTACACACATTTGTAGCACAAAAAGAAGTCTAGTAACAAATCCATCCTTGCTATACATCTGTTGGATGTTACATTGGATTGAAAAGGTTTGTTCTCAAAATAAATGGATCAAGATGTTTTTTAAAAATCTAGAGTTGCTTATTTAAGCAAAGTCATCACTCAAGCCTAAATGATGGAAATGGCCAGGATAGCCAAGCTTGAAGTTTGTCTATATCCTGTGTTAGCCACTTGATTGGATGCTTTTCTTCATCTTTCTGTTAGAGAAACAGTGAGGAGCAAACTCTGAGAAAGTGAATGATGTTTTCAACAGATTGTACCCCCATCTCTGTTTGAAGAAATCTCAGGACTACTCACCCCAGGACTACAATTCCCAAGACTACAACTCTTCTTATAGTGTCTGATATAGTCTCACCCCTCCAGATCATGTGGATATACATTTCCATCTTTCACTTATTAAAATAAATTTATAGATCTAGGATGTGGCACCATATTAGCAAGGCAAAACTTTGATAACTATTGTGTCCTTATGAATGCTTACTTAACTATAAATATGGTGTATCCAGTCTGTTAATTCCCAAATGCCAAGCCAACTCTGAACTTATATTTTCATGTCTTTTCTCACTCTGAACAAGGTTGACTAAGTGGCTCCAGTCAATCACATACCTTATATTTTATCCTTCCTTGCTCTTGATTTGTTATTCCATAAAAGTTTTCTGCTGGCCAGCCTAGCCCTTAGCAGAAATATTTTAAAGCACAGGTGAGATTTGTTCACCCAAGCTATAGTTTGGGCTCCCTGGAGCAAAGGAAAAGAACTTGCAGAGGCAGAAGTCAGCAAATGAAAGAGAATTGCTATGAAGATACCCAATGGCCATTTTTCAGTTTTTGGACTCAGCATTACCCACGTCATCAACTGTTAAAATTTGTTTGTATCATCTCAATGGTCTTCCTTAATCACTTTTTAATATACTCATCAACAATGGAAATAACAATTTCCATCACATGCCACTTAAATAAAAGACAATGTAATGTTTTTAGGCCAAAAATGCTGTGGTTTGAAAGGACTACCAAACACACCCATAAAATAGCATTCCATCTTAGCAGACAGCTGAGGTTAAATGAAGTCCTTCTCTTGTTTCTCTGTTGTTTCTCTGCAGTTGTTGATTTCTGTGGTGCACCCAGGAAAGCAAACTTGGAAGCCAAGTTCCTTGATGATAAGGTGACATATGTGTTAGGACAGGAACGGTGGTTTTTTGTTTCTTATTGGCTGCTCATGATCTTACGTTGTAATTTGCTCAGAACCAGTGGAGGAAGAAGCAGTAAGGTCCACCCTGAAAATACCTAACAATCTTGAGTTAATTTCTCAGACATAAGTGATCCTCCAGTCTCAAGTTGGGTAATTTTCTTTATTTTTAGTTTTGACTGAACTGGAAAATTCCAACTGAAAATGATTCTTAGTCTTTGATAGTCATTTCATGACATAAATGGCTTTTCTATTTGTTAGCTAACAGAAAGCTGGCTGAAATTTCATTTATAGTGAAAGGGTAATGCTGGCTACCATTTGTTACCCATTGCTATGGGACTTCATATTAGAGCTTCATTAATATTACGTGTAGAGTAAGAGCCCAGTTCTGGTGTGTGTGTATGTGTTGAGCTGTCTTTTGAAAGGCTCTTAGAGCTAAGAGAAAAACTCCTTTTATCTATTTTTATTTATTTTATAAGGAAAAAGCCATATAGAAGATTAATAATAACATGTGTATCTCCTGTGTACATGGGAGAGACCCAGCATGAATAAATAACTCACCCACGTGACTTTGGAGGCCATCATATATACTTAGCTAAGACAAGGGAGGTAACCCTTTTAAAAATGAAGGGCAGAACTCACCTGTCCTCCAGGGCATTGGCAGAGGAGGCCCAGTCTTTCTGTGTGCATGTGTATGCATAAGTATTTGAAGCACATTTTGTGGGTCATTATACCTGAGGAAGTTTTGTGACTTGCCTGGCAAGATGAGATAATGGGTTTCCACATTTAGCTTCTTGGTTTTCTAAGCACCAGAACATTTTAGCTCTGATTTAAAAGCTTATCACTATAGAAAAGGAAACAAAGCCACTTTCTGATAGTGAGGAGAAAACACCTCTTGAAAGTTTTTTATGAACCAGAGTGATGAGTATAAACCAAGAGAAATGAGACTCACCAGATTTTTATGCTTTGCAAAAGCAGGAGAGGGAATTTTTTGAGTGACGTGCCAAGAGTAAGCACATGAAGCTCAGCTCAAGATCTGGGCAAAGCTAGCTTGGCTGTTCCTAATTTAGGATAGAAAAGGGAAATATGAATCAGTGAAAATTTAAGCCTTATGGACCTAAGGGAAATTTCTAAAAGCTTCTTAAATTTTGTTGCTGTGTTCTCTGTTCCATTCCTATGTTTTCCAATCCATTTGGTTCATGGCTGCCAGATTAATCTTCCTGAAATACTACTTTGTGTATGACACTTACCCTGCTCAGAATCCACAAGAGTGGCCCATTGTCCCCAGAAAGAGACCGGAATCAATAGCCTAGCTTTTTAAAACCATCTTCTGCTGGCAGCTGCCCACCTGCCAGTCTCTTCCTCACAGCTCCAGCCAGAGGCTTCTGCCTGTTTCTCATGAACATCCCTTGCACATTCTCACTTCTTGAGTTTTGTGTGGGTTTGTGTGAGTTTTGTGTGTTCTCAAACCCTGGAGTGTGAGAATTACTTAAGAGACTCATTGAAAGTGCTAGCGCCATCTTCATCCTATTCTTCCATGTGGGACAGTTTCTCTGCTTGTCAAAGTCCCAGTCTTCTTTGAAGGCTGGCTTAAGACTCACCAGAAGCCCAATTTAGATAAGTGGATAGAAAAGGAGAAAGACATACTAAAGGCATCTAAAGACATAGGGGATGGGGGAGGGAAAATGAGGCAGAAACTGGGAATATTTGGAAATCACCAGTCAAAATTTAGGTCTACAGAATGATTCTGAATGACTTTCATTGCCTGATGTGTTACCCAGGGGGATTCTAATGCCCTTTATTGGAAAGGTACTGTAACAGGGTGGTCCCCAGGAAAGGGGGAGGTTCCAGGTTCTCTGCCCCACCCAAATGGAGGGTGGAGCTGAGCAGGAAGAGAAAAAACTGAAGAGGAGACTAAGGAAGGAAGCAGAATGGAGCCAGAAGGAGACCTGGAGGAGGCACATGAAGCCTAGAGAAACGTGAAGAAACTGCGCTTGCCTTTTGGTCGTGGACTGGGTGACACAAATGTGGGTGAGACCCGTGGGGAGGTGTCAATGGCAGCTTTTATCTTGATTTTAATTTTGCTCTTTTCCTTCTAGGCTTGTCTGGTTGTATCTGACCCTTTTCTGTGGGTCCCCACTGGAAGATGCTTTAGACTTGTGGCAGGCTTTAGGGCCTTGCTCTGGGCCACTCCTGCTTGGGTGGACTTTTACCCACGAAGGGACGGGTAACATTGGGTGCTTGATTTAGAAACTAGATTCTTTGCCTTTTCTGCATTGTTTCGTAATTGTATTAAAGTTCCTTCCCATTAAAGTCTCATATATTTTGTGTTAATGCGGCGGATGGCAAAACCCTTTTAAAATAGACAGGTTTGCAGGGTCTGGGCTGCCCCTCTCCCTGCCCTGTAACAGTACCAGCTTTGAGGCTGGATTGAGTTTAAGTCTTCTCTTTCTAACTGGACTAGGTTAGCATAGGCAAGTCATTTATTTTCTGACATCTGGTTCATTCACTTGGAAGAAATGGGCTCTGACTTGACTTTAAGGATTATATGTTATTGTGTGTGTGATGCATTTGGCATGTAGTGGGTACTCAAACGTTGGTTTCCTTTCCCTTTTTGGATAGCAGAGACAGGATGAGGAGGCCGCTGTTATGACACAGTGACAGATACTAGTGTTGTAATGGACCGAATGCTTGTGTCTCCCCCAAATTCAATGTTAAAGCCCTAACACCCAAGGTGATGCTATTTGGAGATGGAGTCTAGGAAGGAAAATAGATCATGCAGGTGAAGACCCAATCATGGAATAAGTGCCCTTACTAAAAGGAAGAGATTCATTCTCTCTGCTGTGTGAGGACACGGTGAGAAAGAAGTTTTCTGCAAATCTGAAGCATGGCAGGAAGTGGGTGATTTCCAGACCCCCAATCTGCCAGCAACTTGATCCTGGACTTCCCAACCTTTACAACTGTGGGAGGTGTTTGTTGTGTAAAACACTAGTGTCTGGTATTTTATTAAACAGCCTTAACTGACTAAGACAAGTGCCTCGTCACATCCCCCATTTCCATCTGCCAACCTCTACTTTCCTGTGCTTGAGGACGTTCTCTCTGAGGCGAGCTCGTCCTGCCCACGTGGTAGGCTGACAGTATCAGAAAAGGTACTCTGTAGGGACAGATCTCAACAATGACTAGTGGGAAGTGCTGTATAAACACCCCAGCTTCCTTATCCCCTGGGGGCAATAACTCAAAGGTAAATACTTGACTCTGACTATCATGACCCCATGGAATTTGAGTCCAGATCCCCATTGTGGTAGCTGACAGCCTTCTCTGCCTTGTCTCACCCTCTACCCTGTTAGTAATTTTTTCATCTTCCAAATAAACTATTTACATTGGAATCCCCTTCTCAGGGATTACTTCTTTGGGAAAAATCCAAACTACAGCAAACTCCTTGTCCTGATTTCTCCTTACAGTTCCTCCCAGTCAGGCTGGCCTAGCTGCTCCCAGTTGTTTTATGAATCTGGGTGGTAGCATAAGGATAGCATCATCTCAGTCCTTGTGAGCCATGCTGTCATCATGTAACATAAGAAATGCGACAGTGGCAATAACATCCTACATCTTAGTCACTCTGATGTGTAAACTAATACAACAGCTGGGCACCTTCCACATCTCTGGTATTAAATGATGACTGAATTATTGATAACCGGTCCCACATTCCCTTGAATCAAATATTAATATAGCAATATCTTGAATGTGGCAGCTGGATACCTTTAGAATGATTTCATCACTCAGAAACCCGACCACGTCTTTCGCTCCCAGAAGATGAATTGAGTGGATCTGGAAAGACAACTTGAGATGATAGAATGTTTAAACATTGGCTGTTGTGTTCTACCACAGAGGACCCATGACAGGCTCTTCCTGGGACAAGTGTCAAACACAAAAGAACGATTTCAATTGTCTGCAACTTTCATTAGAGTCTGTTATAGAATTTGTTTTTGTTGACTTTCACAGTGACCTTGAAATGGGACACACGCACACACACACACACACACACACACACACACAACATGGCAGACTTAAAATGGACTTTCCATTTGTGCAATTCACAGTCAAATTTTTGGCTTATGTATTCTCTCCCTCCTCTGGGGTTCCTGTTGCTCTTTCAACCTGTATTGCTCTCACACATTTATAGACTTCTTGTGTCAATACATTTCTTAGTGTTTTTCTTGTCTTCTCTACTGGATCATATTCTCGTTGAAGCCGTGGTTGCTGACATTGAGATGTTCTCTCCCTGAGGACCTTATGTATTACCCTTCCTTGCATCTCAGCATGCTCAGAAGAACCTGGAACATCACAGATGCTCCGTATATGCTTGTTGAAAGACAACTCTGGTGCTGAAAGGATCTACCTTCTCAGCAAGGTTTGGGGACTCAGTGGTGCTTAGTTCAAATCTTCATTATTTCTCTTTTGATCAAAGGTATTGTCTGTAGCTTAAAATTTCAAAAGGGAAGAGAAAATGCTAAGAGATATGAAAAAATCCTTTGGAAAATTTTAAAACAATATGATAGCTTTTATTAATATTATTAATATTCCTGGTCCTCACTGCTTTATGATCATTCAGCAAACACTTGTGGAATATTTGCTATTATCTGGACATTGTGCTGGGTTCTTGATTTTTAGTTTTTAAAAACTCTGTGCCAGTTATTATTATGTGCAAGTACAAATCACTAATGAACACAGAGCTCTGAAGTTATTATAAAATTTTCTTGGTATGTTAATAAAACAGGAAACAGTGGGAGTTACCATCCCCAGAAAGTGTTGTGCTTATATTTTATGCAAAGAGTAAAACTTAAAACATCAAACACTGACCATCTTCCTGATGCCAGGCACTGTGATTGTGTATAAATTACCTATCCCTATATAAAATCCAGTTGATTATTGGATATGATCCTTTTAATGTATTGGTGAATTTAGCTTGCTAATAATACATTGAGGATTTTTGCATCTGTGTTCATCAGAGGTGAATTTTTTTTTAAAATGTACTTGTCTGGCTTTGCTATGACAAGTTAAGCTGGCCTTATAAAATGAGTTTAGAAGTGTTTCCTTCTCTTAAATTATTGGAAGAGTTTAAGAAAAATGGGTATTAGATCTAATGTTAGGGAGAATTTGTCAGTGCAGTCATTTGGTCCTGGACTTTTGTTTTTGGGGGGAGTTATTTATTTAATGTTTCTCTCTTCTTATTATTGGTTTGTTCAGATATTTTATTCCTTTCTGGTCCAACCTTGGAATGTTGTGTTTCTAAGATTTTATCCATTTCTTCTTGGTTGTTGAATTTGTTGGTATGTAGATGTTCATAGTAATCTTTTATGGTCTGTTGTACTTCTGAGGTATCTATTGTGACTTCTGTTGTATCCCTTTCACTTATGAGTTAATTTATTTGAAACTTTTCTCTTGCTTTCTTAGTGAGTTTAGGTGGAGGTTTGTCATTTTAGTTTATTTTCTCAAATACTCATCTCCATTGAATTGATCTTGTATATCATCTTTTTTGCTTTAATTTCAATTATTTCCTCTCTAATTTTTATTATTTCCACCCTTCAGCTAATTTCAGGCTTCATTTGTTTTTCTTTATCTAGTTCCTTTAGATAGTTATACTTATTTGAGTGTATTCTTATTTCTTTTTAAAGATTTTTTCATTTATGAATACAAGAGCTGTGGTGTAGGCCAGAAGTGCAGTGGGGAGGGAGAGTGAGAGGATTCACCAGAGACAGAGTGGGGAGCAGAACAGGCAGATTGACTGAAATACATTGCTGAGGGGAGCAGTGGGCTATGGAAGCAACCTAGTTGCCCAGTGATAGATGGTGATAAGTACATAAGTGGAATACTTTTCAGCTATGAGGAAAAGTGAAATGTTATCACCTACAGCAAAATGGAAGAAACTCAAGAGAATTATCCAAAGCAAAGAAGTCAGAAAGATAAGGATAAATATTAAATGATTTCACTTATAGGAGTAATATAGGCAAACAAAGCAGATAAAATGATAAAGCAAAATAATTATAAACTAGTGGACATTGACAACTGAACTGAGGTTTTTAAAGTTAAGAGGGAGAGAGAAGGCAGATGGGTCAAGTGGTTATACATAATGGTGATGGGGAAAATAGAAAAGATGGATGGATAGATAGATAGATAGATAGATAGATAGATAGATAGATAGATAGATAGATAAGAAGGGATAGGAGAACAGGAGTCATTTCTAATTTTGGAACCTATTTAAAGTTACCTTTGACCTTTGTTGTTTTATACAATCTCCTGGAGTATTTGTCTCACTCATTGTCCCTTGTATTCACTTCTCCACTAACAAAGGCAGAAAACACATACAGGCATTTACTAGAAGAAATAAAATACTCATATATGTTACACTCCTACTTTCCTAAAAGTAAAAAGACTTAAACATACCGTATTATATTAATCATTCTATTTTATGCCTGCAGCTTTTTATACTTCATGTTTATTTTTCCCTTCGGAGTATTGTCGTGAGCTGATGCATTTTCACAGGTACAACTTGTTTGAGTTAGCCACATGGTTATCATAATTATTTTGATGCTGAAGTTTTCACAACTTAGTGGTGCCAGACCTTTTAATTAGGATCTTTTTGCCCTTTAGCCACCTGTGTTTGTTTTGTAAAATGTAATACATGTGTAATATGGAATGAATAAGATTGTTTTCAGCCTTTTCCTCTGTGAGTCTTTAAATATAAGTGTTTTCAAAACTTCTTTATAGCCCCATTTCTATGACCAGGACTCAGAGTAATCACTGACCCTTTGGTCCCATTTTTAGGTTTGTGCTGTTTAACTTTACATTTGTTATACCCTGTCCCTCACCTTTGCTACCCAGCCCCTCTTTTTTCCTGCCCTTCCTACTCATCTTTGTGTTGCTGGAGGCTGAATTGTTTGGATTATATTAAGGTCTCCAGTGTTCTCTGGCTTAAGCTTTGCATCAGCCTTTGGAAGACACCACTGGGAGACCAGAGCTTGGGGTGTTTGCACAAAGAAGGTTTGGGCTCTTTGTTTCTCTTCCCATCCCAATTTCAGTGATTCAGTTTGGACCGAGGCTGCATTCTCTACATTGGAGTTTCTTCTCCCCAGCTCCTCTCTCCCCTGACTGTGGTCCCAGCATTTCCTCTCACTGTCTCTCAACCAAAGGGGCAGTGACACTGTTTTGCTATCGCTAGGCTCTGAGTGTCTCCACGTCTTTAGTTGGTTCTCAAATTCTATCAATGGTATAAATGCTCTTTTGCTAAATCCTTTTGGGTGGACTTCTTCTCCCCATTGGGGCCCTAAGAGATGCAACAGTTATTACAAAATCCCCCGTTCTTATAGTCGAAGCTTCAGCTCGTAGGACAGGCAGGGCTCTTATGTTGCTTGATAAAGCCTGATAAATCTGGCATTGTGGATGTGTGCTCCTTCTTCTGTTCTTGGAGATGAGAGTTACAAGGGGTACCCCCAAGTAGCATGAGCTTTAATACACCGATAATTAGTTTAAGGTCATACACCTCATCACTCTGATTCTGAAATGAAAAAATCAAAAAACAGTAGCATTTGCTCAATTTCAGATACGTCTGGAACTCTAGGTTACACTTTATTAATTTTCAGCTCTTGCCTGATAGAAAAGCAAAAAGTCACTAAGATCTCACAGGTTGAAGCGGAGGCATAAGGAGTTTCTGAAATCAGAGTATCAGGACAATCCAATAAAATGCTTAATTGAATTTAATTACAAAATATCACCATCAAATTAACTAAGTGATCTTTCATATTTCTGTTTCTATACCCTCCTTTGTCTTGTTAAGTTCAGTTTCCCTCTGTAGCGGTCATGGTGGCTTCTCCCATCTTAATCTTAGTTTTGCTATGTCCTCCCTGACTCGAGGCAGCTGTGAACTCTTCGGACCCTGTGGAAGTAGGGAATGTTGTGTCCCCTTCAACCCTAGAATTCCTATTACTGTCATCTCGTTATCTTTTACTTTGGTTCTGATCTGCTCCAGGCTAGAATGCATAAAGCCAGGATAGAGCCATCTCAACAATTTGTTGGAGTGTTTGTTTACCAGAGTGCATAATCTTTCCATTTCTCCTGAGGATGACCATGGGTTCTTTTCTAAGGCTGTTTCTAGAGAAAGCTAGCTTGATCTTCTAAGATCTGCTAAGAAGGCATACAAGTTGATTCCTTTAAATTTTGTAGAGTGTGGCAGAGGATGAGAGGTATGGATGAAGTTCTCTTAGAGAACAGCCATGGGTGTCTCTTTTTAAGGTTCATTTCTAGCCCAGTGTTTATATTTTGCAAACATTCTACCTCCCAGAGCATGGAATGGCTGTGACTGTAAGACGCCTACATGCTGTTGACTCATGCTTCTTGTATTCAGGTCTTTGATTAGTCTCTTCCCTTTGACTGTGGTCTAGCCTGGTGATTCCCTTTAACCAACAGAATACAATGAAGCAATGCCCTGCAAATTCCAAGGATAAATCTTACAGAGGAGCTCTGCTTTTGCTTTTCTGGGAGTCCTGAGCTACAATGTAAGAGATTTGATTACCCTTGCTGAAGACCATTTGGAGAAGTCACTTGGAGAGGACACATGAAAAAGAAGATGCTTTTAGTCTACATGAGGGTGAGGGTGAGTCTAGTCATCCCAGGAGCTCCAGCTGAGCCCAGCCCTGAGCTGATCTATTAGCTGAGTGCAATCACACAAAGCCAGCTTGCCAGTTGAGCAAAAGGAGCACTCGGCTGAACCCCAACCAATACTTGTAGATATTAACATGCTACTAAATGAGCAGAGGCAGCAGAATAGAAACACATGGTAGCCTGCATCCCTAAGACTGCACTCCTCTGGACTCCTCTACTGACTGTGTATTGGGTGAGTTCTTCTTCTCTGTTCTTTCCTTTCCTATTACCCTATTACCCAAGGGGGCCCTTAGGCTTGCCCTGAGGTCCAGACTCAAGGCAGTAGTCCCAGAGGGAGAAAGAGCGGGTTTCCCCTTCCACTTAAGTTCCCCTCTCTGAGTTCTAGTTTTCTTTTTGAGCAGTTTACCCTGTGGCTTTAATATTGACCATCCAAAAGACAAGGAGGTCATCTGATACTCATTCGAATCCAAAGTGCAGTGTGGGGTTGCATTTGTGGCACCCTCTGCAGAGGGAGGCCCCTCTTCTCCAGGGCGGGTGCTGAGTCCCAAGGATGGCAGGACAGGAAGTTTCTAAGTAACACTGGGCAGTGGCCATTGGTGATATTGTTGCAGCCTTTCCCCCCTAACAATATCTGCTGAGGATTCTGGTTCTTCCAATTTGAGCATAATTGTCCACTTCTGGGCATGACCCCCATATGGTCAGGTAGGACCAGGAGATGGAATGAAATCAAGGTCTGATACTTTCAGGTGGAACTTTCAGATGTGGATGGGAGACCATTCAGCGCTCCCTTGCCCTCTGGCAGAGTTGCCCTTGGTCATTGCTTCATCAGCCAAGGTGCTGCAGGAAGGTAACAGGGAGAAGAGCTTTCTTGCTGACCCCCAGGAGACCTGCCACGTGACCAAGAGCATTGCTTTCAAACTACTGTTATTTTGGGGTTCTTCGTAATTGGGATATCACCTAGCCTAAGCTGGTAGATCCATTTGCAGATACAAGAGAAAACTGCTACAGATCCCTTATTATTTCCTTCTCTCTCTTTTTTGTCTTTATGCTTAAAGCCTTCCTTAATGGAAAACAAACAGGCTATCTTTCTGGTGTCTGTTTTCCTGGATTAGTTTTGAAATACAAAACAAAGGTCAAATCTCTTAAGCTAACATTTGGGGTTTTATTGAGTTTTTCCTCCTTTTTTTTCCATGCATGTCTCTTCTTGCTTATGTTTAAACACTGTAAACTCCGGCCAACTTGGGTCATTCACTGTTTGCACATCCTTGCACATCCTGTGCTTCCTTTCTTCTGAGCATGGCATGGTGAATCATCGCTGGCACTGAGAGCCACACTGGTTGGGCTCAGCTTTAGCATCTGCTCTACTACCTGCATGACCATGAGGGAGTCATTTCATCTTTCAGAGATGGTTTCTTCCTCTGTGAACAGATGTAATACCTCCCTGGCAGTTTTAGGTTGAGAATTAAAGGGAAAACACTTGAAAAGTGTTTAGTACATCACCTCATAGCAGGTCCTCAAAACCTGACTCATAGTAGGCCCTCAAAACTTGACTCATAGTAAGTCCTCAAAACCTGACTCACAGTAAGTCCTCAAAGCCTGAAGCTTAACTATGCTTCTATACATTTATTCTAGATAGAATCTCCTTTCAGAAACGTCAGTTCAGTCCTTCAAGGGTAGTTTAAATGCCTTGTCAGACCTCTTGTGTTTTTATTTCCAGCCAACAATTCCCACTTTATCTGTAGTAACTATATATCATATCTGATCTTCTGAAATTCCAATTATTGCTAGCTCTTCCATACCACACATTATGATTTGACATATATCTTAATGTTTTGCATATTTATCTTTATCTTTAGTGTGTCTCAGACTTTAAGTTTCTTGAGGGTAGAATCCTGTTCTTCAATTTTATTTGTCCCACAACATCTCATATTGGACCTGAAAACCACCCCAAATAGGAGCTTAATAAAGGTTTTTTGAATGGGTAATGAATGGAAATTTACATTTGCCTTGGGTCATGCCACAGCCCCTTTTTCTCTTTTCTCAAAGTCGTTACTTTCTGCTGAATATTTAATTTATCACAAGAGGAACAAGATTAAAAAAACCAAACTTTGGAGTCCCTACTGAGCTAGGTCCATTACAAATGAACGTTGTCTAATTGCATTTTCATTTTAGCCCTTAGAGGCAGGTATTTGTTAAGCTGCACATCCAGGGCTGTGCAGGTGGTAATTGGGGCTGGGTGTGTTGCCTTCTAGAAACCATGCTGTTTTCATTATATATTTGTTTTTGAATCAGGCCTTGTAACAATTTTTACAACTTTTCCTCAAGCCCTCAGGCCAACTCATTTTCTGCTCTGACTCTATTATTAAATAGTATGGAACACTTCAAAATATGTAATTCTTAAACACATTGGGGTTGCTTCTCCTAGACCTGATGAAGATTTAGAGATTGAGCCAGAGACACTCAGAGCAAATGCTCATAGTAGATCAATTGCAAATAACGACCTGGCAGTCCAGAAATGACCTTAAGAATCAACTGGAAAATAGATTTTTATTTATACAAACTCCTCCCCAGAGCCAAATGAAGAAACTGTACAAGGCGAGATGACTCCAAGGAAGATGATTTCTTCTGGAATCCATAGCCATAAACAAAATGTAAAGAGCTCAACTAAGTTTGAGGATCAGGACAATGACTTTGTCTTTGTAGGGAGGAAAGGGAGAATGGGTTTCTCCACAGGTATCACCTCCCAGATCAATAACCTCTTGATATGTAAAAGCTGCAGTTGGAATTTGCTGAGAAATGGAGTGAGAAAAGACCATGGGAGGTTGTGGTAGATGGAGCATTGGGAAGGGACAGTGTGAGCTTATTATCCTTGCCCAGGAAGTGCCGTTCATTGATTTTAGTACCTGGCCCCCATTTGGGTTTGTCTCAGCCAAAATTAACTCTACCCAGGCTGTTAATTGAAGAGAAGTGCAATCTAAACCCAACCTCCCAGAATAGCTTCTGTGATTCTCAGGTCAGGATTTGGTTCCAACTCATACCCTGAGGTTTACAAACTGCCTGTCACCCCCTTTTGCCTCTCACCCATGCTTCATGCTGTGGGTGGGCTCTTGGCAATCTGGATTTGACCTCTATACTTGTACCAACTGGCAAATTTCCTAACCATTGAAATTTCTGAGCTACACATGAGTAAGTTCCCAGGAAGAATTAATCTCTTATTCCCATTTCTTAAAATCTTATGGGGACTTTTCGGTAGTATTTAAAAAAAATTAACTTCTTGGGTAGTTGTGTCTGCAGTATCTTCCTCACTTGATGCCTTGACTAGCTCTGATCATATCTTGCAAGCTCTCCTTGTGTTGATAGATAGATACATAGACAGATACATTTGTATATGTGTATCTATACAAGAATAAATAAATGAATATTTTTGATATATGATATGTGTGTATATACACATACATGTATTATGTATCAATGATGTAAATATATCAATGTATATTTGCTAAATTACATCAAATTTACAGAAACAACTCACTTGTCTAGTTATAACTAATTCTTACATAGCACTTACTATGTCAGAAACTCTTCTAAGAATTTTTCATATGCTAACTCTTTAAATCCTCCACCAACCCCATAAGAATAATACTATTACTATTCATTCTCTATTTATTTTCTCTTCATCCACTCTCTAGATGAAGAAACAGAGAAGTAATTTATTCACGATCACACTAATCCTGCCTGCAGAATCCACATCTTTCCCTCTGCACAGTGCTGCTTTTCTACATCACACTAATGGAAGGAAAGGTAAGTTAATCCCACTTGAGTAAAATATTTATTATCTTGTAATACTACTGACTATAGAAACTCACATCTATACAAATATTCACAGTTTATTTTTTTCATTCATTCATTCAATTATTTGTCATTCAGTGAATATTTTTGAGTGTTTATCAATGTGCTTTTATTTACTTATTTATTTGTTTGTTTATATAAGCACTGGGTACAGTCAGAAGCTTGGGAGGGTGAGAGAATTCACCAGAGCCAGAGCGGGAAACAGAACAGGCAGACTGACAAAATACACTGCTGAGAGGAGCAGTGGGTGCGACAGGAGAGGTCTGTGCGCCATGTGGGACCCTCACCGGTGGCCGGGGATAGAACCGGCGCTGCAGAGACTGCGGGCAGTCTCACAGCAAAGCGCTCAACTGCTGCGCCACCAGGGGAGGCCCTCAATGTGCTTTTATGTGCTAAGTACTTGAGGGGTGTGTGTGTGTGCACATGCACACACACATACGCACATACATGCTAAGGGGAGCAGACATCTTTTCTTTGTCCCTGAGTGATAAACTTTTTTTTACTTACGGAAATCTCAAGTCCTGTTTTAGGGTTATCCCTGATTCTTTCATCCTCTGGTATTTTAGGAAATGGAACAGTAGAAGCAAGAGAGGAAGAGTAAACCATTTTAGTGACTGGTTTGAGAAAAATCTTATTATAGTTGAATTGTTGAAGTTTGCAATCAGTTTGCATCCCAATTTCGTCGTCTACTTTAATCTGTATGCTGGATAGTTTGCCTTAGGCACCTTATATTGGGCCCCAGACATTGTTGATTGAACAAAGAAAGTCATATAATCCAAGGTGAATCATCCTGTAGGTGAATGAAGAGACAGAGTGTCAGTTTATCAAAGGTCTTGGGCATCAGGTAGAATTGAGCCTTCATTGTGGGGCTGTGCCCTGATCAAAGAAGATAGGTGAATGACCATAGAGAGACCAAAAGTAGCTAAAGTTTCCAACTTTCTAGCTGTATCACAGTGAGAATTGTCAGTGTTTAAGTCTTAGGTTTTTTGTGAGGTTCCCTGTTAGATCTTCCCAAGAAAAATCCCATGTGCTTTTAAGATGGCTTCAGTGTGATTCTTTTCCCTGACAGGAAATGACTCTTGGCTTGAACAGGTTGATTCCTCTCCTCTCTCTTTCAATGAGGACATTTTAGAAGATAGGACTCTCTGGCCCAGGAATTATGAGGTTGGTTCCATGTTGTCATTGGTTCTAGGAGTTGCCAGGTCTCCATTTTTCTACTGTGAAATCAGAGATGACCACTCTGCTTCCTTTTAATAGCTGAACATGGTATAGTGGTATTTAACGGGGATCCTGAAGAAAGGAAACAGCACTGGATTGAGCCAGGCTCTTTAGGCCAAGCCCTTGAGCTTCTGGAAAGGATTTGCCAATTTTGCTCATTACTTCCTAGAGTGTTCCTATGGTTTGGATGCATCTCAATTCTGCTCAGGGCTAAGGTATTGAGTGGTCCCCAGAAGTCAATGTCAACAACCTGGTAAATCAATGCAAGCAATTAAAGTCAGTTTTAGTAGAAGGTTAAAGAGAAGTCCCAGCAATGTTAAATGGAGTCACCCCGTGGTGTGTGGATTTTGGAATTTATTTCTTTAACTACCTACGGATGCACCAAAAATAGCAAGGTTACGAAAATGCATGTCAAGGCGGTCACCAGGGGCCCCAAACTAATAGGGGAAAAATCCACGTTGCCCATTCTAAAAGGGTTTGGCCATCTGTGTGCACAAATGCAAAGAATGCAGACACTTAGTGTACTCAAAGATCTTTAATTGGTGTGAAATGAGGGAGAGAGAGAGAGAGAGAAGGAGAGAGAGAGGAGAAAGAAGAAGAAAGAGAGGAAGAGAGGGAAGGGAAGGGGAGAGAGGATTTCAAATAGCAAACCACCAATCAAACTCTGGAAATTACTCTTCCCCTGTGAGCAAATGCTCATTCTTGGTCCAAAGCAGGGTGGGCCAATAGCACCAGAAATATCCAAGGTACATACTGGCAGGAACCACAAGAAAGAGTTATGGCAGGTCCCAGAGAACCGGGACAGAAGAGACCCAAAATTCAAAATGTACCATATAATCCACTGTGAGTTCCAGATGATAGCTGCCGTCATCTCTGCCAAAACGCTAAAGCTGGGAAGACCAGGGACCATGTGTCTTTAAACCATGCCAGTCTCTTCCCCTGGTCTTTTAGGTCTCCTTTTTTCCCCCTCAAATTATGTATCCACCTCACTTCTTCCTCCTTTTCAGCTTCACCCTGTTCAGGAAATCTAGTTCGTGGCATGCTGGGGGTTGTAGTCTAAGCCACAGCATCTAAGTGGGGGCAGGAAAAGTGGCACCTGTCCCTTGGGCCACCGCACTGCAATCTTTCTCCCCCTGTCATGGTGATGCATTCTGTAATAGTTATGGGGACGACTTATCTGCCAGGTCCTCAATTTTCTTATCTCTAAAGTGGGGGAATAGCTAATGGATCAGATGATCTATAAGGCCCTTCTAATGTTAGGGTTGACTCTAAACAGAGGCAGAATCATCACAGCCAAGTTAGCAGCTGGAAACATCCACAAAGATACGATGCAATGGCTCTTTCTGCATATATTACAGAACACCTGCCCAAGGGGTCAGTAAAGATAGTGCATAAGATGTTGCTATAGGTTTATTGATGGGGGCGTTCAGCCTGTGATATTATACATAATTACTTGGTCATTCTTTGGGTGGATTTCCCAGCAAAATAAAATTTTCACTGTGACTGCAGACAAAGGTGTGGACCTGCTGGGAGAGATTAAAATTGAAGCCTTCAAGAACAGGGTTAAAAAACAGAGTTTCAGCTAAACAAAGCAATGAGTCTAAAATTCCTAGCCCACTGATTTTTGTTTTATAGAAGGTGCTTGAACAGGCAAGTTCTTCTCTTTCTCTTTTTCCCTTCTTCCTTTCCTCCTGTCTTCTTTTGTTTTACAAGACTCTTTGCTTCATAGGATGCATCCAATTACATACTGTATGATTTAACCTGCCTCCATGGAAAACTAGTAAAACTCATTCCAAGTTAAATTAAACTCACTTCTACTGCCGTGAAAGGGGAAAAAGGGAATTTTGGGGTGATAAACTCAACCACTCTCAAAGCAAGATTCATTATGGGTAAATGCCACCATCATAGATATTTTGAGGACAAAATAAAACACTGGATAGTTGAAAAGGAAGTGAAAGTAGTCTAAGTTCGGATGATATAACAATAGTTTTCATTTAATTCAAGGGTATTCTTACAGTAGGATCAGCCTCATGATGCCATGTGTATAAGAGTCCAAAACATACTGCAACAATAAAATATTATAGAGCAAGATAATAAAAAAAAAATCATGGGAACTATGTCCTAGAACATCATTTAGAAAATACATATAGGTAATTTCTGATTTTTCAGAGAATAATCTGCCTGTTTTTGGAGAAGACAATGGAGTGGGGCTCTGCTTTGGAGCCAATGGGAGGAAATTTAATGAATATACTAAGGTATAAGAGAGGAAGTTTGCATGACTCTTATGGCATGCAAGAGTATTTTCCCTCCCTGACAGCAATTAAGTTGATATCCTGCAGTCATCCATCTTTTGCAACAAAATTAAATAGGAAACTGGCCTCTCAGGGAATTGAGAACTCAACTTGTCAAGACCTCATGGTCATGGACTTGATTTTGATGCTTACAAATAGCTGAGATCCTACTAGTGTTGATGCATGAAGAGCACTCACAAAACATACATCAAACAAAAAGCACATAGCTTTTCTATGCATAGAGTTTTACCATTTTCAAATTTCTGCCCTCTGAATCCTATTTACTGCTTAAATAATCTTGCAAGGTAGGTATTCATGTCACCATTTTTGGATGAGGAAACTGATGTGCAGAATTTACGTGATTTTCCCAAGTGGCTAGCAAAGTAAAAATGCAAAATTTATAGCCCAATTCCGTTTTCTTTTCTACAACACCTGCCTCTATTGATCAGAACTTCTCCAAGAGCTCTAAGGCCTACACTTGCTGTGAAAATCGTTATATTAGGAAAACATACTTTGTCCTGCACCCAGCTGCTGTCCTCATTTTCTGTTG
Source organism: Talpa occidentalis (assembly GCF_014898055.3). NCBI lineage: Eukaryota > Metazoa > Chordata > Mammalia > Eulipotyphla > Talpidae > Talpa > Talpa occidentalis. The sequence goes on along the minus strand of NW_026555331.1, from coordinate 12,795,775 downwards.
CCAGTCTAATGCAGTTTTGCTGCGGTCTATTTCAATGGTTTTCTAACGTTAGGATGCGAAAAGATCACTGAACTTCTTTTAAAAATGCAAATCACTGTCCAGAAATTCTGAGACCACAGCTCTGGGGAAGGGTAAGTGGATCAGCATTTAAAAAACAAATTGAAATATTTGCAATGGGAATAATTAATACCTAGTCTCTTAGCAGGTTTGATGGTTATAAAACAATATTGTTGTCTATTTATAATCACCACACTGTATGTTAGATCTGCAGGACTTATTCTTTACTAGTTGTAAGTTTGTGTCCTTAAATAGCATCTCTCCATATGATCTAGCAATTTCACTTCTGGGTATATAGCCCAGGGAGATGAAAACAGGATATCTAAGAGATATAGGCACTCCCATCTTTATTTCTGTATTATTTACAAGAGCCAGGATATAAAAACAACCTATTAAGTATCCTTCCATGGATGAACCGATAAAGAAGTGCATTCATACTATATATGCACTGATATATATATATATATGTATATATACTTGTATATATACATACATAGACACACACACACACACACACACATATAGAGTAAGTCTAGTAGTCCTGACTCACTAACATGAATAGTCTCTTATTTTAACCCTGGTCTTACTGCTCTAGCCTTCAGGGTTTTTCTTTAGTTCCATTCCTGGTTCATTCCCACACCAGGGACATTTCATCTGTATTTTCATTGGTGCTAAAATCTTCTTCCTCTTCATCATGGAGTTAATTACTGGTTTGCATGCTGATCAGAGAATTCTGGTGAGGTGTTAAAAACAACACTAAACCCCTTCTCTATGCTATATTCCCTCAGCATGTGTTTGCCCATCGTGTTATGTATCATATGTCTATATATAATTTCTCTAAGGTGTGACTTCTTTCAAAAAGGGACTGTGTCTATCTCATTTACTTTTATGTCAATGAAGCCTAGTGCAGATGACATATTACCTAGTAGACACTCAATAAATACTGATTCAATGAGTGAATAAACATGAAATCCTGAAATAATATTTTTCAGATGTGTTATAAGACTTTCATTTTCAGCAATATTCTATGTGGTGACTTGTCAAGTCTCCATATTAATGGCCAGATTGACACGCGTGAGAGACATCTAGGATTGTTAGCTGAACAGCCACCTTTCTTTCTTTCCTCTAAAAGTAATTACTGGTTGCTAAATATTCAAACATGCATTGAAAAAGCAACTCATTACATTATGTTAAGAAATAAATTACTATTTCTAATTGCTTCTAGTAGTTAATTACTTCTAATTATTAGTCTGAGTAATAAATTACTGCTTCTGATTATGTTGTGGGCACAGTTGGAGCACTCAAAAATGCAATTTTCACAGTTGTTTACATCCGAACATGTTTACTGAATTATAGAGCCATAATTGCCTAGAATAACTGGTAGCAAAAAATAATAAACATTTGATAAATTCAATCCAAATATGTCATTTCTTTGTCAGCTTATTTAAGAGTGCAAGCATTAACTCGAAACAACCCTGCTTGACTTTTCCAGTCTCTTCAGGGGGCAACAATATGTTAAAATTGGGATTTTTGTTTTGTTTTGGTTGAATAAGGGCTAAATTGGGATTTCTTTTGTTATTCTACACAACAAGAAAAAATCAGTCTAACTGTTACAATTAGGGTACACAATCAGTATACAACTCATACGAAGAAATAAATTATGACTACTTAGAAAGAAATCGGAAAAAGTAGTAAAAGCTCCAGAACTATTTTATGTGTTATAACATGTCAAACATCTAACAAATAACATAACATACAACAAATCAAAAGTATAAAATATCAGGACACAAAGGAAATCATCTCAATCTCTCTGAATTCTTCTAGTTAGGCAAATCATCAGGCAATTATTAGATGGACTGATAAAGCTAAAAAGAAGTTTAATAGTAGCAGGTGTGGCCACTGTGTACATGGGAGAGACCCATCATGACAACTCATTCATGTGGCTTCAGATGCCACATTAAATAGCTTGGCTAAGATAGAAGGACTTTGCGGGGAGAGTTAGAGGAAAGGTCAGTTAAGGAGGTTTCCAGGGAGGTTTCACATTAGATGACAAAAGTATGCAGATTAAGTCTATCTGCTCCATTGAAGAGAGATGAGGTGATTAGTTCTTCCCTCTAGCTCTTATAGCAGTTTATGTATAAATGACTTTTCCAAAAGCAATGTCCAACCAATCTTCATCGCCCTTCCATAGCCCTTCATTGCCCTTCCTAGTCAATAAAGACTTATTTTGGGTTGGCAGATTTTTGCCTCTCTTTATGGACTCTGAAGTAGCAAAAATCCTTACTTCCCTTGCATGCATGTCCTGGAGCTGGTCTCCTGCAGCCATCTTTGGGAAACAGACTGTTCCAGTGATAGCAACTCAACCACATGCTTTCAGATACCATTTCACATATTGGATTCACTTTAATAGTAGAGGTGGTGGGATATGTTATTGGAATGGAATGGAGGGGGATGGGAAAGGAAAAAGGGGGAGAGAAAAGAAGAGAAAGAGAGAGAGAGAGAGAGAGATATTTGGTTGGGTGAAAGAGGATGAGAAGGGATTCATATTATGCAAATTATGCATGTTAAGTTTTAGAAGCTTGTTAACAAGAGTATAGAGATGTGGAATAAGTAGTGGAAAAATAGAGTTTGGATCTCAAGGAAGGGTCTGGGTTACAGCTATACATTTACAAGCTGTCACATCCAGATGGATGGTGTTTAAAGTCAGGAGACTTGCTAAGATCTCTGCGGGACTGGAGATTAAGGGCTGGGTGAAGACAGCTTACAGTAGGGTGGTAGAGGTGGAAGTGGACGTGGAAGTGGAGAGAAAAGGTTGAATTGCAACCAGAGTTCAAGGAGGAGAGAGAAAAAAGTGTCAGGGAGCATCTGAGGTTTTTTGACATGAGGGGTGGAAGGGGGGAGTTACTGTTACCGAAGCGGGCATGACTAGAGGAGGGTGATCAGGAAATTGATTTTTAGCCCATTAGGGAAGGGGTGGCAGCTGCGCAGAAGATGGAGCAGGGCAGTTGTGAGGAGCCCAGATGAATGTTAGGGCTGTACACACAATGGCTCATAAAATAGAGTTCGCTCTCCTTTAGTTTGGAAGTTCAAGGCTTCCTCTTTCAAAGTCGGCAAGTGCCTCCAGTGGCAAGTGGGGGAGATGGCCTTCTCCTCTCACCTCTTACCCATCAGCTAGTCTACACTCTTTCAAGTTGGGACTCAAGCATATGAAGCTCACAGAAAGATAGGAGAGCTCTCTTCTCTTTGGTTGCAAGCCTACCTATCTAGTTCTACTTTCTTTTTCTTCAGATGACTAACCCTGGAAATTTCTACCTGTACCCAACCCAAATCTGGATTGCCTCTGCTGCTTTGTCAATGGCTGAAGATTTTACGGTCTAAACTAAGGTCAGGAGAGCATAACCCTTGGGCCAAATCTGGCTCGCTGTTTGCCCTTATAAATAAGGCTTTCATAAGACACAGCCATATCTATTCATTTCTGGTCGCTCTTATATACTAGCAGAGTGAGTGCTTCTGGCAGAGAACATATGTACTGCAAAGCTTACTGAAAATACTTACTGAAAATACTTACTGCTGAGTCCTTTACAAGTTTGATCACTTTTGACCTAGACACAACTAGTACATTTAAATTTAAGATGGTTACCCTAAAATTTTTCCATGAGGGATACACATATGTATACAGGTAGACAAAATGGTTATTAGATTTCATAGTCAAACTCTAAACGTATAGAGTAACAGAAGATATATGACATGGGAGTTAGGATTCAAGGAATTCAAAGCATTTTTGAGTAGACAGATGTTTAGCATTACTTTCTTGCAAGATTTATTAGTGCTCATGTCTCTTTTGAAAACCCAGGTCCTGCCTTAATGTATATGCCTCTATTGTTACCAAAGTCATTATTCTCTATATCTTATTGATGTGTGTTATCAAATATACCCCTTGGAAATATCTATATCAAAGGCATGGTGTGTTTGTGTAGGTTGCTAGATATTGGAAATATTATAAAATTTTAAGAAGTACGGAGTTGAGAATATCTTTATTGTTACAAAGTAATATATTGGTTTCAGTGTGTGTGTGTGTGTGTGTGTGTGTGTGTGGCAGAGTACAGAGAAAAACTGGGGAACAGTTGGGTAAAGGCAAAATCCAGCTGGCTCAACTATTTTTGGATTTGGAGAAAATTAATACATCCAAACTTTGGAAGACACTATATGACAATTTGTTGGAACATGAAACAAAGAGAAAAGTCACAGTGGAGTGTCATGTTCAAAATATAGAATTACTATCTTCATCATAGATGATGTCAGCATCGGTGACCCGCCAACAAATCTGGCCTGCAGAGTCGTCTTGAGTCCTCTTCAGATGCATGTAAGCTCAGACACACCCTGATCCCTATTGTTACTGGGAGCTGCTTGGCATGTACATTATTAATAGAAATCAGTCTGAACTTTGCAAAGGTGGGCATTGTCTCCTTGAGACCAGTGGGCTCCTTGACTTGGGAGAATGTTCAAGCAGAGACGGGCAGTTCCTAATCAAAGTTGCTATAGATGTCACTCATGTATTTTCTGGCATAGAGTTGATGCTAAAAAAATGTTCCCTGGATGGTGAAGAGAGTTAGATAGCTTTTAAAGTCTGTTTGAGCCATTTCTCAAATCCTAAGCCCAATACCCTCTTTCACAGAACTTCAAATGTGGCAGAGATCATGAAGAAGTGCATGATCTCCACGTTCTTTTCCTGATTCCTCAGCCTCCTCTGTCTTTGAAAGATCCTTCTTGTTCTCCCTTCTTTCCTGGTACCCAAAGGCAAGTGTTAAAGATGCTGGGGTCACAAGACGGAAGGATCCTGGACCCCTGAGTTATTTCTTGGAAGAGAGCAGTCCTGCAGAACTGCCCATGTGCTTTAGACTGCGTGCTAAGCAGAGCCTTTTCTTTTGTTCCTGCCTAACTCAGATTGGGGTTATCTGTTGCAGCAAGTAGTGGTACCTTTCTGTGCTGATGCATTTGTATGGTTAAATTATACAGACTGATAATTAAAAAACAAACTAATAAACTAATAGCTAATAAAAATAACTTTCAGGAAAGTAACACCTTAAGTTTAAAAATCACTTTTATAGAGCTGTGACTAGGAGTGAACTATAGCCACAGGCATGGAGACAGAAACATAGTGTTGGGGAAAAAATATTTATATACTGTAAATCATGCAAGAATACATAGCATATGATACCATTTCTATAAAACTCAAGATACAAAAGCAAAATGAAACAATGCATTGGGTGGTTGTACAGGAACTACGAACTCTTGGTGATACTCTATTTCCTAAACCTAGCTGGAAGTACACTGGTGTTTAATTATTTATATTCTAAGGATTTATATACTTATTTTGTACACATGAAAAACACTGATAGAACCACAGCATACATATATCTAACTTACCAATTCAATCATATACATTCTAGATACTCAATTATACATAATTATGTGCATCATGTTCAATTGTAGTTTATACATGTGTATTGATTAGGTGCTGCATGTTACTGCAAATTTATAGAGACTTACTACTACAGAAGACTGTCTATACAAACCCTTGAATCTATATGCTTTATTGATTTTTCATAGATAATTTTCACCAAATTATATGTTTTCTTAATGGCTCACATTGGAACCCAAACTTTGCCAAGAAGTTTACATGACATGGTTTACAGTAAGAAAGTGTTTCCCAAACTAGGGTTCCTAGATCCCTACAGGTTCATCAGCTAGTTCTGGGATTTTGGAATTTTAGGAGCAATCAGTTATTTGCCTCCATGAGGCCACCTAGATCAACAGGTCATTGTGTCTGCTTTAAACCAGAGACACTTTTTGGGGGTGGGGGGCGGGAGGGGAAGGATTGGGGTCAGAATGGGGCGTTTGCAATTGTATGGGGGAATATAAAAATAAAATTTAATATTTAAAAAAAAAAATAAAATTTTCTTTTTTTAAAAAAAAAAAAAAAAAAAAAACCAGAATTAAGCAGCTAAGGCTGGTTAGTGCTAGAGTATTTCATTCTGATTAGAAGTACTGGTTTACAATTTATCTGTCTTTGATTAATTAAACATGGGAGAAGCCAATTTGTTAGTAGCCTCAGCTTGGAAGAAGAAATTTATCAAAGCACAAGGCCCATGGGAAGAAATTAATAAAATTAATTCCTGCTGGTGAAAAGGTTTAAAATCAGTGTCCTATATTAATTCAAGTTCACTTTGTGTTCCTTCATTTATTAACTCATTCATTTATTCAGCCAATATTTGCTGAGTATTAGCTCTGTGCTAGACCGTTCTGAACACACTGGGGGTAGAATGATGAACAAATTCAATATCCTTGAAGTTATGCACTTCATGTTTGTATCCCCTGAAAATTCATAAGTTGAAGCCCTGAGCCCCAGTGTGGCTATATTTGGAGATGGGGGTTCTAAGGAAGTAATTAAGGTTAAATAATTAGGTCATGATGCTGAGACCCTGCTCTGATAGGATTAGTCTCTCTCTCCTCCCCCAGCCCTAAGCACTCAGACACCTTCCCTTGTAGAAATAATAGTATCGTGATGATAGTACAGGTGAAAGCTAGGTTGACAAGGGGCATGGAACTCGTATGACTATTAGGTGCATCTATAACGATGGTTCCAAAAACTCTAATGGGGGCTGTCAGACAGGGGTTTAAGTCCCTTCTCGGTGATTTAATAACATGAGAATTTTGGGCAAGGGGCTTAATTTGTCAGTCTCAGTTTTCCCTTCTGTGAAATGGGATAGCTGGGATAGCTGTATCCATAGGATTATTGTAAGAAGTAGATGGATTTATGAAACACTGGACACAGCCATTGAATGTAGAAAATAATCCATAATAAGCCACCTCCTGCATCTGTTCACATATCTCATTTAATCCTCACAACAAAACAGTCAGATGGATGTTTACTATTTCCTCATTTTGGAAACATGTAGACTGGGATCAGAGAGGTTGGGCAGTGATTTAGGTCCTCAAGAGCAGAGCTGTAGAACATGGGGCCATGTCTGCCCTCCCAAAACCTGGGTTGTCTCAACACTTCTCTGAGTATCCAGTAGAGAAGGTCAAAATGGGGTGTGCTTATTTTTTCTGCTGAAAGATTGACATAGTCCTTTCCTGCCAGATTCATGATTCTCAGTCAATCATGGATGAATAGGTGTGATGAAGTTACTCTGAGGAGGCTCTCCTGACGCCTGAGAGATGAGGATGGCCAAGTGTGCAAAAGCGTATAATTTCTTCGGCTTAACTTTATGAAAGGAAAAAGAGATAATATCTTAACATTGACTTTATCCACTATATAATTTAATTTGAAATATCAAACTGTTTTTACAAAGAGGGCATGGTTTAAAAAAATAGATTGAGACTGTCCTCCTGGTGTCTCCTCCAGGGCAGGGCTGCATCTTAGGGGATCTTTGCAGCTGTGAGGTCTTGCTGGCTGCTCACAGGGAACATCTGTGGGACTGGAGTTGCATGTGAGAATTAAGGTGCAAGTGCAGCTGACAGGCCTGCATGCTAATAAAGATGTGGGCTGGACTAGCATATGTGCGGTGTGGGTAGGAGAAGCTGCCTGTGATATTCTATTAGTCTTTTCTCAGGAGAGCAATAGAAAGCTGCATTTCTGCTAATTATCATAACCAATTAGTTGAACTCAGAGTAAAAAATCTTCAGAGCAAAGTCATTGGTTCCCACTGTTTGAAGGAGTTATTGAATTATATTGCATAGAATGGATGTTACAAGACTCACAGCTTAGAGACAAAATGTTTCTGGAAACAAAAAACTAGTTCTAGGAAAACTGAGGATAGAAGGTAGTATGTCATGGGAGTGCAGGTCATGGGGAAGGAGATAGCAGGAGCCCAATGGCCTTGGCTGTGGAGACTCATGGAGGCCAGGGCACCTATGTTCTGTTGTTCTATGGGTGGGTGCAAAGAGCAATGTCTCGGGCTGTGCAGATATTGTTTTCAAGCGTGCAGTAATACCTCTGAGAACTGTGGACCCAGCACCAGAAATTAACCCAGTACCTGATATTAGAAAGGGTCAATAGGTCCATTTTCTAGACAAGGAAACTGTGATCCAGAGAGGGGCAGTGATGTGTTCAAAAGTCACAGCAACTTGTTAGAAACAAGGACTTAAACTTGGACTCAGGGTCCCTAGCCCAGCACTAGCACTTCCTTCTTTGTTGTCAGTTCTTCATTTTCCAGGAAACTCTGTGTCAGCACCCCGGAAACCTTCTTATGTCAAAACTATTATTCTGTCCTTATGCATTAGTAAGTAGCCATGCCAGGTGGTCAATGAGGGATCTAGTCAAAGAGGGATCCGGAAGCCCAGAACAAGGTGCCAAAACCTCAGAGGGTTATTCACAGGTCTTGGAATGTAATGAAATTTTCCAGACTGAATTTCAAAATTATTTCTCTCTCTCTCTTTTCATTTTCTTTCCCTTTTGAGTAGGAATGTCTATGACTGTCATGTGAATTCCAGCCTTGCATTTTAGGAGTACATACTTCTTTCTTGAGTTTCATAGAGAAGAATTATGCCCCAGGATGTGTTGTGGCTAGGGATCAGAGGGGTTGGGCAGTGATTTAGGTCCTCAAGAGCAGAGCTGTAGAATGTGGGGCCATGTCTGCCCTCCCAAAACCTGGGCACCTTGAACTAATTTAGATGATTTGGTTGTTTGGACTGATTTGATCCATATGAGAACTTGTTTTTAAGCTTTGAGTTGATCCTGTGATGGGCTGATGTTTTGGGGGAGCTGGAGATGGATTGAATATATATTTCACGTGGGACAAACATGAATCTTTTGGGTCAAAGGCAGACTGTGCTGGTTGAACAATATTTCCTCAAAGATGTTAACACCCTAATTCCAAGAACCTATAAATGTGTTACCTGACATGGCAGAAATATATTACAAATGTGATTAAATCTGGAGTTGAGATTAAGGGATTATCTTGGTGGACTCTAAATAATCATGTGGTTCCTTGAAAAACAGACCATTTTCTGGCTATGATCAAAAAAGTTGTGAGGTGCAGAAGCTTTTCAGTTTGATATAATTCTAGGTGTTTATCTTTTCCTTGAGTTTCTTTGCTTTGGGTGATGGGTCTTTAAAGATGTTATTGCAATGTATGTCTTGTAGTGTTTTACCTATCTTTTCTTCTAAATATTTTATGGTTTCATGTCTTATGTCCTGTTCTTTTATCCATTTTGAGATGATTTTTCTGCATGGTGAGTGGTAGTGGTCTAGTTTCATTTTTTTTTTTTTTTTGCATGTGGTGGTCCAGTTTTCCCAGTACCATTTATTGAACAAACTATCCATGTTCCATTGCATATTCTTTGCTCCTTTGTCAAAGATCAATTGTCCATATAAGTGTGGTTTTATTTCTGGGCTCTCTATTCGGTTCCATTGGTCTGTGTGTCTGTTTTTGTTCTAATACCAAACTGTTTTAATTATTATGGCTTTGTAGTATTTATTGCTTGAAGTTTGGAAGTGTGATACCTTCTTTCTTCTTTGTTTCATCAGTAGGGCTTTGGCTATTCGCATGGGTTTTTTTTGTGATTCCATATGAATTTCATCTGTAATTGTTCTATTTCTTTGAAGAATGTCATTGAGATTTTTATTGGAATAGCGTTGAATCTGTATATTGCTTTTGATAGGATGGACATTTTAATAATATTAATTCTTCCAATCCATGAGTGGGGGATGTAAAACTATCACTATTTGCAGTTGATATGATATAAGCATAGAGAATCCTAAAAACTCCACAGAAAAACTACTCAAAATAATCAACCAGTTCAGTAAAGTAGTAGGATACAAAATCAACACACAAAAATCAGTAGCCTTCCTATACACAAACAATCAATATGAAGAAGAAATCAAGAAAACTATCCCTTTTATAATTGAAACAAAAAAAATCAAATACTTGGGAATAAACCTAACAAAAGAGGTGAAAGACCTATACAAAGAAAATTATAAAACACAGTAAAAAGAAATAGAAGAAGATACAAAGAAATGGAAAGACATCTCTCGTGTGAATATTGCCCTCAAGAAAACATGAAAACCGTGGCTAAAGATGTTTGGGACAGGGAGAATTTCCAATCAAAACTTCATGGAGGGCCTCCCCAGTGGTGCAGCGGTTGAGCGCTGGGTTGCGAAGCTGCCCGCGGCCTCTGCGGCGCTGGTTCGATCCCCGGCTGCTCCCCGGCCACCGGAGGGGGGTCCCACATGGCGTGCAGACCTCTCCTGCCGCCCGCTGCTCCCCTCAGCAGTGTACTTGGGTCCTTCTGCCTGCTCTGCTCCCTGCTCTGGCTCTGGTGAATTCTCTCACCCTCCCGTGCTTCTGACTGTACCCAGTCCATGTATAAACAAAACAAAGAAACAAACAAATAAATAAATAAATAAAAACATGCCTCAAAAAAAAAAAAAAAAAGACTTCATGGAATAAGGAGATTTGAGCTAGGCATTAGTCACTACAGATGGAGAGGTCTTTCTAGCATAATCGAGGACACAGTGGCCTGGACTCACATGCAGAGTTCTTTGGGGGAGGAAGTGGCCACCTGAATGTCAGCCATTAAAAGGACCAGGCATGTTTTGCCTATTGCTTCAAGACCCTTTTAGTTACTGTTTCTCAAACTAGAAACCTCAAAATAAGTTGCAGCTACAGTTCTTATATCACACTGTTCATTTGTCCTAGGAAGACTCAATGACTTTTATGCACACAGTGGAAAAACCTGTGCAACTCCCCATATCCACAGTACTCCCTGAGATGTCATTTTTGGGTTTAGTTCCTTTGTCAACTTCCTGAGTGAATTTGGAGAAATCATCAACCATCTTGTGTGTTTCTCTTTCTTGTTCAAGCTCTATTCTGGTATTCTCTTACTCTTATTTTTTTAGAGTGTGGAGACACACTCGCACCTCCTCATATTCTACATCACAGCTCCCAGGTAAGAGGGAGGCTGAATCAGGAACTATCTGTGAAGGGCTTTGAACTTTTCTATGGAAACATTTTTGAACTTATTTAGGGGAGCATCTGGATGCATGGCACTCTGAGGAACACCATGAAATTCTGATATATTTAATTCTGGGATGTGCAATAGAAATAGTTTTACTTTCAGACATTATGACAATCTGCATATGATTTAAAAACCACAACCTAGAGTGCACATGTCCATGAAAAGAACAAGCTGTTGGTCTAAACACGATCAGCTGTTTCTGAGTTTTTCTGGTAATATTTGTCTCCTTGTTCACTTATTTTTTTTCATCTGCCAGTACTTTAGGTAGCAGATGTCCAAAGTTTGAGAAAAATATTTTTGGGAAGAAAAGTTGAAATTTAAAAAAAAGTGATTTTAAACTATTTCCCCTGAATACTGGCGTGGGCGGGGAACCTACTAGGACTTGGTTTCATGGTGGAATGCCACCCCCCCAACCTTACCCTCAGAGAGCTGGCGTTCAGTACCAGTAATTTTGAGGTCCCCCATGGCTGTGAGCACACCAGGAGATCACTGAAGGGAAAGACCAGGATCTTGTTCTTTTTGTATTCCTGAACATATTTAAATTGCCACTGCCTCTCCTCACTATTTAATAATAATAGCTAGTATTGACAGAACACTTACTGTTTCTCAGATGCTTTGCCATGTCCTGCATACATATTGGGATGCTATTATTATTCCAGTCTTACAGATGACGGTGTCAATTTCACAAAGATTAATCTCCTCAAGGTCATAGAACTGATAAGGGAAAGAGACAGGATTCAAACCCTCGACCTGGTACAAGAGTGAAATTCTAGTGCTTTGAACCATTGCTCTATTCCTTGATTTTCAACCTTTATTCCTCTAGTGGGAAGCCCCTCCTTGTGCCTACCCTCAATTCCAGGATGTATAGACCCCTCCATTCTATGGTGCTCATGGCACTCACTATGTGCCTGGGACTGTGCTTTCTTTCCTGAACTGGTTTGGCACCTCCTTGAGGTTAGTCCACCAGCAGCTCCTGTAGTCACAAGCACCATATGACCATGGGGTTCAGCTGGGAGCAGTGCAGAATAGCAGGGGAGAAGTGAGCTGTGCTGTAAGCATTGCCTCTTGTTTTTTACCTGGATGACTTGGTTTCAGTTCAAAGTCAACATTTCAGAGAGAGATTCTCTGATCACCACCTGAAAATGTTTGTCTTCCTCTAGATGCCACTCTGCTTTATTTGTCCCACATTCCACACACCTCCAGAAAGTGCTTGTTGACTTACGTGTGCATTGTCTGGTCTCTTCACCCAAGAAGAGTAACTCTGGAAGGGCAGAGATCTACCTTGCTTACACCTGTGCCTTCAGTGCAGATATATATGAAACAATGACTAGTGTGAACAGTGTGCTCAATATTCATTGAAGAAGTGCATGAATATGCAGAAATGTTTTTGAAATGCTCATTCATTCAATAACTATTGAACATCGATGTGCTTGGCATTGCTCTAAGTGTTAGCAATCCTGTGCTGAGCATTGTGACGCAAACCACTTGAAAAAATTGACTCCAATTGTATCCTCCGACTATTAATAGTGTGCCTATTTGGTCAAAATTAGGGTCATCATGTATCACATAGTGCCCTGTTCTCTCTGCGCTTTTGTCCTAACATAAGAACAATGTCCCTTTCATGCTCCAAAGTGTCCTGATTTGGAGGATACATGATATATTCTCCATAGTTAAGTTGGATATATTGATGCATTAAAAACTAGCAGAAGACAAACAGCAGATGATATAAAGCTTAGCTATAAGTCAGTCAATCTGGGTATGTTTATTGTGTATCATATTCATTTTGTGATGTTGCCAGAGGTGGTAAAACAGCCCCAATTGGCCTAAGCAAAAAACATAAATGGGCACTGACAGGTTGACATAACTGAAAATTCCGCCTCAGGCAGAGTAGGGTCCAGATGACACATTCTAAGTAGCTGCCCTCATCTCTGAGCTGCTCCAGGGTTACCAGTGCTCTTATCAAATGGCAACAGCAGCTCCTGCTGTTGAAATCCCATGATCAGCCCCTCTTGGTGAAGTCCACAGAAGAAAGTCGGAGTCTTTTCCAGGAGAACTTATACAAGATCTCAGATTGATTCTGACTGTTTCTGACTGTTGCAGATTGGGTCATAGAGGTTTTCTTCTTCTGCTCAAGGAAAGGGATGTGCTGATTGGCTAAGGCAATGCACGGGGGATACGTTCTATGCTTGTAATTGAATAGGGGACCCTATCCAGTCCGCATAGCCACACATTGGAGAGGCAGTAGGTTTGTCCAAAAATAGAAAACAGGGATTTTCTGGGAGCAAAGAAGTGTTTTCACTGTATGAGGTGGGACTCTAAAGTGTTCTCTACAGTGTGTGGTTGTGAGTTTGTGCATGTCTGCATGAACACATACATGTTTTTGGACTGATTAACTATCTTTTTTTTCCTTTCCTTTTATTTTTTTATTTAAATATTTTATTTTATATAATTCTTACATCTTTTTTCATCTTTACACAATGTATGCATTTTCATTTTGCTTATATTCCCCATACAATTGCACACCCCCCCTTATTTTGACTCTAGTCCTTCCTTTCCCTGCCCCTCCCTCCCCCCCACCCCCGTAGTGTGTCTCTTGTTTATAGTTGCTTGTTGATTTTGATTTTTACGTTGTATTGATTAGTCTTTTTCCTGGTCTCTTATTTAGGTTTTCTAGATTCCTGCTATGAGTGAGACCATCCGGTATTTTTCTTTTTCTTTCTGGCTTATTTTGCTGAGCATGATCCCTTCTAGCTCCATCCATGTTGCTGCAAACTGCATGTGTTTATCTTTTTTGATTGCTGAGTAATATTCCATTGTGTATATGTGCCACATCTTCTTGATCCAGTCATCTATTTTTGGGCATTTGGGTTGCTTCCATAGCTTAGCTATTGTGAATAGTGCTGTTATCATTAACTATTTTACTGAACCTCAGCAGCAGCTTCAATCAAGAAATTTTATCTTGACATACTCTCTCTGGTTCCTACTGAAGAGATTTCAATATAGATGTATTTTATCATCCTATCACCACCTCCACCTGTCTCTACAATATATGACAAGCCTTCACATGCATTGCACTCGATCATGGGATTTCTATGTACAGATTTTCGATTGTGCCCTACATGGGGACTACAATGTGAGTTATAGAATATGGTAACCTTATGTAATTCTCATAGAAATTTTCCAGCAAGAAAAATATGACCCAGTGAAGTTAATTGATTTGTTCAAGGTCATCCTCTAAGTCCTATATACTTTCACTTCGAGAACAGGTCAACTCAGGCCATTCTTAAGTTGTACTCTTTACCATTAAATCCTCTTCTTGCTTTTATATATGCATATATAATGAAAACTTGGAAATTAAAATAATTTGTTTTACATTTAGACAGATTAAAAAAATAGATGAAAAAAATCAGTGAATTACCTGTAGTGTTTATACCTTTAAGTACAGAAGACACACATGATTAAGCTTGTAAACAGGTCTGCAAGGCACCAGAATTTCTTAATTTTGCTTGGATCTTTTTCTCCCTGTCTTAGCATTTAATAAGTTCCAAATCAAACATATAAAGAAACTTGGGAACTTAAAGTGTGATTCTTAAATTTTACCATTCTTAATAATCACTATGGGTGCTTGTTAAAAATACAAATTGCCAGCTTCCACGCCAAGAGATTCTGATTCAATAACTGTCTGGAGTCTGTTTTTTTAAGAAGCTCCCAGGTGACTGTGATGTGATGTTTATATGAACATTCTTGGAGAAATAGAGGTCGTGAAATAGATAGTTTTCTAATGAAAATGAGACAAGGCATCTTCCTTTCCTGCTTCCACTTAATATTCATTGGATACTAGATGCCTAGAATGGTCACAGCCATAGGAATGCATAGTCTGTCATTTTCTTTTTAAATATTCACACTGACAATGGCTTGGAAAAAGTTATTTCCTTTAAAAACAGACAAATAGGTTAAGGCCAGAAATGGGAAAGGTCCTGGATTCCAGGGAGGGTTTCTTTTCCTTTCTTTTTTTTTTTTTTTAAAGATTTATTTATTCATACAAGCACTGGGTACAGTCAGAAGCGCGGGAGGGTGAGAGAATTCACCAGAGCCAGAGCGGGGAGCAGAGCAGGCAGAAGGACTGAAGTACACTGCTGAGGGGAGCAGCGGGCGGCAGGAGAGGTCTGCGCACCATGTGGGACCCTCGCCCTGCAGCCGGAGATCAAACTGGCACTGCAGAGGCTGCGGGCAGCTTCACAGCCCAGCACTCAACCGCTGCGCCACCAGGGAGGACCTCTTTTTTTTTTTTTTTAAGATTTATTTATTCACGCATACAAGAACCAAGTTTCAGGCCAGACGTGCGAGAGGGTGAGAGGATCCACCAGAGACAGAGTGGGTAACAGAATAGGCAGACTGACCAAAATACAATGCTGAGGAGAACAATGGGTGAGAATGTTAGTATCTCCCCCACTGGCTGGGATCGAACCGGCACTGCAGAGGCTGTGGACAGCTTCACAGCACTGCGCTCAACCACCTGTGCCACCAGGGGAGGTCTTCCAGGGAAGGTTTCTGCAGGAAATGTGTCTCTCCCTCTGAGATTTTCAACTGTATCGAAGAGTTAAGATGGGAGTTTAGGCAGCTGGTCTCTCATCTTTATACAGAAATGACAGTGAGAGACATTCCCATGCTGACACCAGTGGCAGAGAGGTGACAGATGTTCTGGTGCATCAAAAATACATGCCTCTGCTTATTTCCCTGTCAAACCCAAAGCAAGCACATCCTCTCACTAAAGATGAATAAACAAATATAAAATCTCTACCACAGCCTTGGTAAAACATGATAAAAGAATGGATATTTATTTTGCATCTTTCCTGTGACACCTGGGGAAACTGGAGGGCAAACAGATAAAGTGGCTTGTCCATGATCAGATAGCTGACATTTTCAGTATCTCCTATGGCTAATAAACCAACATAGAGCTTAAGGGCTTAAAATAACCATTTATTATTAGATGTCAGAGTTCTGAGTGTTGGCTGTGCTCAGCCGGGTGGTTCTTACGGGGAATCTCTCATCTGACGATCAGCAGGGAAAGATGTCCAAGATCTCTTTTCTACTCACATGCCTGCTGCCTTTTTTGATCTTTTTCTTTTTCTGCATCACAACTCACCCTCTATGACCTTGGTTTGTTCTTTTCACAACATAGTAGACTCAAGCAGTGACATTTCTTATGTGATGGTTAGCTTCCAGGATGGCAGGAAGAAGCTCCCAGGCTAGTTGATACTAGAACAGTGTCATTTCCATCATATTCTATTGGCCAAAACTCTCAGAGGCTCTCTCAAATGCAGGGAAATAGACATTCCCTCTTGTTGGGGAAGTTGACTATTGCTTTTTTCCTACTGAGATAATGTAAATATAAATACAAATTATATGTGGACAAACACGCATACACAAAGATATTTATATGTGTGTATTTGGTCAATTTCATTTGTGTGTGTGTGTGTGTGTGTGTGTGTATACACTCATTTATTGCATCAGGAAGTATAAAATTGCTTTGAAAAATTGTGAAATTCCATTTCCTGAAAGAGAAATAATGAGAGTTGGAGGAAAAAACAAAGAAGATGAATCATCTGGCTATATATTCTATCTGGATATAATATGGACTTGCTGCATGTTAGCACATTAAACAGGCTTATAAAGTTCCTTCATTTATTTTATAAGTGAAATGGAGAATGTAAATGCATGCAAATAAAGTCACGAACTAAGACTAAATGGGTAAATTGAAGTGAAGAACATAAGATCGGATTTTATTTCTCACCTCCAGCCACCAAGACAGCTTGGCAACTGAGCGACACATTTGAAGGGGCTTATGGTACCAGTGCAAAGTACACCCATGAAAGGACTCCACATTAGATAAGAGAATGGAGAGAGGTCATCAACATTTGTACATTGACAGTGCTTTCCTCCTTGAGACAATTTCGATAAATATCTTCTCTTTTATGGTGTTAAAATCACAACTAAGTATTACTCCCCTATAGAGGATGCAAGGGTAGGAATGGAAGAGTAGATCATGTCAAGTAAATAGAAATCAATAGAATTTTCTTTTCACTTGCAATGATTGTGTCCATACAAGTATAGTAGTAAATGGCTGTACAAGTACTCTGTGAATTTGCATTTTATATATCCGTCATTTAAAAAAATTATTTTTAAAAGTGTAGAATAACTACCTTGTTATATGGCCAATAAATTTTCAGTAAAATCTTACAGAACACTTTAAGTCAGAAAACAGGTGAAAGAGGAACTATTCCCGCTATATCAGAGCAGGGGCCCTGGGCCAGCGCTGCCTCTTCCTTCTCTCACTCCAGATTGTGCCTCCAAGACATACCCTAGGTCTCCGTGAACCTCCATTTGAAACTCAAAATAAAGGATCAGTAGGTTGGAGGGTTTACTTCTCGAATTCTCTTTGTTATCACCATTTTACTAGTAGAATGTGTCATCTGCATAAATCTTCATCCCTTTTCATTCTGTGCAGACAGGATTAGACCAAAGCGATCAGTTGATTCAGGAGATCAATGGGTTATTATTTATTTTTGGTCTGTGGACTGCCTGCATTTTCCCACTTCTCATTGATTGGGTTGTGGAAGATAAGAGTGAAAAAAAAGAAAAACCAAAACTATGCACACACATACACAGGCATGCCCCAGATTTCCCCCATGGTGTTCTTTCTCTTTACTCAAGTTATCTTTCATTCTCTCTCAGTAATTTGGAGAAATTTTTTCAGAGTTCAGCCCAATAATTATTCAAGTAGCTTCTCCTCACCCCTGCTGGAAAATAACTACTTCTTCTGCATCACTGAAACCTGCTTTGTAGGCTACATTATTCCAATGTCTGGTGATGATTTGTCTATTTTACCAATTCATTCAATAAATAATAATTGAGCATCTATTTTCTGATAGATACTGTTTCAGGTGCTGGAGACTTAGCAATAAACAAAATAGAAACTATGATGCCAAGAAGGAACAGTCATGCAAAACCTCAGTGCTTAGCATCGGGCATGTATATAACTCAACAAATACGTGTAAACAGGAAATAAAACAAGATCCGCTATTCGAGCTCCAATCATGGATTATACAACTGAGGAAATATGATAGATTTCAACCAGGGCGATATTTCTCTATTTGCAGTATATTTTGGGAGTCATGTAACCCTTGTCATGGAAGGTATAAGGGTCCATCATCCACTTGGCTTACTTTATTTTGGTTTAGTTTATATCCCATAAATAGCATTTGATGAAGACAAGCTCCCTACCTGCCAAGATTGTACTTTCAGGAGATCTGAGAAAAACAAGCCTATTGGTGCTTTAGTTAACCTGGTTTGTTTTTATGGAAGAGAGAGTCTCTTTGATTGCCTCAAGGAAAAGGGTGATTATTGTAGAGATAGACAGAAATGGTCTCAGAAATGGAAAATCACCAGAATTAGGGGTAGTGTTGCAAAGAATTGATGTTTTATTTGTCTCTCTTTTATTAACCCTGGGTTTTTCTTTGATGGCTATTCAGCTTCCACCTGCTCTTCTGCTCCATTCTACTCTCTACTCAATGGCTTTCTCTGTTTACTTCCATTTTTGCAACCTATAACTCTAGCTTGTATGTTGCTCACCAAAGCCCTATTTTGTTTCAGGAAATTTGCTGCTCCTTTTTTGAGGGTATTTTTCAAATTTAGTAATAAATTTATTTCTTGCAATATAGCTCACATACAAAAAAATCACACAAACTTTCAGTTGTGATCTCAATGATTTTTTCCAAAGTGAACGCCCTTGAATAACCATTATCCAGATGACTAATGCTTGCCTCAATTCCAACTCCCCTCAGCATCATCTGAGAGTTCTATCCACTCCATAGCCTCACCATATCCTCAGTTGATATTATCAACCTTTTTCTTTTTAGTTATTTCAGTGGGTGTGTGGAAGTTTCCCAGTGTAGTTCTAATTTGCATTTCCCAAATGACAATTGGGGCTAAACATCTTTTCATATGGCTGAGCCAATTTGGGTAGGTAATCCACTCACCTTACTTTGAGTCATTCTTCTGCTTACTCCTGTCAGCTCAGCATAATTATGAGTAATTACTCATAATTATGAGTAATTTTTCTCAAAAGTGGTCCCAGTTTGGGCCTCTGTGGTGGCCTGGGCCTAGGGGTTAAGTCTTAGAGCTATCACTGCTATGGCCTGAGATTGATCCCCAGCCAGGGAGCTAACCCACATATGGTGCAGCAGACCTCTCCTGTCTAGCCTGCTGCTTTCCTTAGCAGTAAATCCACCTCTTCTTCTCCTCACTCTGTTCTATCACTTGCGCTCTGCCCTCTCACCTACCAACCCCCTGCACCTCTGGCCTGTACCCCAGTTCTTCTATGCCAAAAAAAAAGTGGTCCTAGTTTGGATGATATATGTCTGCCTTACCTAGCATATGTTTCTTACAAAGTATCCATTCAAATTTTTTTTTTTTTTTTTTTTTTTTTCCTTTTTAGTGAATCCAAGTTTAATAAAATGTCATATGCAGCAAAATATTAGGAAGGAGCCATTTAAAAATCAAAGGGTTCTATTTTCTCAGGTGCTTTCACAGGCAAGAAAAAGAGTTCTTTTTAAATGTTCAGAGATATACAGGATAGAGTCAAGAGGGCTTAAATAATCCCCAGCCTCTGATAATATCATCATGAACTGTAACTCTCTCCCAAAAATGCTGCTAGATGTAATTGCCAAAGGCACATTTTTCTATTGTGTCATCTTTTTCTCATTGATATGGATAGACCGTTTATAAAGTGCATACATAAATCATTTGTTGCTTACAAGTATTGTAAATATATTCTCTGGTTTGAAAGAGACTTTCTTAATTCTTTATTTTTTGGCTTTGTATCCCACACTTACTAATTTTGTGTCTTGGTTATTTTCTAGAGCAAAAAGTAACTGGAATGGTTTTACCATTTCATAAGCACATGGCCATGTCCCAGATGCCAAAGTCCTGCTCATTTACTGTGACCAGGGGCTTGGAGAGAGTCAGAGTCCAATGGTGTAAAATCTGGCCTCACCCCATAGAAGGGTCTTTGGAGGCACAACTCCTTTTGGAAGGAGAAATCAATGTAAGAATACATCTGGGTTTTCATTCTGCCTCGGTCATTCAGCTGGTGACCCATTTGTGTTTCAGTTTCTTTATCATCCCTAAGGGGAAGAGGTGCTTATTTTATAGTGTCCTTAAAAGAATTGAGTGGCCTATGTTACATCAAAGCTCAGAGCTTTTCTATGCGTGGAAGGTAATGGATATTTTTTTAAAAGATTTTATTTATTTATACAAGATCTGGGGTATAGGCCAGAGGCGTGGGAGGGTGAGAGGATTCACCAGAGACAGAGCAGGGAGCAGAACAGGCAGATGAACCAAAAACACTGCTGAGGAGAGTAGCGGGCAAGGCAGAGAGGTCTGCCGCGCCATGTGGGTATCTCCCTGGCAGTCCAGGAATCGAACTCGCACTACAGAGACTGTGGACAGCTTCACAGCACTGCGCTCAACCTGCTGTGCCACTGGGTAATGGATATCTAATGTGTGCTCATCTTGTTCTTTTTCTTCCTCCCTCTTTCTACTCACTTTCCTTCCTTTCATGGCCTCTCCTTACTTGCTCTACCCTCTTCCTTCCTTTATACATGGGAGAAAGAAATAGGTCTGTTCTCTTTGTCTTGGACTGCCAAGCTTGCCAGAGACCCATGGTTTAGCACATATAAAAGAATTGATGCACAACACGAAAGTATATTATCAAGTACAAAGATGGGGCATGGGCTATCAGGCTTATCAAAGTAGAAAGAGGGGAGATTGAAGATATTCTGCATGAAAAAACATCAGGAATGAATTCTTTCAAGCATTTTTGAAAAAGAGCTAATGTTAATCAACTCTCTAATATAGCTGCCTGATGGAAGACATTTAGTTATGCTTGAAATAAGTGCTTTGAAATTTCAGTTGTTCATCCATTAGAAACAGACATCTGCAATTTGGGGAGTAAAAACAAGTAGCGCATTATTATCCTTCTGTCTCTTTGTTATGCACTGGTAAAACCAGGCCAGTCAATGCCATGTCACCCTAATTGATTTTAATTAGTGTTCCATGAAAGAAACCAGATACAAGATGACTCTGAGAGAAGGTACCCAGGTGGAATCTGAAAGCACGGTTGAATTTGAGATTTCTAGGATATCAATGGCAAATAAAGATGGATTACAATAACTTTGATGAAAACATATTCATACCATTCACTTTATTGGATATTCATTAAGCACCCTCTTAGAACATTTGGGAGAGGGTAATTGCCATCTATGAATAAATGGAGGACAAGTGGTTTATTTTGCTTTTCATCATAATTTTAGAACAAATTTATAAATAGAAGTTCCTCTTTTTCTGTATATCTCTTCATTTGGAAAATTCTCACTAACTTCTCCAGTTTCAGGAGAACTGACTTTTTCTTAAAACTTTTCCCTATTTATTCCAGAAAAGTTAAGTACTCTGATCTCTGCCCTCTGTCATTACAAATATAATGGAGTTTGTATAATTATGCCATGCAAATATAACTAATTTTCTAGTCTATGTCAGGTGTAGTGGTGGGTGCTGGGTGTACAACAGTGCAGACTGTGACTCTTGCCTGAAGGCCTGGTCCTTATCCAGTTATAGCCATTACTATATGGATAATAATATCTTTATAGAAATCTCTCCCCATCTGCTATAGAAACTTTTAAAGTCTTTACTATGTCTATTCACATCAATCTACTTATCCAACATGGTGCTGGAAGTCAAACATTTATTGAATAATTTTGAATTCATTCTGGGTAGTCTTACTACAGAGAGAGAGAGCACACACGCGTGAGAGAGTTTGTGTGTGTGTGTGCATGTATGCATGTGCATGCACATATCACCCATTATGATGTTCCTTTTTCTTTTTCTCTTCCATGCTATCCTTCTAACAGTTCTATTTTAGGCTTTGATTCAGGCTGAAATTATGTAGAAAGAAAAATGAGCAAAATCCATGCACCTTAGAGTCATATGTCATTTTAGATAGATTGACAGTAGTTATTTGGAGTTGTGTGGGGAAGGAGTCTGAGTTCTCCTTACAATATAGTGGCAAGAGTGTTGTGATTGATTAATGATGTCTGTTGAGCGTAGAGGACAGGGCAGAGATAGCATGCATATCATCCATTTGTCATCTCTGCCTTATGCCTTGAGGCTCAAACTTGGGAAGGGAAAAGAGGAATATGGGCCGTTTACAAGTGTGGAACTAGCCCAGGTGAGAATAAACTCTGATTAGCTACACTCACTATTATATGTCTTTGGTGAGAAAATCAAGACAGAAAGCTTTATTAGTTATCATTTTTCATATACTCAATAACTGTTATAGACATTGAGACATGAGTAAATTCAAGTTGTGAATCTTCATCCTATGGGTTGATATATCCTCTTCCAGTAACTTAAAGTTCTTCAATTCCCTTGCTTCTCTCAAGAGATGAAGCGACTGTAATGTCCGCCCCCATTGACATCCTACTTAGAGGATAGGTTATGATATGAGACTTGAAAATATAATCACCCAGCCTGTAAGGATCAGAGTAGAAATTAGGGCTTCAACTTGAATTTTATCCTTCACATCTGTGTCACTTTGAGCAAATCAATGTATTGTTCAGCACCTCAATTTTCTCATCTATAAATTGACATGGTTGGACTAACTGATATTGAGGGTTCTTTTCAAATTTCATATTTTGTGCTCAAGACTGAAATTTTCTAGTCTTCTTCTACTGAAGACCCATGCTTTGGACTGCCACCCCTTCATGTTGCCTCTTCTCTACTAGGCTCTAACATGATCTTGGGCAAGAGGAGGAAATCACCACAGCCCCACTGATCACCAGGGAAGTGTGAGATCCTCAAGGGTAGGACCCCTGTCTAATGTGTCTTCCCACCTATGTGTTCAACAGATGTGTATAGAGTCAATGAAGCAGAACTTTTATAGGATGGAAGACTCTGGAGGAATTCAAGAGCACCAGTTTCTGATGTGCATCATTTATGTCATTAATATCACCCTAGAATCTGATGTTATGTGATTAACATCACCCTAGAATCTGTGATGTCATTAACATCACCCTAGAATCTGTCATTAACATCACCCTAGAATCTTGTGGTAGCAACTGAGTCAGCTGTCCCAAAAGGCAAAAAAATCTGTGGCCCAGAATATGGACTGGCTATGGGTTGGTATTGTTATTTTTTTTAATTTTATATATTTTTTACATCACTTTTCATTTTTGTACAATGTATGCAGTTTCACCTTGGTAATCATACCTGTAAAATTCCCACCACCCTTGTTTTGAGCCTACTCTCTTCCCCCTGTAGTGTGTCTCTGACTTATAGTTGCCTGTTGATTTTGATTTTTACTTTATTATAATTAGTCTTTTTCCTGATCCCTTATTTAGGTTTTCTAAATTCCTGCTATGAGTGAGACCATCCAGTATTTTTCTTTTTCTTTCTGGCTTGTTTTGCTGAGGATGATCCCTTCCAGCTCCATCCATGTTGCTGCAAATTGCATGAGTTTATCTTTTTTGATTGCTGAGTAATACTCCATTATGTATATGTACCACATCTTCTTGATCCAGTCATCTGTTTTTGGGCATTGTGTTGTTTCCATAGCTTAGCTATTGTAAATAGTGCTGCAATAAAGATAGGGGTGCAGGTTTCCTGTTGAATTAATGTTTTTGTATCCTTTGGATAAATACCTAGGAGTGGAATTGCTGGATCATATGGAAACTCCATCTTTAGTAGGTTGAGGAATCTCCACACAGCTTTCCATAGTGGTTGGACCAGTTTGCACTCCCACCAGCACTGCAGGAGAGTTCCTTTTTCTCCACATCCTTGCCAACATTTGTTGTTGCTAGTATTTTTAATATGTGCCATTCTCACTGGTGTAAGATGGTATCTCATTGATTTGTATTTCCCTGATTACAAGTGATGTTGAACATTTTTTCATATGCCTGTTGGCCATCTGCATTTCCTCTTTGGAGAAGTTTCTTTTTAGCTCTTCTGCCCATTTTTTGACTGGGTTATTTACTTTGTTTTTGTTGAGTCTCTTCAGCTCTTTGTAAATTTTTGTGATCAGACCTTTATTAGTATAGTGTGCAAAAATTTTGTTATTTTAATAAAAAAGGAAGAGTCCTTATTTCTAAGGAAAAACCTTAGTGAATATGCCTAACTGCTCCTGGATCTTTTGAGTCCTCTCCATTTTATATTCACAACATGAATGAAGAGCAAATATTTGGAGGGAGGAGCAGGGAAAAGGTCGTTAATTAAGTAGCAGCTATTCTTTTCTGCATCTTAATTCCATTCCTACCCCACCTTCAGCACAGTCCAGGTAAGGATGAGTTCAAAACTCTAGTACCTAGAAAGAGATCTTAATTTTCAGCCTGACAGGTACAAGGAGTGAAATATATAATTAATTCATAATAAACCTCAAATGGGCATTTGGTTCCATTCTTCTGTCCTGGCACTCAGAATGATACCACTAAGCACCATAATGGAATTCCTAAACACCATAAATGATTTTCCTTTGTCTATGGGTAAGGCAGAGGGATTTTAGTTTTAGATTACAGATCCCCAGGTCTATCCATCAGAGAGTCAGATTTAAGTGGCATGCGGGTGGGGCCTGGGAATTTGTATTTTTATAAAATTTCCCCAAATAATTCTGATGACCAGTCAAGGGTACTAAATAAGATCAGCAGATCTCAGCATGACACTCAAGGTCCTTCGTAACCTTTCTCCACACTCCTTTCCCCTTCCAGTCATGTCTGGGCCATTCCTACCCTCATGTCCCACTCAATCGTTGTTACTTCCCTGTATGACAGCTTCTTCATGCACCTCCATGCTTCTTCTCATGTGCCTATAAGCCATTTGTGCAGGTGTCTGTCTGGTGAATTTAACATCTTTCATGGACCAGTTTAACCTGCATTTTCCATCTTAGAGTTTCTGGTAACTGCCCATCTGCCTGCAGAATTAGTTGATCTTTCCTTATGCTCCCGTAATGTGTTGAACATTTTGTCTCTATTATAGCTACAGTGACATATTCTCTACTCCTAAAATTGGCACAAACAGCTGAAAAGTGGGATAGAATATTTTAAATAGAATGGAGTATTTAAAATTATTTTTATGCTTAATTTTTGAATTTTTTTAACCAAGATAAAAATAACACATATTAAATCAAATAATGCAGAAGAGAGTTTATAATAAAAAAAATGAAACTCCAATTCCCTGCACCTTAGTCTAGTCTTAATTTTTTGAGGCAGTACTTTAAGAAATATATTTTTTTTAGATCTACTTGATTAGTAGAATCAAAGGGGGCAGTGAAAAGAAATTCTTTTTCTTATTTCTGTTCCCCAGTCACCGGTTTCTCCTCCCCAGGGATACATACTGTTACTAGTTGATTGTATATTCCACCTGGGATAGCCTATGAGTTTTCAAATACATATTCAAACACACACAGAATCATACTGTATTACTTTTATACATTGAACCTTATTTTTATGACTCAACAATATGTCTTGAAGATTTGTGCCATATTTGTATATAAAGAAATTTTTCATTCCTTGGTTGGCTGCATATTATTTCACTGCTATTAGCTATATTATAATTGACTTTCCTTCTGCATAGAAATTTAGTTTGCTGCCCAACTTTTGCTACTACAAATGATTCTGCAGCATACACATATGATTTTTTTTAACTGTAAGAATACCTATAGGATAAATTGCAAAGAGTGGAATTTCTGTATGCAGATTTTCATTCTTCATAGATATTTCCAAGTTGCTATAAATAGAACATATGTGAACTTATACTCCCACCAAAAATGCACTTGTCAAACCAGTGTGTGTGTGTGTGTGTGTGTGTGTGTTTTACTTTTTGACAGTCATATGTTTAAGGAGTTGTAGCTCCTAATAGTTTTAATTTGCATATCTCATTAAATTTTGGACTGTACATCTTTTAAGGGATTAAAAGGCAGTTGCATTTTATTTTTTGTGAGCTTCCTTTTTGTCTTCATGATGTATTTGAAAATACAGGTTGACAAAAGTTATTGATATTTTACCTTTATGGTCTTGAATTTATGTCATAAGTAGATACATTCAGAAATTATTTAAAAATTATTTATAAAATTTCAGAACTTATTTTCCTCTTGAACATTTATGATTTTATAATGCCATTTCAGTATTTTCTCTACCCGGACTTTCCTTTTTTTGTGAAGACTTGGCAATGGGGTCAGTGTCATACAGCAGATATTCTAGAACTTATACCTTTGGCTTTATGAGACTGTTTACCCACTGTTTCCAAGAGACAATTGTTGATTAATTTGTTGATTAATTGTTGATTAATTTTTATGGTGCTATATTTGATTATAATTTTAATGGCCATGCTTTTCTTGGTGTGTAATCTTTGCCATTTAGCTTATTTTCACTCATTCTGACTTTTAATGAGTAAACATTTTGGGTAGGGTGAGTCTTTTTTTGATAAATACTCCATTTTTAACTGAGACAAGTTTTTCATAGAGTAACTTTTTACATGTGGTTCACTTTGGGGAGGGGCCATAGTATTTATCCAAGGGAGCAGGAATTTCTGTGGTTCTGTGATGGTAGATTGTGTATAATGAGAATTCTTTTAGCCTGTATTGGTCCCAGACACATTCTGGATCTAAACCCAGAGTCCCCTCCAAACTGCTCCATATTGCCTGCTATTCGTGGTGATGAGAAAGATCTAGAGATAAATCCTGCATCAATTCCTATACCCTTATTCCCAGTGTGTTAACAAAGAGCAATTATTTTGACCCTTGTGATATGTCACCTATTTTATAAGTTATGTTCTGCTATCACTGTCTGAAATTCAAAACTATAGACATCCTTTCTAGACATTTTTTTGAAACCTGAATTTCACTGCATTTGGCAGCTTTTCTATATACATGTAAAGACTGATTATTGTTATTATTTCATTTTACAGAAAAAGAAACAGGGCAAAGAAATTAAAAGGGTTTATCCTTGGTCACTGTATTAGTAAGTGGTAGAATTGACATTTTAAGCTGTCTATGATTCCAAAGGAAATTCTGTTCCCTGAACCATGTAACTTCATATTAAGTTTAGCATTTCATCATATAAATCTTGATTTGTTCTCTAATTGATGCTGGTATGAATCTTTCATACCCCTAAGTTAATAGATTACTTAAAATCAAAGAACATGCTTTCTACTTTTGTATTTTCTGGAGCACCAGATGCTGGATAAATGCTTGCTTTGCTGGTGTTAAATAGGAGAAGGTTAAATAGGAGAATGGTGTACAATTGAGAAAGCCATTTTTTTTCCATACATAATCTTCATTTAATATTTTCTGTAAATAGTTATTTCAAATATCAAATA
Organism: Talpa occidentalis; assembly: GCF_014898055.3. Classification (NCBI taxonomy): domain Eukaryota; kingdom Metazoa; phylum Chordata; class Mammalia; order Eulipotyphla; family Talpidae; genus Talpa; species Talpa occidentalis. The sequence continues at coordinate 12,768,274 of NW_026555331.1, read as the reverse complement.
CTTTTGTGAACATACGCACTTATAGGCCAGTAAACAATTATTTTCACTGGCTTCTCCTATTATTATTATTTTTTAAATAATAAATTTTATTTTTATATTCCCCATACATTTGCAACCCCCCCATTCTGACCCCAATCCCTCCCCTCCTGCCCCCCACTCCCCAAAAACTGTCTCTGGTTCATAGTTTTTTGTTGATTTTGATTTTCACTTTCTTATAGTTATTCATTTTCCTGGTCCCTCATTTAAGTTCTCTAGATTACAAATGTTGGCGAGGGTGTGGAGAAAAAGGAACTCTTCTGCACTGTTGGTGGGAGTGCAAACTGGTCCAACCACTATGGAGAGCTGTGTGGAGATTTCTGGACCTACTAAACATAGAGCTTCCATATGATCCAGCAATTCCACTCCTAGGTATTTACCCAAAGGACACAGAAACATCAATTCCAAAGAGCACCTGCACCCCTATGTTTATAGCAGCACTGTTTACAATAGCTAAGCTTTGGAAACAGCCCAAATGCCCAAAAATAGATGACTGGATCAAGAAGATGTGGTCCATATACACCATGGAATATTACTCAGCATTCAAAAAAGATAAACACATGCAATTTGCAGCAACATGGATGGCGCTGGAAGGGATCATGCTCAGCGAAATAAGCCAGAAAGAAAAAGAAAAATACCGGATGGTCTCACTCATAGCAGGAATCTAGAGAAAGCCATTTGGACCAGGGAAAACAATTGTGGTAACTTTCACCAAGCTCCTTCTTAATTTTAAACGGTACCCCAATTACATCAAAAACTGTGTATAATGTGTTCTACTCTCGGGTTCTAACTATTCTGTTCTTTTCTATAATTTTATAGTCAGGGAGTTGGTTGTTTAGGTTTTCATGGGGCAAGATGTTCAGCAGACCTCATTGATTTCTCTTCGAAATTCTAGTTTTGCTATTTTAGAGTTGGTCATACACCAATGAAGGGCATGGAGGGTTTATCCAGTGAGCAGAATTTTTTGGGGGTGAGTTGATATTGTTACAAGGACAGGCTGCTCCTGGATGTGTGCACAACAAGGATGTTAGAAAGTGTGTCAATCCTTTCCTGGAGGGTTTTTTTTGCTCCATTGATAAGTGGGGATAACAGACAGAAAGTGAAAAGTGTTAGAAGAGTATATTCTTTGCTCTAAGACATTAAGAAGATATGTAGTTTTCTAGATTTGATTCCAGATTCATATTTGCACCTTCCCATCCTTGGCCTTGGACTTTGCAGAAAGACTTATGGTTCCAAAGAAGAGAAATTTCCTCTGATTCATTTACGGTTATGGTTAAATTTATTGGGGAGTTTATGTTTTACTTGTCAGGAAACAATTTGATTTCCATGGTCTGGAGCCATTCTCAAGGGAACAGGAAATCTCTCAGAAGCCAACATCAAAACCAGTAGCCTGTAAAATTTATGGAAAATATTTTTAAACATTTTAAACTCACCCCCAATTCCTTTAACACATTATTTGTTTCTCATCATTTTTCCAAACTTCCTCACATACAGACCTATTCTTAAGAAAGTGGTTACTAGCTGATATAGTTTTTTAGTCATTTAATTTTCTTTATATTCTTCACAAATATTTTCTATGATAAGTTATTTCTTCATAATTTTAATTTCTAGTGGTTGCATTGTAACAGGATGGTCCCCAGGAAAGGGGGAGGTTCCCTGCCCCACCCAAGGGAGGGTGGAGCTGAGCAGGAAGAGGAGAAGCTGCAGAAGAGACTGAGGAAGGAAGCAGGATGGAGCAAGGAGACCTGGAGGAGGCAGGATGGAGCCTAGAGACACGTGAAGAAGCTGCGCTTGTCTTTTGGTCGTGGACGGGGTGACACAGATGTGGGTGAGACCCGTGGGGAGGTGACAATGGCAGCTTTTATCTTGATGTTGATTTTGCTCTTTTCCTTCCGGGCTTGTCTGGTTGTTTCTGACTCTTTTCTGTGGGTCCCCACTGGAAGATGCTTTAGACTTGTGGCAGGCTTTGGGGCCTTGCTCTGGGCCGATCCCATATGGATGGACTTTTACCCACGAGGGGACGGGTAACTTTGGGTGATTTATTTAGAAACTAGACTCTTTGCCTTTCCTGTATTGTTTCCTAGTTTTATTAAAGTTCCTTCTCATTAAAGTCTCATATGTTTTGTGTTGATGCGGTGGATGGCAGAACCCATTTAGAATAGGCAGGTTTGCGGGGCTTGGACTGCCCCTCTCCCTGTCCTATAACAGCATAACAATACAGAGTTGTAGTACCATAATTTTTCTTGACTATCTTTCTATGATCAGATTTTAAGTTCTTTTGCCCTTTCACAATTAGTGCCATGATAAATAATTCCACACATTAACTTTTAAAACCTCTTTTTTGTTGTTAAATACTTATTTAAAATAAATTAATTGAAATGGGATTTCTGATCTAATACATGGGGATATTTTCAATAGTCTTCAGAATCATTGCTAAATTGACTAAAGAAGAATTTTCTAACTAAAATTTTCTAATTTTGGACTTCCCAAGAATGGAATGTTCCCATACTCCTAATTGTCCCATTACTAAGAGTTTCCACACAGAGGCTCATCAAAAGTAAGGTAATCCCTTACTTTTAGTCTTGTACTTCCTAAAACATTTTCTTTACATGAAAGCACTGTGATATGACAAAAAAATAAATATCTAGTCTTTGTCCCCAATTCCTGGCACACATAGCTCCTGATACTCTTGGGATCTCTGAATGATAAGGATGTCTTTTGTGTGTTAATGAGATGACTGATGACTGGGATTCTCTAGACAACTTCAAAATGGCGCAAGTCTCCAGAAAGACCAATCCCTGATTAGAATGACTGATACCAAATAAATGCCATTTGAATGAATGGAAAGATGGAAGGATGGACTCCCTCTCATGGAGGCAGGAAGTTTGAGTCTCATTTTTATTGTAAACTTAGGTTGGATGACTCTAAAATGTTCATAGCTGGGCTGTTAGCATCTATTATCTATGAGTTGAGTAATATTATTTTAACCACACTGAAGCTCAAAGAAGTTATGTGGATTGATGCAATCACTGAGCAAACCTTTCATTATATAGAATAGAACTTGTGTAACATGGGAATGAGTTTTCATAAGTTTGTAGATGTAAAATGAATCAGGAGGCAAATGTTGTCAATTCGCTCTTCATATGTTAATTCTGATCATTATGTTAAGTGGTGACCATCAAGTTTTCCCTCTGGATAGTAACTATTTTGTCTGTATAAGTAACAAGTAATTTGCTAGAACAATACAGCACTAAATGATAAAAACAAAGGAAGGAGTTAAGGTTCCAAGTGGACTGGTCGTAGGTAGGAGAAAAAGACATTCAAGTTATTGTTACAAAGACTTGTTCTGTGTATTACCTAGTGATTCCTGTGCAACCTCTGGGCAATTAAATAAGATTATCCTTGCTGGCATATTGAGAAATTTCACCTGGAGCATAAATATTAAATGCAGGTATCAAAATATACCAACAATATATATGTATAATTATCTTGCAGGATTTTCAGGTTGGCATGATTGCACTGTTTTCTGTACAACATTGTCCATTATACCATTTGATGTTTGAGGGGCCTTGACTACCAAGGAGGTGGGGGTGGTCATAGAAACATGTGGACACTCTCAAATTATTAGGAGTTGAGAAGATTTTATAGCATGTAGAAAGGTGTGGTAGCATGCATGTGTAGAGATATTTTGTAGCTGAGTAAAAATCTAAGAATCTGATAAAAGCAAAATCATGTGTGCTTTGGCAAGAAGGACATATTTTTCAGTGTTTGGAATTGTCAAACTGAATGAAATTAGTTAAAATTAATTGGAATATTTTGATGAAATGTCTTGGTGTTTAATTTGATTCATGTGGTTTTGAACTAGTGGAGTTCATAGTAAAATAGAATCTCAAAGGGATATGTTAATAGGTATAGAACCGCATGAGGCTGATGGAAATGGACTGCCAAAAATCACTTCACAAACATATTGGCAGCTTTCCTGCAGCTTACTTTGATAGCTTCATAAAAGATATACATTGTCTAACAAATAAAAAATGGGAACATTCCTGAGTTCAATGCTAATGACCATCAACTTGCTCATTTGTGGTACAATTCTTTTCAGTGACAGGACTCTTGTTTCCTTGAAGAGAACAGAAGGCAAGTGGCCAGGCTGCATTTGTAAACCAGTGCTCCTGTGAAGAGGCTAAATTAGTCTTTTCACATTGTCCCCGATCTTGCAAAAGAAGAAAATTTAAGCACATTAATAGTCACAGAGACATTAATCAGATCTTCTTGTGAGCATCCACGGATTTCACCCACAAATATTTAAGTCTATTAGACAGGAACTGTGCTAATGACTAGGCATATACTGGGAACCACACCTGGCAAGTCCCTTAGTCTCACCCTAGTGACTAGGGTCAATCAAAGGGGTGCATAAGTGAACTGAAAACCAGGACAGGCATGTTGTGATGGGAGAGTTTATGGACATGGCATTTAATGTTGCTGATGGGTTAGGAAGACTTCATTGAAAACTTCAATTTAGTTACACTCTGAAAAGGTAACAGGATGTAACCAGAATATTTCCAAGGAAAGGGAGTAGCATGTGCAAAGGCTAAGGTTAAACAGCGCTTGAAGATGATGAGGAAGAAAAATGAAGTTTAAGTGAGTGGAATGAGACACACACACCGACACACACACACACACACACAGAGGTGTATATGATGAGATGGGAGTAATATGGTGGCATGGGAGTGGAAGGTGACTGGGCTAGACCCACTTCTCCTTAGTCCTCCAACAGTGACAGTTCCTTTATCTTTCTTTTACTTTCATAACCTTAATGCTTTTGAAGAACACTGACTAGTTCTTTTTGTAGCCGTCCCTCAGTCTGATTTACCTGCTCTTTCCATAGCTTATGGAAAGCTTATTAAATTCAACTTATGCATTTTCATTAAGAATAGAGCACGCTGGGGCCTCCCCAATGGTGCAGCGGTTGAGCGCCGGGTTGCGAAGCTGCCCGCAGTCTCTGAAGCACCGGTTCGATTCCCGGCCACTGGGCAAGGGTCCCACATGGCACGCAGACCTCTCCTGCCACCCGCTGCTCCCCTCAGCAGTGTACTTCGTCACTCTGCCTTCTACTCTCCACTCTGGCTCTGGTGAATTCTCTCACCCTCCCGTGCTTCTGACTGTACCCAGTGCTTGTATAAATAAATTAACAAATCTTTAAAAAATATATATATATGAAAAAAGAATAGAGGAGGCTTGGTCATCTGTCTTTCTCACTGCATTGAATCAGGAGGCAAATGATGTCAATTTGCTTTTGATATGTTAATTCTGATTACTGTGTTAAGTGGTGACCATCAAGTTTTTCCTCTGAATAGTAACTATTTTGTCTTTATAATTAACAGGTAATTTGTTGGGGGATAATTTGAGACTCTTATTACTATTCTCCACATCATGTTTCCACCAATCTTTACCATTCATTCACTTAATAATATGTACTTTAGTTTCCTCCATGATTTTTCCTGGCTTGATAGCTCATTTCCGGATGATGCTGGCCTAAAATAATGATTACTATGGTATTTGTCACATGACAATTTTGATTTTCTTTATTCCTTCTTGTTTATTAATTGGAATTCTTCTGTAAAGAAGAGCTTTCTTTCCCCTCTTTTATATTTATTCTGTTATTTCTATACTACACATTCATGAATTCTTACTTTATTCAGTGGATTAGAATCTGTTTTATCATTGTATATTTTAATTGTGACATTGTCCTAGACTTGGGCACAGAAAGTGTCATTGACTTGATTTCTGTTTATTTTTAAATTGTTTTTGTCATCTGAGGTCCACTTTTTTTTACCATGAGATATTCTAGGCTCATCTTGTACTTATCTGCTTCAGCCCTTTGAATCAACCATTTCTCTAAAGCTTGGAAAAAGACATTTAGAAATCAAGAGACTTTCACTGGTATTAGGGTGTCATTGCTTCTAATCCTCTTATTTCCATATCTGCCTGTAAACATGTATTTAAAACCATGAATTTATACTGGTGCATCCAATTCCAGTCCCACACCACAGGACTCATGCTAGCCTCCCATCTTTCCTTATTTATAACTTCTTTCTCTGGCAGTAGAAAACCTGGCTCTCATTATCCATGATATATTAACATTTTTGCTTAATCCCAGAATACACATAAGTAGTTTCAAAATTGCCAGCCATACCCCTGTGAAAAATGATCCTTCTAACAAGAGTACAATGTTTGGGTATATATGCTTCTTGCATTTAGACTTACAATACACAGTCAATACTTTCATTCTTTTTAAAATCATATTCAAGTCCACTTATCCCATTAAAAAACAGCAAGCCTACTAACTAAAGTATAACATTTTGGTAAAGTTCTTTTGTTTTTAGCCTTTAATACAGGTTAAATCTGATTTCAAGACTCTGGGTTGACTGACAATAATCATGGTGATTATTGGGGTTTTCTTTCTTTAACCTTAGGGTTGTATAGAGCTCGAGGGAAGTTAAGATGGAAGACGACCTCAGGTAAAAAGCATGGCTGCTGTGGGGTACAGAGCATGAGTGGTGTGGTTGATTGTTTCATAAATGGATATTTGGGTAGTTTGGGCTAGAGATTTAACATCTTATTATATTCATAAAGTTAAAATAGACTGTCATGAAGGGGAACTAGAGAATAATAAAGATGACTTTGAAGTTAATGATGACTGCTATTATAAAATGAGAGAGAGGAAGTGAGAGAATGTTTACGTGTGTGTGTTTGTGTGTGTGTGTGTGTGAGAGAGAGAGAGAGAGAGAGAGAGAACACATTAAAGAGAGTTATGACTATAGAAGACCAATTTAAGGGGTCCAACATTCCAATATCAAGATGGCATGAGTTCCAGAAGGAGGAATTAGGAATGAGTACAATGGTAAGTTAAAATTTTACCAAATAGTGAAACTTAAAATCACAGGACTGTGATTGATGAAAATAATTAAGAGAGTGGTGTGTTTGTGAGGTATCTTATCAAAAAACATGAGTATATTCATACTAAATAATTTGAACATCATTGCCATATATAACTTGGTGAAAAAGATAGTTGTTGAAGTTTTATGGTGACAATGAATGATAAGCAAGAACTAAAGAAAAAGCAAGGGAAGCATTGCATTGGGCAAAAGAGGAAGCCCTAGATGTGGATTTATTGCATTTGTAAACAACAAAAAAATAACTATATACCAGTGACTGGTTTGTTAATCTTGATACCAGCCAGGTTATTTTGTGAAAAATTGAACACTGAAGGTGAGTATGAATATTGAGAAAAGTTGCTACAGAAATGTAACAAGTGTCTGTAAAATATTTGAAAATCTATAGAGAAAAAGCTTCTGTTGATCATGAAACAGCTGAAAATAGCATATATAAATTTGCTAAGATCACATCCAATAGAAACCTTCACAACAACTTTGCAAATGCTGTTAAAATCATTTTATCCTGATGTTGTTTCTCAAAAATCATAGCAATGGCTCCAAGTGAAACTTGGTGGCTTTTAAAGACACTGAAGCCAGGGTGACTGGCTTCAGATATGCTGGTTCTACAGGAAAGGTCAAGTAGACAGTGATTGCAAAGGGTCATCTTCCCAGATGTTTAACATATGATGTAACTTTTCTATCATCACTGTGCAGATGGGAAAGCATAGGTAAACAGGTAAATACCTTTTGACTGATTCCATACCTGCTTTACAACTGTGGCTTGAGTTCATGGCAGGCAATCTGGACTGGAAGAAGTTGTGGAGTGTCACTGTTTATGGACACTAAAAAAGAGTGAATTGTGTTGAGAACAAACTTCTTCAGGAAAATCTTTTTAGCATTTAATTTCTCCCTCAAGGTTACAGCTCTGATAGAGGCTTGTTGGCCAAGAAATTTTATACTCCATGGTGGACAAGCATAGGTCCCCTTGCTCTGCATTTTTTCTTAAATTTAATTGGATTCTGGGTGATGTTACAGCTGCCTAGGGATCGCAAACATGATAACAACATGTTGAGTATTAAAGGGCTGTCATTTCTGCATTAGCAAATGCTTAGAACAATAATGATTCAAAGTGTAAGTGCTATTAATCCTGACAATGAAAACTCAAAATACAGAATTTAAGAGCAGAATGTGGAGAGGGGAGCAAGAAGAAGTGAGAGAAAGGGCAAGGTTGCTAATGTATTCATCTTAAAAGTTGCTTAGGATATTATGTCAATATTTGATAAATAAAGGATCAAATACAGGGCCTCCCCTGGTGGCACAGCAGTTGAGCACTGGGCTGCGAAGCTGCCCGCAGCCTCTGCTGCGCCGGTTCAATCCCTGGCCACCAGTGAGGGTCCTACATGGCGCAACAGACCTCTCCTGCCGCCTGCTGCTCCCCTCAGCAGTGTGTTTCGTTGGTCTGCCTGTTCCGTCCCCCTCTCTGGCTCTGGTGAATTCTCTCACCCTCCTGTGCTTCTGACTGTACCCAGTGCTTGCATAAATAAGTAAATAAATCTTTAAAAAAAACAAAAAGGATCAAATACAGTGTCAATGCCATGGTCCCAACCTAAATCATACGTCTTCTAATTTTGTCCTGATTTGTGTATATTAGGGCTTCCCAAACACTTGTCTTGGGAGCACTCTGGTGTAGGAAACATTTCTATTGGCCCAGAGCTCCTTTTGGTCAATTTCCATGTATCTTTTTTTGACCTTGAACACTTTGAACAGTGTAGCTTTAAGGAGGTAGATCAGAAGAGGATTCTAGTTCCCTTCTTGAAGCTTTTGAATCTTCTCTGTTTAACCTCCTGAGATCTACAAATATCTAGGATGGTGAGATGAAGTTTGACTTTGACTTTTATAAGTATCACTCTGTGTTATGGGGGGCAGTTTGTTAGCGATCACTTTTGCAAAATCTGAATGTCCCTGTGACATTCAAATTTACATTTCCAGGTTCTTATATCTTCTGGTATTTGTGCTGTGATGATTGTTCTCAAAAGGACAAGTCAGTTTCTGCAGATTTCTGAGATGGCATTTCAACTTTCCTTCACATGTTTTTGAAATTGGTCTCTGATTGACAATTTGTTCCTTGAAGTGAAGTACACATTCAGAATGTACTGTTTCTTGTCCACTTAAATTCCACATCAAACCTTTTCTGTAGTCCTTATTGTCCATTTCAATGAAATCACATTAGTTTCCTCTCAAGTTCTAGGTTAGAAGTTTGATTTTGAAGTTCTGCTTGCATTTTCCTAAACAGAGTCTCTCCCTTTTATTGACAGTGGACTATTGATATGTTAAAATGATTAATTATCCCCAAATATTTGATGCATAGACTATTTCTGTCTTGAGGAGCATTGCATATGTAAAACTGATGCATTTTCATGGACTTATATAATTTTCAGGACCATAATTTACATAAGGTAGCAAAGTAGGGAGGTAAAAAGTGAGCAATGGGTGTGGTTTACACATCACTCTGTTGCTTGTCTTTTGGGGGTGTCAAAAAAACAATTAGATATCTTAGTTTTCTCATATGTAAAATGTGAATGGTTTTTATTTTACACTTTTTTCTGTGAGGTTTCAAGAAGAGGAAAAAAAAACACTTAGCACAGAGCCTACAGTAGATATCGCACTCAGTAAGCTGGAGCTGCTGTTTCTATAAGCCTTTTCCACCTGCAGGGTTATGATAAGACAAATATCTAGCAAAGTTCATGGTAGATACAAAATGATCAACAATATATAATGATGAAGGAATTAATGAACTATTAATCTTATATGAGAACATAGTGAACTGAAATGAGTTTCTCTTTTACTGGTAGATTGAATCGCTTAGGTTTATACCCATACTGATGTATGACACTCTTTTCAGAGGTAGCAACACTGGAGGCTTAATGCTTTGCTACCCTAACTGAGATTCATTACTTAAAGTGGAGAATGAATGTTTTGCGATTTTTTTTTTAAGCCATTGAGACTGGTAGGGTATCAGGAAGATCAACAACAATTGTCTTGCTGATAATTAGGAAAGTCACTCACCGAACCTAGAATATTCCACATGGACTTCTGTCTCCTTGATCCACTGATTGGGCAGATCTCTGTGAAACAGATATTCCAGCAACTCCATGATTTGAAAGTGAATAATGTTCAGTACTTTATGCACATGCCTTAACCAGCTGAATCCCTGTTCCCCCCGTCCCCCCGCCACAAATGGTCTAGCACCTGGTCAGATCCCCCATGGGCCCCCTATGCAGTTCCAGTTCCTGTTCTCTGGTCTACACTGCCAACATCCCAGCAAGTCTTGCTACAGAGGTTTTTGGAGTACTGACATGTTGTTTTGAATTTTATAGATGGCTGTAAGTCGTGACTCCTGGGAGTTAATTCCCCAGTATTCTTTGCCTGTGCCATGAATTGGCCACACAGCCCCCTGCTGGAGAATACCCTCACGCAGAGAGATGGCGTAGGGAAACTGTCTGCGGTCACCCTCGTGCAGATCTAGGCCATTGTCCAGGGCTTTGACAGTTGAATCTATAGTGCTGACCCTCAGTAGATTCTTGTTGATGGGAACAGGAATAGCAATATTGCTAAGTGAGGCTGAGTGCCCTCAAGAAAGAAGAAATCTGTTGTCTCTTAGTCCTTTCGCTTCTGACAAAAGCTGTTGTCCAGCTGGCAGGGTGAGACCCAAACAGGAGCTCAGTGGGAGTCATGTCTGCAGGCATAGGGAGAGCCTGTGCTTGGGGCTGCTTTGGGTCAGACCCTCCAGACCTGGTCTCACTAGAGATTGGACCTACCAGAGCCTCCCTCACCTTTCTACTCTGGTTAATCAATTCTCATCTCACGCACGTTAGAATGCCCAGGCGCATGAAAGCCAGCCAAGGCCCCAGGTTCATACTGATCTGCTTCTCAGCTCTATCTGTCTCCTCTACTAATCTTTAAAGACAGAGACCTGCCCTCCCCCGCTCAGGGCAGCTCTGCCTCTCCTAGGACCTGGCTTATTGTCATGGTGCTCATTCCTCTGGCCTTCCTTCTCATCCTGCAATTTCCAGTCTAATCTTTGTGTAATCTCTTTGCTGCAGATTTCCTATTTGTTTTCCCTGTTTCTGTTCTAGGCAGATGATTCCTTCTTATACCTGCCTAATCTCCCTTAATCCTTTTTCTTTCCAACTTGTTTGCCTTCTGTACTGAGGCAAAAATCCTTGTTTATTCCTCCTTAACGTGTCTAGTTGATTAGTTATAAGAATTCTACTATTTTTTCTTCCTCCTGACTCATTCATATACAAACAGACAATTCAGTGTACTGCAGCAAGCGTGCATTGTGAGAGATTGTGCCCAGTCCTGGCTGTGTGGGGTCTATGGGAAGTATAAGACTTAAGGAGCACCTTGCAGGATGAAAGGTCTAGTTGCTAAAGCACCTGATCACAAAACAGTTAAACAACTCAGCATTGATTTAGACTCAATTGTGTGTGACAGATTCTGCTGTTTTTAGAGCAGCTTGGAAGTAGAGAACAAGTTGGATTGAAGAAAGTAGGGAAGAGTTTGTGAGAAAAAAAACTACTCAACATAAATCAAGTCTCCAAAGACCACCTTGAGATTTTATGATCCTCCAGTAGGGCTCATAATACTCATTGAAAACTGTTATACTCATGTGTTACAGTTACAGTGGGAGAATAAATATCAAAATCAGCAAACAGAGAAGGTACATGGGTTAGAGTCCAGAAGAGACCAGAAGCAAGTCTCTAGTTGACCCCCCTCAGTGAGTCATTTGGACAGTCCTTAACTCTTCTACCAATGATCTGTGACAACATGTGCAGAATATTCTCCATTCAGGACATTCACCCAAGATGTAGTCTCCAGGGTTTTTACTGGGAGGAGTTTAGGTTGTCACACAGTCATGGAACAACTGTGTGATTGCCCTCAGCTACTCTAAGCCCAGCCTCCTGAAAGGTCGAATTGATAGAGTATGACCTCAAGTCCCAGGCATTAAATCATAAGCATTCATCATAAGTACTATTACATTACTACTATTCATTATAAGTACTATGACAGCATTCATCATAAGTGCTATTGGTAACATATACTGGCTGGCATGGTCAGAGAAACTCCTATAAGGCAGGATATTGCAGAGACTCAGAGGTTAACTCCCAGAAGCTGATTGCGCTTAATCTTCATCAAAATGCTGAGAAATGATCCAACAGGGGATTGAAGTTCAATCTTGAAGACCTTCAGAGTATGTAGGGCTTGGGCAACAGGTTTATGAATTAACACTTTACTGAACACCACCACTCTAAACCACAAATCTGTAGCATTTGCGTGGTAGAGCAGTAAAGGGCACCTGGGGTCACTTGCAATGTTGTGTAAATTTTGTTGTTTCATATGTGTGGAAATTGAGACTCAGAAATGGAAAGTGACTTTTAGTAACAAGTCTCCTATTCTTCTCTCCAGATAGATGTCTTGCTTTTCTCCTCAACACTCAATAGAATTAAAAACTGCTACAATTTATTGAATACTTTCCAGGCACTAGGAATGGAGCTGTGTGGGTTTCCTACATGATCTCACAGCCAGCTGTGCTGTGGATACTTACTGTCAAGCCTTATTTCTCCCCTGCTGATAGATGGTGAGCTCCGTGATGGTAGAATCTGTGGCCTATTCATCTTGTTTCCTTTACTACCTAGCAAACTACCTAACACATAGTAGGGATTAGTGGAGTTTGGATGGAATAAATGTTTAAATGAATGCCATGCAAAAAGAGGCAGTAGAATAAAATAAGAATAGAAACCAGGTTTCCTCCTCTGCAGTTCCTTTGAACAAGGTTGTAAAAACCATAATAAAAAGGATGACAGTTGTCCCTGTCACCCCGAGGGGATTACACTCAACAAAATAAGTCAGAAGGAGAAAAAAAATAATGGATGATTTCACCTATATGCAGAATATAAAGAAACAAAGGAAGAGAAAAATTAAATTAAAAAAATAGAAATATGACTGTAGAATTAAGGCTATGAGAAAAAGAGAGAGAGAAGAGAAGAGAAGACAAGACAAGACAAGACAAGACAAGACAAGACAAGAGAAGAGAAGGGGAAAAGAGTCTCATGGGTTATGTTGGGGGACTGTGGCACCTTGGTGGTGGGTATGATGCAGTAACATCTATCTGAAGCGGTGTGACTCTGTACCCCTGAGTCATATATAGTGTTGTGAACCAATGTTACCTCAATAAAAAAAAATACAGTTGAAGAAAAAGTCTTTTTTTAAAAAAGATTTATTTATTTATGCATACAAGAACTGGGGTACAGCCCAGAGGTACAGTGGGTGAGAGGATTCACCAGAGACAGAGTGGGAAACAGAACAGGCAGACTGACTGAAACACACTGTTGAGGGGAGCAGCAGGTGAAACAGGAGAGGTCTGCTGTGTCATGTGGGTCACCTCCCTGGCTGGCCAGGAGTCGAAATTGTGCTGCCGAGGCTGCGGATTGCTTAATAGTGCAGTGCTTAACCCCTTGAATCCCCAGGGAGGCCCAAGAAAAAGTCTCTGTGTGGAGATCATTTGCTTACTCACTCCCGTTGGCTTTCCCTTGGTCAAGCTATTTCTACAAACTCTCTTGGGCAGGTGCCTTTTTGGCCAGGTCCAAAGAACACTCCTAAGTAACCTACTTCATAATATCAAAAAGACTGGAAGTGTGACCCACCCTGATCATCCAGGTTTTTTGTTCAAGCTTAGTTCTGAATGACTTCTAATTTTTTTTCAACTGGACCAACTTCAAGAACACCTCCACTTTTTGTACCTGAAAATATAGTTACTGCCACAGAGTTAGTTAAAAGGAGGTGTTTCATGTTCCAAAAAAAATTACAGAAGAGGGGCACTCAAAATGTCCTCAGTAATGGCAACTTTTTTTTTTTTAAAGATTTATTTATTTATTTATACAAGCACTTGGTACAGTCAGAAGCATGGGAGGGTGAGAGAATTCACCAGAGCCAGAACGGGGAACAGAACAGGCAGAGTGACAAAATACACTGCTGAGGGGAGCAGCGGGCGTGGCAGGAGAGGTCTGTAGCACCATGTGGGACCCTCGCTGGGCCGGTGGCCGGGGATCGAACCAGTGCTGCAGAGCCCGTGGGCAGCCTCGCAGCCCAGCGCTCAATTGCTGCGCCACCAGGGGAGGCCCAGTAATGGCAACTTTGTGGGAATAAGAAGTTTCTCAAAATAACCACTTCATTCTAGCCACGAATTTGTGTAAGTTCCAGTGTGTTGATTAAAATATGGCTTGAATTTCTGGCTCTCTGTATCTTGCAGCTATCTTAGAGACATTTCAATGGCCGCCTCTATTTTAATGGATAAATCCTATGTTATATTTAGAATTGGTGACCAAATTTTCCTCAAATACACTGCAGTTATTTAGTGCAATTTCTCTTTCTTGATGCTTGAGCGTGGAGGGTCAAATACGTGAAATGAAGCAATCTATTTGGTATGTTACTGTTGTTCAACACATACCCAAATCACCTTGCTATAGAATCAGAGATTTGCATAATCACGAATTTCCCAAAGGGTGAGCACTGCACAGGCTCATATTAAAGATTTTCTTCACTAATCTGTATTCTTTTATCACATACCAGACTGGATTAGATGTATCTATGGAGAATTACGAGAAGTCTAACGTGATGTTCTTCCATTAATAGCGCCTTCTTTTGCATTCCTCCAGTGCTCCAGGAATGAAAGCCTCAGAGAAATCTTTCTTGTAATGCTCCTTTTCATTTCAGCCACCGAGGAAGCAGACAACACTAACACCAACAAGAAATAAAAGACCCCAGGAAGGTTAATGGTAAGAAAAGTCTCCCTCATTCTTTGCTGACCCTTGACAGATCAATTGTGAAGATCTGTCCATTGGAGATTATTAAAGATAAATAAATGTTGTAAAAACTATTCCTTGTGAGCTCTCTAGCTGTAAAGAAAACAACATTGATTTATATGGTTTCCAATCAATAAGCTGTGTGTTAATCATCTTTCACAGCAGATACTTCAAAGGAAAAAAGAGACATTATAAGAAGAAAGTCTTCTAGGCAACTTGAGGCGTCTCAAAATCTCATCGTATATATAAATGTCTGGGCTGCTCATGTATTAATTTGGATTTTCTTATTTATATAATGAGTTGACAAGCTGATAGGTCCTGAGGGCCATCAGAATCGAGATCTGTTAATTATCTAACTTAATTATAGCAAGAAACATTTGTGCCTTTTCCCCTGCCTCACACCGCCAGAAATAGGCATTTACACAGTAGGTAGGGAATATTATTGTTACTTTAAAAGATATATAATGTTTAGACCCTTCTCATTTAAGTTAATTAAAAAATAATATTCAGGGGGTTTAAGTTTTTCCATTTTTTTGTGTGTGTCTTTTTTTTTTTTTTTTAAGAAATCTTTAGATTCAGCCCATAAAGGGGAGGGAATTGCACAAGAATGTAAATTCTAGGAGGTGGGGATTATGAGAATCCCACCCAGACTGTCTAGCACACCCTGCCATTCTGCCCCAGTTATATTCATTTAATGTTGATTATGCTTATTGAGAGGCTGTTGATTTACAACGCTCCTATGTTTCAGGGGTATAAGCTCACACATCTGCAAAATGCATGTTCTCTTACTTTGGCCACCACAAAAACACCAGGAATCTTCCACAGTAATTTTCATGACTAGAAAGGACATCCTCCTGAGTCTTTGCCCACCATTTGCATTTGAGTCCTGCCCCTGAGCCTCCCAGGCTGCTTTCCATCTGTGAAATGCTGCTTTTCTTTGTGAGTGCTCTGCTCTCTTCACCTGGACAACTCCTACACCTTCCTTAAGTCCCATCTGCTCAACACATCCTCCATGCAGCTCTCCCTAAGTCCAACAGGCACTACAAGTCCTTTTCTTCTCCATGTTCCTATTTCCCTTGACATACGGTCACACAGGAACTTGCTACAATTTCTTGAAGTTTTGCCTCTCTATGTGTTTTTCTTGCTGATTGTTACTTTCTCAAGGGTCCAAATTTTGTTTTAATTTTCTTTTATTCACAGGGATTGTAGAATTATTAGTTTACAGTAAACTCCACTTGTGGTGTCTTTTTTTTGTGACTAGATCATGGAAGATGGTGAATAATCACACTGATTTTATGGTGTTATCCATTATTATAAAAAAGTTACATAGCACCTGTGCTATGCAATGACATCAGTGAGCAGGTGCGTTAGTCCTGTGGTGCCTGATAAAGAATCAATTAGAACAAAGGCTGATATTAAATCAGTTAGTATATTCAGTGTGCCAGACAAAGGGCTCTTGACTTTGACACTTGGTTCAGTCACCTTGGAAAAGGCAGAAATCAATGCCTCCCAGATATGGAAGTGCAACGGGGAACAAAAAAGTGAAACGAGGAATCCTATCTTTCATCTTTTTCTCCCTACAGGTAGCCATTAGCCTCGAAAGAACACCGTCCTGCCTGTTCATTGGATGGTTGTCCAGAGTTCATGAAGTGTTGGCATGTGACCCTCTGCTCAGGCTTGGGCATAAGTTATTCAGAGTCTTTTTCCTAAGTTGACTAATTCATCAACATTAATTTTGTGGTCTTTGTTTATCACAGGGCTAGGTTTTAACAAACAAATGCCTTCCATTGGTAAAAATCCTTTTATCCAGACTCTGTTCCCTACAGGTTTATAGCCTGGTCCTCTCAATCTTAGATGCTGTTCATGGACTTTTCTGCTCCCCAGGGGTTGCTGCATTTGTACCTGAACTGACTCAGGAAAGATGGAGTCTCCTGCTGGGAAAGTTTGGGCGCCTTTCAGCTGTGATGGAGGCTGCCCTCGTGTTCAGCTGCCAATTTGCCAATTCGGTAGAAAAGGAGTTTGAGAAATGAAGCAAGGGCAGCACCTTGCCTGCCCCTCTTGAATTCAGCTTCCCTATTCCTTTTCTTGCATGACTTTCCCCCTTTTTCATACTTTCACCTCACATTCAAGTTATTTTTCCTTTTCTCGTGGAACAGCAAACCTTAGAAATCAGGGCATGGCTGAGTTATTTGACACCAAAAGCCCCACGTTCAAATTTCAGTTGTGCCAACTTCTGGCTGTGAGGCCTTTGACATATATGTTTCTTCAAATGCAAAATCGGGATAATCAATTGCCTCTCACTGGTGTGTGGGATTATGTGTGATAATGCACGTGAGAGTCCTCAGTTAAGAGTAAAGCTCTTTACAAATGTGAGGATTTAATATTGTCATAATTGTTATTTGTCATGATATCCTTCACATAACCTAGCATTGGGCCCTGTAGCTTAGCAAGAGCTCAGTCTCTGTGGCTGAAATGAATAGTAAGCTCTCAATAATTAAAAGCAGATTTGATTTAAATGTGGATGTTGATTTCTAGTGATTCTGTCAGAATACTAACTAGCCCGGGGCCCTGCAGAAAATGAGGACTGAGTAGCTCCTGAGAATTTGGCCCCTCTTGTAACATTGCCATGGCCCCCAGGGTCAGAGCAGCAGACGAGAGGATGACAGACAGAGTTGGGGAACTGGAGATAAACTTTGTTCCATAGTGTGTGTTGTGTGCTTTGTCTAAAGGCACTTTCTAGTTATCTAAGTGAATTGAATCTGTAGAGCACTTTGGGTAGTATGGAAAGTTGAAATCCCCAATCCATGACCATGAGATGCCTTTTCATTTCCTCATGTCTGCTTTTGGTTCTTTCATCAAGGTTTTATAGTTCTCATTGAATAAACCCTTACCTTAGATAAACCTAAATAAGTTGCTTCCTAAATATTTTATTCTTTTTGATGCTATTGCAAATGGGATTGGTTTCTTGATTTCCTTTTTGGGTCATATGTTGGTAGTGTATAGAAACACCAATGATTTTTGTGTGTGGGTTTTGTGTCCATAACTTGGCTAAATTTATCAGTTCTAAAAGTTGCTTTTGGAGTCTTTAGGGTTTTTTACATATAAGATCATATCATCTGCAAACAGAGACAATTTTACTTCTTCCTTTCTTTATGATTTTAATTCCTTTTGTAATATTTTCTTGCTTCATCATCCTGGCTGGTGCTTTCAGTCCTATGTTGAGTAGAAGGGGGTGGGGAGTGGACATGTGCACCTTATTCTAGGACATAAAAACATTTTCAGTCTTCCACCATTGAATGTGATATTAGCTATAAGATTTTCATATGACTTTTAGACTTTTATTTTGCTAAGGTAAGTTCCTTCTTTACATAATTTGTTGAGTGTCATAAAAGGGCATGAAATTTTGTCTATGCCTTTTTCTACATCTATTGAGAAGATCATGTGGTTTTTAGTTTTCATTCTGTGAATGTAGTGCATCATGCTGATTGATATGAGTGTTTTGAACCATCTATGGCATAAATCGTACTTGGTCATAGTATACGATCCTTTTAATATGCTCTTGAATTCAGTTTGCTAGTATTTTGTTGACATTTTTCTGTACTTGTGTTTCTCAAGTATATTGGTCTGTACATTTATTGTGGTATCTTTTTCTGGCTTTGCTATTAGAGTATAGTAGTCTCAGAATACGTTTGGAGCTATTTTCTTTCTTTTTTTTTTTGAAATATTAAAGAAGAGTTGGTATCAACTGTACTTTGAATGTTTGATAAAATTCAACTGTGAATTCATATGGGCATTTCTTTGATGGTTAGTTTTTGATTATTGATTCAACCTCATTATTGGCCTGTTCAAGCTTTCTGTTTTTCCTTTTGATTCAGTCTTGGTAGATTATGAGTTTTTGGAAATTAATCCATTTCTTCTAGGTTATAGAAAGCTATCAATTCTGGCTTCAGTGAGGACAGGGGTGCTGAAATGTAGTGGGGTAAAGAGGATCATGAACAGTATACCTGGAGTTTTCTTACTACTATCTTGTTCACTGATTTAATTTGGTAAGAAAACTGCCAGTTATGTAGACAGGGACCCTAGGACTCAGATTCTTCAAGAATGCAGTGTGGATGCAACTTTATTTGGAGATGCAAAAGGAAGGCATGAAAGAAGGATGTATGATCAAGTAGAAGGTGCTAAAGATAAGTTTAAGCTATCATGCAATTTTGCTGGAAAAAAGAGTCAGTAAGAATATTTTAGATAAGGTAGTTGAGCTGTTCAGAGTAAAACTATCTTTTGGGCAGATTTTTTTTAGGTCATTAACTTATTCATTCATTGAATACTGTTTGGGGACTTGGACTAAATAAAAGAGAAAGAAAGACAATTAACTTGTATTTCTGACCTTGAGGAGTTCAGAAACTTGAAGGAAGATAAACTGAATATGGAAATCTTTCAATATGTGATTTGATAATTATGGATGATTATAGAGATTTGAACAAAGGCTGGTGGGAGCACAAGGCCACGTCACTAAGACACATATGGTGTAGAAGGGAGTCAGTCCTTCAGTTTATCCCATTGTAGTAACTAACTCATGAAACAAGCTTTTACTCTCTGCTGGTTGGGTAAGTCAGGATGTCCTGGTGTAAAGATGGACTAGACACATTTCCTATGTTGGGGGGGAGGCGGGCTAAGGAAATCCTAGAGGTAGAGACATTGCAATATATTATTTCAGAGGAATATGAAAGTTGTCTTAACAGAAAAACATGATGTATTGGGGCCATAGAGAAGAAGGGGTGACCAGTGCTGCCTGGGAAAGGGGCCTGGAAGGAGATATGGGATTTCTACTCTAGTTTTGTTTTGATTCAGTCACTATTGATGAGATTTATTGCTCTGATTTGAAATTATTTATTGAAATTATTAGAAGATTACAGAAACCATAATCTCTGTAGGCCAAAATTCAAAGGAAATGGACATAAAATGACAATGTTGGTAAGAAAAATCTTTTTATTAGAAAAAAAAAAAACAAGTGTTTTTTGAGAGCAACAGTGTTTGAGGAAGTGAGTTTTTTTCCAGTGCATTTATTATACTTACTGTCTTTTTTTCCCTATGATGCTGGTAAACCACAGAGTGATGTCTTTTCCTTTTAATAATTTTTATGATTGTGCTACAAACACAGGCTACTGAATTTGAATTCTTTAGAGAAGTCTTAGAATAAATGAATAATTTTGGCATTAAATAAGTAACATTTATTTTTCATTTATTTTTACATTCAAAAGTACACATTGATGATTAACTTTATTTCTATAAATGTTAATTTGATAACTCAAGGAATTTCAAAAATTTCATTCATCCACATGTTCATGCATTCATTCATTAGATGTCTCACAGGAATCTAATAAGAAATTAGTGTATTTCTAGGAACTGACAGAGAGTGAAGACTGACTACAGGAAATAGAAATATCTGGTCTTCATTGAATGGTTTCAAACTCTGAAGGCAGGCCAAAGTGTCCATGAGGATTTAGGCAGAATTTGGATGCCACACTGTGTGGTAGTGATACCAATTATATGTTCAAAGATAAGAGAGACATGCATTGGCTGTGCTAGTCAGGAGTGGTTTCTAAGAAGAAATGGACAATGTTTCTGCATAAATGCAGATAATTTGGAATCACATTCTCTATATTAAAAACCAGAAAGTTGTGAAATACAGAAGAAAGATTGAGGTTGGAACATGGAGCCACATTTTGATTGTGTTTGTGATTTGGATATAGTGAAAGTCTAAGTATCCTCAGAAAAACTAAAATTAAGAAAACCAAAAATGTGCATGGATGTGACTAAGGGGAGCAAAGTCACAAAGATACAGGCAGGAGCACAGAGGGCCTGGTAACAATTGCTACCCAATATGTTTGCAACGATACTTCCTCATTTTGCTCTCAATAATAGTCCCAGTAAGTTACTAGGAATCTCAAGGTTGTGACATCCTCAAAATCATAAACCTGCAACTAAATTCTGGGTCTTTGGCTGTCACCCTTTTATTATTTGATCTATTCATGATATCCTTGGTCCTTGTGTCTTTATTCAGAAATACACCAAGGATTCATGGTACAACAGAGAAAGAAGTAAAGATTTCCATCTCTTTCAATGATGCCAAAGGTCCCATTGGGAATGAGGACGGAGGAGATTATATTAGCCCATAGTCACCATAAAACGTGTGTGTGTTGTGGTAGACATGAACAACAAGAGGCAGCAAATATTTGCTAAAAATATAATGTGCTGGTACCATGGCAGGAACTCTCACACGTGATCACACTGTCTCCCCAAAGTCTGTATCATACACATTTTCATCTCCAGTGTAGAAAGGAAGTGGTGCAGGCGTATTAAGTGTATTGCTAAATGACAAAGAGCTGGGGGGTTGGGGGGAGGCCAGCAAGGAGAGGACCTTGCAGCCCTGGCTTCCAGTCCCCATGGCACATGTCCTTCCCACAGGAACACCACAGTGAGATGACTAGGATGACTGTTTTTTAAACCTCTAACAAGTGCTCATAACAATCCTAGGAGTTAGGGATGAACATGATATCTGATTTACTGCTAAAGAATCTAAGGCCAAGCATGCTAACTACTAGACAGAAGTCCTACAGCTAAGAACAGGTGAGCTGACATTATTGTTCATATGATTTGGATCCAGTGTCCATACTCTTAACAACTTCAAAATCACATATAGTTGAACATGTCAGTGTCAGCATACTGGCACCCTCTATGTTCATTTTAAAATATGTTCATTTTAAGAACATAAAATGTTGAAATTCTTCCTATAGAAACACAGAGGAAAGACTTAGATAAAGAGTCCAGATGATGGGTGTGGGGTGTGGTTGATTAATTTTGTCTGCATGATTCATGAAAAATTGTATATCTGATGATTGAGAGATAGGTCAACAGGACTATGCATCTAACGAAAGGTGAAAGGTGACCTTTCTTAAGTGTTTGGGAAGAACACCATTACTTCTGCATTTTTGAATATTGTATTTGGTGTTGGAAAAAGAGGTAAAAACAAGGTCTTTTTAACAGTTCAAGGTGGTATTTACTGGTTCTGTTCCTTCTTTACAGTAGTTCAGCTTCCCTCCTCTCCCCGCCCCCTTTTCCAAAGCCCACACTTTCTTGAACATACACTAGTAGAAAGTCACTGTCATTCCATCAATTGGCCAAGGAAAGACAAAATCTTTCTAGTCTTTAATCTTAGTCACTGTTTTGACAGCTGTTATCCAGAAAGCTGACATCCTTATTGAGTTATCTGCTTTGACATCACACTCACTGGTTTTTGAGACACTGTAATTATCTCAAGGATGCCATTAGAATGCATGAACAGAATCATAAGCTCTTCAAAATCTAGAAAGCTCATGTAGTTTATGTATTCTTGAGGATGCGAGAGACCCCAGGCGCTCATTTCTGCATTGTTGTTCAATGGCTTGATTTTCTTAGTTCTCTTTGTGACGGCCCTTCTTCCTGATTAAGTGTTTTGGTAATCTGCAAGTCAGTCCTCTAGGGTTCCAGCACCTTCTTCCTGATTATTAACAGTCATGTTGTATGGCCATCTCTCCCTTTCCAAGGTTAGTGAGAATACTTTCACTTTCCAAATGCAGAGTTTCTGCAGAAGCTCTTGGTGAAGGGCTTCACCCAAAATCATCTAGATTAGAAAGCCATAAGCTATCTCAGAATGGTAGGATTTTAGATGTGGTGTCTGAGGCTTGGAGGCATTATGAGTTCAGAATGAATTATTTGAGAGTGTTAAGAAGGAAAAGAACTCAGAATTCAATAAACAATAATATGAATAAATATTAGCACCTGTCATATATTGAATAATGAGTGTGTGCAGAGACACTTGATAGACAATTTGAATATATTAGCTCATTTGTTTTCCTGTGAAGACAGGAAAGCCAGTCCTCAAATAACATCATTGGATTCAACATTGTTTTGTTGTGATGTTGAAGAGAGAAAAAAAGTGATTCCCAGCTGGGGGCCACTGTCTGTGTGGAGCTCGCATGGTCTCCCCAAGTCCACGCAGGTTTCCTCTGGGTGCTCCCTGTAACTCTCACATCCTGAAGATAAACATGTGAGGTTCTTTGGGGGTCTCTTTGTCCTCATCTGAGTGTGTATGTGTGTGATGCGTCCTGCTATGGAAGGGCATCCTGTCCAGGAATAGATCCTGCTTTGAGCTCTGAGCTGCTGGAATAGCTCCTGCCACCCTCATCCTCACTGGACTAAGTGGGTTGAAAAGTGAGCAAATACAGGGCCTCCCTGGTGGTGCAAGGGATTAAGAGGCATCCCGTGAGGCTGCAGCGTGGGTTCGATCCCCAGCCAGCCAGGGAACAACCCACATGGCACAGCAGACCTCTCCTGACTCTCCCGCTGCTCCCCTCAGCAGTGTACCTCGGTTGATCTGCCTGTTCTGTTCCCTGCTCTGTCTCTGGTGAATCCTCTCACCCTCCTGCACATCTGGCCGGTACTCTGGTTCTTGTATGCATAAATAAATAAATCTTAAAAAAAGTGAACAAATACAAATGATTTCTTGATGTTATAAGTGCTTGGGGCCTTTATTTAGAAATTTTGTGATTTTTTTTTTGTCATTGTAATTAACAAATTACCTAGTTAATCAGAAAGAAGGATGATCACAACTTAACTCCTGCTTATATCAATTAGTCTGCAGTCAATCTGATGTATTTACAAGTCATTTTATTTAAAGTCCTAGTTTCCAAGAAACTATCAATTGCAGTAAGTGAGGACTTACTGTAATTTTAACTGAAAAAATAAGGTCTAGAGATTATAGAATGTGCCACTGTTAATAAGAGCTGGAATTTGAACCCAGATCCTTCTTTTTAAAAATTTTTAAAAATTTAGCTAATGCTGGTTTACATCATTGTATTTTGGGAATATAGGATCAACACCCCCCACTTTCTGGCTTCGGTGCCCCACCACCAAAGCACCCGTAATCCACCAGCAAAGCCCATTGTATCCCTCCCCACTCATTTCTCAATCCTTCATCTCTTCCCCATCTCTGGATTCATCAGTTCTCTAGTCAGCTTTCAAGTGTTAGTTTCTTAGTTTGGTTTTATCTGACCCTTTGTTTGATTTCTTAATATTCCACATATACGTGACACCATCTGGTATTTGTCTGTCTTCTTTTGACTTATTTCACTTAGTATCATGTGTTCCACCTCCATTCATGTTGCTACGAATGGCATGAGTTTATCTTTTTTGATTGCTAATTAGTATTTCATTGTGATTATGTACCACAGTTTCTTGATCCACTCATTTGTTTTGGGGCATTTACGTTGTTTCCATATCTTGGCTATTGAAAATAATGCTGTAGTGAATGTGGGCTTGCAAGGTTCCCTTCAAATTAGTATTTTTCTGTTCTTTGAGGACCCAGATCTTTGGTAGCAAAGTCTGTTTGATATTGTGAGCATAAAAAATGTAAAGGGAGAAAAATTTTCTTGAATAAATAGGTTAGTTTTTGAATGCTTCTCTAATGGAAATTTTGGGCAGTCACACTTAAGAAAAAGGCCTTGTCTTATAAATGGAAGAAAGAATGTAATTTACAGATGTTGGTGTTGACTTTTTTGTGTGACTCAACAATGTCACACAGAGAACTCTCAAGAGATATTTAATATTTGTATCTGCTGATAATGCTTATCATATCTAGACTGCATTGGTCTTAGCCTTCTTTTAGTTTGTTTGTTTTAAGAAATCTGAAATAGGTTGGGTTGGCTGAGAATTTCTAATCTTCTTCAATGTGGTAACACATTTCTCTATGATTCTAGAGGTCATCTGATTCCATCCGGTTTTGAGAATGACAATCCCAATGCTACTTTCATTGTGATGATTCAAGGCAAGTTTTTCTATTTGCATTTTTATTATGTTCTAAAACCTCACTTTATTGGAGTAGGCAGAACCATTTTTCTTGGCTGACCTATGTGGCTAATTGAGACATCTCAGAAGTATACAGCAAAGGATTAACTTGTTTAGTACTTGTTATGTGCTATTCACACTACTAGACTCTTAGTGTATGTGATTTCATTCATTTGCAAAAAACTTCTATGAAGTGGATAATATCCTGATTTTTCAGACAAAGAAATCAATATTTAAAAGATTAGGTAGGGCCTCCCTGGTGGCGCAGTGGTTGAGTGCTGGGTTGCGAAGCTGCCTGCAGCCTCTGCAGCGCCGGTTTGATCCCTGGTTGCTCCCTGGCCATGGGAGGAGGGTCCCACATGGCACACAGACCTCTCTTGCCGCACCCGCTGCTCCCTTCAGCAGTGTATTTTGTCAGTCTGCCTGCTCTGCAACCCGCTCTGGCTCTGGTGAATTCTCTCACCCTCCCGCGCTTCTGACTGTGCCCAGTGCTTGTATAAATAAATAAATAAATAAATAAATAAATAAATAAATCTTTAAAGAAAATAAATAAAAAGATTAGGTAGCTTAATGGTCATTTAGTTCTTAAGAAAGCTTTCATCTCAGGTTTAGCTGACAAATAAAGTATGCCAGCGACAGAGCACTTGTTGGTATTTTGTTTATTTCATTCAGTCATTGGTTTCTACAAGGGAAGTTTTTCATTTTTTTCCCTTTCCTTCTTCCACTCTACACCTATATCCCTCCCTCCCTCGGTCCCTCCCTTCCTTATTTCCTGTTCTCTTTCCTTTTCCTGTTAAGTGAAAAGATAAAAAACTGAGTGCATTTGACAAAAGTTTTCTGGATATCTTCACTCCTTTATTATATTTCCAGGCACCATTTCAAATGAATATGTATTAAAATAGCAAATTGCACAAATGTCAACTGATGTCATCTCTCTGTTTGCTATAACTTTTCCAGGAAAAATTAAATTTGATGAGTTTTGTTTCACTGTGATGGAATGAGTTTTATAGGTTCCACTTAAAGATATTTTCAGTCCTCACAATGGCCTTGTCTCACATATCGAGCTGGGAAGTTTGACTTTGGAGACATACTCTCTATTAAGGATCAGTGATGGCTGGAGCTGAGAGGAGACTTAGAAATCTTTTTTTAGAAAAAGGGACAGTGACTCAGAAAGATGAAGTCAGTTCCTGTATTTCTAAAATAGGGATATTAATAACACCCAAATAAGTGATCAGGCATTAAATAAATTAATATTTGTAAGATATTTAGAATTATTTCCAGCATATGCCGAGCACCATGGAGTGTTTGAAAAATGAATGTACTAACTTGCCTAAGATCACAGAGTTGGAAACACACTGCCATTTTCTAAATAAATAGACCTAAATAAATAGACACACACTTGTGTGACTTTGGGCGACTCATCTAACCTCTTGGAAGTATTGTTTGCTCAGTTTTGGAAACCTGTGATGGTTTTGACACTCTTGTATGGCTCCTGATGGGTTCCCAGCATGAGAGCTGCCATCAGACCCAATGTCAGAAGCTGTGACCCTGATCTCCTGACAAACTCAATTCTCTTTCTAACGCTTGGATCTTTTACACAAGTGCAAAGAACAGACTTTTCACATCTATATGATAACTGTTTCCTCTACGGTTTGTGGGTGGAATGTTTAATGTATCTTAAGCTGACTCCAGAAACCTATGCAATTTTGGATAACTCATTCCAGACACTTTCCTTCCTCTTGGCAACATCCTTGGTTAGCACATTGTCATTGTCTGAGCTTCCTTTGTATTCTCTAAAAATCCTTAGGGTGGGCAGGCTGAGCTCTGTTTTTATTTGGAAGAAAATATTCTAAGCACACTATTTCATCCTCTCCTGTTTTGATACTTTCGTTTTACTCCACCAAGCCAGGGATCACTTAGAAGATCTCAACACTGATTCTAACTCAGTTATAATGAGTTGAATGACTTTGGGCTGTGTTCTGCAATTTTTTAAAACTCAAAGGCCTCTATTTCCTTGAGTTATCTCTAAAAGTCTTTCTATTGGGTATTTATGCATTAAAATTTTAATTTTAGCACCATTTTAGATTTACAAAAAAGTTGTGAAGACGGTACTGGGCTCCCATAAAATCCTCTCCTTCCCTAACTGAAGGCTGTAGCTGATACAGATTTTTTAGTGTCCCTTATTGAATAATAAGCATTTTGTATCTCTCATCACCTCTGCAAATTTTCATCTGGTATAAATTAGATATTTCTTAACCTGTGCCCCAAACCTGTAAAGGTATGCAGACCTAGTTTTAACTTGTGTTTGACAAGATGGTAATTTAGATTCTTCTGTCAGTTACCACCCACATACCAGTCACCAAGTAGAACAAAATGCAGAGTGAATTGGTGAACAGGGCATCAAGGACACCTATGCAACTGAGGCAACTGCAAATGATTCCGTCAGTTTCTATCTTTTTCAGAGTGACTGGGAGAGGAGTCACTAGGTTTTTAAGGCAAACATTAGGGTAATTCTGGTTTCATAAATAGTTGTCACCCTAAGGTCCTTCAGATGGTAAAATCACACTCTGAATTCAGAGTTACAACTTAGACCCTGACCACACCCTTCATCACTGCAAAGCCCAGGCCTGTCTTTCAGCTCTCTTCCCTTCTGGACTTCTGCATAGCCTGGGGGCGGGGGTGGTGGTGGTGGTGGAATGAGTTGGAAGGAGGAGGTTGTCACATGAACTCATGTCAGTCTAGGTCGTGACTCACAAAGTCTTCATGGAATCTGCCCTGAATTTTCACTCTGCCCTTTCATTTCTACTCTCTCTGCTTCCCTCAGGTTATCATCTGTATCACAATGATGTCTGCTTCTTTTGCTGTTGACTTCAACACCCTTTGGTGCTACCTGTAATGCTGTTACAGCTTCTCTTCATGGGTGCCACTTCCCACTTGTCTCTGTGATTCCTCCTTCCAAAGTTCTGCCTCTTTTATCATCCCTTAATGGATTGCTCGGTGAATCTATTCATTCAAGAGCTCATTGGTCTTGATATCTAAAGAGTCAAAATGGGGTTTTTGGAATTATCATGGGATGGAGAAAAAGAACGTGAAGGTATGGATTCCATCACTTAATTCTATCCACTACGTAGGACCAGCTGAGAAGGTTTCCATGGCATTGTTGCTTGAGTTCCAAGATTTTCTCATTTGGCTTGCATGCAGTTCTTCTCCTTCTTATTCTTTTCCAACTCCTAATCTCTCTCCTAGCCAGAGACTTATTTGTCATTGGTTCGAAAAACATTCTCCACATTGCAATCAGAAACCTAATTTTCTTTTCTTATTCTTAGATTCCAATATGGAATTTTGCCCCTGATGTGTCAAACCTGTTTTTTTTTTTTTAATATCTCTTGAAATTTTACATCCTGACTCTTAACAGCACTGTGAGATCAGACCTTGAAAATATACCAAATCATGCTGTTTTACTTAAGAGGTTGCCTATGAGATTGTGGGGGCAAGATAAAGTGATTACTCTTTGACTTGCCAATAACTTGGACAGGACATAGGGTGGATCTTGGGACTAGAATATAAGCTCTATGTAGTCAGGGACTCTATTTTGTTGATCACATAATCCCTAGTGTCTAGAATACTGTGACTATAAATGCTGAATAAATGATGGATCAGTAGCTAGGAGTGCAACAGTAATTATTGATTTAGGGATCAGAGAGCAAAGTAGAGAAGCTAGAAGTTAGTTCTGGAGGTGGGAGACAGAAGGTGAGGGGGAGGCAGAGATTTCCCTTGACCTTGTGGAGAAAGTCAAGAATGAGCACAGCCACTTCCAGCTGAGAACAGTGGCAGAGCAGCAGCAGTCCCACTATTATGGAGCCCAGATTCTTAGGGACAAATTTTTATTATTCATGCCTTGCAAGAAATGGTGAAAAGAAATAGTGCTGACTTTTTGATTAGAATAAAGTAGTGTTATGCCTGTTTTCCCATCTTAAAGTAGATCTAGTTCTGGTTGCAATATGTGACTGATGGTAGAATTATTATAAATCTTGCAAGCTGTCCTGCAGATGAGTCTCACAAAAATATCCATAGTGTGTGTGTGTTGTAGGACATGGGACTTGAACTGTGGTGCTGAACTCTGACCACTCATCTGTGTGATCATAGCAGGAAATAGTATGAAGGGGGAATGGTTTGCCACCTGGAACAAGATATTTTCTTTTCAGACAAATATGATGGGTATGTCTGAGTCACTCCTGCAGACAGGACTTTTGAGCTGCAGGAGATGCTGTAGACCAGTGACGGTAATGATAGCAAAGGAGAAAAAGATTGTCCTGGCACTTGGGGCAACTTTTACATGTTCTTCCCAAGATGATCATAATTTTCTGGACTAAAACCCAGAGGCATGCTGGGGGTCTTGGAATGATAATGGGAAGGATGAAAAGAATGCAAAGAAAGCAATGGTTGTAGTAGATGCTCTGTGGTCTCAGAATCATTCAGTGTTAATATTAACAGAATTTGTACCCACACTAATGACTCAGAACCTATGGTGTATTCAACAGTGTTCCATACGATCCCTACAGTCTTCACTTGATCTCCCTATGGTTCAACCATCTGTCATTCAAAATCCCACTATTGGACACAGTTTAAAATTTCCTCCTGCCCTGGAGACCCCTTGGCATCTATTTAAATCAGTGGCAACAGAATTAGCAAAAAGTAGTCGAGGACAGGGCCTCAGTGGGTAATTCCGCAACAGTGGGGTCCATGCTCTTTCACACACTGTATGTAGTTATGTGCTCTGACCCATTTCATGGTTCGATCTGTAAGTTAAGAAAAAATGGCAGCACCCCCCTCTTCTTCAGTGGAAGAGTCTGAGGTTCAGGAGGACTGAATGTCCTGCTTAAGTTCATGCAGATAAATATTTCCAAGCCAGGATCCGAGACCCGGTTTTCTGACTCCAATCCGGTACTCTTTCACTAGATACTTGGGTAGATCCTCATGATCAGAATCAGCCCTTGTCAAAACCGTAAGACCAACTGAGTTAACATTGAGTTTTCACTTTTATTCCCTGTTGCTCTTTCTCTTTCCCAAGGCCAGAGGTCCAAGATTTACCCCTACTAGGTTACTTGAATCTCACGTGTGATGAAATTGGAGAATGACCCAGGTTTTTGGGTCAGTTCTGACATCAAGGACTAACTTCATGGGTGTGCAACCTAGAGAGTTCTACACTTCATTGAATGCTCTTTCCTATAGTAGTTTTCTTCTAACCAATGGATTTAGGAAGATCCTATAGGAGATGTGTTCCCTTTTTTTTAAACCTCAATTACAGTGTATTGAACCATCAACTAGGTTTGTCCATAGTCAAGGTTTCTGCTCATATTAGTGGGACAGGATTAGTTTGTTTTTTTTTTTTTTATAAAGTCTGCATTTTTTTTTAAGATTTATTTATTTATTTATACAAGCACTGGGTACAGTCAGAAGTACGGGAGGGTGAGAGAATTCACCAGAGCCAGAGCTGGGAGCAGAGCAGGCAGAAGGACCGAAGTACACTGCTGAGGGGAGCAGCGGGCGGCAGGAGAGGTCTGCGCGCCATGTGGGACCCTCCTCCGGTGGCCGGGGAGCAGCCGGGGATTGAACCTGTGCTGCAGAGGCTGCGGGCAGCTTTGCAACTAAGCGCTCAACCACTGTGGCACCGGGGAGGCCCGGGACAGGATTAGTTTTGATTGTGTTTGTACACTTAGCCCAGCTATCCTTATAAATCCTCAGAATTCGTCAAACTTCACATTTGGGTTTACAACAAACCGTTGAATTATATTGAAATTCCATTCTTTAGCTTACACACTTGACAGGCTGTGAATCATTTTGAAAATAATTTGAAGAACAAAGGGATAAAATTCACTGAGTAACCATTTGTGTGGTAGGATTAGGCCCTTCCTGGGCTGATTTTAAGGCCTCCCTAAAAAATCCCATTTAGATAACAATGTGATCAGAAGTTTGGTAGCATAGGAAACAGGGAACTTGTTAATGCTGTTTAATATTAATTAACCTTAATATAACTCACTTATCTGTTTGCAGATATCCCCAGGCAGAATACCAGAGAAGAAGCAATGAATCTTTATTCATATTATGTGTATATTTAAATTGTATAATTATATGCTATATATTCATGTATCTATTCATAATTATATTTTAATATGATATAGTATATGATCATGTATTCTAGACTTCTGAATATTTATAGAATAACTGAAGAGGACGAAAAGATGTGTCAAATCACTATTTCCATAAACTTGGTTACATGGGAAGATCCCCAGAGAATGTACTGATATAGGTATTATTCATATAAAAACACATTCTCCAGACAATGTGAAGAAAGCTGAAATACTGCTATGTGCTCTCAACAATAAGCATTAAACGTGGAAATAATGAGAAATTCACTAGAGTTTTGTGAGAAGACATCATGGTAGTGGTGACTACCCAACTGTGTTTTAAAGCAGGTCTACAATTAACCCACGTCATTGTCACTGTGGTGGAAGTACCTTGGAAAAGTCCCAAACTCCCATGATGTACCCTTTGTGAAAATTATTTTCTCTATGATAGAATTATTAATTTATCTTCCCCATCTGGTTTGGGCATATAATATTTACAACAGGGAAAGACACAAGCAATTTCTACTGAGTTACCCAACTTATATTGCAGATAGTATTTTGAAAATTTCCATGTTGAGCATTACTGAAATGTGTATGATTAAATTAATATCCCCAGCATTAGTGTTAATGTAGAGACACATTCATTGGTTGAACCTGTGGGGAAGAGTAAAAGTCAGGGATCAAATGCAGAGAACATGGGTTCAAAGTTCTAGTCATGATCTAAAACTTAGCCCCACAGAGCTCAGATTTCATTAGATACAAAATTAGGTGTAACTGTTTTTTTTTTTTTCAAAAATTCAAAATTTATTTGATTTACAAACTCAGACAAAGCATAATTAGACTTATCATTGGTTCCCAGAAATTTTGACTAATAGCGGTGTGATCTTGAGCAAGTTATGTTATATTCCTGCGACTTTGTTTCCTATTATATAAATCTATGGATCAGTGCCCATTTTTTTTAGCACTGTGTGTGACATAAATGAAATAAGGAACTTTTATATGAACATACAACACATGTACAATAATATTTCTTTTCTTCTGAAGAAGATGAAATACAACATTTTAAAAGTGTATTCTGAATTTTCAAAATTAACTCCTAGAAGATTAGGTAAATTCTAAGTCTGAAGTAATTTATTAATCCATTGAAATTAATGCAGTGGGTCCACATAAAGCATAGGTGTAACTGTTCTTTACTTGCCAGGATGGTCGATAAAGGCAGTGGGGAGTTTTGAAAATATATAGATCTGGTCTACAACTTATATATAGTAAAGCCTAAGAATGTATAAAATTTCCCTAGGAAAATTGCTGCTTCCAGCCAACATGAAATAATAGGATTCTGGTAACTTTCCTGCAGAAACAACCAAAGAACTAGAGAAAAGATGTGAAACAATGATTTTTAAGACTTTGAACATCACATGACAAAGGGTAATACTCCCTGAGAGTTGGGTACAAATGAAGTGAACTCTATGATTATCTGTGATTAATGCTTGAGAGAGTTTCTAGTTTCTATTGCTAGTAGAAAGGACCAAGGCTGAACTTCGAAGGTTTGCTGATTGGGGATATGGACTCAGGAGGGTTCTCCAGTCTTCTAGTGAGTACTGATCAGTCAGTACATGTGTGTGAGAAAATAGCCCAGGGGCAGGAAAAAATATAACATTAACTCCTTCCTGAAAATTCTCAGCAAAATAGAAAAAGATAGGGAACTTAACCTGATATAGAATATCTATGAAAAAATTACAGTTAACACTACACTTAATGGTAAAAGACAGAATAATTTCACCTTCAAATGAGAATTAAGGCAGGGAGAGCTGCTCTCATCATTTCTATCGAACATAGTAATAGAGGTTGTAGCTAGTGCATCCAAATTTAAAAGTGTAACCAGAACCCAGCTGCCTCAGTGGTGGGAGCTGGCATTAGCAGTGGTGTCCTTTCACCCTGCTGCTCCCCAACAAGTCCAGTAACCGCCATTTTGTCAGAGCCCTTTTATGTAACAGTGTACGTCCTGCCTCGTGGAATGGACTAATCAGGTGTGAGCTATGAGCTGATTGGTGCTAAATGGTCCAATTAGCTATAGGATTGAAAAATGGTCCAATCAGACTTGTGGGTGGGGCACCCTGAAAGAGGATATAAGCCAGGATCGGAGGGAGCTGAGGAGAGATAAACACAAGAGATGACACCAGCCCCCAAGAGGAGAGATGATGCCAACCCCTGAAGAAAAGAAGATGGTTCCAGCCTCCAAAGAGGAAGAAAGAAGGGGAAAACTCTGTTCCTGGCCTCTGAATAAGAAAGAAGAAAAGAAGCATCCATACAATATAACCAAGATGAAAATGCATACACTGCAAAAATGAAAAATGATGTAAAATATATATATATAAAATAATATAAAATAAAGAATTGAGTAGAAAGAAAGAAAGAAAGGGAGAGAGAGAGAGAAAGAGAGAGGGGAGGGGAAGGGAAGAGAGTGGAGGAGAGGGAAGGGGAGGGGAGGGGAGCATCCAGCAGCCGACCTCTGAGGAGGGAAGAGAAGCTGAAGACCTTTGCAGAGACTGGGCCCTGGTCCTGTCTCTGACATTGCCTGAAAGGAGCACCCAAGGCCCTGGGCCTGGTGTCTCAAGGAGCTGTTTGTTGGTGGTATAGCCCAACAACTCACAAAGACTTATTAACACTGGGTGTCTCTGACACTGCTTCTGAGGGACCAGTCGTGACCGTTCCACGGGCCAGTACTGTCCAGCACTCCTGGTGACCAGGGGCAGCCATCACTGATGCTGGTGAGATAACCAGCCACTTGTGGATACAGTGAGCTCTTTGTTTCCCCTGTTTGTAAAATAACCCCCCTGGTTGCTGTTCCTGGAGCCTGAGGGCTCTTGCAATTGTGCACAGGTGAGAACCCACAGACAGTGATCTGTCCTCTCATATTGGCTATAACCCTCAGGCCCCTGTTGTGTGGGTGTTGTACTGCCATAGCCCTTGTTTTTGGTTTTGACCTTGTGCCCTTTTGGCCTTTTGGAGCTTTTTGGTGGCTCTCTGTTGTCAAAGCCCAGGCAAGTGGGTGGCCGCTCTATCCTTCCATCCAGGCTCCTGCCTTGTAGCCTTATAGCCCGTCTGCCTGTTTCAAAAGGATAAACCTGCTTTTATGTATATAGAAAACAGGATAGGATTTACAAAAGCTATCTGAACTAATAAATGAGTTCAGCAAAGTTGCAAGATACAAGATTAATATACAAGTCAATTGTACTTAAATGTATTAGCAATGAATATGAAAATTAAAACATTTATAGTGGCATGAAATGTTAAATACATAGGGATAAATCTAATAAAAGATGGGTAAAGATAGTGGTATAAAATATTAAATATGTAGGGATAAATCTAAAAAAAGATAAGTAAAGCTATAAAATCTTATATATTGATACTAAAATATTGCCGAGATAAATTGAAGATGACCTAAGTAAATGGGATGATATAACTTGTATCTGGGTTGGAAGATTCAATGTTGCAAGATGTCAATTATTCCCAAATTGATCTAAATATTCAACAATCTCAGCAAGATTTTGGGGTCAAAATTGGCAATTTGATTTTGAAGTTCATAAGGCAATGCAAAGGATTAGAATAAATAAAAAGTAAAGAAAGGAAAGGAAAAAGAAAGAGTCCATTGGAAATAAAGAACAAAGTCAGAGAGCTTAAACTATCGGATAGATAAAGATTTATCTACCTCAAAATCGTATCCTTAGGAGGACAATTAGGATTATCTTTAAATTAAATCATTGCTTTCCTTTCTAGCAAATGATACATCTGATGAGTTAAATGATATTTTGGAGGCAAACGAAGTGTCAGATTAAATATGAAAAGAAAGGAAATATGACCTATGGGACACTAGGATAGGAATGATAAAGCTCAAGATCTAATAGAATTCATATTTCTTAATGGGTACAAATAGACACAGTATTTACCTGCTCGCCCTTATTCATTAAAAGAACTACAGTATACAACTTTATTTAAAATGGATAAAGCAACATGCAGTTCTGGAATCGCTAGCATATGAATGCAGATCTTTCAAAATATGTATTTGAGATTCCCAAGTAATGAGTAATATTACCTAATTATTACTTAGTCTGGGGAAAATGAATAGCCCCCAAAATGAAAAATGAAGTCACGGACCAAAAGTAGGGTGTGAACACTCTGTACTCTGCCCCACTGTACTTGAGAAAGAAGGAAACAGAGTCCAGGTATCTACTAATTCATACAATTTAACAAGATTTATAGAGCATTTCTACTCACTCAATAGATACTGGGCTTTAGAGGTCAGAACTAAATGAGAAATACCATGTGAAGGACATAAAATTTAAAGTATGACACTCCTTTTAGGAATTTTGTAATATTAGAAGTAGACTTGATTTTTCAACAAACCCAGTAAAACAATATTTTCTTTTAGAATTTTGGGGAGTAAACACATACCCTTCTGTGAGGAACAATGTAAACCCTGCAATATGTTCCGTTTCCATTATTGCCATGGTTACCTGGAAACTCAGAACCAATTGGAAGCATATACTAACAATTCTAAAATTCCTGACAACTTTATATCTGATTCGTCTTTCCTCCAATGTCAGTTTTCCATTTTAATTAACTTTCCTAAATATTGCATGTTCCTTTTAGGGAATGGGAGGGTGATGGGAAATACATAAATAAATAAATAAATAAATAAATAAATAAATAAATAAATATGATTTATTTACATATTATAGATGTATATACTTATTTTAATAAAGAACAGCCTATCTACATATTTCACATTTATTCAATAAACATGAACTACTGAGGCCGATTCCACGTAAACTCCACCTGGAAACTGGCCTCATTATTTTATAATTACCCAACATCTGTGAGTGTGTGCGCATGAATCTCCTGTGTCTAGTCTATCCTGATTCCATTGAATCTCTTTCTTCAGGGACTTTGACTTAAAGGAAAATCCATCCTTTTTTTGGCTAAGGAGGCCGAGGCGTTCGTTAATTAAATTCCTTGTAGGCGTCTTTTCTGATGCAGTAATACTAAATCCAGAGATAAGTTGTCTTGGCAACTGCTTTGGCAACTATTACCAGCCTGCTTTTTAGGCTTGTGAATAAAGATGTTCAAAATGTAAATCACCAGCTGAGGTCTAATAGATTTTATTTTTGTTCTTCCAAAGAAGCTGGACACTAATTGATAATACCATGCACTTTCATTTATGTATGAATAATAAAGCAATGTTCATAGCTCAGCCCTTTGCTGGTTACATATATTATTCATGATTTCAAAATGTAATAAAGATACATACTTAATATCAGTTTTCCAATTAAAGTTTATGACCAAGCTCAGTGATGGTTATAGTTTTTGGCAGAGATTTTTAATTTTCTTCAAATGCTTTCTTGGGATTCACAAAACAGCTTCAAGCATAAACATATTTAGCTTGTGGAGGTGGGAGAGGCAGAAACAACAGACAGCACATGAGGACGACATATACATGCACAATTAGCAGGTACCGAGTCAGGCAAAAAACAGTAAAAGTTCTATTTTTCAAAATAATTTTTTTTAAGATTTATTTATTTATTTATACAAGAACCGGGGTACAGGCCAAATGCGCGGGAGAGTGAGAAGATTCACCAGAGTCAGAGAGGGGAACAGAACAGGCAGACTGATGAAGTTCACTGCTGAGGGGAGCAGCAGGCGGCAGGAGAGGCCTGTGCGCCATATGGGACCCTCGCTGGCGGCCGGGAATCGAACCGGTGCTTCAGAGGCTGCATGCAGCTTCACAACCCAGCGCTCAACCGCTGCGCCACTGGGGAGGCCCTAAAAAAATATTTAATGAAAACATACTTTTGGGTTCACATGGAGAAACTGGCTAGTGAGTAAATGAGTTCGTTATTAACTCTGGCTAGCTAATGTGTACTGATGTCCTTTCTTAGCACTAAAATAATACATATCTATAAAACCATTTGTACTAGACAGTAAAGAAATCCTTACTTGGAGAGAGCTCACATTGAATACTTTGTGGAAATCAAGGGCATTCAACAATTATATAGAACTGAAAGGGACTTAAGATCATACGGTCTCAAGTCTTTACCTTATAGAAGGGATACCGAGGTGCAGAGAAACCATAACTATCAGGAGTCTATTGTACTCTGATCATACCATGAGCTCCTTAGCGCCACCACGGCCGTAGAAAAGGTCCTGCCCTGCTGGCCTCACTTGCGTTTTCTTTCTGCCCAAAGTAATATTTTTGTGATATTTTCTCCTCATAGAGATGGCATAACATGATTTAAATGTTTGGGCTCCTGAGGCGTAAAGACCCAAGTTCAAATTCAGATTACTTATATTAAAAATAAAAATCTAGCTTCCATAATTCTGATTGTCATGGAATGGTCTTGTAACTGCAGCATGATCCATAAAATACATCAAGGGGATCTATAACATGGAATTCTAGAGATGACAGAGTAAATTTGTAACTTCACTTTGCCCCGAGAACTTCAGAGAACATCCAATTCACAGTTCGAGTCCATTAGCTCTACAGAACAGAGTGTCACAACATTAATCTCCATTAGTTCTCACAGGTAAACTGTTCTCATTTGGGCTTGCTGAGGAAGACATCTCTGGCTCGTCATATCTGAATCTTTTCCTCTGTGACCATCCTGTCCTTTTCCCATATGGGTGAGTCTGCAACAAAATTTCGACTTCCTGGGTCTTTATAAGTCAAAGCTAAGTAAGCCTGCAAGATACAAGCCTGTATCTCTCTCTAAGACACTGTGCTTGGCGCTTTTCCTGAGCCTGTCAGTTCTGAAACCCATGAAATGGCCCTTTTGTCAAAGGAACAGTGCTGTCCAATGAGATTTTTTTTTAAAGATTTATTTATTTATGTACACAAGAACTGAGGTACAGGCCAGATGTGCGGGAGGGTGAGAGGATTCACCAGATTCAGAGTGGGGAGCAGAACAGGCAGACTGACTGAAGTACACTGCTGAGGGGAGCAGCGGGTGAGACAGGAGAGCTCTGCTGCGCCATGTGGGTCACCCTCCTGGCCGGGGATCAAACTTGTGCTGCAGAGGCTGCAGATTGCTTCATAGTGTTGAAACTTAACCCCTTGTGCCACTGGGGAGGCCTTTCTTTCATCCGTTTATTCCTACATCCCTCAACTCTTTCTTCATATGTGATCAAGTAATCCAGGCCAAATAAAGCTCCTACTACCATTCTTCCAAGGACACAGATTTGCTTTTTAATGGAATTGTTTGGGGACATTAACTGAAAAAAAAAATTTTTCAGTCTCTATAGACTCCTGGTAGGAAAATCCTTTGAGGTTAAGGAGGTCCGTGGTTATCCTGCACCCCTATAACCATGACTTTGAGGTAATTATCCACTCAGCCAGTTTAGAATGCAAGGCATAGTTAAGTGTCATCTGAATGACTTGTATTGACATTTGTTGATATTCTGTGGTAATATCTCATGCTACGTAAATAACCTGATGCAGATTTTACGCCAATAGCTTTTAGTGCTTTAAGTCATGAAGCTTAAAACAGGCAGTGATTTCACTTTTAAAAGCTTTGCTCATCTGTCTCTATTCTTACTCTTCCCAGGTATAAATACCACCCATGTCACAATTGTGCCTTGAAATCTTGTGCTTATTGACTGCACAAAAGCACGCTTCCCTCACTCTACTAGTGCTGGAGGAAAACAGCACAGGCGTTTAGAGTCCTCTAAGGAGAAGACAGAGGATATACTATGCAGGTGAACTTTGGGAAGATCTCCAGATTTCAATAGAAATTTCCCTTTGTCTGGTGTCTAGAGTCTGGCCTGAAGATTTTGGGGGGAAGTCTTCACATCTCAGCTTCTGAAACCACATCTTTCAACACTGATCTCTGAGTGCACAGCCTGTAGTGACTGCAGCCCAATCCCATTTCCTCAAGATCCGACTTTCTGGACTCCAGCTGGCTCAGGCCCTTGTGCAGGAATCCTATGGCAGAGCTTTCTTAGTAACTGAGTACACGGCATTTTGTAAAGCTGTTGATCCAATAAATTACTTTCGGAAACTGCACCCAAATGTGTAATTCAACCCACTCTGCTGGCTGTGCTGGCCAGGCAGTGCCGTCCAGCTGCCTAAAATACCCTCCATATTTCTCCTGATCACAGAATGGCTGGTTTCTTACACCCTTAGCAGCTGAGCACCTGGCTAGTTTGCACCCGTCAGCAATTTGATCAATTAGCATCCCAAGGAAATCACAGCGTAGATAAGGAAAGTGTTCTCCATTCCTTCATTCATAAGTGAGTGCTTCCTGCTTTAGGATCTCTAGGTACATTTCTTCCATTTAACAGAAATAAGAATTATTACTAAGTTGTCATTATCCATCCTACTCGCAATGTGGAAGTCGAAGCTTACTTAGTGATGTTGTTTTTGGAGTCAGAGCTCCCCTTTCAGTGGCAGGTGGCGAGTTTCCAGGCGAGATTCTCCACACGACGGAGACGGTAGTTACATGTAAAGAACATGTTTATTAGAAAAAGGGACAGAAAAATAAAAGACACTTGCATAGGCACAAGTGGGCAGAAAGAGCTGCCCTGATAGGGACAGGTTTGCTGAGAGAAGCCTGCATGGTTGCAGGTGGGCGGCCTTCAGGCGAGTTGCCTCTGAGAGAGGTCAGTGCAGAGAAGGCCTGGCATGGGACAGGTCATGGGCAGGCAGGAATACTGCTGCCCTGTGGAGGGAGAGTTGGTGAAAAGAAGCCCCT
This sequence comes from Talpa occidentalis, assembly GCF_014898055.3. Taxonomy (NCBI): domain Eukaryota; kingdom Metazoa; phylum Chordata; class Mammalia; order Eulipotyphla; family Talpidae; genus Talpa; species Talpa occidentalis. The sequence continues at coordinate 12,728,681 of NW_026555331.1, read as the reverse complement.
GCATAGTCACAGGTGGGCAGAAGGACTGCTGCTCCATTGTGGGAGTAATGTTAGGATTCATCATCTTTCTGTGGGGAGGGGCTCATCTTTGTGGGTGGAGGGTTTGTTCCTTAATCTCAATATTTTCACCTTCAGGTCTGTGCTCCTGACACTCCTTACAGCATCTGATTCCAGCCTGGGTCTTGTGCCTGGTGATCTAGGCATTGGCATTATTTATTTATTTATTTATTTATAAAGTAAATTACCACATTTATTTTTTTTTAAATTAATTTTATTTTTATATTCCCCATGCAATTGCAACCCCCTTATCTTGACCCCAATCCCTCCCCTCCCCACCCCCCACCCCCTATAGAGTGTCTCTGGCTCATAGTTTTTGTTAATTTTGATTTTCACTTTCTTATTTTTATTCATTTCCCTGGTCCCTTATTTGAGTTTTCTAGATTCCTGCTATGAGTGAGACCATCCGGTATGTTTCTTTTTCTTTCTGGCTTATTTCGCTGAGCATGATCCCTTCCAGCGCCATCCATGTTGCTGCAAATTGCATGTGTTTATCTTTTTCGAATGCTGAGTAATACTCCATGTTGTATATGTACCACATCTTCTTGATCCAGTCATCTATTTTTGGACATTTGGGCTGTTTCCAAAGCTTAGCTATTGTAAATAGTGCTGCTATAAACATAGGGGTGCAGGTGTTCTTTGGAATTGATGTTTCTGTGTCCTTTGGGTAAATACCTAGGAGTGGAATTGCTGGATCATATGGAAGCTCTATGTTTAGTAGGTCCAGAAATCTCCACACAGCTCTCCATAGTGGTTGGACCAGTTTGCACTCCCACCAGCAGTGCAGGAGAGTTCCGTTTTCTCCACATCCTCGCCAACATTTGTTGTTGCTAGTTTTTTTAATATGTGCCAATCACACTGGTGTAAGATGGGATCTCATGGTAGTTTTGATTTGCATTTCCCTGATTACAAGTGATGTTGAACATTTTTTCATATGGCATTGGCATTATTTTCTATAGGTGGGTTAACTGACCATGTGAATCCCTTCTACCCCCACCTCCTCATGTGAGACAGGTTCCTGACTTTGTGTCTCCTTTCCAGTTTTTCTGTTCTTATCCTCCATCACTTAGGGAGTTCAAGCAACTTCGGCAAGATTTCACAGGTCTTGGAGGTAGAGTTGACATGAAAACCCAGGTCTGCCTGGTCTCATGATGCTTCCCACTTCTCAGATGCTTCCCACTTCCCACTTGAAAACTAAGACTGGCTTCCTGTTTAGATCACAGGTGCCTTTGCTGCCAGTCTTACCTATTCACAGCAGCAGGGCTGACAAAACCCGAGAGCATGGAAATCACTTTGAGTTAGTTTATGTTTTTGAAGAAAATTATACCTATTTAATAATGTAAAAAGTCCAGTTTTTTTATAGTCAGTTTCTATCCCAATTGGTCATGATATGTCGCCTGTATAGACAAGTACTTGATTGAAATATTGTTTCCCACCAAGTCCAGTTTTCAAATTTGACTATTATTTCTGGATTTTTCCTTTTAGGATAAAAGAGACTCTCATTTTCTGAAGATAGTGGTTGAAAAAGTTGATTCCTGGTCAGTCAAAGGTTTTCTGGGGGGGTTGTCATGCTAATGTAACAAGACAATAAACTACTGGGCCTGTCCTCTGGGCTTCATTACCTGGCTTCTGCTTTTATCTCTAGGACTAAAGATTTGTAGGTGGGTTGGACTGACCCAATCCTGGAAATGAAGCCTCCTTTCTCACTGATGTCATTGTTCTGGGGTCCTCACTGTGTACTTGACCCCATCCCCTGCTATTTAACAGTGATGGAGACATTGCCTGCTTTTATAGCCTCTGCACCGTGAAACATCCAGAATGCTGTCTTTTATATTTCACTTTTCAGAAATATCAGACTCTCTGCCATTAGATTGTGCATATAATCTGAGAAAGAGAAAAAGCTATAGCACACCAGGAAAAGCCAGTATTAAAGACATTTGCTGTAACTGTCTCTTCAGAGCGGCCACAAGGTGGCAGCCTCACCAGGGCTAGAACTCGTCCTGCGCAATAGCCTTCGCAACTCAGCCCAGTGTCCACCAAAGTGCCAAGAAGCCCATCAGCCATTCCTCCAGGAAACCTCTTCTTGACCGTGTTTTCAAAAATGCAGTAGTAACATCCTCTGCCAACATGGCATGAACTAAAAACCTACAGTGGTTGGGAATAAAAGGAGTTGGAGGGCTCTTATATTTTCTTTCTTTTTTTTAAAGATTTATTTATGCATACAAGAACTGGGGTACAGGCCAGAGGTGTGTGTGTGTGAGGGGGTGAGATGATTCACCAGAGACAGAGTGGGGAGCAGAACAGGCAGAGCTGCTGAAATACACTGCTGAGGGGAGAAGTACTCTACTAAGGGGAGCAAAACTGGAGAGGTCTGCTGTGCCATGTGGGTAGCTCCTGGCCACCAGCCGGGGATCTAACTCATGCTGCAGAGGCTGCCGATAGTTTCACATTGCCGTGCTTAACCCCTTGCGCCACCACGAAGCCCAGAGACTCTTATATTTTCTTATTGTTTAAAGTCACTGGTTCTCGGCCTGGACGCTATTAGAATATCCGGGGATCTTTTAAATCACTCTTTGGGGCAAGGTCCCAGAGATGGATGTTTTAAAGCACCCCAGGGAACTCTCAAATGCATTCAGAATTGAGAACCACCTTTTCAGACCTCTCCATTCATTCATTCATTCACTCACTACTTATTGCATATTTCTTCAGGTCAGCTTTGCGCAAGGTGGTGGTGATGATGAAAAATGGGATTCTACAATTGTCCCCTACGACTGCACAGGTTAGTCATTCAATTCAATGGAAGTCAGCTCAGCAGACATTTATCAAGTTCCTAATACATGACAGGGACTACGCTGGATACTGAGGTGGCTCAGATGACAGCTCCTCCTGTTGTCAACACTTTACATTCCAGGGCAGGATGTACAATCATCACAGGTGGCCAAATTTAGTATTCTTAATATCTTACCTTCCTATACCTTTTCACAAAGCATTTTCATCAACCGGTATGCCTTGAAGCTAACTCAACAATCCTTGATACTGCTAAACAGCTAGTTATCATTACTTGGATTTCAGAGGGGACGCTTGTGATGACTTTGTCAATAAGGAGAGCAAGTGTTCACACCCAAGGCTGTGGACGGACTCCAGAGTCAGGGCTCACTGTCTCATTCCTGGCTACGTTGTGGGACTCAATAAAAGTGATTAATTTTGATTATAAGAGGTATTTGTTCAAAGGCGTATTTGTGCATTTGCCTTGGACATTTTATTTCCTAGAGAATGAATGGATGACCGCTCTGTATGCACACTTTCTGGGATCTTCTTTTTCCTGCTCTAAGGCCTCTGCTGATGCTGTCTTCAGGATTATATTCTTTTAATACAACTTCCTCCTGAAGTCACCAAATTTCTGATCTGTAAAATTGTTCCGGATGCCTCATCTTGAAGAGAAAACTGAAAATTTTTACTTCCATCAACAGATCTGCTTGTCATAAGCTTCTGTCAATCACAGAAAGGTTTAATTAGGGGGCTGCAAATTAGTCCAAATGTATATAAAGCCAGACAAGTCTCATTTTCAGACATCTCCATTCTGTCAGCTAATAAAGTGTTAAGCAAATGCCATCTGGATTGGGACTGGCACGTGAGAGCTTGATGATAAGAATGTTTTAGGAATTAACCTTATGACTGATTTGGGGAGCTGACTCTTAAAGGAGTGAGGTGTGGGTGAATATCATCCTTGTGTGTAGAGTCAAAATGATATTAACATCCTTCAGGGTCAATACACATAGAAAGATACTCCTGAGTTGCTGGGTTTTCCCCCATAATAGCAGAGACTCCGTTAAGGGGTTGAGTCCCAGTGACCATGTTTTTCTTTAAATTATTTCATGGAAGATTATGCTCCTGAAAAATCCCTCTGTGAAAATGCAGAATTGTCTATCCTTCCCTTAAAGACTTAGCACTGTTAGGTTTAGGTTCATAGCCTAAAGCAAACTGAAAAATTGGTTTATATCTAGAAGGCATGTCTGATGAGGAAACTGAACATCATTTTAAAAAATATATAAAGAGATAACTTTGGTTTCGAGCACTCTGTATGTCTGAGGAGAACAGGCTCACTACAAGAGTATGTTACCATATCACAGCCATCACCAAAGCCCCAAAATCCTCCAACACAGTCGTTGACAAACCCCCTCCACTCCCACTCTGAACCTCTTCTACTGGTAGCCTTGGTTTAAGGCAGTGTGTGTTTAAAGCATAGCTAACAACAACTCAACATATGTCAGACACTAAGAATTTGCTCAGTTAATCCTCACAATATCCTCATCGGTGCTGTTATTCTGTCTATTTAGCAGACAAGGTATATCATGCAGGATTTTTGAATCTAAGTTTCCCAGACTCCACAGCTTACCCTCCCAATGTTATGTGGTTTTCGTCCCTCTTTTTTGATACTGAAGGGACAAATAATGAATGTTCTTCCTCCAAGTGTATATGTTTCTCAAAGATAATTGCATTTGAATTTGACCTGAGATTGGACCTCAATTCATCAAATACTTCAAGAGGAAGCCAGGAATTCGCCACACTAGCCTCACACATCCCTGTGCCAGGCACCCATTAAGAAAAAAAGAAATCTTTCTTCCCTTTATCTGGGGAGCCTTCCTCAGTGCTTTCTTGTTGAGAGACACAAATTCCATAACTTTTAAGCTGAGAATAGTTTTTACATTGTTACAAACATTTAAAAAATAAAGTGGCTTTTTTTCACACACGAAAATAACAAAACAATTCAGGTATTTGTCTTGAAATAAAGTGGTATTGAAACTCACACTAAAAATTGTTGTTTGAGGGTGCTAGGCTGCACAGGGACAGGTCATTTCTCTTGGTCTCTGCTTCTCCCTCTCTGAGGGCTGCACTGCCTCTCTGGGGTGCCGTGGAGAAGATAAATTAGCTAATATTGGTAAAAGGTCTTTGATGATGACTGCTAAGTGTTTCCACCATGTAATTGCCATTTTTTCCAAGAAAATGTCCATATAGTTACTAATTAGGCATTGTTGAAGCACCTCATGCCCCATTATTTTACAGTTGTCTCGCAATTAACTGGCATCAGTACCATTTCAAATGACATTTATTGCCCATTTTCCTGGTTTAATTTTTGGAAATTTTATGGGAAGCCTGGGCATTGTTTCTTATTCACTGTAACTTGAATAATTAACAACGTAAATATGGCTTTGGGTGGTGATATTGTCAACAAGGAGAGTTGTTTAGAGATTTTAATTAAGAACACCAGCAACTGTACTTGCTATGAAAGCTTATTTCGGTATCACACACACTAAGTACTTCTGCTCTGTGGGTCTGTGCTCAGCCTGAGTGTGCACATATGCGGGTGTGCATGCTTGTATATGTGTATGTTGGTGCATGTATGTGTACATGTATGTGTGTGCATCTGTGTGTATGCATGTGTGAATTATAGTTTTCATGACGGATAGTGTAATATGAGCTCTGAGGACAAGAGCAGGTTCTTGTCTTATCCATATTTAAGGCACAAGCTAGAGAAGCTAATTAACAATTTTCTGATTATAACCTGGGATCTTAATTGAGTCAAACCATAATCCTTTGCTATATGTCTCCTACGTTATCAGGTATTGGGTTAGATGTGCTTCATGCTTTTAGTTTTACAAGTCCATTTAGCCTCTCACAATGAAAAAAATGAAGGTTCATGGAGCTTAAGTAAGATATGTAGGGTCACAGGGTCAACAATAAGATGAAAATTAGATGCGAACTCAAGTCTGCCAGACTCTGAAGCCTGTGCCCTCTCCTGCCCACACTTATCTTGCCCCCCATTTCCTTTCTCTTCTCTCTCTCAAACAAAATGGCTGAACGTTCTATGTGGGATGGAATCTTGGTCATGCTGAGGACCGACATGTGCTTTCTTTAGGAAGCTTTGCAGGATCACCTATTTGACTGAATCTTTTTTCATGTGCAAGAACTTTCTATCACTTCTCATAGTACGAATTATGAATTATATTTTAGCTGTGTATTGGCGGGGAGGACAGTATAATACAATGGCTGTGAAAGCATGGGCATCGGAGACGCCAGGATGATGTTTCTCTTTGCCTCTTCCTAGCTGGCTCATCTTGAACAAGTTTAAGCACTGCTGAAGCTTCATATTGTTGATGTTGGTATGACAGGGGAGCATGTGTAGCAAGCACTTAGAGTACCGGATGGATGGATGGATGGGTAAACAAAAAGTATGA